>NC_136913.1:26418780-27618780 GCF_949752795.1 Hyperoodon ampullatus | reverse complement strand
TTTAACTTGTCTAAGTCACACAGTCACACAGCCAAAGAGGGCAGAACCAGCTCTAAACTGGAGGTGCACAGGACCTGCTTTCTCTACCATTCCCCTCTCCCTTGAGCTAATGTCAGATCATACTCATGCTATCTGGTCGCCACACATTTGCTTCAATGCTTTTTCCACTATCCGTTCTTGCCCCTTTTCTAGGGATGAGAGATTTAGGGGGAACTAAACAACTGAAATTTACAGATTGTGGTTCAGGATTGTAAATATGGGGTTATTTTAGACAGCATGTTGTGTATGCCTCTTATAGAATTCTAGGCTGTCCCAAGCTGAATTTCTAATGTCTCTGAGGGACAATGGTTCTCCAACTTCAGTGTGCATGAAAATCATCAGAGCAGATTCCCTTTCCTGGCCTCCTTCTCAAAGATGTTTTTTCAGTACGTCTGTAGCAGGCTTGGAAGTGAACTTTGGTAACAAGAACCTCAGGGGAAGCTGATGAAGGAGGTTCCTCAGATCATTTGTTGACTAAGGTTGTAGTGCCTTAAAATCTGTACAGTTCCCTTCAACGTATGCTTTTCCAAGGCAATTTGCCTACAATTCTGAAATCATCAGTTTTCTGAATACTTAACCATTATGAAATAATGATTCTATCATAGATGGATTTCTAAAATTCACTTTGAGGGGACAATAAAAGAAGTGATTCACGCCACCGGGAGGCAGTATATACAAAGCAGTAATACCATGTAAACAAGCATTTGACCAGGGAATATTTTTAAGAACTGGGAATTTAAAATCTCTGTGTGTATGTGTATGTTAGGGAAATAGGTAAGTGTTGTAGCCATTACGCCAATTTTACAAAAACAAACAAACAAACAAAAAGTCCTTAAAATGGTATTCTCTTTAAGAGAAAGAAAAAACTGAAAGGAATCTATTTTGTCAAAAGAGCCAGTCATATTTAAAATTGACCACCCGAAGTCAAAGATAAATGCTAAAGTGAGATTTTTGGAGGGTAGATATTTGTATCCATAAGATACTCCTAGCAGCTATTTCAGGATCTCTTTCACTGTTCATGTTGCTGGAAGAGTCTTTGCAAAATGGTTTTCCCAAAGTGTACCAACAGCCTATTGTGAATGAAACAATGGAACCCACTGTTTAGTGAAAGTGAGAGGTAAAATTTTCGATCTGAATCCATAAATGCTTGGCAAGTGATCATTCCTCTTATGTAAGTACCTTTATTTTATAATTTCTGTTGGCACTGTAACTTCTCAAAGACATCACTTCAAGGATCCCAGGAATTGTAATATAATTTGATATCATCCTGATAGTGGAATAATAAAGCATGAACTTGTGGAAGAAAATTTAGAAGTTCCATATTATCATGTCGGGTAGCTGAAGAGAAGAGGGTGGGAAGGTCAATGTCTTGGAAATGAAATGACACACTTCTTATTTTGAAGAAGAGATTTAAACCATCTTAGAACATATCTTTTTCCACAAAACAATAAGCATTAATGAAACACCTAATTGTCTTATTGAAAATGGCAGGGAGAGGGTGGATATATGGCTGGCCTGGGTAGGAGTGGAATTCCACTTGGGTAGGGGTTTAGAATAGGAAATTGTCACCTAGGTAATAAGACACTCAGACAGAGACAACCAAGGGTTTACCAGCTAAAGGGTAATTCCAAAGAATCTATTCAACTGAGGAAATCCAAAGGGGAATATGAGTGCCAGGAACCTGGGATATGGAGACGATTCAACACACATTCAACTGGAAGCAAATTAATGGGTGAAGGAAAACTGTGGTTCAGAGCAATAACCTTTTAGGGCTAGAATTTGTACATTGCTTTTATGAGATATTTGGTTCATAGTATATAGGAAGATGACCCTAACATAAAAGACTACCATAACATAAAGGGCAGACTAGAAAGGCACTGATTAGTACCTCTCAACATCTACCTCTACCTTGATCCATACTGATTTGTGAAAAAGAGACATTGTATCATAGGAGAGACAGGGAATGGATCCATTTTTGGCACTGCTACCCTGTTTAATATTAAACTGACAGGAAAACAACCCAGGCTCTAGAAACATCACCACTGGAGCCCACCAATGGCAGACATTAGGGCATACTGCCTGAGGACCAAGTTGAACCACACCAATGAAAATGCAGTACATACTTGCTGGTGACCACAGATGCTGAAGCAGAATCACCTGGTATTTATTTACATACTGTATAAATAGAGACAGCCTATCTAAAGGGTACTCTTTGGTATAAGATGTCAGTTACTGGGTTGCTGCTAAGGTTCACTCACATGGTTTGAGATCCTTTTGCCTTCCTAAGTCCTCCAGCTCATCACTGCTCACATCCCCACCAGTGACATTGCATCGTCAAGGACAACTTCCTGCAAAGATGGGTGTTATGACCAAAGGGCTCTGTTATCTGTCTTAGTTAGTGAGAA
Organism: Hyperoodon ampullatus; assembly: GCF_949752795.1. Taxonomy (NCBI): domain Eukaryota; kingdom Metazoa; phylum Chordata; class Mammalia; order Artiodactyla; family Ziphiidae; genus Hyperoodon; species Hyperoodon ampullatus. The sequence continues at coordinate 27,616,336 of NC_136913.1, read as the reverse complement.
AAGAGAAAGGAAGCAGAAATAAGTGCACATGCTGCTTATGTTCCATATTGTTACTCTTCCATTCTTTCTTCCATCTTTTATTTTAAATTAGAAACTGTTCTCTTGGCCAATATGGGGTAGAGCTAGAAGTGTTCTTTTGATAGTGATATCCAGCTGAGATGAGTGTTTTGTGATGAAGGCCCTGAATCCATTCTGACCTAGTTTGAATGTCTGAAATAATGCCGGGCTATTCTCTGTGTAGGCACATGGGAGTCAATCATAGAAAAGCAGTTCACTGAGGCAAAAGGGAGAGCTTGTTAGCTGAATGACAGTTAGTTAGAAAAAGAAATGGTGAAGGATAATTTGCAGACAAGACATGCTAAGTGCTTGCTGATGATGGATAACCCAGCATTTGGTACAAATTTCCTTCTTATATAAGGCAGGGTATTTATAGGCTTTATATTTATGGGTAGCTGAAAAGCTACCTGACATAACATTCCTTATGTTCTGCTCTGATGATATTTAGGATATGCCAAATTAATATCATGAATGACCAGGTCAAACAGATAACCCGTGAATCTGAGAACGTGTTAGAAGACACTACCAACACTCGTTCTCTTATAGATCCAACTAGTAGAAGATTCAATGCATGGCATGCGTTCTTCTTCTAGCCTATGGTTGACCAAATGGGGAAAAATTGGCAAGGAAGAAAAAAATGTCAACTTCAGTAACTTAGAAAAAGGTCTAGATTTCAAATTATCACAAAATCAGATGCCTTTGGAAAGAACAGAAAATGACAGAAATCCCTTTGATTCATTTAATTAAGCAAGGTCTGCTTCTATTGGCTAGATGAGCTGAACTGGAGTGTGTAGCATTATCTAGCAAGGTGTGTGAGTCACTGTCGCTTTGAGGGAAGACACCATTGCCCCCATAGGGGTAAAATCTATAGTTCTGTAGAATTTAAGATGGAGTATCACTGTCTACACTGCCTCAGAGGACTTGTCATTTGGGTGGCTGTGCTGTGTATCAAAATGGCTCTTGTGGATACTGCATATGAGACTCTCATATGCTCTCACTGGTTCAGAAAACATCTTTGTGGAAAGCAGATGGTGGCCTCCCAAATATGTACACATCTTAACCCATAGAACCTGTGACTATGTTACCTCACATGGGAAAAGGGTCTTTGCAGATGTGATGAAGGTTATGGACTTTAAGTTGGGAGATTATCCTGGTGGGCTCATTCTAATCACATCAGTCCTTAAAAGCAAAGACTCATTCTCGCTGTGGTCAGCAATTGATACCATGAAGGGAGAAGGGAGATGAGATGTTGCTGGCTTTGAAGACAGAGAAGGGGGGCCATAAGCCAAGGAATGTGGGCAGCCTCTAAAGCTGGAAAAGGCAAGGGAACTGAGTTTCCCCTAGAGTTTCCAGAAAGGAACTCAGTCCTGTGGACACTGTGATTTTATCCCAATGAGACCCATGTCACATTTCTGATATTCTGAACTGTAAGATGACAAATTTGTGTTGCTTTAAGCCACTAAGCTTGTGGTCATTTGTTACAGCAGCAATAGGAATCTAATACAATCTGCATACAGACAAATCTCCAATCCATGTTTCTAGTATTCTAGTTGTACCTACTCTTTTCGCACTTTCTTCTTAATTAAAGAATATCAAGCTTTAGATATCTCTTAGTAACTTTTAACTTAAGCTGGATGATATAACCATACTGAGCCTGAGATATGAGGTCTCATGGTTCAGCCTGGCAAACAGGACAGGTAGCAACAGGCAGGAAGCTATCTCCTAACACCTCTCCCCATCCATATTTTGCTGTAGCACACTGGAAAAAGGCAAGTCTCAAATTCAAACAGACACCACTCTAAGTCCTGGCTCTGTTATTTATTTCCTGCCTTATATGAGTTATTTTATTTAATATTTGGGAGACTCAGTTTTGTCATCTACAAAAGTAAGTAATAATATCTACTTTTCAGGATACCCATGAAGATTAATTGAGATAACATAGGCAGAGTACATATCAGGGAGTCCTATACATATTGTTATACATAGTAGGTTGTTAACTATTACAAACAACAGAAGCTCTCTAGGATGAGGCAGAAGCTGGAGAAAATGACCTGGTGATGGAGTAGAGAATTAGAGACATATAGCCAGAAGGCAAGATGCAGTTTCTAAAAAGAACACTCTTTTCAAGTCACAGTTGTTCCTATGCTTGGCAGTGATCAATGGGCAGAATCGAAAGTGAGGGTCTCATTAGGTGAGCAATCCATAAAGTAGCACTAACATCAGAACACAAGGAGAAGGAGGGGTGCTTTCTTTAGGTAATTATGATGAAGGCAAGCCAGGAAAACTAAAAAGGAGGTGGAAGAGGTTTCCTGTGATGTGGAATGCACAGAGTCTATTAGAGCTGTGATTTGGGAGGCCTGGGGAGGGAGAGTAGATTTAGCAGTTCAGCATCTGCATCTCATATCCCATACCCATAACTAATGTTAAGCCTTCCACTGAATGGGGGGTGGGGTGGGCAGAGCAGCCTCAACACACTCTGCCTCAGTCAGGATCCTCTACGTAGGACCATCTCTTCCCCAAGACTCCAAAGCAGAAGAAATAACAAAGAAACTGAAAATAATCATTTAAAATGTCTTCTTTTCCTCCTTCTCATACTTTCCCTCTTATTTGTCTCTCTCTCTCTGTAACTGACAAGAGTCAGATTCCTTGACTCTGAATGATGTTTTACACCATTCTATCTTTTGCTCTCATTATCCAATCTACCACCAAGCCATGTCCATTCAGTATGCTGAATAACTTCCATCAGTCCTTTTCCAGAATTGATCCTGACTGGCCACCTTCTAAGGCAGCTTCCCTGAGCAGCTGTCATCTTGTCAGTAACTCCTTTAGGTCACTACTGTCTTTCATTCCCACAGTAGTTTTCTATCACACTTCCATAATGAAGCCAAAGAAGGCACACTAATCTACTGTGCCCATATTTATAAAAATGCTCCAGTTCTTTTTTGAGCGCTCTATTGTACTTAGGGAAGCCCTCACTCCATCCCAATTTTCCATTTCTGCTCTATGCAGTGTCCTCCAGATTATCCCAAGGAAGGCCTTTTGTTCTAATTTTTTTTCAAGTTCAAGTAACTCAACAATTCTCAAATAGTTCATAGTAATTGACAGATAATGTACAGTGCTCACCCTGGTTACCCATAGAACAGCAGTAGCTGTTGTATCCCTCCTTGAAATCAAACAAATTTTACAACAGGGAGGGGACTAAAACAAGAAGCTCATGTTACTACCCTAATTCTTGCTCAAAACAGTCTGATTCTATGTGAGAGTTCTACAATGAGACTCTTAGCTTCTGCTGAAGCCCATGGCTCACAAGCCTTGGCCCAGCACTCCGTGTTCCACCACAGCTTATGAAGTTGCCTCTGGTGACCTCCATTTTGCTGCTCATCGAAAGCACTAACCATCACCAGTCCTTCTACTGAGAAGCTTAGGGACAGTGGCTCCCCTTCTTGAAGTCTCCCATGGGGATGTGGGCCTTCTGATGTCTTAACCTGAAAAAAGTATTTGACACTCCACAACACTCAAATGCCAAGGATATTTTTGGCTGCACATTAATCTCACAGTGATCAAATAATGGGCATGGATGTATTCTAAGTGTGCTTTAAAACTTTGAAATGCATATGAATATTGTTTTGTCCCACTATAATTACTACTTTGAAATTCTAGGACAGATAAACTCCTGGCTACTGGTGCACAGACTAAGAAATCATTACATCAAAAGAAGGCTCTCAGTAGCTTCCCTTTTCCTGTCCATCCTCTACCTAAGGTGGTGCTCATTTTATGCTCTCCAATGAACTCTGTATCTGCAGATGAAAGTATAAAGAGGAAATAGAAGGGTATAGTTTGAGAAATCTGAAATTCCCATTGGTTGAGTGGAAATCTAACCCATATTTTACACTCTAGGATGTTGAAAAGGAGGTAAAAAAAACGTATGCAGTCACCTCTCCACACTGCGTCACTCTTGATTTTGATAATGAGAACGTGAACTTTCTAGTTAAGCATTCTTTTAATTTGATGTTTACAGAAAGTTAGAGTAAGATATGTTTCCAGAACATGTAAATCATTAATCATTTGCTACTATATCTCTATACAATACTTTTTCCAACTGGTCCTCTGGCCCTGAATTGAACTCCAAATGAAAATCAAAGGCGAACTCTGTTGTCTGTGTATTGGATGGTTGCTCGCTTCATTAATTCATTGAGTTAGTAGTTCAAACAACTAACACCACATGACTGCCAACTATGCGCCAGGCATTGTGTTAAGCATTAGAGCAGGGGATCCAGCCAAAGAGGATGATGTTTGGGATTTATTATTGCAAGTTTCTCCCCCATGCTTAGGGTTGTCCATTGGGTGCACTCAAGTCTGAGAGGCACTGACTGATAGGAAGAAAGAGGTTCCAAAATATCTGGGGGAATAAAGTTAGAGGTGGAAAATTTGACCAATTTCTTTTTTTTAATTTTGCGAGGTCTCTTGGGAATCATTCTGGGTGGAGTAGTTACAAGATGTGTAAAGTTTAGAACTGGAGATCATATTGCCTTTTTATGATACAGATTGCTCAAGGTCAAATTAAACAAAAAGAAAATTAAACTTCTATGTGATGTCATAGTTCAGCTCGGGAGACAGTGACTAGTTCATTCGAGTCAAAAGTGATAGGATTATGCTTTGAAGAACTTCACTAGGAAAGAAAAACAGTAGGTCATGAGGGATTTACTTTGTAATAAATTCGCCACCTATCTGTCTATTCAAGCTACCCTGAATAATAATTCAAAACCAATTTATATTATTAATGCCACCAGAGGTCATTCCACTAAATAAAGTTCAAAAATCTAATAAGCTGTCTTAGTTAGGTATTCGGTTTCTTAAGTAACACGTAAATTATAAAATCTCCGCATCTTAAATAGGTCTTAGTGATGACTGAGAATTGTATGAATGATTCTATTCAAGAGTTTGTGACCTACAACACTGGAGAGAGATAATGGATAAATATGGATTTGAGGGGAGGCTGCACTATTTAAAAAATCCAAAGTACATTGTTTATTCTCTCAGTGCTTAGAATTCCAAGAACTGTCATCTCTAGGAAGTTCTGGGTGAACAAGTATGTTCTCCAGAAGTTAATTTTTATTTTCGTTATATAGTATCAAAAATATGTTTTTCATTTAACAACAAGCAAAAAACATGCATAAGTCTGGGTTCCAAAGTCAGGAGCAAAAGCTTATTTATTCCATAACATTAACTGGAATATATACAATTTCAATATATACAATTTTATAATTTTCTTTTTTTTTTGCCAATATATTCTACATTGTGAATGTGGTGAATAAGGGCATGGACATTGTTTTCACACCACTCCAGGCTCCAATCTCACGTCTGATCCTAAGTGTCAGAGCAATCCAGGGCAAGTTATATCCCAACAATATCTACCTTACAGGATTGCTGGGAGAATTCAAAGCAATAGTGAACATAAAGCATTTAGCACATTGCATGATGCATAAAAAGTAATCCATAATTGATGGTGGTAGCTGATATTATTTTAATATCTACTATCACACACATTTTCCCTAGCAATAATCCAGGGAGCACAAACTATTTTGATGATCATAAGAAGGATCTCAACTCAAGCAGTGGTCAGAGCTCAGACTCCTGTTGCAGTGATGTCAAGAAGTCTGGTGCCTTCCTTAAGTGACAGTTCATTCATGAGGGCCTTTTGTTAGTTAGGGATTCTTCCCTCAGGTTTTTCTACTGAACAGTGGCATGACTTTATGAAAATATATCAACATCAGTGATAATGTTGGTAATGAAAATCATAATAAAAATAAAATATACCATTTGCTGCATACCTATCCTGTGTCAGATATTTTACAATGTACTTTACACACGTTCTACCTCATTTTATCCTTGCAGCACAGAAGACTTCACTTCCTTCAAGTCTGTTCAAATGTCCATTTATCATAAAGGCTGTGTTTGATTCCTAATAAAATAGCAGCCTTATAATTCTCTCTTGCCCCCTTATCCTGACTTATTTTTTTCATGCTGCTCATCATCTCCAGATACTATACAACATATTTGCTGGTGGTCTTTAGTGTCTTCCTCAACTAGATGGGGGCTCCATGACAGTAGTTAATGTGCTTGTTCAGTGCTGTACTCCCAGTCCTGGAACAGTGCCCGTCACATGTAGACAGTCAATAAATGTTGAATGAATGAATGAGTCATCCTATGAGGTAAGGTTTTATTAGTCATATTTGGGGAGTGTCAAACTGAAACTCAAATAAATCAGGAAAATTCTAGGGTGTCCCTCCACCCGACTGAGCTGGTAGGTGATATGGCCAACAATTAAACTCAAGTCTAACTCCAAAGCAGAGTGCGCTCCATTAATTCTGGCGTAAAATGGCACTCATTCAAAGTCCTACTGTAGATCAGGATCACTGTACTATAAAAATACCCGTCTTTTAAAATATATTCTAAGCTCACATCATAAGTTGAAAGTGAAATGACAACAGTGCATGAACAGAAATGACTCCCAAAGCAAATACAGATATTTCCTGAGCTTCTATTATGTAACATCATATGAGAAATGAGATTTCTTAATTTCACTCAATATTGAGATTATGTACATGTGAGCATCTTGCTTTCAACGAAGTAAAATAAGAACAGACCAAAAGGGTACCTTTGAATTTTCCAGTATCATTTATGTGCACGATTTTTTTCAGCCCAAACACTCCTGCTCTAGAGCACTATTTTTCTAGACAAAATGCAATTTATACCACCCAAGTAAAGCAAACTGATTATTTCTCCCAAGTAATTATCTCTCTAGGAAACTGCTACCAAGAAGGTAAACATGAAATCATTGCCTCTTCTCCAGTTGTTTGCTTCTATGTGATTCTTGTGCTTCTATTTGGCTCTGCATGGAATTTTCACGTAGAACACAACAGAGATGCTACAGAACAGTTTCCTAATGCTGTTTTGTTTCCTGTGACATAGGCCTCCTTTGTTTAGAGGTTGAAAATAATAACACAGCATTTCCCCAAGTATTTCTGAAGGGCACTGGTTGTATGAAATGCTTCACAAAGACTCAAACAAAAATAGGAGTGGGGAGCAGGGACAGTGCTTTGATCTGACCTAAGGCAATCTCATCTTGAGCAACTAGGATGTTCTTTTCTTGTAGATATCCATAACTGCTACTGGCTGGAGGTGGAGAGGGGTTAGCCTCCTCCTCTAGGAGTTTTACTCCTAAACTGTAACGTGAGCAAACCTCAAAGCAAATTCTCCTTTAGACATTTATTAACAAGCAATCACAAAACATCCAGTCAACTCTATGAAGTCAAAAATCTCTTTTAAAGTGATCCAACATCATTTTGCATAAAAATTTCACCCAAGGCAAATATCATAATATTAGAGAAAGAATTCAGCTAATTAGGCTAGTAGGAGCCAGGCAATCAAGAAGCTTCCAGAATTAGGAATCGAATTTAGAACACTATTTCTCACATTAAAGGACAAGATTTACTAGATTTGTATACCCTGTTCAAACAAGGGTAGGGAGTGTCTCTACAATATTTTAACCAGTACACACATGGGAAAATCACTAATTACACCAATGAAAACTGTTACATTCTGCTGTTAATGCTAATTAACAAATCCTTCTAACAGCCCATTCTAACAACAGTATGTGAAATAGCAAATCCTCTAGTATAGCTCTGAGGAAAGAGAGCCAAAGTGCTTGTAGGGACCTCCTTTGGAAATTATTACCATAAGGGCAACTCACCACCTCTAGAGTTTAGCATAAACTAGGTAATACTGAAGGCCTGTCATGTTGTCAAAGCTGACGGATTATGTTTTAAAGTAAATTACAGACATTCTAACAGGTGGGGAGGTCAAATACATTTGAGGAGCAATGCATACTTCACCCTTCTTCTTGAAGATTCCTAAAGCATAGTAATCTATAAAAGACTCTGCAATATCACACAGTAAAGAGACTTGCTTAACTTTGTTCAACTCTAAGAACTCTCAAACTTATGTGATAAGAAAACAATAGTTCAGCTTAACACTTAATATTTTAAGGAATAGCTCCTGTAGTATGGTCCTTAGACCAGCAGCATCAGCATTACCTGAAAACTTGTTAGTAATGTAAACTCTTCAGTCCCACTCCAGATTCACTGAATTAGAAGCTCTATGTGTGGAGCCCAGAAATCTGTGTTTTAACAAGTCCTTCAGGTGATTCTCATGCATGCATACTAAAGTATGAGAACCAGCATCCCGAAGAACACAATTTAGGGATCTTACTATATAGGCTTGACCTAGAAGAGTATCTTCTTCATTTACCCCGATCAATTTTTCTCTAATGGGAGATCTATTCCATAGCCTATCTGACTTGTAACTCCTAATTTATTCCTTGTAATCATATTTATGTTTAACAGTCTCATTTTTGGGGGGTTGGGTATAGACATGTCAGTAGTGGAATTTGTAATTTACTTCTGGCCTTCAGTCCAAGACAATAAGACAGGAAAAGAGGTCACAATCTAATTAACTTTCTAATTAAGGGAACATGGCCACTTTCTAATCACAGTTACAAAGAATAAAATGTAGCCCATAATTAGAAAGTTACTCTGCTCTATTTAAAATTTGCATTGTGTCAGCTATTCCATCATCATATTGCTGTTTAACATTTATTCTGAAATGCAGAATCTATTTTCAAAGTGCCTTGGAAGAGGTTTTATTTATCTCTCACATTGAAATTGCAAAATAGATCAGCATGTCACAGGCTGATACGATGAGATGCAGAAAGTTTATGGCATTCATACTATATATATCTTTAACAGAATTGGGATTTGAGTTCATGGTCCTTGGTAACTACATTTTTTTTTTACCCTCAGTTCAGTGGGTAACATTACTTCTCTTACTATTTTTTTCCCCTCTGGCTTTTTCCTTCTTGTTTTGGAGAATGCCAAAACTGTTTTCAGTATCCATATGTAACCATGGCAATCACCTGGATACACGTCTGCCTTAAACAGCACTAAGCTATTAGAATCAGTTCTCCAGAGAGTCTAGCTGAATACAATGGATCCATCACAGCACTCTGAGTTTCTCATTTTGATCTCACCAACCATGTGCAAACATGCAGCCAATAATAAATGTCTACCAGTAGATAGTGTTTCTAACATGCTCTACTGTTTCTGCGTCTTAAGAAACCATTTGTGCTTCCAATAAGATGCAAAGATGCTTTATGAAAGAAAAAATAATAAAATGAAAATTAGACTGCCTTTTTGTTTTACAACACAGAGTTGAAATTAAATGTGTCATTTTTCACCAAAATATTGTTTCCCATTACTGAAGAGAAGCGATGGGCCTGAGGGGCTCATGCATTACAAATCTCATGTGCTTTAGATAGCTAGTAAATCACTCGCGTTTTGCCTATAGTACTTTCTGCCAAGCTCAGCGTTTATTGCTTACAGCTGAATACAGCCACCTAAATCATCCATCACATTTTTATAACCAACTGTAGCTTTCCTTCTTATACACCAAGGAGCTGGCGCATTTTAAGAATGAGAATGAGTGAGAGGTGTCTTTACATGCTCAGAAGGACTATGGAAGCAATAAACAGTACATGAATTTTATAAGGGAGGAAAAATATAATACATTTACTGATATCAGGAGCTAACAGCTTTTGAAACCAACCATCCGAGTACCAACCTCACAGATGACTTTTCATATTACCATCTTCCCAAATGGTTAGATCATTTAATGTGTGTTACAGTGAGTGTATGTTTATTAGTGAACCAAGACTGACCATTTTAGATGCAGGCTAGAAGAAGAAATATCACATCAGGGATTTAACAGCTAGGAAAACTTTTTCCTCCTCACTATAATTCTTCAGTTTTAGTTCAAAATGCTATTGCAAATGGTAATTTTTGAGATCACTGAATCCAAACCTCTCATTTTTACTGGTAAATATATGAGGGCCGCTTTGCTTATTCTGGCTGCTATATTCCTACCAATCTTAGCAGGCTTGGCTGGTTAGGTAACACTAGCTGAAGGTGATATATCTACTTCCTCTCAACTTCTTTGTTAAAGTATTCCCTGCCATCTCTCTTCCAGATCTCTTGGGGCATGGGTATCCACTGTGACTTTATGTTAGAATTGCTTTGGGAGTTTATTAAAATACAGATGCCTGGGTTCTATCCCCAGAGATTTGGATCTAATTTCTCCAAATCTGGGCTCGAGCTCAAGAACAGGGATTTTTTAAAAGCTCTCATGGATGATTCAAATACTGAGAACCTCTTGCTAAAATGAGGAAAAAGCAGAGGAACAAAGGGAACAAAATCCCTTCATTCTACAGTATTTCTTGTCCTTGTTTGCTCCTCAAATCCTCAATATCTGGGCATAACATTCCTTTTTATTCACTTGGAGGAATATTTTTTTTCCACTCTTAAAGAAAAATGTACTTTCCAGAGGGCATTTCCATCCATTGCCACTTAAGAAGTAGCATTAGATCCACATTAACCCTTAAGCTCTCTAGAAACTTTTAATCAAGTGCTCCTCTGGAAAAGTTTTAACCTTTCTTCTTAAAGACTTTATTTTTTTAGAGAAATTTTAGAGTCAAAGCAAAATTGAGAGGAACGTACAGAGTTTTCCCATATACCCTTAACCCCCATACAAAAGCTTTCATCTTCAACCACAGTTCATTATTTTCTCCTCTTCCTACTCTTCTTCTTTATTATCTTTTCTTCTACAATATTTTTTTTGTACAGGAATTTAAAAAAGGTTTTCAAAAAGAGATTTCCAAAGGCAAGTTAAAGAAAGAGGGGCTAAAATGAGACTTGGTGATTTTGTGCATGCCATGTCACTTAACTCTCTGTGACCAATCTGTACAACCTACATCATATGAAGCTAGAGTATTACAGTTAGTTATATGTTTTATTTACACTATTAAATTATAAACTCTTTTGGAGTAATAACAATGCATTGTGACTTGTGTTGCTTTACACATCACTCTTCTGCGTAGGTTCTTAAGTGATACCTACTGTAAGGTTGATTTGATATAGAATGATATGTTTACTAGCTTTTGTGAGGTATCTTCAGTCATAATTGATAAATAGTTCTCAATATATTATAATAATTATATATTTCATACAATCAAAGTTTTCCAGTTTCTTTGTTAGAACTCTAGTTCAGAAAATAGCATCAGTATTGAGATTTCCACCTCTCATGCCATTTTTCAGTCCTCCCCCCTCACATTCTGATACTCTCATTTATGCTCATTTTTAGAAAAGGTATTTTATTAAACTACCAAAGCTATTTAAAAAGTAAATCAAATGATAAAAAGAATTATACAACATGACGAAGTGGGATTTATAAAAGGTATGCAAAGCTGGTTCAACATTCAAGAATCAATTAATGTAATCCATCAGGTACATGTAAATGTATGAGATTAGATCACTCCCTAACACCATACACAAAAATAAGCTCAAAATGGATTAAAGACCTAAATGTAAGGCCAGAAACTATCAAACTCTTAGAGGAAAACATAGGCAGAACACTCTATGACATAAATCACAGCAAGATCCTTTTTGACCCACCTCCTAGAGAAATGGAAATAAAAACAAAAATAAACAAATGGGACCTAATGAAACTTCAAAGCTTTTGCACAGCAAAGGAAACCATAAAGAAGACCAAAAGACAACCCTCAGAATGGGAGAAAATATTTGCAAATGAAGCAACTGACAAAGGATTAATCTCCAAAATTTACAAGCAGCTCGTGCAGCTCAATAACGAAAAAACAAACAATCCAATCCAAAAATGGGCAGAAGACCTAAACAGACATTTCTCCAAAGAAGATATACAGATTGCCAACAAACACATGAAAGAATGCTCAACATCATTAATCATTAGAGAGATGCAAATCAAAACTACAATGAGATATCATCTCATACCAGTCAGAATGGCCATCGTCAAAAAATCTAGAAACAATAAATGCTGGAGAGGCTGTGCAGAAAAGGGAACACTCTTGCACTCTTGGTGGGAATGTAAATTGATACAGCCACTATGGAGAACAGTATGGAGGTTCCTTAAAAAACTACAAATAGAACTACCATACAACCCAGCAATCCCACTGAAGGGCATATACCCTGAGCAAACCATAATTCAAAAAATTCATGTACCAAAATGTTTATTGCAGCTCTATTTACAATAGCCAGGAGATGGAAGCAACCTAAGTGTCCACCATCGGATGAATGGATAAAGAAGATGTGGCACATATATACAATGGAATATTACTCAGCCATAAAAAGAAACGAAATTGAGTTATTTGTAGTGAGGTGGATGGACCTAGAGTCTGTCATACAGAGTGAAGTAAGTCAGAAAGAGAAAGACAAATACCGTATGCTAACACATATATATATGGAATTTAAGAAAAAAAATGTCATGAAGAACCTAGGGGCAAGACAGGAATAAAGACACAGACCTACTTGAGAATGGACTTGAGGACACAGGGAGGGGGAAGGGTAAGCTGGGACAAAGTGAGAGAGTGGCATGGACATATATACATTACCAAACGTAAAATAGATAGCTAGTGGGAAGCAGCCGCATAGCACAGGGAGATCAGCTCGGTGCTTTGTGACCACCTAGAGGGGTGGGATAGGGAGGGTGGGAGGGAGGGAGACGCAAGAGGGAAGAGATATGGGAACATATGTATATGTATAACTGATTCACTATGTTATAAAGCAGAAACTAACACATCATTGTAAAGCAATTATACTCCAATAAAGATGTAAAAAAATTAATGTAATCCATCATATTAACAGGCTAAAAAAGAAAAATCATGTGATCATGTAATAGATGCAGAAAAAGCATTTGACAAAATTCAATAACCGTTTAGGTTAAAAACACACAGTAAACTAGGAATTAAGGGGAACTTCCTCAATTTGATAGCGAATATCCACAAAAACCTACAGATATCATCATACTTGATGGTGTGAAACTCAAAGTTTTCCCACTAAGATCAGAAACAAGACAAGGATATCTCCTCTCGCCACTGCTTTTCAACATGGTAGTGGAAGTCCTAGCTATTGCAATGGCTAGGAAAGAAATCAAAGGTATATGTATTTGGAAGAAAGAAACAAAACAGTCTTTGTTCACAGATGACATGATTGTCTGTGTAGAAAATCTGAAAGAACTGACAAAAAACTCCTGGAACTAATAAGAGATTATAGCAAGGCTACAAGATACAAGGCTAATGCAAAAAAAGCCCACTGATTTTTTATATGCTAGTAGTGAACAAGTGGAATCTGAAATAAAAAACACATTAACATTTACATCAGCACCCCCCAAAATCAAATACTTAGGTATAAATGTAACCAAAATAGGTATGAGACCCACATGAGGAAAACTACAAAACTCTAATGAAAGAAATCAAAAAATTAAATAAATGGAGAGGTATTCCATGTTTATGGATACGAAGACTCAGTATTGTCAAGATGTCAGTTCTTCACAACTTCATCTATAGATTCAGTGCAATCCCCATCAGAATTTAAGCAAGTTATTTTGTGGATATCAACAAAGTGATTCTAATGTTTGTATATGTAGAGGCAAAAGACGCAGATTAGCCAACACAATATTGAAGGAGAAGAACAAAGTTGGAGGACTGATATTACCCAAGATCAAGATGTACTATAAAGCTAGAGTAATCAAGACAGTGTGATACTGGGGAAAGAACAGGCAAATAGATCAATGGAACATAATAGAGAGCCTGGAAATAGAGCCACATAAATATAGTCAACTGAGCTTTGACAAAGGAGCAAAGGCAATATAATGGAGCAAAGATAGTCTTTTCAACAAATGGTGCTGTAACAATTGGACATCTACATGCAAAAAAATGAATCTAGACACAGACTTTACACCCTTCTCAAAAATTAACTCAAAGTGGATCATAGACCTAAATGTAAGACACAAAACTATAAAACTCCTAGAAGATAACATATGTAAAAACATAGATGATTTGGGTTTGGCAATTGACCTTTTAGATATAACATCAGAGGTACAATCCATGAAAGAAGAATTAATGAGATGGACTTCATTAAAATCAATAATTTCTGTTCTGACACTGTCAATATAATCAAAGGACAAGCCACAGACTGGGAGAAAATATACATTTTATAAAGCGCTGTTTTCCAAAATATTCAAAGAACTCTTAAACCTCAATGATAAGAAAACAAACAATTCTGTTAAAAAATAGGTCAAAGACCTTAAGAGACACCTCACCAAAGAAAATATCAATATATAGATGGCATATAAGCATATGAAAAGATGTTCCACAACATATGTCATAAGGGAAATGCAAATTAAACAACACTTTGATGCTACCACACACTAATGAAATGGCCAAATTCCAGAACACTGACAACATCAAGTGCTGGTGAGGATGTAGAGGTAACAAGAACACTCATTCATTGCTGGTGGGAATGCAAAACGGTAACAACTTTGAAAGACACTTTGGAAGTTTCCTACAAAACTAAATATACTCTTACATGTGATTGAGAGTCACTCTCTTTAGTATTTATCCAAAGGAGTTATAACTTTATGCCCAAACAAAATCCTATACATGAATGTTTATAGCAGCCTTATTCATAATTCCCCAAACTTGGAAGCAACCAAGATGCTCTTCAGTAGGTAAATACATAAATGGTGGTACACCCAGACAATGGAATATTATTCAGCACTAAAAAGAAATGAGCTATCAAAACATGAAAAAATTTGGAGGGAACTTAAATGCATATTACTAAGTGAAAGAAGCTAATCTGAAAAGGCTATATACTGTAGGATTCCAACTATATGACATTCTGGAGAAGAAAGAACTGTGGAGATAAGAAGATCAGTGGTTGCCAGGGGTTAGGTGGAAGGAGGGATGAATTGGTGGAGCAGAGAAGACCTTTAGCACAGTGAAATTACTCTGTATGATACTATTATGGTGATACATGTCATTATACTTTTGTTGAAACCCACTGAATGTACAACACCAAGAGTGAAACTAATGTAACCTATGTACTTTGGGTTATTATTATGTGTTAGTATAGGTTCATTGATTGTAACAAGTATATCACTTTGTTAGGGGATGCTGATAATGGGGGAGGCTACCATGTGAGGGGGCAGGGGCTATATGGGAACTCTGTACTTTCTGTCCACTTTTGCTGTGAACCTAAAACTTCTCTAAAAAATTAAAGTTTTTTTTTTTTTTTTGCGGTACGCAGGCCTCTTACTGTTGTGGCCTCTCCCGTTGCGGAGCACAGGCTCCGGACGTGCAGGCTCAGCGGCCATGGCTCACAGGCCCAGCCGCTCCGCGGCATGTGGGATCTTCCCGGACCGGGGCACGAACCCGTGACCCCTGCATCAGCAGGCGGACTTTTAACCACTGGGCCACCAGAGAAGCCCCAAAGTATTTTTTAAAGTGCATCAAATGTATTCTATTTTTAAATATAAAATTCAGAAGATATTAAATGGCACTTTGATTTCTTTTTGAAGATCTTTCCTATGTAAACATTTATTTAATCCAGCAATTAGCATTTTACCAATAGAGTTTTATAGTAAAAACCAATGGCAATTGGACTCACTGTGTATGGTGTATCTTTACCTCTTTTAGAAAAACTGTTCAAAATTGTTTTAAAAGGACAAGTGTTTTATCTCAATTTTTAACATGTGTAATAAAAATCAATATAGGAAATCATTTCTTATGTGGAAATTATTTTTATACAAGCCTGTATGAAAATCATTCATGTTATCACAGCATCAGTGTCTAAATGTTTCTCATGCTGTTCTCAGGTGAAAGGGGAAAGATCCCATTCAGAGGTCTTACAGGAGAAGGACTTTGGGTAAACTATGGTGAACTCCATTGCAAGTGCAGAAAAGATGGGTAGGAAGAAACAGTTTTAAGAAATCCTTAGCTAAAAGAGAAAGAAAAGACTTGGCGGTGAACTGGCCATGGGGAAGCAAGAGAAAGGGAGGGATCAGAGATGAATTCCAAAGTTCTAACTTAGGTGACTGTATGGTGTCACCAACTGAGAAAGAAAGCACTGGAAGAGGAGGGACAGTTGAGTCTGTGACCCTTGTGGCACCTTCAGGTTGAGATGGCAGTGGAGAGTAGACGTGTGGGCTAGAGGTGGAGTTTAGAGAGCCATCGGTACATAGCTGATAGTCAAAACCATTCTGGGATGACATTGTCCAGAGAGAATTTAAAAAGGGGAGAGGACAGGAGACCAAGCCTTGGGTAGCTCCAAGAGGTGAGTGGCAATTGTTTGGTTAGAGTAACACAGATGTACAAGGAACAAAGGCAGCTACTTCATGATAACTTATAAAAGAAAAGAACTTTGGGAAGGATAGAGTGACTCATAGTGTCAAATGCAGCAGAGGAGGTAATGTGATTAGGGTGAAAAATATCTCCCTAGGAGTGAGACCTTTTCAATTGAATTTTGATGGTTGAATTCAGACAGCTCTGGATTGATGATCAAGTGTGATGTCATGCAGGTCTGGGACTAGGATGAGTCAAACAAGGCACCTAGGGAACAAGATTTAAGAAAGCACTCTCAGGGTCCTGCAAGTCTGGAGAGAAGAGTAGGCAGATAAAAGCCCACTGGCCAGATGCCCAGGCAATGGTCAAACTCCAGGTTAAGTAGTTAGCATTGGGGAGATCTGGAGGCACATAGATTTTAGGGACTAATTCATGGTGGGGAGTGGCTGTTGCTCTAGGACAAAATGTCCAAGATCAAGGTTACAAGTGGAACAAAAGACTAACTGTCTTAGGGCAACAGATTCCAGATCGCCATCTTACGTTATAGTGAACCATATGAAATTGCCAGCATTTCACACTTACAGTGGCAATTTCATATGTTTCACTGTAATAAATCTTTTTTCTCAGCCAAGGTACATATGGTCCCTGGATCTGAATAGAGTCCAAATTGAAAAATAAGGGATCTGAGGTACTAGCTGTGAATGTGAATGCTTGATAATCAAGCAACTATTATCATGTGCAAAACACTTTGTGGCATATTGTCTGCCCTCTTCATCCACATGGCCCTAGCAGCATCTTTTCTAACCAGATTGAAGTTCTTCTAGTAGAAGGGTGTTTCTGGTACTCCTCCTAGATTCAAAGCTTTACAAAGCCACATTTGGAGCACCAGTAGGTATACAATCCTTTTTTTTTTTTAAACCCCACATTTGTTTATTTATTTATTTTTGGCTGTGTTGGGTCTTCGTTTCTGTGCGAGGGCTTTCTCTAGTTGTGGCAAGCGGAGGCCACTCTTCATCGCGGTGTGCGGGCCTCTCACTATCGCGGCCTCTCTTGTTGCAGAGCACAGGCTCCAGACGTGCAGGCTCAGTAGTTGTGGCTCACGGGCTTAGTTGCTCCCCGGCATGTAGGATCTTCCCAGACCAGGGCTCGAACCCATGTCCCCTGCATTAGCAGGCAGATTCTCAACCACTGCGCCACCAGGGAAGCCCCAATCAATTCTTTATAGATGGAAGATGAAGGAGGCATAAGAAGGTATTCTCCATACCTAGAAGTTAGATATTCCTTGAAAGGGAGCAACCGTCTTTAGTTTTACATTGATGACACTTTATTTTAGCAGTGGCTTGAATATAATATGATAGCTAGCTAGCTAGCTAGCTAAAGATAGGTAGGTGGATGGATAAATATAAATAAGGATATAGACATAAAGATTTGGCTCACTTTGTTACTTTTTGCATTGCTTTTCGTGTTTTCAGTAGGCTTTAAACCTCTGAGGAAGTTTTTCCCTTGCACCATTTGAAATCTGAAAGGTAGTTTAAATTTAGACATACTTATTAAAACATTGCTTTTCTTATCATTGAACACATGTTATGCAATTTTTCAGGCAAAACTATTTCAAGTGAAGCTGAGAGGGGCTCCAGATTTAAGTACTCAATTCATTTCCTCTTTGCATAAAAATATCTTATTGCAGAGATAGGTTTCTAATTTCCAGCTGTGGTTTTCAAGTCTTTTCTCAATGATTTATATGTTTGCATTGGGCTAGGCAAGCAATTTATATTAGTTCAAGTGGGGCTACTGGGATGCATTGGTAAATGCTGTTAAAAGAAGAATTATATAGAATAATAAATATAATGCAACATATATGAGTTTTTAGATGCTTATGTCTGTGATTACATAATTCACACATTCACAAATTATGCATCTTGATAAACTACAAGACACCTAGGGCTGTTCTAGTAGCAATGTACAATCTTTTTGGTACAGTGTAGAAGTAGAGAGGAATGTGAGTCTTCTACTGATTCCCTGGATACCGGACTTCAGCTAAGGTCTGCAATTCCTTACTTGTAATTCAGAATTCCTAGAAGTCTAAAAACTGAAAGCTGCTTTTTAGTAATATAACTCATTTGGTGGCAGAAATTTCCTTGAAACTCCTTAAGGCTATTTATGATCTTTATTTATCACACTTAGTGTGAATATTCGTATGTTTTGCTTCAGAAATAGTACTGATTATGGGGTACTGCCCCTGAACTCTCTTGGGATGGAATGTCATACCTGATCCAGATACACCACATTATCTTACTACATTCTAAATAATTTTGACTTCTGAACCACATCTTGTCCCAGACCCTCCCGAGAAGCTGACGGTCTTCAACACTGCCTCCTTCCCTCAGTGAAGTACTTTTAGGATGTCTGAAGAGTTACCAGAACATCAGGGACTCTGAGCTCTATCTCAAGACTCACGAGAAAGGATTCAAGGGAGTACTTGAGTGTGTTGACTAGTATTTTCTAAAATCAAATCTAGGGCACTTGAATATATATACTTCTGTTGTTTCTGTTTTTCCAGCTTTATTGATATATTACTGACATATAACGTTGTGTAAGTTTATTTATTTATTTATTTATTTATTTATTTTTTGCGGTACGCGGGCCTCTCACTGCTGTGGCCTCTCCCGTGGCGGAGCGCAGGCTCCGGACGCGCAGGCTCAGCGGCCATGGCTCACGGGCTTAGCCACTCCACGGCATGTGGGATCTTCCCAGACAGGGGCACGAACCTGTGTTCCCTGCATCGGCAGGCGGACTCTCAACCACTGTGCCACCAGGGAAGCCCTATATTTTTTAAAATAAATTTACTTGTTTATTTGGTTGTGTTGGGTCTTTGTTGCTGCGCGTGGGCTTTCTCTAGTTGCAGCGCGTGGGCTTTCTCTATTTGCGGCGAGCGGGCTTCTCACTGTGGTGGCTTCTCTTGCTGCGGAGCACAGGCTCTAGGCGCGTGGGCTTCAGCGGTTGTGACTTGCGGGCTCTGGAGCGCAGGTTCAGTAGTTGCGCATGGGCTTAGTTGCTCCGCAGCATGTGGGATCTTCCTGGACCAGAGCTTGAACCCGTGCCTCCTGCTTTGGCAAGCGGATTGTTAACCACTGCGCCACCAGGGAAGTCCCAACATTGTGCAAGTTTAAGGGTACAACATGATGATTTGACATATGAATATATTGTAAAATGACCGCCAATATAATGTTAGTTAACACATCTACCCCATCACATAATTACCATTTTTTGTGGTGATAACTTTTAAGATAACTAAATAAAAGATAACTCTCTCAAGAACATTCAAGTGTATTTAAAGACATATTTAAAGATATAAGAAATCCAAAAATGGGCAGAAGACCTAAATAGACATTTCTCCAAAGAAGATATACAGATTGCCAACAAACACATGAAAGAATGCTCAACATCATTAATCATTAAAGATGTGCAAATCAAAACTACAATGCAATATCATCTCACACCAGTCAGAATGGCCATCATCAAAAAATCTAGAACCAATAAATGCTGGAGAGGGTGTAGAGAAAAGGGAACCCTCTTGCACTGTTGGTGGGAATGTAAATTGATACAACCACTATGGAGAACAGTATGGAGGTTCCTTAAAAAATTAAAAATAGAACTACCACACGACCCAGCAATGCCACTCCTGGGCATATACCCTGAGAAAACCATAATTCAAAAAGAGTCATGTACCAAAATGTTCATTACAGCTCTATTTACAATAGCCAGGACATGGAAGCAACCTAAGTGTCCATCAACAGATGAATGGATAAAGAAGACGTGGCACATATATACAACGGAATATTACTCAGCCGTAAAACGAAATGAAATTGAGTTATTTGTAGTGAGGTAGATGGACCTAGAGTCTGTCATACAGAGTGAAGTAAGTCAGAAAGAGAAAAAGAAATACCATATGCTAACACATATATATAGAATCTAAAAAACAAAAAAATGGTCATGAAAAACCTAGGGGTAAGACAGGAATAAAGACACAGACCTACTAGAAAATGGACTTGAGGATATGGGGAGGGGGAAGGGTAAGCTGTGACAAAGTGAAAGAGTGGCATGGACATATACACACTACGAAACATAAAACAGATAGCTAGTGGGAGGCAGCCGCATAGCACAGGGATATCAGCTCGGTGCTTTGTGACCACCTAGAGGGGTGGGATAGGGAGGGTGGGAGGGAGGGAGATGCAAGAGGGAAGAGATATGGGAACACATGTATATGTATAACTGATTCACTTTGTTATAAAGCAGAAACTAACACACCACTGTAAAGCAATTATACTCCAAAAAAAAAAATATAAGAATTAGTCAACCAATCTCTCTCCCATCCCATGTATATATGAGCATACATGTTAGGTGCTGTAGTTGTGTGTGTACACATACACGAACATACTATCTATACTTCGGTAGGTGAATTCCAGTAGATGCTTACTGTTTGTCTCATTAAAAAATTAATGGGTAATGAATCTCCTCCTATACTGACATGAAAGGACACCTTTCTCACAGAGAGAAATTCGCTAGGTGGCAATCCCTGTACTGATACTGTCTTCCTGATTCAATGGTTTGAATACCAGTCCCCAAATTCCTCTTTCTATTTCTCCACTGTGCGTGGTGAAGAGTCTATTTAAATTGTGTTTCAGAAATAGCCAATGGTGTCCTATAGTCTACGGAGACGTATTTTTTAAAAAAGAGGTATACAACCACCCACACAAAATAAATAGGTGCTATAAAGAAATAATACCTCTTATTTTTAATTAAAGTTACCACCATTTATTGCTTGATTACTCTGTGCCAGGCATTGTGCTAATGTTTTATACATACCATTACTTTAATCATTACTATAATACCAAGAAAGTATATTTCCATCAGATAAGTCAGAAAATTAATCTAATGGTAGAGAAGTAAGTCACTGGCTCAAAGTCACAGTGAGTAAGAATGGAAAGTTAGGATTCAAGTGAGCCACCTTATTTCAGAACCTGATCAGCCCACAGTCCTGTCCTTGGGTGGCTTGCCAATTCTAATGACCAGGTGGAATAATATTCTTCCAATATTTCTGCACTTTGAGCTGGACCAAGAATGAAGTAAAATAAACATATATATCATATGAAATATTTATTCTTTTTTATGCTTTAAATATATACTATTTTGTCAATTATACCTCAATAAAAAAAGTTAACATGAAAAGAAAATAACACCATATACCAATAAAAAAAGAAGTCTTTAAAG
The DNA here is from genome assembly GCF_949752795.1 of Hyperoodon ampullatus. Lineage (NCBI taxonomy): Eukaryota > Metazoa > Chordata > Mammalia > Artiodactyla > Ziphiidae > Hyperoodon > Hyperoodon ampullatus. The sequence continues at coordinate 27,594,744 of NC_136913.1, read as the reverse complement.
TGAAACATTCATTCTTAAAGTGGCTCTTACCTCGTCAACACCTTCCCTACTTCATCTTAGAAAGCCCCTGTCTCCAAGAGGTAAATTCACTCTGGTCTGTTCACTCCACCTCCATGCCCCTCAGTATGTGTTACTCGAAGACAGCATACAGTAAAAGCCAGAAGGAAGTCTTTGATCATGTCACATTCTTTTCCCTGTTGTAAGCTGCTCAAGCCAGTGAAAGGGCCTGAACAGTATGTGAATAGAGTCTTTTTCCTGGAAGTAAGTGTAAGACGGCTGTCACTAACTACAGAAACGTTTCAGGGGCAATTTATGTGAAGGCAGAGAGTCATTTTTTTATACCTCAAAAATTTGGAAGGAGGATGAGAGAAGACTCAGATAAAAAGTCACTCTTGTTCTGTGAAAAATGCCATTGGTAGTTTGATAGGGATTGCATTGAATCTGTAGATTGCTTTAGGTAGTATAGTCATTTTCACAGCATTGATTCTTCCAATCCAAGAACATGGTATATCTTTCCATCTGTTTGTATCCTCTTTGATTTCTTTCATCAGTGTCTTATAGTTTTCTGCATTCAGGTCTTCTGCCTCCTTAGGTGGGTTTATTCCTAGGTACTTTACTCTTTTTGTTGCAATGGTAAATGGGAGTGTTTTCTTAATTTCTCTGTCAGATTTTTCATCGTTAGTGTATAGGAATGCAAGAGATTTCTACGTATTAATTTTGTTTCCTGTTACTTTACCAAATTCATTGATTAGCTCTAGTAGTTTTCTGGTGGCATCTTTAGGATTCTCTATGACTCGAGGACACAGGGGTGGGGCAGTAGGGGAAGCTGGGATGAAGTGAGAGAGTAGCGTTGACATATATACACTACCACATGTGAAATGGATGGCTAGTGGGAAGCTGCTGCATAGCACAGGGAGATCAGCTTGATGCTTTGTGACCATCTAGAGGGGTGAGATAGGGAGTGTGGGAGGGAGGTTCAAGAGGGAGGGGATATGGGGATATATGTATACATACAGCTGATTCACTTTGTTGTACAGCAGAAACTAACACAACATTGTAAAGCAACTATACTGCAATAAAGATATAAAAAGTCATATGTTAGATATAGTGAGATTCCTTTCCATCATTTACATGACACAGATAAAAAGAAAATAAGGTATTCATTTGTAATTAGTTAAAAATAATGAATTAAAAACAATCTTGTCATTTAATAGTTCAAACTATCTTCTGATTAACTACTGATTTCTCAGCAATTAAAATACCATAAAAAGATAGCACTTCTGAGTGAAATGACATAATAGAAAATGGCATATAACCAGGCACTCCAGAGCTGCACAGAGTTCAGCTGCCAAACGTTCAGAAATTAAAGGCTTTATATTAATTTTGCATGTTTCATTTTACTAAGAATAGACTTTGAGGAACGAATGGTTAAATATGGATCAGCAGTTGATGACTGGTTATAGTCAAGTCACTCCTAACATGATTAATCATTAAATGTTATGCTATTGCCTTAATCATTATCTTTTAATTGTCCTGGCTTTTCAAATTCAGGTGTCACCCAGAAAAGTAAAGAAAAATACACCAGGTAACTTAATCACTTGTGGTTACAATTCGGAATAGTGTTTCTGTTTGTTTGTTTAGATTTTTAAAAGCCATAAGAGAATTGGCAGGTCAGGTCTTTCACATGTACTCCTTGCAGTCTTTAAATAGGGTCCACACCGTCATTTTTCTCTGAATGTGCCTGGGGCTGCTCTCACTCTAGAATGTAGCTCTTCAGCTGTGCAGAGCAGCCTCTTCCCCATTCCTCTTGGCAAAACCCCATGTGCCCTAGAAGGTCCAGCTCAAAAGCCACCCCGTTCTCACATTCAGATGTATGATGGCTTCATTTTCTGGAAAGGTCTGTCTTATATGATTTCTTAATTCTGTACCATAATAATTTCTGCCTTTTGTTGTTGTTGTTGTTATTGCTTGAACCTTTCTCTAAGCTTCTGTAGAGGACTGTCCTGCTCATTTGTTTCCTCCTGAGAGTTTTCTTGCTCTTGAGGAGCTTAGTAAGTCGTTGCTAAATTGAATGGGAAAAACTGTCACCTTTTGAAAATTAAAGCTAATAAGCATTAAGCTGAAACAGACATGGTTATTCACTATAAAAATGGTTTATATAAAAGGTGGCTGATGAATAGGCACTTGAAAAGATGCTCAACATCGCTAATTATTAGAGAAATGCAAATTAAAACTACAATGAGGTATCACTTCACTCCAGTCAGAACGGCCATCATCATAAAGTCTACAAACAATAAATGCTGGAGAGGGTGTGGAGAAAAGGGAACCCTCTTGCACTGTTGGTGGGAATGTAAATTGATACAGCCACTATGGACAACAGTATGCAGGTTCCTTAGAAAACTAGAAATAGAATTACCATATGATCCAGCAATCCCACTACTGGGCATAGACCCAGAGAAAACCACAATTCAAAAAGACACATGCACCCCAATGTTCATTGCAGCACTATTTACAATAGCCAAGACATGGAAGCAACATAAAAATCCATTGAAAGATGAATGAATAAAGAAGATGTGGTACACACACACACACACACACACACACACACAATGGAATACTACTCAGCCATAAAAAAGAGTGAAATAAAGCCATTTGCAGCAACATGGATGGACCCGGAGATTATCATACTAAGTGAAGTAAGTAAGACAGAGAAAGACTAATACCATATAATATCACTTTTATGTGGAATCTAAAATATGACACAGATGAACCTATCTATGAAGCATAAACAGAATCACAGACCTAGAGAACAGACTTCTGGTTGCCAAAGGTGGGGGGCATGGGGGAAGGATGGAGTGGGAGTTTGGGATTAGCAGATGCAAACTATTATATATATGTATAACTGAATCACTTTGCTGTATACCAGAAACTGACACAACATTGTAAATCAACTTTACTTCAATAAAATTAAAAAAAGGTGGCTGCTGAGTTTAAGGTGTTCCCCAAATATCTTTACTGAATTCTCTAGTTTATCTCCTAAAAGCAGAGGAGACTAAATATCATGAATGCAAAGTAAGCTCTGACCTAAATATTTCTAACAGTGTTGGGACTTTGTTGTCCCAAGACAAGGGTGGTGGTCTGAATGGAGAAGGGACAAAAGCCAGCTGAAGGTAAGAACCGGCAGTGTCAGCTGCCAGACTCGCGGACTATAAGCCCCTCAGAGTGGGGAGGAACAAAGTGTCTGAGCCACCTGAGTTCAAAGGAAGGCCCCTTATCATTCCTTTCTCCTCTAATTCCCTGTCTCAAGAAGCCTCCTGATCTGCAATTTAGTCTCTTCAGTGGACTTATTCATTAAGAGGGAGTGTGTCTTGTTCAAACGATTGATGCCAGTTATTTTATCAGATTCATCTCCCATTTCATTTGATGAATCAGCATTCTGGTTTATAAATCAGTTTCTGGCAGCTTGGTTTGGCATTCATCACTTCTCCACAGCTTGGTCACCCCTAAGTGAGCAGCTTCATTTATGTTTTCATTGCTGTAAATCTGAGGAGTGGCCCCTGGGCCTGTGGGAAATTTTTCAAGAGAAGCCTCTGTGTGAGTTGGAACTGAAGCAGATAGCCCATGCTAAAATATTTTAAGAGCTTAACCATGTTTTAAGAATAACTTGTAATTCTGATTATTGCAGTCCACAATATTCAATAGGCAGTCTATACATATTTGTTGAATTAAATGGAATCTTTTGCTAGCAATAAGCAATAAGCAAAAGCCAAGAAAGGCTTCTTATTTTTATTATTATTTTAAGTTTTTCTTTACCAGAATTGTGGAGGTGAGGGTGGGAAGATGGAAAAGGAAACAGCTCACAAGAAAAGCAATCAGAACAGAAAAGGGGGGCTTCCCTGGTGGCTCAGTGGTTAAGAATCCGCCTGCCAATGCAGGGGACAGGGGTTCAAGCCCTGTACAAGATCCCACATGCTGCAGAGCAACTAAGCCCGTGCACCACAACTACTGAGCCTGCGCTCTAGAGCCCCCGCGCCACAACTACTGAGCCCGTGAGCCACAACTACTGAGCCTGCGCTCTAGAGCCCGTGCTCTGCAACAAGAGAAGCCACCTCAACGAGAAGCCTGCGCACCGCAACCAAGAGTAGCCCCCGCTCGCCGCAACTACAGAAAGCCCACACGCAGCAAAGAAGACCCAATGCAGCCAAAAATAAACAAAAATAAAATAAATTTATATATATAAAGAAAACAGAAAAGGACCCACAGCTCCCATGGGTAGATGCATGTCAGAGGTTGACCTGTGTGCAGATCAAGGCTTGACTGAGCAGAACTGTACAGAGACAATGGAGGTAAGCTTGGAGGGGTACAGATGACAGAGAAGGTGAGAAATTTGAGGGACTGCTCTGAATAAGGAACTTCAGGGGGAGTCACTAATATCTAAAGAAGGATTCTTAGGATAATTTCAGTATGATGCATTGATTAAAACCCTCCTTAGTTGTGTGTTCATGAAGTTTAATACATAGCAGAATACTACAGAAGTTAAAAAAAAACCCTCCATAGAATCTCTTTTTAGGAATCTACATGATTTCCGTGGTTTTCTGGAATTGAAATTATGGCTTCCTGTTTCTGTGGGTGCTTCCATAGGACTTTTAGGGGCAGTACTATATAATCAGGTGATATTTAGGGCTACTTGTTCAGGATTGACCAAAGGTACCCAGCCACAACTTAGATAAAAAGCTAAGCTAATTGTGCATTTTCATGATGACTGACTTATGTCATAGATTTAGGATCTAAAGGGGCACGATATATCAGGCAGGAGCCCTGATGGTTTTGAAAACACGACCAGAGATATATAGAAACATGGGTCAAGAGGATTTTAACTTTAGAATTACTGAGAAATGCCTATGTGAGAGATGATTCAGAATTGTCCTTTAGGCAATCTCCCCAGTCCCCCACAAGAAACTAATAAAAATACAACTTTGGTGGCACATTTTCTTACTAACTTAAAGCAGGGTAGCACAGTGATGTGGACAGACATTAGGACTCAGATGTCAAATTCCTTCAGAGAGAAGAAAAAGGAGAGGAAAGTTCTGTTCTACATGTAAAGAATTGGAAGAATGCTCATGAAGGGCTATGCAGGATGGCACAGGACACCAAGTTTGGAAGGCCAGATTAAGTTATTACGGGAACAACAAATAGTCAAGTATTATTGAATAATCTTAGACTTCATTGAATGGAAGAACATGGGCTGTATTCTCACTGTCTGCAAAGCTGTTTAAGTCTGAAAAAGAGAAAGTGCTGCAGAGGCGACTGAGAACTCTGTAGGGATGCAGCTGGGCCCCAACTGCTTGAAGCCAGAGGATCCCAAATCAGCATGGCCCCCATGAGCAGTGATAATGTGAATTCCCTCTGGAAGGTAACTGTATTATTACCCTGCCCTCCAGACTGCCTTGTGAACTCCAGCAAGGGAGAGGATGAGTACCAGCTCACTTGTGGCGGTCTTGTACCTTGAGTCCTTTCATCCAGTAATCACATCTTCTTGTTTCTTGGAGAGGCCTTGGAGGAGTCCTGATTAAACCCGAAGGAGATGTGGTACAGACAGTTCTTTATGTGCTAGTTCCTAGAACTGATGGACCACATTTTGAAATACATGGCCAGGATGAACCTGGAAGCACCTCCAAAGGCCCTTGAGAAAAATCCAAAGGAGGAGGGCCACGAGGCTAGGAATAGGAAGTACTCCTGGATGTACAAATACTGTGCCCTTTGGCAGACTACCACAAAGGCTTAAGTAGGTAGACGGTATGTGCAATGGAAGAATTTTACTCAGCAGAATTTTTCTTATTTTGAAGAGTGTGAGGATTCTCAATGGAAGAAGATGACTAGAGAAGAGAAACTATATTCCCAAGGGACTATACTCAGCCAGGGGGGCTGAGAGCAGGTGCGCCAATGCCAAAGAAGAAGGTGTTTAAGGGGAAGGCAATGGAACAGTTTCACTCTTGTTGGGAGAGAGAGAAATCTGTAGAGGAATTGGGGTGAAGTTTTCCGGGTAATATGCTGAGTAAACACTCGCCACCCCAATTCTGTCATGTTGAGGAAATTTGTTTTAACAATATGCAGATTTTCCCAATGGCTTCCCTTTGTACTAAGAATAAAATGCAAACTCCTTGTCCCGGCTTGCAAGGCCTTGTCTGATCTAGCCCCTGGCTGCCTCTTCAAGCTGATCTGAGGCTCTCTCCCCGCTTCACTTCTGTCCAGTCCAGTACGCCTCAAGTTCCTCCATCTTGCCAAGCTCCTTGAGGCCTCAGAAATCTTAGATCCTTTTGTTCCTCTGCCTGGAATGTTTGTCTCTAAGACATTTGGATGGCTCGGCTGTTCTCAACTTTCAGGTCTCAACCCATACGTCACCATCTCAAAAAGGTCTTCTCTTACCACTCTATACAAAAGTATCCCCTTCCCCTGACACTTCCTATTCAATATCCAGTATTCTTCTCTTCAGAGTACTTATCAACAACCAAGAAAACGTTTGTTTGATTGTAGAGTCTGTCTACTCCACGGAACACATAGTTCTAGGGGGACTGATTTGTCTTGGTCATCAGACATTCCAGCACCTAGAAGACTTCCTGTCTCATACTACATCTCGGAAAATACAGATTGTATAATTGGGACTATCCTTCAAGTTTCTGGTATCAGAGACAGGCCTCAAGGCAGACTAGCAATTTTCATTTACAGTTTTAAAAGTTAAATATAAATTGAAATATGAGTGAGAATTTCATAATACAGCAAAAAAGATCAAATTGTACTTCTTAAAAATAAAAGATTTGCTAGCAGCTTACTTTAGTTTTTTCTTGTGGTTATCCTCAGGAGGATGATAAAAGCAAGTTTTGCTGTTCTTATTTTAGACAGGTAAACTAGAGGTATGTGATAAGTTAACGGTGTAGTCCAGACCAGAGCACAGCTCTCTTGACATTGGTCCAGTCTACATTCCGTCCAAAATTCTATCAAACTTTATTGCTTACTTTTGAAAAAAATATGCCTAAAGTAACAAAACCAAAATAATATTAAGTACAACCAAAAACATAACAACCTAGTTGCTTTGGCCTTTTATATAAAGTCTGTATCACCTACATGCTATGTGCCACTACTTGAAATCCCTGAGATGAGCAGGTCTACACATGGATCAAAAGGGCTATTCTTTTTGGAATGAAATAATAAAATACATTCTTGCTCTATGAGAGAAAGGGGAAAAAAAGCTTGAACGCATATATGTGGTGACTTCTGATTTTAGTTTTCCACATAGCATATGGCAAGCTTTAGCCACAGAAGATTAGGAAGGAATCAGTAGTATATACTAGTTCCAATGAAAAGTTATGACCAAAAAATAATTAAACTGGAGATAACCCAAAGTGGAGGAAAATAGTTTACACAGATCTTAGAAATTATGAGGCTGAATCAACAATTTTCATTTACATGTGTGATAATAGGTGTTCCTTCTCCTACAACCTACCTGGCACATTCCTGCAAGAATCTCGGTTGCTGTTAGTTGTCATCATCTGAAAATCTGTGACTTTTTAAGTTTCACATTTTTTCAGGGAAACATACTTCTGATCATTCAGGAAGGGCTGAATTCTTCTATTGAAGAATTGTGTCTATTGAGCAGGAACATGCACCTGCTTTTCTTTTCATTGTATCAGATTATTTTTAGTAAAAATATCTAGTGTTGGAAAAGAAATGAGCAGAACGGATCGTATTTACAGAATAAAACTTCAAATATAAAAATTTGGCAATAACTTTTCTAAAACATTTTATTTGTATATTAAACTGTAAACAGAATGAAAAAGCATGGGAGAAGTAACTAAAAAATGTCTTTAGGTCATAAGGTTTTTACTTCTGTGCACAGGATAAAAATCTTAACTATGTCAAACTAAAGATAAAGCAGATTTAGATATAAAATTATAATTGGAAAGACTGATTTATATTTTCCTTCAAGGTATTTAACTTCCCTCAGCGACAGAATTTACAGCTCTGGCTAACCCTTTCACACTCAAAATGGCACATAAGTAGTATATGTAGTCTAGATATGCTATGTATATGAATATGTTGTACTTAGATCACTTGTTGGTATCTAGATATATGGTTTTGATAACATCGGTGATGTTTTAAAATGAAACATTTTCCATATTTTATACAGCCTAAAATGACAATGTGTATTTTTCTTATTTTCACACAGCTCAGTTTAAATTTAAGGAACCTGAATTACAGCGAGGTTGAATAACCTGCATGAGGTCAGTCATCCCACTAATACTAAAGGCAGAACTAGAATCCTGGCTTTGTAATGCTAACCGCGGCACTCTGTACCACTGCATCACTCTATGGTGATCATCTTTCTGAGGATAATTTAGTGGGCTATATGGACAGATTCCTTCTGGATTGCAATAGCCCTTTTTAAAGCAATGTTTACTGTAAGCATATTTCAAACTTGCTGATTCCATGGAACTTTTATAGTTTTTCTGCTCAAGTTCACATTTCTAGATTATTCTTATCTACCCAAAGTATTATAGAGATTTCCACATTGGAATCAAATGAACTTAGCAGGTGCTCCCTTAAAAAGGGCGTGAAAGGTTCTAAGTAACAGTTAAGATTCTAAAATCAAGATTCAGTTCCTTTTTGATCTTTAATTTCCCACAAATGAAATTTTCTTTTGTCATAAAAAACATTTTAATATGAGATAAAAAATAAAATGAAGGAGCATGGGAAAGTGAGCAGAGATACAGTCTTATATGCATCTTTTGTTCTCTTTCCTGCCCACAGGATTCGCTGTATATGTGTATACAAAGTATATACACACATATAGGAACAGAAGTTGGAGGATGGTTAATTTTACTTTCATTGATGGACATACAATGCAAATATCTAAACTGTACATAGCAGAGTGAGGGGCAAATGTTAAAGAAGTAAAGCATCTCCTACCAAGCTCGCATTGATTATGTTTCTGTGCACTACTCATTTCCTTGAGATGATCCTACCAATTACACAGTTTTAAAGCCATTAAAACATTATCTTTCATTTTCTAAGACTTGACCTTTATTTCTTAACATAGAGACATCTGGGTAGAAATACAACTCCCTACTCCATTATAATTTTCTTATTTCTACCACAGTTCTAGCAACTATTATCACACATGTTGCAATTTTTAATAAGCCATTCATTATTTTTTGAGTCTATTTCTTCTGCCACCTCTTGATAACGTTTTGTGGCTTTCTAGAGTCAGAGTTAGCAGGGGCCAGCAGGGGAGGTGAAAACAGATTCATTCATTTTACTAGTAGCTTGCAGCTTTGATGAGCAAGTAAAGCTTTTAGATTTTGTGCGGGATTCTCATTCTACAATGTGTCCTCTGTTCTCACTGATGGGCAGGATTATCTTGTGTGAGTATCAGAGTGTATCAGTGGTACTACTAATATACAGAACAGTGCTGCTTAAGGAGCCGAACACAACAGATTTTTCTATAAGCAGACACAAAAGGAAATAAATTCTTGGGTGGTAGAGGTGGAGGGATTGATAAATTTTAGTTCAGGCCAAAGCCAATATTACTTAGAAATTTGATAATTAAGTTACTGGAATATGCTGGAGCCTACCAGAATACAATCTGGTTTTGTGATTATCGTGAATTGTGTCACAATTACTTCCTCTGGCAGTTAATAACTGTCATGCACAAGAAAAAAGATAAAGTATTTAATATAGAATACTACCTATTACTAGGTCACAATTATACTAAGGTATAGACAGAGTAAAATCCAAAATCCTTACTATAGCTCACAAGGTACTGCCTGTGAGATGTGGTCTCTAGAACAGTCCCGAAAACATCTTCAAACACTCTTTCCCCCCTTGCTTTCTGGGTTCTAGTCACACTGTCCCCCCTTGTTGTTACTTGGATGATACAAAGTATCTCCCACTTCTGTGTACTCTGTCTATATTGCTTTTCCTTCAAACATCTATATGACTTGTTTTCTCATTCCAAACAGGTCTCTGCTCAAACATTGCCAGTATTAAGTTTCCTAAGGCTACTGTAAGAAATGATCACAAACTGGGTGGCTTAAAACAACAGAAATGTGTTCTCTCACAGATCTGGAGGGCAGAAGTCCAGAATCAAGGTGTCAGCAGGGTAAGTTTCTTCTAGAGGCTGAGTGGAAGAATCCCTTCCATGCCTCTCTCTTAGCTTCTGATGGGTGCCAGTAATCTTTGGTGATGCTTGGCTTGCAGACAGGTCACTCCAGTCTCTGCCTTTGTCTTCATATGGCCCTCCTCATTGTGTCTTCTCCTGTTCTGTCTCTTGTAAGGACACTCATCACTGGACTTCAAGCCCATTCTAAAACCAGGATGACCTCAAGATCCTTAATTATATCTGCTGAGATGTTATTTCCATATAAGGTCACATTCACAGATACCAGGGATTTGGACTTGGACATATCTTTTGGGAGCCACTATTCAACCTGTTATATTGCATCTTGAGAGAGTTCATCACTGACCACATTCGGTGATAAAATAGCAGTACTTATAATACGTATAGTATCACACTCTCCCATCTAATTCTGAATTACTTTTCTTCATAGTACCAAATATTCAGAACATTTCAAATATTAATTTATCCATTTCTCCTTCTAGAATGTAATCTCCATGAGAATATATTTTGTTTGGTTAACTGCTGTTCCTCAGCATCTAGAACATTACAAGGCATATAGTAGGTGATCAATAAATACTTACCGAAGGGCCCAAATTTGGTTGACCAGCATTAATTGGCTTTGAATAATTTATAGTATTTACAATTACACAAAATAAAGATATGGGGGTTGTTACGGACAGAATAATGGCCTCCCAAAGATGTCCACATCTTAATCTCCAGAACCTGTGATTATGACACCATACATGGCAAAATGGAATTTGCAGATGTGATTAAGTTAGAGATCTTGAGATAGGGAGATAATCCTGGTTTATCTAGGTGGGCCCAAAGTTGATCATAAGGATCTTTCTTAGAGGGTTAGAGTCAGAAAAGAAGATGTGACAATGGAAACAGAGGTGAGAGAGAGAGAGAAAGAAATTTGAAGGTGCAATGCTGCTGCCTTTGAAGATGGAGAACGAGGTCACGAGCCAAGGAATGCAGGCAGCCTCTAGAAGATGAAAAAGGCAGAGAAACAGATTTTCCCCTAGAGCCTCCAGAAAGGAACAAAGCCATGCCCAAACCTTGGTTTTAGTCATGTAAAGCCCATTTTGGACTTCTGACCTCCACATCTGTAAGATAATATATTTGTGTTGCTTTAAGCTACTAAGTTTTTGGTAATTTGTTACACCAGCAATAGGACACAAATACATTTCTTTCAGAGTCCTAAGAAGATAATAAAAGAAAAGAATCCTTTGTTTTTATCCTTTTTTTTTAGTTTTGGAATTCGTTTATAATTTCCTAAGAGTTTAACAAAATAAAAGATAAGCAATATATATATATTTTCTAATATGTTTCCAAACTATACAGAGATATCATCTGTGCAATGTTTTATAAGATGTATATTTCTACACCACCAAGGCCCATGCATGTTATAGTGGTAGCATACCCAAGCAGCTAAATCTCTAAAATTGAGACTTAGTTCTTTGAGTACATTACACCAATTGCATTAATAAGGCTAACATATTCCATCTTGTCTGTCAGGGAATGCATGTAACTCATAAATCAGTACAAGCCATAATATTTATTGAAATAGAGGTTGTCCTCAAGTCCTCAGTACAGAATTATCAGCATTTCACAGCAGCTGAATTCAACAGTGAGCAGCTAATACATAGCGATCTGTGGTGAAATATTTATGAGCTTAACAGTTTTCATTTCTCTCTTAGTGAAATAGAGGGATGGTTCTGCTTTAGATTGTACAAGTATAGGATCTGATAGACATTGAAACACGTCTTAATCTGGCTGGGGAAAAGAAAGAGCACAATTCCACAGTTTATAGTTAATGCAGTAAGTACTAGTGATAAAAATGACATTTTGCGTCTATCACTTTTATAAATGTACTCTATTCTGAAATGTCATCACTGATGGTACATACTCCACACCCAGGACAACATTACACTCTCCATTGTACTGTGACAGAGATCTTGAACTATACACTTCAAACGTGTGAAGGTCAGAAACTGTACACACTGTGGAAAAAACCCCACTGAACCAAGACAAATATCCAGATATTCAAAACTAGAAATACATCATTATACGAATGAAGTAGACAATGGAGGCAAAGTGTTTTGAATTAACACAATCACTGCTTTAATGCCCTTTACAAGATGATGCCTGTTTAGGGATGCTGGAATCCACTCAGGGCCTGAGGAATGTGGATTTTACATTCTGAGTCATTCCAGTAGCATTTAGGCCTTAATATCTCACTGAATGAAATGCTTTGGATCATTTTTCATACCTCTGAGCCCTTTCTTGATGTTTTCTCAGCCTGAATTCATTTCTCCACCAACTCTATCTGGACAGATCCTGTTTACCTGTGCGGAAGAGAGTTAACCTACCAGGAATGAGACTGCTATCCCTAGAAAGGCCGGATTACAAGGTTAACTCTCGACTGGCCTCCGGAACTTGGATTTTGGGAGAGCTCCCATCATTCCCTTATAAGTATGGCTCACTGTGCCCAAATGGTTTCTGCAAACAATATGCTTTATGCTGAACATCTGTTTTCCTTCTGGGAGTCTGGCATTTTGATGTGCTAGGCAGAGGGTGCTTATGTGACCAGCCCCCAGTAAAATCCCTGGGTGCTGAATCTAATGAACTTCCCTGACAGACAACATTTCACATGTGTTGTCACAATTCCTTGCTGGAAGAAGTAAGTGCAACCTGTGTGACTAGCCTGGGAGAAGAGTCTTGGAACCTTGTGCCTGGTTTCCTCTGGGATTCACCCCATGCCCCTTTTTTCTTTGCTGTTTTTGTTTTGTATCCTCTTGCCGTAATAAATCACAGCCACGAAAACAACTATACGCTGAGTCCTGTGAGTTTGCCTAGTGCATCACCGAAACTGGGGGTGGCCTTGGGGACCCTTGACACATCTCCCTGTATTCTCAGCTCCAATGTCACCTTCTCCCATTCCTCCCACCCCAGAAGAATCACTCCCTTGACTGTTTTGAGTAACCCAATTCATACCACTTGTATAGGTCTTACATGATATATTACAGTTGCTGTGTATACGTCTATCTCCTCTGAGGACAGGAATCATGCTTTATTCATCTCTGTATCACTGTGTTCTAGCACAGTGACTATAAACTAAATAATTGCTCAATAAATACTAGTTCAGTTGAACTGTCATCAGAGGTGCAACTTGTAAAAAGAGAATCAAATACAATTACTTGCATACAATCAAAAGCATGAATTTTGGCATCCTTACGTACTTAGCTTTTCTAATAGCTAAAGATATTTTTGCTTAAGCAAACTATTTAGCACATAAACAGACTTTAGATTATAAAGCAAAACAAGACAATATAATAAAGATCATATTCTGTCCACACAGATTTAAATTTTGAATTTTACTTTCAGAATGGCCTTTGTAATGATCTGTAATTAGCAAATAAAAGTAATTGCCATTTTATTTCCTATATGCTTGATCTTCTATGATTAGATGTGAACACTTTTTAAAGCATTGTCATTTTTCATTTTCCCTTAAATTGATTGCTTTTAAATAACTATATCTGGAGAAAGACTGTTCTGCCATAGAGATGGTTACTGAAGTAATCAATAATAAAATTAATATAGAACACACCTCAGAAAATCTTGTGCTGTTCATGTAGTATTTTAAGATATGATCTCAACAAATTCATGAGTAGTTTTATGTTTTAAAACTCCACTTCTTAATAAATGCTCACAAATCAGTAATTACCCTGCTAATGTTTCTGTTAGGCCCCTTGAAAAGATTTTACAACTGGTGTTCATTTTTCACAGAAGATTTTTCATCTATTTGAGTTAATCGGGTTATAATAAGTAAAAGTAGTTACTGCCTGGAATCCTGTATCTGGTTCAAAGTGATTACTTCAACTACAAAAATAAAATTATAATCTTTTCATCTCAGAAAGCCAATCACTTTGGTTTCCAGCAGCCTGACTCACTGAAACAGATTAATCAAAAATTAAAAACTAGGGCTTCCCTGGTGGCGCAGTGGTTGAGAGTCCGCCTGCCGATGCAGGGGACACAGGTTCGTGCCCCGATCCCGGAAGATCCCACATGCCGCGGAGCGGCTGGGCCCGCGAGCCATGGCCGCGGAGCCTGTGCGTCCGGAGCCTGTGTTCTGCAACGGGAGAGGCCACAGCAGTCAGAGGCCCGTGTACAGCAAAAAATAAATAAATAAATAAAATTTAAAAATTAAAAACTATATGTTAAATTATTATTGGACTAATAGAAAGTGGTATTTTTTTTTTTTTTTTTGCGGTACACAGGCCTCTCACTGTTGTGGCCTCTCCCGTTGTGGAGCACAGGCTCCGGACGCACAGGCTCAGCGGCCGCGGCTCACGGGCCTGGCCGCTCCGCGGCATGCGGGATCCTCCCAGACCGGGGCACGAACCCGCGTCCCCTACATCGGCAGGCGGACACTCAACCACCGCGCCACCAGGGAAGCCTGAAAGTGGTATTTTGACGCATGCAATATTACATTTTAAAAAGTAGTTTTTGCCTAGTCCCCTATAAACATATGATCCCAATGAAGTCTTCAAATTCTTTCACTCTCCTACCCTCAAAACAGTCAATATCAAAGGACTGCCAAGTATTAACATAGCTCTTTGCCTCAGCCCATGCTGACCAAATGCTCGTTTCCTTTTTGTTTAAGTCAGCAAAGATCAGAGAGGTTCCATCAGTCCTGAAAGGCCCAAGAGATACATACAAGATGTCTTTGCAAACTGAAATAAACCTGATATGCTCTGCACTATTTTAATGACCTATAAAATAACAGGTGTGTGAGAAATATATTTTGGTGAAATAAACTGTGTATTTCACAGAGTAAAATATGACAACTACAGTGATCTCTTTTGATTTTTTTAATGGCTTTTCAGTTATATGATCTTCATTTCAGGTCAAGGTACTTCAGTGATACATTCACTGACCAGTTTTGAATTATGCAGACTGTATTTGAATGCTGCAGAGATGCCAATAGAATGATCTATTACCCACAGATCAATGGGAAAAAGCATGGGTGCACTTGAAAATCACAGAAGTTCATCTACTCTATTGTGTTGGTGGCCTAGTTCCAAATTAAAGATGTGAACATCCATGCATTAATATCGGAGCCAGATTTTAAAGACAATCAGGCCAAAGTTGAGTTCACTTTAAGGGCTCTTGATTATCTGCTTACATTGTCAAGCTAACTTTAAAACACCTTAGCTGCTTCAATGGCCATGGTCAATAGTTAGAAAACTTTGAACCTTTATGGCCTCTTCTGGCCTATGACCCCAATGCAATGCATGGACCGTGTTGGCTTAGTTTTGCCTCTGATTGGTAGGTTGCAAAGAAATAAAAGAGGAGCTTAAATAAATGGCTCAATAAATGTTTAGTTTTTATGGGAAATACATTTTACATACATGCATGCATTCACATACTATTTTAGGAATATACTTCTTTGCAGAATTTTATCCTCCAAGTTAATGCACAGCTTCAGTAAAGACTGACATGAAATTGTTAAGGAAGAAGGAGATAAATACTAGCCTCTCCAGCTAAATACTAAACAATTCTAGAGGTCAGTGGTATGACATGTCACTAACAGTTTGCTCTCATATTTAAAATACCTGCTTTGTGTAACTAATAAATGGGACTATATATATATCTTAAAGAGAAAAGCATCCTTCTTTTATTAAGTATGCCAGGCAGTCTACCCATTAAATTTACTTATATTAGTTAATTTTAATCCCCCAAACAACCCTATGAGATGATGCTGAAACTGGGAATGAAGGACTAAGAAACTAGTCCACAGTTTCTTCTATGTGTATGTAGTCAATTCTTGTAGTAATAGCCCCCAATTTGTTCATACCTCTCGGTATACTTAAGGTTTTTGGTAGTAACCTTCACCCTGTCTCTGGGCTTGGCCATTAGGCCAATGGGACAATAGGAGGCTTGAAAAGTGCATGTGTTTTTGGACTTGCCCTCCTTTACTGATCTAGGGATCCCTGCCACACCACTGTTTGAGAAAGCTCAGGTTAGCCTGCTAGAAAGTGGAAGACCACATGAAGCAGAGATAAGCTATGTCAGCTGAAGCCTCCCTAGGCCACCCTACCCCACCCAATCTGGCACTTCCTTGCAAACGCAATATGTGAGCCCCAGCTCAGATTAGGTGAGCCTGGCCTAGAACAGAAGAACCACCTAGTAGAACCCAGCCCAAATTGCCTTCCTGAATAATCATAAGCTAAATAAATAGTTATTGCTTTAAGCGACTAAGTTTTAGGGTTCTTTGTTACATGGTAAAATCTTACTGATTTAGTGAGCTGGGCTCTGTATCCATGCCTCTCTGTGTCCAAAGGTCATGTTCACATCAGAAGTAAAAGAAAAGAAGAGAAATGAGCACTAGAGTTCTTGATTAAATTATGTGAAATTATATAGAAGAAAACCTACTTCAGGTCAGGTCTCAGAGCAAGCAGCACAAATCAGAAAAGTCACAGCAATTTGTTCCATGTGATCTGAATAGCTAAAAAGATGTGCACAAATCCCAAATGCCACTTTCTTTGTGAATGAATAGTGGCAAACCAGACTGCCTGAATTTTATGATTCTAATCCCATAGGTTTATGAGATATGGACCCACATTTATATGCATAAATATTTTCGTTTCAGCTCCCAAGTATCTCTAAGAAAATACTCTTGATACTTGAGGAGATTCCAAGTTGGAAGAAATGAATAGCAGCCCCACTTTATGTGTTTCCACCATGGTAAAGTCTTTCTATGCTGATCATCTCATTGTGCAATGTGAATTATTCAGAATATAAATCTGCTTTCTTTTTTCACCTAGGGGACAATAAATTTGAGAATGGAGATGGATTTGAAGTATAAATCATGCTGGAGACTTCATGAATATTCAAATTAAATCAGGTCTGGTTCTGAACCCTACCCTCCTGCTCACAGCGTAAATCACTGTGTATGTTACTCAAGAGGTCACCCCAAACAGGTTTTAGGAATGCTTTCTCCCTTGGAAAATGCAATTAATTACAATTGTTTGCCCCTAAGGATTTCACTTTCAAATTATTTATTTTCTGGTGTCACTGATGAGCTGACTGGGAAAATGAAACACTTCAGTTTAATTACCAGCTGCAATTACAGCTCATGTAAAGGTACTTCATCTTATACTCTTTTTATAATTGTCTATTCTTATGATATAATATGCAGTTATATTTGCTGCCTTTCAAAACACTAACAATGCCACTCAATTTCCAAGAAAAATTTAACACAAGATGACTCTAAAATGACTTCAATGTGGCTTGGAGATGTTTAAACACAGTGGTATGTTCTGTTTCATCCAAAGCCCTTCAGTTTCTTGGACTTTCAAGATAGAAAGATCATGGAGATGAGAAAAGAGGTAAGAAAATTTAGTCAACCACTTTATTAAGGTTAGATTTTGTTTTAGAATATGAAAGCTGAAAGAACTGTCTGGTTCAGATGCAAACAAATGGGAGTCTACATCCAGCTTTTCTCCCTTACCAGCTGTGTAACGAAGGTCGTCTTCACTCTTCTAATTTTATTGCCTATTTGGTTTATCTTTCAAGTTGTACTTAACAAAAGGGAGTAATGCTGGTTCCTAATAAATAGGGCTGTTGTGAGGATTAAGGAAGATTGTTGATGTTGACTGTCTGTCATAATTCCTGATATAAAATAGAGACTCAACAAACTTTAGTACCTTACTCAACCCTTCATTATAATTTACATACCAGACGGCACGATATGTTGATAACTCTGTGGGCTCTGGAGCCATACTTTCCAGGTTCAAATCCTGACCACACTATTACTATTTTGGAATCTTGAGTGTGTCACTTAACCCCTCTGAGCCTTTTTTTTTTTCATCTGTGACACGGAACAATAGTATAATCTACCTAATAGGGTCATTCTTAAGACTGAAACAACCTAATTCTTGTAACCATGCGGGAAAAGGTGCTTGGCATAGTAAGCTGAAAAGAAATCAAGATGATTGATGGCAAAACAATGATATGTTTGTTTTAAATGTAAGAGGAACCTCTAAGGAAACCTCTTATTTCACCTTTAGTCACATTTTGAATTTGGGGAGTGAAGTACTTTAATCCTAGAAACACAGGATACAGAATAAAATGCAAAATGTAGAAAAGGAGTATGCATTCTTGTATCTCATAATTTTGATCTGAAATAATAGATACAGTCTCTGGATTTTGCTTCTGGACTGTTATTTACTGGGTACTATAATGTTTTTGAATGTTTGGGGCAAGGGGCTGTGAAACAAGCATGAAATCCATCTTAGTGTCAAAACAGATCTGTGTTTTGTTATTGTTTGCCACTTTGATATACAGCTCTGAGACATGGACTTTGTACATCTGTCATAACAGCAAACATGAATGGTTTTATATACATTGTTGATGCAAGATAACCCAGCATATAAAATGGAAAGATAAAATCCTAAATATACCAGTATATCAAAAATAAAATATGTATGGAAGTCCATCATAACGTCAACATGGTTGTGTTTAACCAGTAATGCAGCATGAATGGAGGATATTCACAACTGAATCATTTTGCATTGATAGATTTGTAATTCAAAGTATATTATTTGATGTTCTATTGATTGATGTAGGGCTATTCTGGAAGTCCATTATATGAGGGCACGTGGAATCTGGACTTGAGTAGAACTAAAAGTGACAACATTCCACCTTGTCTTACTAGCTCTTAAAAGAATATCATCCCAATAGAAATACAAACAAAAAATTCATGCTTGTTTCACAGCCTCTTGGCAGGGAGTAGGGGTGAGGGGCTGTGCTGTGCTGTTTCTGGAACTGGATTTCCATTTAACATACGTAAGCAGTTTTTGTGTCAATTGTGCTTTTACACTCAATACTAGAATCATCAATATACCCTTAGCTATGTCCATACAGACACATAAGGATACAAAATCTTCAAGGTAGAAACAGAATATGTAGCTGATCAGCAATACCCTTTAAAAGCAGAGTGGGAAATAAAAATGCAATTTTAAGCAAATTTTTGATGGTTATGGCAAGCTATCTCAGTAGTCAAATGACAAGATGATGGTTTGCTTTTGGCACACTGAATTGCATATAGATATGAACTCAGAGGAACTTTTAAGAGGTGTTCAAGCTTCACTTGTGACCCTGAAAAGAAGCTTTTCCTAGAGAAGTTCTGCAAGCACAGAATAGCTCTGCTTTATGAGTGAGGGGATGGCTAGAAGGACAGTCGTAGAAAAAGCTACACTATGCTGGGAGGCTAGAGAGGATGCTGTACCATGTGTTGTGAGGCAGCTAGATTTCAGATGTAGGTAAAAATATTCCTTAAAAAGAACATGACTGCTATATCCACATATTTGAGGGAATTTCATAGGGAAGAAAAATTAGACTCAATCTAAACCTGGCCAGTCCTATACCCTGCCCATGGCAGGCATCACTAATAGATCACTACAGTCCTTCCTGATGAGATAGAAAACACCTTAGAATTGTTCCTAACATTCCAGTCAGCCACTACTAATTGGAATTTTCTCAAGAAATGAAACCTATTTGTCATCTCAGAAATATGTACTATTTCTGAGGTGAGCTCCAAGTAGAATAAACCCAACTGCCCTAGAGGCAGATTTTAAACCCATATAAATAAATAAGTTTCTAAGTTTTAAATGTGCTGAGAGTAGAATGCTGTTCCTAAAAGTCTCTGGGAACTGTTCGGGGACACCCTGGGAAAGTGCTCCATCGGGGATTCATGTAAGAAGGTGTGATACTGTAAGGCCACTTAGACAACTTTCAGCTCCACGGCTGAGAACATAAGTGTGGGTCACAATAACCAGGACCTAAAAATAAAAATAGACCAAACCCATACTAAATATGATGAAAATCTGACAACCACTTAAATACAATTAGTTTTTCATTTTCTGCCTCTTTAATGCAGCAAGGAAGAAAGAAGACTACTTATCTACTTACCTATCTCTCATCCATTTATATCTATCTATTACATATATGTGCATGTGTGTGTATATATATGCATCTATATAATCTGAATATTATATTTCTATCTTATTATATAAGATAATTCTGGAAGAATTCGTGGGGTTGAAATTTTTTAGTATATACCAATATAATGGTTACTTTATACCTGAAGAGAATTTTAATAGACCAAATACCTTAAATATACATATTATTTTTTTCTTGATATTTGTACTTTAAACTCGCAAGAGGGCAATAGTGGGTATTTTTCTTCTTGTATCCTATTCCATCAGCAACCATGACAACATTTATTAATCTTTGAGCTTCTCCCCCGCCTTTTATTAATGAGTAACATCTTGTTCAATGTCACAGGTTTGAGCAGCATGCATCAAACATCTGTAAAATTTCTTTATCCCTGACAGTGAACATCAAAGCCAACAGACACGCATTACAGGAGAAGTCAGGGAGGACTTTAAACAATGAACAGATCTAGAAGGAAATTCGCTGTATAACAATGTGCTTGTGTAAGTATGCACGTGCGTGTGTGCGCACTTGCATGCCAATAAAATGACAGTGGGTATTTACTGAAGAAATAAGGGTGGGGCGGGGGAGCTTGTGAGGCACTGAGAAGTGAATCTGGACCTACTTGAGCACAGTTTCTTTTTACCAGTCAGTCAGAGGCGGGTGCTATTTGCTACTCCTTTGATATGATCGTATGCTGCCTAACAAGAGATACTTAGTTTTATGCATGAAATGTTCCATTTCCTTTTTAGTAGAAAGACAGGGATGTTCATAAAGCTTTCTCTATCCATCTCTTCTTTTTTTGCCCCTAATTCCCTACTCACGCTCTCAAATTTAGCTGGTGACTATTCCTTCTTTCTTCAAACTGAAAACAGAGCTTGTATTTGATGGTTTGGATATGGTGGGTAGGAAAGAAATAATTATTTGGTAACTGTTTTTCTTTATATAAGGATGCTAGATATTTTGGAGTGGGCATTTTATCCGTAAGGCAGAGAGAGTATGGCTTTAATTTCATCCTCTATAATCCTATCCTTCTCAACAGCACACATAAAATCATTCCCACCAAGTATACCTACTATATGACGTTTTCTCAGTCCTTGAAAAGAACCTACGAGAAATAAAATGGCACTTCTTTTTGTCTCATGACCATGTCTCATATCTCCTGCTACTTTAAGTTCACATACCCTCTTAGTTGTGATGTTGGTTCCTGATAGAGAATGTCATCAGTGGTCCAACAGGTTGACAACATGATGAAAAACTATATGAACAATAACTAAAACTGTGAACTACCATAAATTTAATCCACTTTGTATGTTAATCATAACCAGAAATACACATGAGGTTATTAATACTCATAAAATAAAACTAGAGCGTACTCATATTGGAAGCTAATATCCCTTCAGGCTGATATAAAAGATTTTTAAGTAGATAATGTTGGAAAGGGAGGGGAGAGGTGACTGTTACCACTGCTTCTGACAATATATGTATTTTCTCTCCTCCTTAAAACTAAAGGCTCCCCACTTTCATGACTTAAGTATGTTCTTTTAGGTCAGTTTAATACTTTTACTAACAAGCCAAATTTTCCTATAAAATGATTAAAATATTTGGGTCATACCTTTATGTCAACATGCTGGAACTAAGTATTTGAGGTTTAAGTTAGTCTTAACAAACTTCAAATCCCTTAGCACGACGTTGAAGATACCTCATAATCTGACTCATGTCTATTTTCCCAGTATCATTTGTCATCACATTCATATTAAACTGTAAGACATCTTCCAAACAACCTGTCCTTTTGTACAGCCCAAAGACTTTGCACATATTTTTGCTTCTTCTTGGGATTCC
Source organism: Hyperoodon ampullatus (assembly GCF_949752795.1). Taxonomy (NCBI): domain Eukaryota; kingdom Metazoa; phylum Chordata; class Mammalia; order Artiodactyla; family Ziphiidae; genus Hyperoodon; species Hyperoodon ampullatus. Next base: position 27,572,726 of record NC_136913.1, on the reverse strand, counting down.
AGTCCTTTTTTGTCTGCTGGTCGGTTTCTATTCGTCCTTTGAGACCCTTCTCTCCCAGGAAATGTACTGCTTCCTCTAAGCTGACTTCCATGGGAGACTTAATTGCCTAGTGTTGGAAGGCAAGAACCCCACCTTGTTCACCTTTTTGTTTTCAGCACATTGTTCTTTCTTTCTTTAGTCCAGTCATTGTGTCTGGTTTGCTCACATGGCACCTTAGCAGGAGTAGGTACAAACACAATTGAACAACAGCATTTTGCTAGCTAATAAATATTTATGTTCCACATACTATGCATGGAGAACACAGCAGTGAAAAAGACAAATGGGGTCCTCGGTCTCAAGGGACATTGTCTCTAATTTTCCTTGTGAATTCTAATTTAGAACATTATATCTTATTCCATTCTTCCTTGGCTCTCAGGCCCATTACCAAAGCCCATCTCCTAAATCCTGCTTCATATTGTCCTTGCTTTGAGAATCCGATTGGATAAAGGCAGTTTTTCTAGCCTTGTGGCCTGAAGTCCTTTTGAACATGATTTTGTCTCTCTGCCACTTTAGAACTAGAGATATGGACATAAGGAGCTCCCAACTTCTGCCCTTTGGAACCTGTATTGATTGGGTCAACTCCATTTAGCCATCTCTTCAAAGAGTCTGAGAGTTCATTAATGGTGAACCAATACGAGTTGAATGATGGGAAAATAAGGAAATATATTCAAAGAATAAATACTGTTTGAAATGTTAGTATAATTAGGATAAAGTGTTGAATTATATGGAAATTTTCATATGATCACCCAATGGAGCTATGATGGGCTTCATAATGACTCAGTGAAACTTTTATCAATGTCATTTATTTTCATCATTTATTGTTTAACTGTGCCAACTATTCTATTTTAGTTTAAGGCAGGGAAGATGATCATTTCTTTTTCTAATTCTGGCTAATGTGTAAGAGGTTATGAAAGATATGCAAAGGTACAGGGATATTTTAACTTCCAAATTTATTCATTGATTTAACAAACCTTAAGTTCAGAATAATTGAATTGAAATGTCAAATTCAAAATCAAATGTCACAGGACTTTTTCAGTAAGAGTTCAGTAAGATTATTTTCCACATGTGAATCTCAAAAGAGAGCTAATTTAGCCTAAAACGATTCTCACATGGTAATGGGAGTTGAAGTTAAATGACTGAACCTTTGTAAATTATATTAAGGGAAATGAAGTTTTTGAAAGTCCATTTCACTACTTCTATGCAAAGTGTTTGGAAACTATAGCGAAGTACATTATTCTCAGAATGAGGATTAGACACTGTCAATAAGAACTCTTCCAGATTAGGTAGAACCAAATATAATTTTTGGTACTTTCTAGATCATGCTTTTCTATATATTATTTTACTCAGTTCTGACTACAATGCTATGAAATAGGACAAATACTACTAATTCCATTTTACAAATCATGCTCAGATATATTAGTGACTTGCCAAATTAATGAAGCCAAAAATGGATAGACTTGGAATTTGAAGTCATGTGCCTTTAACACACCATCCATTCTTAAGTTGTTATTGATAGTCACTGCCTTATGGATATAAGGTCTCTTTTAGAAAAAAATAAAATGCCCCAAAGAGCTCATCCTCAATATACATTATTTTAACTTTTACTCATGTAACATCTTTAGCACCTACTGTGGTCAAGCACAGAGGCAGGCAGTAGATTATGAAGATGAGTAAACATGGCGCTTCTCCTCAGGGCCTTAGGGTCTAACAGAATAAAATATTTTTAATAATATGGATAGTATTATCTAGTTAGATAAGATATTTTATTTATTTTATTTTAGATTATCTATTTTCTTTTTTTTGGCTCTGTTGGGTCTTCGTTGCTGTGTGCGGGCTTTCTTTAGTTGCAGCAAGCGGGGGCTACTCTTCGTTGCGGTGCGCGAGCTTCTCATTGTGGTGGCTTCTCTTGTTGTGGGGCACAGGCTCTAGGTGCGCGGGCTTCAGTAGTTGTGGCTCACAGGCTTAGTTGCTCCGTGGCATGCGGGATCTTCCCAGACCAGGGCTTGAACCTGTGTCCCCTGCATTGGCAGGCAGATTCTTAACCACTGTGCCACCAGGGAAGTCCCAGATAGTATATTTTAAATTGAAACCTTCCATATCATGTGACATAAAAGGGAAAGACTCATGATAGTTCCACAGAGGATAAATTGGTAAAGGCCAAGAGATATGAGAAAATATAAGCATATTCTTTAAATCATTCTTTTTACCTTTTACAAGTTTGACATATTTAGTATTTTTAATTAAAGAAAAAGGAAAAGAAACTCAATGGCTATTTCTCTGAGTAGAGAACAGCTAATGCTTGGAACTCCGGGATCAATGATGATACCATTTCATAAATATTTTCTTAAATAAAAATAAACTTAGCTCTTTCAGACGTAGTAAATCCTCAAGTATTGCAGCATTCTTAAAAATCCCATACCCATGGCAAACCTTAAAGCCCATGTAAGGTAGAAGAACTAAATTCAAATGAAACAGAATATCTTGAAGCTCCTAAGATAGTGGACTTAAAATGCTGTGTTAGATGGAAAAGTAATAAAGAATGTTTTAGATGCTCCTGAAAAGTCAAGGGATAATGATAAATGTTGTATAGGCTTTATCAGGAGAAAGCTACTTCCATCCTATTTTGAAAATTAATTTGCCATAAAAGTCATCTGTGTTATAACTCCAAAGAGCCTATATGGTACATTTTGTACAGAATTTTATAATAGGCATATGACTATAAAATAATTTAATTGTAGCAATTCAGAAAAATGTCCATTGAGGCTATATATCCTGGAATGAATAATCCATAATCTTGCATATAAAATGGCAATCTCAAAACTAGTAAGTCCAGGGCTTCCCTGGTGGCGCAGTGGTTGAGAGTCCGTCTGCCGATGCAGGGGACACGGGTTCGTGCCCCGGTCCGGGAGGATCCCACATGCCACGGAGCGGCTGGGCGCGTGAGCCGTGGCCGCTGAGCCTGCGCGTCCGGAGCCTGTGCTCCGCAACGGGAGAGGCCACAACAGTGAGAGGCCCGTGTATCGCAAAAAACAAACAAACAAACAAAACCTAGTATGTCCAAAACCAAACTCCTGATTTCCACTTCACACGCGTGTCCAATCCTGATCCTCATTAGTCAGTTACTCAGACCCAAACTTTCCAATCATCTATAACAGCTCTCTCACTCACACACACAATCTGTCAGCAAATCCTGTTTGTTCCATCAACAAAATATATTCAGAAACTATCAACAGCTACCACTTTCACCTTAGTCTTGGGCACCATTATCTCCTCCCTAGCTTGTTGCCTCTTCATGGCACTTCCAGCTTCTAATCCTAAACCACCCTCCCCCCCTCCACCCAATTGTCTATTCTCTAAAAGTTTAGTCAGAGTAGCCCATTAAAGTGTGAATCAGTTCATATCTCTCCTGGAGTGTTTCCCCATATCACTCAGAATAACAAAATACTTTGCCAAGGCCTGCTCCAAGCCTATGATCTCCTCCCCTGGTCACCTCTGACTCACCTCTGCCACTCACTCTTTTTGTCTCTCACTGACTTTCCTCTGGTCACAATGTTTTCTCCCAGCCTCTGGGCCTTTACACATCTTGTTGCCTTTGTCTGGAATCATTTATCCCAGAGATAAAGAAATGGTAGCTAAGATCAGGGGCAGGTCCAGGTTATGTAAGGCTTGGGGCTCATACAATTTGGGGGATCTTTTTAAGAGAAAGAATATGACATATTGTATACAAAATTCAATAGAGGGCCTCAGCAGAGGTACATATGAGGACTGGACTTTTAGCTTCATTATTCTCACAGTAAATCCACCTCTCTTATAATACTATACACTAGGCACTACTCTAAATGCTTTAATATACTACCTAATTTAATTTTCATAATGATACTATGGGGAGAGATATTATTCCCATTTTACAGATGGGGATGTGAAGCACAGAGTGGTTAAGTAATTTGTCCCAGGTCAAATTGCTAGAAGAGGGCCAGTGGTAAGTTTTGAACTCTGCCTGGCTTGACTCCATGCTGTTTACTACAGTGTGCATTGAATTTGCATTTCCTGCTCTCTCACTGCTTCCAAATCCTTGATCAAACATCACCTCTTCAGAGAGACCTTCTCTGGCCAGTTTACTCTTCCCTACTGTCCCCTCTCTAGCCTCACACCCTCTCTCATTTTTGTTAACAGCATATATCACCACCTGGTATGTTACATGCTTACTTATTATTGTCTATCTTCTCTCACCTGAACATAAGCTCCACTTCTGTCTCTGTTATTAAGAGATGTATTTTGTCTAGAACAGCACCTGGCATGTAGCAGGTTCTCAGTAAAATCTTGTGGAATAAATTCTTCCTCCATATTCAATATCTGAAGTGCAGCTCAATGACTATGCATATAAAGGAAAATTAATTACGCACAGCATACTATATTTACTAGGAGTAAGCAGTATATGTTAGATCTGTGGTTCACAAAGTGTGACCCATGGACAGGCAGCATCAGCATCTCCTGGGAGCTTGTTAGAAGGACAAAGGTGGCCATGGTCTCCACACTGAAGGGAAAAGCGTCTCAAGTTATCTGTCTTACTAATGTTAATATTCCTCAGAGATACTTCTTTATCAGATTGAGTAACTTGGATATATTTTCTGACAACAAAATGACAGCTGAAATTTCAGCTGCGAAAGTTCATTCCAAAGCGAACTGTGTAAAGGGAGACCTAAAGGTGGAATGTGATTATCTTTAGTGGATGGGAAAGCACTCCATTATTTTTTCCATTATGTGTTTTTATTTATCCCTTTATTGTGTAGATCTTTAAATGCTTCCTGCTAGCTTTAAAAAAACTTAATTTGTGATTGTGTTTGGCTAATTTTTTGTACCCTTTTATTCTACCTCCAGTATCCAACTTCCTCCTCTTAAGAGGAACATAGCTGGTAATGTGGTCCCACCTCAAAGGAAAGATGAATTTTAAAACAGGATGGAAAATCACAGGTGACTCAAATATCCTTTCCAGGTCATGCACTTAACCCTCTCATTTAATTTCCCTTCACTGAGACACTTCCTTTTTCAAGATTGTAAACATAACCTGCACCTGCAATTACTTGAACAGAAATTAGTCTTGTGCTTTCCTCCTTAGGAACAAAGAAGCATTCAAATCTTTAGCTGACTAAATGCCAACCTTTGTAGACATGGTTTTGAACTGGATTGGAACCCAAATGTAATTAAATGCATAAAAGGTACTACCCTTCGAAATGCTTTGTCTTTGGAAATATCTCAGCACCTAGTATAAATTAGATCATTTAACTTACTATAAAACATCTCAGGACCGACAGTGTAAAACTGCAGTTCTCAATGTGGGGTGATGCTACTAATGACCAGACTCTATACGGGCACACCATTTTTCTGACTCAGTAGAGAAGATTTCCTATTTACACTGCTTCACTTTACTCATTAATTGAATTAAATAATTGATAGCACCTATTTAAAGTCAAGACCACGCCACCCCATAAAAGTAAAGAGAGGGCCTCCCTGGTGGCGCAGTGGTTGAGAGTCCGCCTGCTGATGCAGGGGATACGGGTTCGTGCCCCGGTCTGGGAGGATCCCATATGCCGCGGAGCGGCTGGGCCCGTGAGCCATGGCCGCTGAGCCTGCGCATCCAGAGCCTGTGCTCCGCAACGGGAGAGGCCACAACAGTGAGAGGCCCGCGTACCGCAAAAAAAAAAAAAAAAAAAGTAAAGAGAAGGCTAAAGTTATAGCCACTTACAGTAAGCTTAAGTTACCCCGGCCTCAGAATCACCTAGCCAGGCTTATCAAAATGTAGAATCCCAGGCTTCCCACACTTTGGAATCTGAATCTCCAGAGAGTGTAGGACCAGGAATACATATTTTTAAGAATTGTTTCAGGTGATACTTAAGTACTTTAAAGTTTGAGAACCGATGGAAGGCATAAGAACGTTGGTTATCTGAGAAAGTGAGAAAAAGAAAGGAAGGCTGAGTACACACACACACACACCCTTCCACAATAAATTTTGCTGATATCAAAATTTTGAGTAGAACTAGCTATCACAATGGGAGAAATATTGACTGTACTTTAGAGCAGCTGTTCTTCAGAGAAAAATTCAAACAAATATAGGGAGGTTAAATGATAGTGAATGAAATCAAGTTCCTTAATTTTAAAATTTCTAATTATATGTTAAGGCATTTGCATGGAGAGACAATGCTTCCATAAATATGGAGTCACAGCACCTCAACATTCATCATTATTTGATATTAAGTTCTACATTGGAAATATGTTTTCCAGGAGGTTGGAATGTACTTTGAAGACTTGCACCTTTAAAACAGTGATGATTTTATACAAAGTCTTATTTGCCTCTCCAACTTCAATTTTCACTCTTCAAGGCATTGGTGCTGGTTATGAAGCAAAAACAAGATATATGGCCTCAGTTTCCTCAAAGTGAATATTCTATCCTTCTCAAAAAGAACTTGTGAAAAACAGTTTAAGCTTTTTGTGATAACTACTATCATTTTGAATATTATTTACCAAAGTACACTAATAGCATCAGAATTTATTCAGGTGTTACTCTGCCTACACAGAATGGTCTATGCTTTTTGATAGCTTACTGTCACCTTCTGACTAGGTTTTTCTAATCTCATATATTATAGAAATCAATGTCGTATGGTTCTTTAAATTGTATTTAAAAGTTTAAATAGACCCTCAGTGAAGGTCTAATATGGTCTCTAATGGAGACTAGCAAAAAGTTCAGATTTACAACTGTGTTACAGTGTTTTGCACATTTTAGGATGCCTGATATCCTAAAGAAGTGAGTAAAAGAGGTAGCTTCACACAATGTTTCTATTTTAGAGTAACAGTGACTGCTTCGAACTTGAGACTCCTTGAAATCTCTTCTAAACAGTCTGAAGCATTTTGGAGAAACAAAGTCAGTCTCAAATATAGGAAAACTATTTGGTCACTCAGGCTATTTTTACCTTCCACGTGAACAATTACATTAGTCTCACAGTGGATTTCCCCATTTTCATCTCCCATTGCGACAACCCATCCTGTACAATGCAGCTAGATTAACCTTCATGAAGGACGCTTCGATCTTACCATGTTTATGCTTAAAGCCTCCAGTGACTCCCAAATAAAGCTCAACCTTCTCAGCCTGCATTTGAGAACAATCAACAACCTTTCCAAGTTTGTTTCCTTTTACATGGGACTATGTCCAGCCAAAGTGGTCTGGACTTCTTTCTTCAGAAATGCATACTTAATTCTTTTCTGAAGCTGTGCCTTTGGCCACACTATCTCCTATTACCATATCCACATATCAAATTCCTCCCCAACTTTTAAATGTCATTCATAATATCTCCCCTCCGTGGAAACTTCCCGTTCCTTCCACCGGAAGTTCTGAGCTCTATAAATATCAGAACTATCCTTCTACTGTAGTACAACATTGTCATTATCTGCATGTGTAATTCCCCAAAGTCGAGGACCTTGTCTTCATTCTTTCAACAAATATTTACAGAACACCAATAGCTTTTAAAGCAATGTTTTAGACATTACGGAGGCTGCCAAGTTGAATAAAATCTAATCCTTGCCTTCCCACTGTCTGGTACAATGTCAGGCACGTTGTTGGTGCTGAAAAAATATATGTGGAATAAATAAATGAGTAGTCCATCTCACTTTCAACAGCATAAGTTCTGGTTTATAACACAATAAATTAAATTAATAGGAAATTCTATTGTGGAAGAAGACTTTACCAGATTAACTTTTAGAATATCTAAATGTTACATATGCAGACATAAAAAGAAAAAATATATACATTTTAAAACACAAAGACAAAAGAAGTTTGAAAAATGTTAAGTCTGTTTTATATAAATTATAGATATATACATTGTTCTACTGTTAATTTCTTGATCTCCTATGATTCACAGATGATAAACCTCCATTGTTAATTAGTTCTATTAGTTCTTTAACATTACAATACATTACATGCTTGCTACATGCAATACTTTTCTGCAAATACTGACCACATGTTTTAATCTGAATTTCTTTAGAAATTCTTTAGAGGCAATAATAATTAAATATATTTTCTTGACAATCATGTTCACATGATTTCAAATAAATTGAGAAGTAAAACACTAGATTAAGTATCCAGATTGTTACTCTAAATGATGCTAAATATAAGAAAATTGAAATCTTAGACTTTATTTTCTGGCTTCTATATGAATGGTTATAAGCCAGGAGTTAGAAGATAACTAAGGTAACTTTGCCTCACTCTGATACTTATATGTTGCACACACACATTGCTGGAAGATTGGATGGCATATTCAACAAGCATACAAAATAATTCAGATCAATGTCAACTTGCTCTCACCAGAAAATGAAGTCCTGTCGAGAGCCATCCTACCTTTCATTATAATTCAATAGAAATCTAGAGCACTAAGAATAAAATGTTTAAGGTATAGGATTATGTCTGTTCTAGTTTGAAAAAATGAGTGTCTTTAGATAAAACTTTCTCTTTTGAAATGGAAAGTCATTATTGCTGCAGAATATGGTTTCACATATTAAAAAGTTAAATTAATTTTCTATATAGCTCTAGCCCTGGCCATCTGAATAGAAATAGCTTGAATCTAGACTCTTGAATGCCATGCTAATGACATGGGTCATGTCATGATAGGAATTTGTCATAAACAAATGGTGTCTTGTAAGTGACCTGGGGAAAATAAACTAATGTTCTAAGTAAGGGTGTACCTTCAAAATTCATTCTCTATGGTACCCAAGTCAGAGAGAAATAACTGATTACTAATGGGGCAATATCAGGTTGGTCACATTATTGTTTGCCTGCATGAATAAGAGGTAAGGATTTTTTCAATTTCTGGAAGGTCACCCATTCATCATTTTAGCTGCTAAATGCTTACATCTGCAGGTATTACTAGATTTCTTTAGTCCCCTCCCCAAACTTCTATATGTTATATCATACTCCCACAAAAGACAAAAGCTTTGTGGTTTTCTCATCAATGTTGTCACAATTAAGTGACAATATGGAGTGCTACAGTTTCAACCTTATATGCTAAAGGAAGGGATTGTCCATCAACCATACCTCAATAAAAAAAAATTTAAAAAAATAAAGGAAGGGATTGTCCAATGCAGCCTAAGAATTCAAGAATTTCAGCAGAGAAGACCAAATAAGCTGGCTGAGGATGCTACTGGGGTATCAATGGGAGACTACACAAAAATTGATGAAAAGCATGAGTTTTAGAGTCACACTTAGGTTCAAGACCTGATTCTCATATTTACTTGCATTTAAGTCCTTGGAAAATAACTCAAATTCTCTAATTCCCACTCTCTTCGTAGGTAAAATGGGAAGAAAAATTGTACTTAGATTTTAAATAATGTCTATAGAATGCTTACTACAGAAACTGGAATATGGCAAATTTTAGATAAATAATAGCTTTTGTTATTGATATTAGGCATTTCCAGATAAAAAGGTTTAGATAGGAAAGGCATTTCCAAGAATGCTAGTTTTTTTTTTTTCCTGTTTACTACGCTACTTTCCAATCTTTCTTTACCTGCCCCAGAAGACAACTTTGGCTTTAGTTTGGGTATGGCCAATGGGAAGTACTAGCAGAAGAGTGGGAAAGAATGGGGTTAAGACATTTATTCTCTCAGTTCTCTGCTGAGCACCCTCTGTTTGGCTGTGTCCCTTTAGAAAGGTCACAGGTCAAGTTGGGCAGACCCCCCCCTTGCAGCTACATCATGTTCTCTCTCCCCACGACCCCACTGAGTCTACCACCTGATTCCAGCTGAATACACCCCAAATACATGAGAATCTAAGTGTATACTGTTGGTACAAAAAGCCTAGTATATCCTAGAGAAGCCCAGGTGTTAACCAGGAAAAATGAAGATGTGTATACAATCTGAAGTAAAGGCATAAAAAGGGGACTCCAGGTGGCTTGAAATGTACGAAATGGGTTTCAGGCAGTTTGTACCAAAACAGCAATTTGTGGCTGTGTCACATCTTGGGTGGTTCCTTATGGATGCCATAGAGGCTAGTTTCTCTGCTTAAAGGAACTTAACACAATAGAACAAAATAGCACAGTCACTCCATTTCTGAAGTCCACTCTGTTTTTATAGGTATCAACAGCAATGTTTTAGAGCAGTATTAATATAAGCTCTGTGGACTTCTCAGGATTGGCCCAAAGCTAACTGGAGGGTTTTAAACCTCAGATCAGGAAATACACATGCATGTGCACGTGCACACACTGACTACGAGAATATCCAATGCTATATGATACACGAGAAAAAGGAAACCGAGGGAAAAAAAGAAGGGAAAAGACCTCTATTGTCTAGTAATCTGATAGCAGTATCAACTTTATACAGCTATGAAAGCAGCAAAGCGTGAGTTGGAAGTTCCAATTAGGAAATTCCAAGGACCCCTAAGACATCCCCTTTGTACAACTAATCAGATGTCCTAAGAGGACTAGAGAGACAATACGAAGTGTAGTTTGGAACTCAGGACTCTTCCCATGTCTCAGGAGAGGGGTCCTTCTCAGTTCTCATCCCCGCGGGGAAGCTAAAATAGCTACAATTATTACAATAGAGGAGAAAACATTAGTGCCTCAAGTTTCTTTGGGTCCTTATGATGGCTTCTAGTACTTCTGCAGAGGTGCCTCAGGAGCCTCTCAGGGGGTGGGAGAGATAAGAAGACCAGATTTTAAACGCCAGCTCTGCTTCACCATGAGATCTGTTTTTTTGTTTTTGTTTTTTTAACGTCTTTATTGGAGTATAATTGCTTTACAATGGTGTGTTAGTTTCTGCTTTATAACAAACTGAATCAGTTATACATATACATCTGTTCCCATATCCCCTCCCTCTTGCGTCTCCCTCCCTCCCACCCTCCCTATCTCACCCCTCCAGGCGGTCACAAAGCACCGAGCTGATCTCCCTGTGCTATGCGGCTGCTTCCCACTAGCTATCTGTTTTACGTTTGGTAGTGTATATATGTCCATGCCACTCTCTCACTTTGTCCCAGCTTACCCTTCCCCCGCCATATCCTCAAGTCCATGCTCTAGTAGGTCTGTGTCTTTATTCCCGTCTTACCGCTAGACTCTTCATGACCTTATCTGTATTCTGCATTGGCTTCTTTGTAAGGTCTGGTTTAAAGAAACGGTTACACTGCTAAAAACAGTAATATAAAAAATTTCAAAGTCACTGTCTTTGAATTTTACATACATCTATTGGTGACAAATGCCCCAGTATATTATTGAATCCTAAGCATTTCGTCTCTGTCTTATGATATATGACGTTAATGGTTGGTGTTACTGAGGAGAATAAACTATCCTATACCATGCAGCAGCTTAGATGAACACTTTTAACTGTATGACAGGGCACGAATGAAAGTCCTTTCATATTTATCTAGATTAGTCCTTCTATTCCTGCTTTACTGAAATTAGGTAATTATGAGGTATTTTGATGGAAACCAGATCCCAAATACAGTAGAACCTTATCTTTAACATAAATATTTTGGTAAAATATCTCACAGGGACCTGTTTGTCCCACCTTTACTTAAGATCATATTTATACTGAAGAACTTTTCTTAAGTCTTACTTTTAATAGATTTTAGTTTTTTTTTCCATTGTGGGAATCCAAGTTTACCCCAGTGAGGAGGTAGTTTGTGTGTGCATTGCATTCAGTAACATAATGAATGCTTAATATCAGCAATAATTATATACTGACAACATGAATGTCTTTTGAAAAATGATTGCTGGTTTTGTTTTTCAAAGGTAATGGAAACCCTTATATATGTCAATAGACTGCAGCAGAAGCCCCAGCAGGAAGAGTTGAGAGGCAAATGGAATGAAACTGTGGTATTAAAGCAGTTGAGGAGTTTGTAATTCTAAACTAAACATAGTTTTACCACACCATAATGGTGTACTTTAAAGGTACTTTTTACTTATTGGTAGAGAACAAATTTCCCTCCAGCTAACATCTTTTGTCATCTGGTTGCATGTAGTCAAAAGTTCTATTTTCTAGACAATCTATTTTTTAATCAAGTAGAAGAAGAAAGGACTGTCTGCTTACTATTTGACTGTTACGGAGTTCAAATATTGTTAAACAAAGTATCCTTAATATACATTTTCACTTCCTTGCCGTTATACAACCCCATTCATTCATGTTAATGTTTTCAGACATATTTCAGGATCAGTTTATATGATGAAATATAATTCACTGTTCTTTGTTCACTTAAGTTGCATTCAACGCTTTAATAAGACTGACATGTGGGCTCAAACTGGACTGCTGATTTGTGAAACTTGTGGTGGTTCAGGTGGCAGTGGCACATGCAAAGTTATATTCATATAAATGGCCATCATCTCTGCTTAGGCACCAAGAGCATGATTAGTTGGTTTCCTGGGTTCATACTAGTTAAGATATTTGTGATACATGCTATTTAAGGAGTTTCTCTAATTTGGCCTTAGGGAAACAATGAAAGGCTAAGGTAAGTGAGATAAAATATGAATAAGTTTATAGAATTGATTTGGATACTCTATATTTTCTACTATCACTTTCAGTTACTACTGTGACTGATATCTCCTCACATAACCAAGAGTTTGGGGGTGCACAGTTCAGGGCTCGAAAAGCAGCTCAATGATGCCATTAAGACCCTAGCCTCCTTCTTATTCCACCCTCTTTAATAGGTGACTTTTATTTTCCTGGTTTCAAGGCAGACACTGCACTTCTGAATGTCATACCCAAATTTGACATTTATTTCCTGGAAGGTAGCCTGCTCCAGTGACTTCTTCCTAAATCTCATTAGCCACAACTCTGCTCATGGCCAACCCAAGCTGTTAAGAGAGTCTGTGAAATCAAGGACATTACTTTCTAATCTCTATAGAACAAGAAAAGGGGGATGGAAAGGATGTTGAGTGAGCCAAACTATAGTATCTGCTCACTAAAGAATTATATTAATTATTTTAGCCTCAGGCCAAAAGATGGGCAATCTCATTGTCCTCTTCTTTTGTCTTCAACCTATGCTTTAGAAACACATGCTGGTCATAGCAAGTTGGCCACAGGGGCTCTCATTTCCCTCTGTATTTTTTTCAGGTTTCAATTATGATGATACAACCAGGTAGTAGATACTATTTGTTGCTTACTTAGTATTCATTTCTCCACTTTTTTGTATATTAGAACCCCAATTTCAATCAGATATGTCCTTAATTCCATGTAGCTGTATGTCTCAAGAGAAAATGAACTCACCCCGATTTTAGGAAGGGATTCTTTCAAGAGTAATCTTGCCTATGATTGGTTCTGGAACCAGCATATGACACCATTTTGGCCCGAAGTGTAATGGGAATTCTTCCAGGGAGTAAGGGAGAATTCCTTGCTACTGTGAGATAGCCATAGGAATGTCCCCTGGATATTAATGGAGGTAGATATGATGCCTAGGACTGCTGCAGTCATCTTGCTACTACACTGAGGATAAAGCCACACTTAGAATTACAGAGCAGAGAAATAGAAAGCACCTGGGCCCTTCATGACATGGCTGAATCACCCGGCCCTGAAGCCCACTCCACCGTTGAACTTCCAGTCAAGTGAGATCTTTTGTTCTTTATTGTTTTAGTCAGTCGGAGTCTGGATTTCTGTTACTTGTAGCCAAAAGCATCTTAATTCTTATGAATTGTCTGAGATCTTTGTCCTTAAAAGTTCTGAGAAGTTTGTGTTTATGCTATTACTGTCACCTTTGCTGCTTGTAACTCAAATTAAATGGGATCTCCCAGAGAGACATATCATTGTAGAGATACACTATATGCATCGGCACATTTAGAGCTAACTTGCTACCAAGAATGTGCTAAGAAAATGCAATATACCTCACACCCCTTCCAGTTCAGGGTTTTGGCAAAACAGGGAAATGAGCCACAGGTACAATGCAGATCAACTGGAAAACATTTCTACAAAATTGGTAAAAAAGTGGAATTTCACCAGCCACATTATACTGAGACAACCAAGATATAACTAATGTGAAATGCATTAGAATCTACAAGGCCAAAAGGCCGTCAAACATACCACCAAAGTAGCCAAAGGGACCCCTGAAACTAAACTGAATGTTAGGCTAATTGTGCAGCAAATAGAAGAAGACTCCGTCCAAGTCAAAAGGTACTGTGCAAAAAGCAAAGAGGAAGAAACAGACAATGCGTTATATGCTCCCACAGTTCCCAAACTATACTTGAGGTGGCATGTAGGAATTGAAATGCCTGATTAGGGATTTAATGTTCTCAAATGTGCCACACACACACACACACACACACAGAGAGAGAGAGAGAGAGAGAATGAATATAATAAAATGCCTCACATTATCTTGGTAACAAGACAGAAGGATAAATGGTATTAACACACAGGCTACGGTAGAACCTCTTTTACAAGATATTGGATTATTTCCTAAGACACCTGCTTAGTGTTAGATACAACAGAAATCATGGGGTAGTAGCAAACGTCAAAAAAAAGAGGAAAAAGGAGACACATTAAAAGCCCTTTTTAAAAAGTAGTCAGTGTAAGAGAATGCAACACATAATTTGAATATAAATGAACTGGTGAAATGCTAGAAGATAATGGCTCACATAAATAAAGCCCCAAACAAATGAATTTTTAAAAGATTCTCTTCTTCCGATTTTATAAGTTATTTACTGTTTTATGTCAGAATCATGGATTTGGTTAGTAGATGGCATGGTATAATTTAAAAGGTGTTAGAAGGTATTCATTTAAAATATAAGATATGGTGCCCACTGTGATTAATTTTAGGGACCTTTCCTAAGAGATTTAGAGTAAGGGACACTGTTCTAAGCCTGTCTGAATGTTAACACTATTTTGATTACCTACAAAGAAAAAGGAGTGAAACATATATACAACTAAATAACCAGGAAATGCTAACGTGAATTTTCTTTATTATTGAAACTTTCTCAGATTATGCAATTCTTTAGTAAAACAGTATTGAGTCACTAACAATAGGAAACATATGTTCTTCACACATCTAGTAGAAAACAAATGTTAAGAAGGACTAATCCTAACACTGACATGCAGAGTGAGGAGTCTGGACAAATTTACACACATGAAAAGGCTCATCTCTTTCTTATCCAAACGCCTGTCAGGTTTCAAGGTTAAAGCCATATTTATGTTTTCATTTTTTCTCCACATAATTGGTAAGGTTATATCTACGAATATTATACCACCTAATTTCAAAAATTTCAAATAGGTTAAAAGGCAATTCATCATCAGCTTTAAAATGGGATGTTAACAGCTTTATAGTTAAATTAGGCTATGAAAAATGGGTAAAGGTTGTCTACAGAAAAAAAAAAACCTTTTATGACACAGATAATTGAACTCACAGAGAGGAAGGTATAACCCGAAATGATTTAGAAAATTCATCATGGAAGTGTGTCATTATATTAATTTAGAGAGAAAATCACTTTTTTATTTACCCATCTCTAATGAATTCATCTCTCCATTCAGACAGGCCAGGGACCAGCGAAACATTAATGATGAACATGTCAAAAGTTGGAATATAACCTTGTCACATTCACCATAAGACTCTCAGCAGTTTGGAACAATTTTCTTGACGTGCTTGAAATCCTCTATGAGAGGATTCTTTAAAATGCCATCTTATTGAAAGATAAAAGAGAAATTCTTTGGGAAAGTTCCTTTTAGTCATTTTCTAAAATATTTTTTATGAGAGGAGTGATGCATATTCATGGTAGAGAATCTGGAATATGAAGAAAAGCATAAAACAGAAAATAAAAATTACCCGCAGTTCCACTTTTCCAAGGTGACTAACAATTGTGAATATTTTGGTCTATCTTCTCTCACTGTCTTTGAATCTTTATAAAATCATTATCATAGTGTAAACGATTTGGTTATGTGTTATTTTGCTTACTCAACATTACATCATGAAGCCCTCCCCAGGCACCATGTTGAGAACCAGCAGAAAATACAGATGGCAGCTTCTAACAAATGCTGGGATATTTGAATCATTAAAGGTTGAATATAAAGTATGTTTAATATATTATGAAGAAAAAAAGAAGGGGGTGAATATATGAATAAGAAGCAAGAGACTACGGAAAATGACAAAGCAGATTTAGAAATGAAAATACTATAACTTTTAGAAATAAAAAATATAACAATAGCATGTGGAGATGGTTAAAATGATTGAATAACTGAATGTTTAGGTTAATGGCTGATTACAAACACCTAAAGAAATAATTAGTGATTTGAAAGTTAGATCTGAAGATACAATCCACAATGCAGAAGGAAACCAAAGAGATGGAAACTATAAAATAGGGTTTGAGATATGGAGAATAGAGTAAGGAGGTATATCTTATTCTACGTGGAGTTCCATAAGAAGAGGAGAAAAAGAATGAAAGAATGGGACTGACATATATTTGTACAAAGAGAAAACTTTTAAAATAGAGAAGAGACTGTGCTGAAAACAATACACTGATATGTATAAAATAGATAACTAATAAGAACCTGCTGTAGAGCACAGGGACGTCTACTCCACTTTGCTGTACAGTAGAACTAACACAACACTGTAAAACAACTATACCCCCCCCCAAAAAAAAAGAATTTAGAACTAAACGTACCATTCATGAATGAAAAATACAAACATTTCAGACAGCAAACAGACTGTATTTGGTAGCAGCCTGCCCTCACTGAAGGAAACCATACAGATTTACTCTTCAGGCATTAGAAAAATGATCACAGAGGGATGCAGGAAGGTATGATGTGAAAAAAAGTGTTAAATACCTGGGTATATTCAATCATCTGATTCAATAATTATTTATTTATGAGCAATGACTATGTGGTAGGCCCTCTTTTAAGTGCTGCTTGAGGTATAGCAAGGAATAACCACCACAACAAAAATTTCTGCCTTCATGGAGCTTGCAGGCTAGTGACTATCTAAACAAATACTGACTGTATAAAGCAATAACAGTGCACCTTTTGTGAATTAAACAAAAAGAAGTCGAAGATACTGAGCAGCAATAAGAAAAGTTGAGAGAAGCAGCAGAAATAAAGGTATTTACTTTGCCTGAAAAAGAATAAAAATATAGCTAAAAGTAAACTTTGATAAGTATATATATGAATTTTCTAGGATATAATGAAAAGAACAGAGATAAAGTATAAAACTTCCAAACTCAATCAATGTGAAAGAAGGGAAAAAAATCAGTGAAAATGGCACATAAAAATGTCAGGTAAATAGAAAGCACAGAGCGGGGGACCTTCAAGATGGCGGAAGAGTAAGACGCAGAGATCACCTTCCTCCCCACAAATACATCAGAAATACATCTACATGTGGAACAACTGCTACAGAACACCTACTGAACGCTGGCAGAAGACCTCAGACCTCCCAAAAGGCAAGAAACTCCCCACGTACCTGGGTAGGGCAAAAGAAAAAAGAAAGAACAGACAAAAGAATAGGGACGGGACCTGCACCAGTGGGAGGCAGCCGTGAAGGAGGAAAGGTTTCCGAACACTAGAAGCCCCTTCGCGGGCGGAGACTGTGGGTGGCGGAGGGGGAAAGCTTCGGAGCCACGGAGGAGAGCGCAGCAACAGGGGTGTGGAGGGCAAAGTGGAGAGATTCCCACACAGAGGAGCGGTGCCAACCAGCACTCACCAGCCCGAGAGGCTTGTCTGCTCACCCGCCGGGGCGGGCGGGGGGTGGGAGCTGAGGCTCGGGCTTCGTTCAGATCGCAGGGAGAGGACGGGGGTTGGCGACGTGAACACAGCCTGAAGGGGTTAGTGCGCCACAGCTAGCCGGGAGGGAGACCGGGAAAAAGTCTGGAGCTGCCGAAGAGACAAAAGACTTTTTCTTGCCTCTTTGTTTCCTGGTGCGCGAGGAGAGGGGATTAAGAGCGCCGCTTAAAGGAGCTCCAGAGACGGCGCGAGCCGCGGCTATCAGCGCGGACACCAGAGACAGGCGTGAGATGCTAAGGCTGCTGCTGCCGCCACCAAGAAGCCTGTGTGCGAGCACAGGTCACTCTCCACACCCCTCCTCCTGGGAGCCTGTGCAGCCCGCCACTGCCAGGGTCCCGTATTACAGGGACAACTTACCCGGGAGAACACACGGTGCGCCTCAGGCTGGTGCAATGTCACGTCGGCCTCTGCCGCCACAGGCTCGCCCCGCCTACGTACCCCTCCCTCCCCCCGGCCTGATTGAGCCAGAGCCCGCGAATCAGCGGCTCCTTTAACCCCGTCCGGTCTGAGCGAAGAACAGACGCCCTCAGGCGACCTACACGCAGAGGCGGGGCCAAACCCAAAGCAGAACCTCAGCAGCTGTGCAAACAAAGAAGAGAAAGGGAAATCTCTCCCAGCAGCCTCAGGAGCAGCGGATTAAAGCTCCACAATCAACTTGATGTACCCTGCATTTGTGGAATACCTGAAGAGACAACGAATCATCCCAAATTGAGGAGGTGGACTTTGGGAGCAACGATGTATATATATATTTCCCTTTTTCTCTTTTTGTGAGTGTATATGTGTATGCTTCTGTGTGTGAATTTGTCTGTATAGCTTTGCTTTAACCATTTGTCCTAGGGTTCTGTCTGTCCTTTTTTCTTTTTTTTTTAGTATAGTTTTCAGCGCTTGTTATCCTTGGTGAATTTGTTTTTTGGTTTGGTTGTTCCTTCTTTCTTTTCTTTTTAATTACTTAAAAACATTTTTATTATAATTATTTTTTGTTTTTTATTTTAATAACTTTTTGTAAATTTAATTTAATCCTTTTCTTTCTTCCTTTCTTTCTTTTTTTTCTCCCTTTTATTCTGAGCCTTGTGGAGGACAGGCTCTTGGTGCTCCAGCCAGGGGTTGGGCTGTGCCTCAGAGGTAGGAGAAATGAGTTCAGGACATTGGTCCATCAGAGACCTCCCAGCTCTGCATAATATCAAACGGCGAAAATCTCCCAGAGATCTCCATCTCAACGCCAAGACCCAGCTCCACTCAACGACCAGCAAGCTACAGTGCTGGACACCCTATGCCAAACAACTAGCAAGACAGGAACACAACCCCACACATTAGCAGAGAGGCTGCCTAAAATCATAATAAGGTCACAGACACCCCAAAACACACAACCAGACGTGGACCTCCCCACCAGAAAGACAAGATCCACCCTCATCCACCAGAACACAGGCACTAGTCCCCTCCAACAGGAAGCCTACACAACCCACTGAACCAACCTTAGCCACTGGGGACAGACACCAAAAACAACGGGAACTACGAACCTGCAGCCTGCGAAAAGGAGACCCCAAATGCAGTAAGTTAAGCAAAATGAGAAGACAGAGAAACACACAGCAGATGAAGGAGCAAGGTAAAAACCCACCAGACCTAACAAACGAAGAGGAAATAGGCAGTCTACCTGAAAAAGAATTCAGAATAATGATAGTAAAGATGATCCAAAATCTTGGAAAACGAATGGAGAAAATACAAGAAACGTTTATCAAGGAATGAGAAGAACTAAAGAGCAAACAAACACTGATGAACAACACAATAAATGAAATTAAAAATTCTCTAGAAGTGATCAATAGGAGAATAGTAACTGAGGCAGAAGAAAGGATAAGTGACCTGGAAGATAAAATAGTGGAAATAACTACTGCAGAGCAGAATAAAGAAAAAAGAACAAAAAGAATTGAGGACAGTCTCAGAGACCTCTGGGACAACATTAAAGACACCAACATTCGAATTATAGGGGTCCCAGAAGAAGAAGAGAAGAAGAGAGGGACTGAGAAAATATTTGAATAGATTATAGTTGAAAACTTCCCTAATATGGGAAAGGAAATAGTTAATCAAGTCCAGGAAGCACAGAGAGTCCCATACAGGATAAATGCAAGGAGAAACACACCAAGACACATATTAATCAAACTATCAAAAATTAAAAACAAAGAAAACATATTAAAAGCAGCAAGGGAAAAGCAACAAATAACACACAAGGGAATCCCCATAAGGTTAACAGCTGATCTTTCAGCAGAAACTCTGCAAGCCAAAAGGGACTGGCAGGACATATTTAAAGTGATGAAGGAGAAAAACCTGCAACCAAGATTACTCTTTCCATCAAGGATCTCATTCAGATTTGATGGAGAAATTAAAACCTTTACAGACAAGCAAAAGCTAAGAGAATTCAGCACAACCAAACCAGCTTTACAACAAGTGCTAAAGGAACTTCTCTAGGCAGGAAACACAAGAGAAGGAAAAGACCTATAATAACAAACCCAAAACAATTAAGAAAATGGGAATAGGAACATACATATCGATAATTACCTTAAATGTAAATGGATCAAATGCTCCAACCAAAGACATAGACTGGCTGAATGGATACAAAAAGAAGACCCCTATATATGCTGTCTACAAGAGACCGACTTCAGACCTAGAGACACATACAGACAGAAAGTGAGGGGATGGAAAAAGATATTCCATGCAAATGGAAATCAAAAGAAAGCTGGAGTAGCAATTATATCCGACAAAATAGACTTTAAAACAAAGACTATCAGAAGAGACAAAGAAGGACACTACATAATGATCAAGGGATCAATCCAAGAAGAAGATATAACAATTGTAAATATTTATGCACCCAACACAGGAGCACCTCAATACATAAGGCAAATACCAACAGCCATAAAAGGGGAAATCAACAGTAACACAATCATAGTAGGGGACTTTAACACCCCACTTTCACCAATGGACAGAGCATCCAAAATGAAAATAAGTAAGGAAACAGAAGCCTTAAATGATACATTAAACAAGATGGACTTAATTGATATTTATAGGACATTCCATCCAAAAACAACAAAATACACTTTCTTCTCAAGTGCTCATGGAACATTCTCCAGGATAGATCATATCTTGGATCACAAATCAAGCCTTGGTAAATTTAAGAAAATTGAAATCTTATGAAGTATCTTTTCCGACCACAATGTTATGAGATTAGATATCAATTACAGAAAAAATCTGTAAAATATACAAACACATGGAGGCTAAACAATACACTATTTAATAACCAAGTGATCACTGAAGAAATCAAAGTGGAAATGAAAAAATACTAGAAACAAATGATAATGAAAACATGACGAAGGTGGGGAAGGGATAAATTGGGTATTTAGGAATGACACATACACACTACTATGTATAAAATAGGTATCTAATAAGAACCTACTGTATAGCACAGGGAACTCTACTCAATACTCTGTAATGACCTATATGGGGAAAGAATCTAAAAAAAGAGTTGATATATGTAAATGTATAACCGACTCATTTTGCCTTACACCTCAGTAGAACACAACATTGTAGATCAACTATACTCCAGTAAAAATTTTTTTAAAACTTACCTAAAAATATTCATAATTGAAATCTATGTTGGCATAAAATATATTTTAGTTTTATATATTTTTACTTTGAAGTGATTTTTAAAATTTTCTTGAGTAAGCATATGTGTATCAAAAGAATAAAGATGATCATTTTCTTATTTGTCACACTTCAGTTCTCCAAAAAAAAAAATAGAAAAAAAAGGAAAGCACAAAATATGGTAGCCATGATTCCAAACACCACTTATTACAATTAAAAATGAACTAAAAGTCCTAGTTAACAAAGATTTTCAGACTGGAACAAAAAAACCAAATCCAACTAAATATGTTCATAAGTGGCACATCTAAATTAAAAGTACACAAAATGGGGCTTCCCTGGTGGCGCAGTGGTTGAGAGTCTGCCTGCCGATGCAGGGGACATGGGTTCGTGCCCCAGTCCGGGAAGATCCCACATGCCGTGGAGCGGCTAGGCCCGTGAGCCATGGCCACTGAGCCTGCACGTCCGGAGCCTGTGCTCAGCAATGGGAGAGGCCACAACAGTGAGAGGCCTGCGTACCGCAAAAAACAAACAAACAAACAAACAAAACACAAAATGGTATATAAAATATTCATATACAGCAAATACAAACAAAATAAAGCTGGCTTGCCAATATCAATAATACATGAAATAGACTTTAAAGAAAAGGTATTATTAGATATAGAGAGGGCCACTGTATAAGAGTAAGAATTTCACCTTATCTGAGAGACATATTAGAATACATACTGAGACTATATAATTATGTATCTAAAAATGCAGTGTCAAAATATATAAGTAAAATTTGTCAGATTGTGAAGAGAAATACACAAATAAACCACCCGAGTAAAATGTTTTCAAAATTCATCCTACCAACTGATAGGTTGGTAGAAAAAACAAACAGCACAATATATAAAATTTTAAAATTTGAGATATACAACCAACTCACTCGAACTAATGCATCCAACAACTTCAGAACACAAAAGCTTTTCAAACACACAGGGGCATTAATGACAGTGATACACTGAGCCTTATTGCAACTCTATAAATTTAAAAGGATTAGTATCATTAAATAAATTTATCCTAATACAATGTTGCTTTTATCTGTTATATTAAGATTATACGTGAGATCTTATTTAAAAAAAATTCTAATCCAAAAAAAGGGATAGTTAAAGTAAATTACCATGATGCATACTATTAAGGCATCTTAATTTTTCATTGAATACTCATGGCATAATTACTCTATTGTTTCTGATTTGGGTAATTTAAAATTTTTGCTACTATACATACCACTGTGACAAAGCTCCTATTATGTAAAAGTCTTTGTAAGAGTCTAATTACTTTCTTAAGGGTATATTCCCAGTATTTGAATTGTTAGATCAAGTCTATGAATTATTAGACCTAAAATTCCCTGTAGGTGTTGCAAAAAAGTTTTCCTAATGTTATTATGAGCAGCAGGATATGAGGGTGTCTATTTTACAATACTTTTGACAAAACTGTCAGGAAAAATTGTAATCTTATCATTTTGATTAGCATATCTTTGATTACCAAGTTATCCATGATGTTGAATACAGTCCGTAAATTTCTTGGCCATTTTATTTATTATTTGTTTAATCATTCAATTATGTGCTTTGCTGCTTTTAAAAAATAGATTTAAAGAACAATTCAATCCCTTCATGCCTGTTGAATATATTTAACCTAGTTAGTCATTAACTTTTTTATCTTTTGATATTTGTTGTTAAAAATGTTCTTTTTGGGGCTTCCCTGGTGGCGCACTGGTTGAGAGTCCGCCTGCTGATGCAGGGGACGTGGGTTCGTGCCCCGGTCCGGGAGGATCCCACATGCTGCGGAGCGGCTGGGCCCGTGAGCCATGGTCGCTGAGCCTGTGCGTCCGGAGCCCGTGCTCCGCAATGGGAGAGGCCACAACAGTGAGAGGCCTGCATACCGCAAAAAAAAAAAAAAAAGTTCTTTTTAATGCAGTCAAAATCTTTTCTCTTGTGAGGACCATCTCTTTTTTAATAAAAAAATTCTTGGAAAACTGTTCTCTATCTAGAGATTAACCAGGAACTTTCCCCCGTGTCTTATGGTTTCATTTTTAATATAAACTCTCTAAATCATTATATAAAAATACACATATATGTGTATGTCTATATATATATGTGTCTGTGTATATACATATATTTTTAATTTACTTAATTCAGGGCCATTTGTCCCATCCATTGACTTGTCTGCTCATCTTAAGTTAGACCCATATTGTTTTTTATCCCCAGCTTTATTGTGATATAATTGACAAACAAAACTTGTATATATTTCATGTGTACAACATGATGTTTTGATATACATATACACTGTGAAATGATTATCACAATCCAGCTAATTAACATATACATTGCCTTGCATACTTTATTTTTTTGTGGTAACACTTAAGATACACTATCTTAGCAAATTTCAAGTATACAGTAGAGTATTATTAACTACAGTCACCATGATGTATACTACTTCTCCAGAATTTATTCATCCCGCATAACTGAAACTTTGTAGTGTTTGACCAATACCTCCTCATTTCCCCCACCCCCCAGCCCTGACAACCACCGTTCTACAATTTGGTTCTATGAATTAGACTTTTTTAGATTCCATACAGATCATGCAGTAAGATCATGCAGTGTTTGTCTTTCTTTGGAATATTTCACTTAGCATAATGTCCTCCAGGTTCATCCATTTGTTGCAAATAGCAGGATTTCTTTCTTTATTACACCTGAATAATAATCCAGTGTGTGTGTGTGTGTGTGTGTGTGTGTAATTTTCTTTATCCATTCATCCCATTGATGGACACTTAAGTTGTTGCCATATCTTGGTTATTATGAATAATGCTGCAATGAATATCAGAGTACAGATATCTCTTCGGGCTACGATTGATTATCTCAAGATATTTTCTAATTTCACTTTTCTTTTTTGACCCATTGGTTGTTCAGGAGTGTGTTGTTTAATTTCCACATAACTGTAAATTTTCCATTTTTTTCCTGTTATTGATTTCTAGTTTTATACCATTGTGGTCAAAAAAGATACTTTTTTGTTAGTTATAGTTCAAGTTTTCCTACCCAGCACTGGTTTCTGCAGTAGTTACTGTTCATGAATCTCTGCTCTGGTGAGCCATGACTCCTTTGTATTTGACTGTCTGTGTTTTCACTCTTTCTTCATCTCTCTTATGGATCCTTGAAGAGTTGTTGGTTTTTCAGTCTGTTCAGCTTTTTAGCTGTCGTTAGGATGGAGTGGCAGCCTCCAAGCTCCTCACATGTGGAACTGGAAACTGGAAGTCTGTCTTTGATTTTTGACAATATAATGTGCCTCAGTGTCCCACTGAAGTTTAGCCTACTAGAGGTTCTTTGGGCATCATGGATATGAATGTTCATTTCCTTCTCCAGATTTGGGAAGCTTTTCCTCATTATTTCTTTAAATAAGGTTTCTGACCCTTTCTCATTCTCTATTCCTTCTGGTACTCCCTTAATGCATCTATTGGTTCTCCTGATGGTGCGTCTTAAGTCACCCAGGCTCTTTTTCATTCGTTTCCACTCTTTTTTTCCCTCTAACTGGATAATTTCAAATGACTTGTCTTCAAGGTCACTGATTTTTCTTCTGCATGTTCAAGTCTGCTTCAGGGACCACAGTTGCGTCCAACGTCTTAGGGCCTATTACCAGGGGTGACCATAGGCCTGGCTTCTGCCTAGTCCCTTGGATGGGTCTCTGGATGGGCAAGAATGCCTCAGATTACAGTAGAGCAGCACTGAAGTTAGGTTATAAGACTGCTTCAAGGATTGCAGTCAGATCCCAGGACTGCATTACTCCCATTATCTCATCTTTGTAATTGTTTACTGCAAATATATTGCCCACTTTTCCATTTTATGGTTTCTTCATCTAAATTAGATGTACTTATGAGGTTAGAGATCTATTTTCTGCCCCCTATAACTCACTCATTCTTCTATATATATATTTTTTATTTTACTTTGCCTTCTGGAGACATTTCTTCAGTTACTCATACAATTTGTTCAGCTTTCCTTTAAATGCAGCTTTTAGAGTCCTAGTTGCATTTGCTTTTCTTCTCATTCCTTTCTCATTTTAACAAGTTCTTTTGCATCTCTGCCCTTCATCATTAAATTTTCTCCCCAGGGCTCCCAGCTTTTTCTGATGTATCTGTGGGGAGGAAGGTGATCTCTGCGTCTTACTCTTCCGCCATCTTCCCCCAACCACCCCCCAGCTTTTTAATTAATAGTGATCATGTATTCTTACTTCTTTTTGAGGACACCAAGATATCCTCTAAACTTTTCACTTCTTTTATTGGAAACGTACTGTCAGAAATATGTTGCTACTTTGAACCTTCAGGAAAATCTTTCCTTTCTCTTATAATGCAGAATACTTTTAATAGATACCATTTAGAAAAGTTAGGTATAGACCCTTTTTCCAATGAGAAACGACTCATTCAGGCCTGGCATATGCCCAAAGTCAGTGGAGTGTTTTAGCACTCATGCTGGACAGTTCCCCAAATGGAAACATACTCACACAAGCACATCACACTGCATACCAGGGCATGTTTGTGTGTAACTATTTTAATGGGAAGTTTGGGGAAGTTATATCAGTCCCAACCCATCTGCTACAATGTGACCCTGGGAATTCTCTACTGATAAAACGTTTACTCTTGTTCCCTTTGTGCTGTTCCCTTTGTGAAGGTGGAATGGTGACTGACATATTGCACGAACGCAAGTGCATGTTTCAGCATGTACTATTGCAATGAATGCTAAGTAACTTTAATATGTTCCCAAATCCTTCACTAATATTTTGTCATTGCGAGAATGACATTTTACTACAATCATTAAGGAAAATAATTAATTGCCAGGGTCTCTCTTACTAAGTTGGTGGGGCCTACAAAAGTTTTTATTTTATTTTTTGCATCACAATTAATGTTTAGATGTTCAGCATTAGAAAATCATTCAAACAACAATAATCAGTGAACAAGGAGGGGGTTAGGGGCATTAACCCTTCACAGAGTCAATGATTTGCATATAACTTTACAGTGGATTCTGCGTGTCCATGCTTCTGCATCCACGGATTCAACCAACCACAGATTGTGTAGTATTGTCATACATATTTATTGAAAAAAATCTGCGTATAAGTGGATCTGCGTAGTTTAAATCTGTGTCATTCAAGGCTCAACTGTACATTTATTTTTTTAAGAAAGGAGGGAAACACAATTCATAGTGAAGTTTGGTCAGGCTCCTTGGTGAGGCTACCACTGATGAAGCTAGTTCATGTTGAGCTTGAGCTTCTTCTTCTCTAAATTCCTCGTATATTTAATTATGAAATACATAAGTTGGCCTATTGATGCATAAGGTCTTATTCTGCATTTTACATGTTTGCAACTCTTCTTTCCCTACACACCCCCTAAAAAAGAATGAATGTTTAAAACCCTGAGAGTATGGATCATGCCTCTAATACATTTAATGTGCTTCCTTTGACCTCTCCCTGCAGGGTCCTAAAAAACAGTGAGTCCAAGGTGGATTTCACAAATATTCTATTCTTGGTTTCTAATTCCGCATTAAAATTTGCAATTATACAAATAAAAGTAGTATAGGGGAAAATGTTATATAAGTTGTGATTGAAAAACAGTGGCAATAAAGGGTCTGGTTTTATTACTTTCTCATATGGTGTGAAGTGATAAAATCTGCTTCAAAATGAAAGATTCACATAAATCAGTTCATTTATAGTATACATTTGTCTTAAAACTAAAGTGAAGCACATTAAAGTAGGAATTAAAAGCCTTGGATTCAAGGCCCAGCTTTCCCATTTAATAGAGGTGACTCTTCAAAATATCAGATTCTTTAGCTTCCTCTTGTCTTCATTCATCAGACCTTGACATTTAGAATAATATTACTTGTTGCTGACTTGATTGAAAACACAAACACAGATGTGGACACTTATATCATGCATCAGTACTTTCTGGTCAGCCAGATACTACAGAACACGTTTATACTATTTTTAAAATTATCATCAAAATAAAATATGTTATATCTAATATACATATAATATTTTTCTGTAGGTATCTCATAACTCCCTGAGAATACACCCATGTACCCAGTTTAATACATAGTGATGTAAAGCAATTCTATTTAAAACCTGGCCCACAGACCAGAGCCAGTCTACAAATTGTTTTTATTGTTCTTTCATAAAAGAAGTATATAAAGTGAGGGTAAGCATTTAGTAACTTTTAATAGCAACTGGATAATGTCATCTGAATGAAACAATAAAAAATACTTGGCTACTTTTTATACCTGTTTTTTTAAAAATTATTCTTTCTAGTTATTGATTTTTATGATATTTTACTGAAGTATTGGTCCTTAAGGAACTGAAAATTAAAGCAAAACAAAACAAAAAACCTGGTACTTAACCTCAGGTACTTTCAGAATCATTGGTGTGTTTTATTGCTGCTAAAGTTATTATAATTTTAAAAGCTAAATTAATTTTTTTCTTTCTCATCTAAGAACCAAGCTTAGACATCACCAAGCTTGCTTTCTTAAGTCTCAGTTTCTCTATCACAGTTTTTCTCTGATGAGTCTATTAGAAGCTATTTACTAGACATTTCCATGCCTATTTTCTTTCAATGATGCTTATACTGAGCAAGCTGTTCAAATGAATGGGACAGTAATCTGTTCATGGCCTCCATTAAATCAAACACAGATAAACATATCTGTACACACAAGAACATGTGCATTCTTGGGATTTTCATTCATAAAATTCCCAATTACTATTCATGATCACATAACTGTTTACCATTAAGATGTATTGGAAGTTATTAAATTCCTTTTTTGATAGCAGAATTATATTCCCTTAACTATGAATACTTTTTAAAGACACTTCCTTGATTCACTGTAATTCCAAACAATAATTTAAAAATGTTATGACATAAAAACTTTTAAAAGACATAAAACTGAGCATATATCTTAAAACCACAATAGGGAATCCTTCTATCTCTCTCCCAAACCATCAAACAACACCACCGCCATTCCCCTTATAAAACAGTTACTCACCAAACTATCTTTGATCAATCTAGCTAAAGACTCTACCCTTTCTGTTCAACATCACAGTCTCAACAGTTAAAACATTTCATAAACTGAATACTGACACTTAGTAACATTTTGCAAAGCTGCTAAAACTTAGAAGGATTGTTTGAAAGAACCTCACACTGACACATTGTCATTTCTAAATGTCAGGGACTTTGAGCTCAGCTCATAAAAATGAAGCTCATGCTCAGAGACAACACTTCCTTTTGAGATAAATCTCTTTTTTTAAGTCTTATGGTTGTTGGAGATGTAGTCTCAACCCTAGTAGATGACCTCCAACAGCAGCAACCATTTTAAGGTCATGTGTACATTCCTGTTAAGTAGACAGCACAGAAGGGCTTAACAGGTGTCCAGACATAGCTTTACACTTGTGCTGGTTCTGCCCTAAAAAACATGTCCTCCAAACATCTGTCTCAAAAACACATGTGATGTATTAAGGAAAGATTTTCAGACCAAAGTCGTGTCAATATTTCCTATTCTACCTTCTTTTTCAATAGCCGCTGTACCTTTGAGATACATACAGTCTAGTTGGAAAAGAGATACACTATTCTGGGTTAACTAATCATGAAAAGATTAGAAAATACTTAGAAATATTTGCCTTTCTTGAATCTAGGAATGAAGCTGTTTGTGTGTGCTTCTCGAAGTTTTAAACTAATATTCCAAAATACTTTTTTCTGAACAAAGTAATCTTTTTTAAACTAAATTTTAAACTACCTTGTGAAATTTATGCATTGCAAATATTTTGAAACAAAACTATATTGCTGATTTAGAGAGGGATTTCAACTGATTTTATGTATAAATGTGAGTGTGTGTGTGTGTGTATTTGGAGTATCAATCTCCCATAATGGGGAAAGAAATAGAGAGAATTAAAGATGGGTAAACTTTGTTGGAGGAAGTCATATGGTAATTCAAGGTGAATAATTAGATCATGAGAAACCAGGAGAGCCAGTGTCTGTTCACGTTGGCTGGTCTTAGACCAGGTATAAGGAGGGTATGACAGGGAATAGGAGCTCTGCGTTAGTTTAGGTAACTTCTAGTTCAGGGACTGGTTGAGAGAATACTTGCTTTTGTGACTCTACCATGAAGCATCTGATCCAGAGGGAGGTCATGGCTTAGTAATGTTCAGAATGACTGTACAGTGGAGTGCTAGATTGGATCAGGGGTCACAAACTACTGTTCAAGTTCGAAGTCAATACTTATGGAGTCTCTCCTTGCTTCAAGTTGCTTTGGTGCTTTTAGTAAAAAATTCATTGAGTGCCCTCTATGCACAACACTCTTTCTTGGTGCTGTGAAGACACTGGCTAGAAGATATGGCCTTCAAAACCCTTATGACCTGGTTATAGAGCTGAGAGGTACAACAGCTCTAGGCAACCACCTCTGATAGGAAATGGTGTGTGTAGTGCACCCAGGGCTCTTCTTCTAGAGGGTTAATTGTTTTAAGAAATATTCCATGTGTCATAATATTTCCTTATATACTTAATACTTCATTTGATTCTATTTCAGAATTCTTAAAATTATCCTATAATATTCCATAAAGCAATGCTTTTTTAAAAATATTTTTAAAAATATTCCTCAAAAACAAGCCTATGCAACACTTTTCAGTAGAACTTTCTGATGGATGTGTTCCATATTTTGTCCAATATAGTAGTAGCCACTAGCCACACATGGCTATTGAGCATTGGAAATGTACCTAGGGTGACTGAGGAACTAAATTTGTAATACTGTTTCATTTATTTTAAATTTAAATTTAACTACTCTCACTTTGTAAATGTATTATGCTCCAAAACTAACTTTGAAATTAGAAAAGTGAACCACTTGTAACACAATGCTTTTTGCATGTAGCATGTTTCTAATATTCTGTTTAGTAAACGGTCTAATTGGTTTTACAAACCATAATATGGCATTCTAATGAATTAAGGAGACCTAACAAAAGTTCTTAACCCACAATAGTAGTAGCCAATTTTTATATGTAAGGAAAATACTACTAAGAAGTAAATTTTATAGGGGAAGTTTTAAAAGAGCTATTGATCAAATATAATTTCAGCAAAGCCCTTAAGGAGATTCAGTTCAGGAAAATTATAATGAAACAGCTGGTTTTATAGTTCATAAAATATCCATAAAATGAGAGAAACAAGCAGCTCCGCTTCAATAGTATTGACTTTTAATTTTTCAACTAAATAAGTCAATTTGAAATTAAGCAGCTAAAATATAGTTATCTACATCAAAAGGGATAGTTTCAATATTACACAAAGTAAGGGGTTTTTTTATTATGACAATAAACAACCTTTCTCCCATCATTCAAACTTTATCTTACTTCTAACAACAACTAAAAAAGGAAATATATAAACAGAACTTGAAGAATCTCTTTTAAAATATTTCTGAAACAAATATAAGGAATCAATACTAAAATGAAAATGAGAGTCTAGAGGCTTCTAACAATTTTATCAAACAAGCAGTTCTGTGGCCTTCTAAAGTGAAATCTCTTTTTAATCATTCTGTGTTTAATTAAGAAGTAAATAACCATATTCTAAATAAGCCTGGCTCTCCCAGCCAACTTAGCTTCTTCAAAAGAAATGCCACAGAGCATCCTAGGAATTCTCCATTTGATCAATCAGGTTGTCAGACTTCCTTTGTGCGGAGTATTGTCATTCTTAGTGCAGTTAAATTAGGTTTTATGGTCTAAAATTGCCTTATTAACTTGGTGCTTCCTGCGTTTTCATTAACTCGGAACATATCTGATATCATGATAAGCTCCCCAAAATGAAACTTCACTTCTGGAATAAGTCATTCTATTATAGCGGATGCTTAGCACACAACTTGGTTTTGAACATTACATTGCTTTAATGTGCTTCCCTATGAACTGATGCTTTGGATGAGGCTATACAACACCAGCAATTATAACCATATGCTGTGTTTTAGGCCAAGTCATTTCCCCTCTCCCCTACTGTAAAATTGTGAAGCAAACAATTTTTGAATTCCAAATTGCATTCTTTTCCAGGAGGAACTTCTGCCAAGTACCTAGATGTACCTGAAATTACCCTGCTCCCATACTGGAGCAGTGGTTCTGAACTTGGGAGATCTATCATCATCACCTAGGAGAACTTAAATAAAAGAGAGCCCTCGTCCATGACAGACCAACTAAATCAGAATTTCTGGCAACTTAAATAAAAGAGAGCCCTCACCCATGACAGGCCAACTAAATCAGAATTTCTGGCAAAGAGGCTCAGGCATGAGAAATTTTAAAACCTTGGTAGGTGATTAGAAAGTGCAACCGAGGTTGGGCAATACAATAGATCTAGCACAATAGATCTCACAGTTTAGCAGAGGGTTTGCTCAAACAGATTTAAAGTTTCAGATTCTGCAAGTCCTGAGAATATGTATCGCTAACAAGTTTCCAGGTGGTGCTGATGTACTGGTCCAGGGACCATACTTTGAGAACCACTGCCCTAGGGCTCTGAGATTGAGTCACTCGCTTTGAATTCTCTTTGGAAATGATGCAAATTATCACAGGTCATCCTTGTCACTGCATTTGATACCACTCCTCTTCCTCTTGTAGTGACTTATCAAACAGAAGGATGAGGGAGCCTGAGGGAATTAGAAACACTCAGATTGATCCTATTGGCCCTCTGGTGGCTCCTTGGCAGTTAATATATTCAGAGTTGGATTTCACTAGGGTGGACCATTTTCTGGGTCTCTTAGACAGAACAGCTCTCCCAAGTCAGCATATTACCAAGGACCTCAACCACATTAGAAAAGGTCACTTTGATTCTCCCTTTTTTAAAAGAAGAACTTTGACAGGTGGCAGTCCTCAATCCTTTATTCAACAAATGGGACTCCTACTATGTGCCAAGGCAAATAAAGTAGAGCAGAAGAGAGGCAAGATCCTTGATTTTACAGAATTTATATTATAGTCGCAGTAGAAGGACAAAAACCAACCAATAAAATACATAAGAAACTTCTAGTTGGTGAAAAACACTCTGGAGAATAGAAGGCAGGTATGGATGTAGAGAGTGCCTGACATGAGGTCTGGATGTCAAAGAACCATAGATGAATATCAGGGGCCAGAGCTTTCCAGGCAGAGGAAGGGTGAGTGCAAAGGTCCTGAGGATGGGTTATGTTGGTTTTCTGTTTGGAACAGG
The DNA here is from genome assembly GCF_949752795.1 of Hyperoodon ampullatus. Taxonomy (NCBI): domain Eukaryota; kingdom Metazoa; phylum Chordata; class Mammalia; order Artiodactyla; family Ziphiidae; genus Hyperoodon; species Hyperoodon ampullatus. Next base: position 27,540,118 of record NC_136913.1, on the reverse strand, counting down.
AGAAAACCTTACTTGGCCAGAGTCAGCAGGAAACTGGTGAAGATTTGAGAGGTCAGTGATTTTCTGGGAGATTTGTAGGCCACTGTTAGGGGTTTTGATTCATTCCATGAGTAAAAAGACAAGGCATAAGAGGGTTTTAACCAAAGGAGTGATATGATCTTTTTTTTTTCCTTTTCATTGTTATTCAGTTACTGTGTTGACCAGAGAAGCAGAGCTAGAGTAGAAGAAAGGAGAGGTAGTAGGTAGAAAATGCAGCATTCTGGGTGAGAGTGGATGGAGGCTTGGACTGGAAGAATAGCAGCAGAGATGGTGAGTTAGAGCTCGTAGAAAGTGTTGATAGATTGGCTGTGGGGTATAAGGATAAAGAGAATGGATAATGACTCTTAGGTATTTGGCTTGAATAATGGTGGGTGTGTTGCAAACATTAATTGTAATGGGGGAAAACTGTTGGGAAGCCATTTGGGGGACTGAGAAACTGGTATTTTTGCTGTGAATGTTATGGTTGAGTTGCCCACCAGAGTTTCAAAAGGAGTTTTCTAGTAGTCATTTGGATATATGAGTCTTTGTTCAGGAGAATACGTAGGTAGTATGAGACTCAGTGATTCCACATGGGAGCGCTCAATCTCAGGTGGATTTATTCTCAACATTCTACCTGTAAAGAGATATAATGGAAAGTTCTATTGATTTCTAAAGCCTGCATATATAACTGATCCTAGGGAAACAACAGATCCAAGTATGTGAGTAGAGATGATCTTCCCAAGGGTAAAAGAATCAATATACTGACTAAAAGCAAACCACTTGATTCATTCACAGAGGGTTAACTGAAAGGTGGAAAGCAGACTAATATCATAAGGTATCCCAACAATTGTATAGAGAAGGTTCCCTGAAATTTTACTTCTTAGTCTACTTCTTGACCTAGCTTTCAGGCAAGCACCAGAGCTCTTTTTCCCTAGGGCCCTGTTTTATGTTTTTAAACTTTTCTTTGGGAAAGAAATTTTAGAGCTCTCCTTCATCCAGGGAGTTCCTCTCTGGGCAGAGGCAGACATTTAATATGTTCCTGTTTTCCTTCCAAACCTTTTTAAGAATTCGGTTGAGTTCCAGACTTGGTCTCCTTCACTAGCCAATCCTTTTCTTAAATATGAGAAACTTATGTGTAGCCAAAAAGAGTTAAAATTTGGAAGCGATTCCTTAGACACCTGTAGAATTTGCATTATTTGAGTATTTAATAATTTATATGGTTAAAATTTAAGACCATTTAAGTGACACAAACAAGGGACATTAGCTCAAATGACCTTGTTTTCTGTGATTCCTACTTCTACGATAATCAATAGATCACAGATATATCATCCACGATGACAGATACATCTGATCATCACCCTATCATCGTAGGATTAGAAATATATATTAAAACACATGTGTAGAATATCTATGAAATGTTACATATTTCAATCAATATCTTATTGGTAGAGATGTAACATTATAGCACAAATCTAATGAAAAAGTTATTATGTTATAATACTTAATAAATCGATATATAAAGCTATTATGTTACAGGAATGGTGGTAGACTTCAAAATTCACTTCCCTGTGAATTATGTATCTGTAAATTAACTTTGATTCATACCTAAGGTGGAGAGCATTTTTCGTTCCCTAATCAAAAATCCACACTTATAAAAGGGTTATGTAAGAATTTCAAGTATCGTTAGGAAAATCTACACTAGCGGTTTCATTAATTCAAAAAAAGGGATGCTCAGAATAATTATTCATTGATGAAATGAGTGGTGTTCAAGATGTTCAGATGGCTAGATAGATTTTACGGACCTTAACATGAATAAGGCACAAGCCCTCAGCAAGGCCAGGAGCCTAATACCTTCAGATAAGTGCATTCAGTCTAGTTCTAAACTCCCTGCAGTCTGCCCTTTACTCTATTTCATGGAAGATTCTGTCCTCTGATCTGAACAGAAGGTTGGCTGATCTTCCTCATAATGAACCTTTCTTGCAAGGTGACTAGTAGAAGTTCCTGCAGCTTGAGAGTGAGAACTTAAAGGCCTAAGCTCAATAACAGTTTTTGTGTCTATTTGCTACAAATGTTGGTACATTTGACAGAATTTGGTCAATCTGGTATAAGGCTTGTGTTAATTTTAGCATACCACCTGGTAGGTTGCCATGGATTTCCCACCTGTCTCTAAATGAAGGACTCTAACAAAGTTTACTCGAAGAGCCTGAAAATTGCTGAGTGGACAAATGGGTCTAGGTTAGTTTTTCTAACTGAAGTTTAAAACATTTAAAGCATCTACTTGGAGAAATAACAGATTGAGGTAAGTATGTTTTTAAACTATTTTTTGAACAGTATTAAAGTTTTGATAATTTATTTATACTTACTCTTTCAAAAATAATGCCTTCTTTCATTTTCAAGTACAGTTTTGAATTTCATTGATAAATTGGATGAGTTTGCTCCAATTCCACAAAAATAGAAAATGAATGCAAAAGAAGCATGACCTGAACATACCATTCATAATGCACAGATGAAGTACACTAAAAATAAAGTTGTCCCTTTGTCAAATGTATATTTATACTGGTAAAAGCAGAATGTTAATCACTATTACTTCTGTTCTTCAGTCATTTAAATACACAGGCACAGAGAAGCATCAGCCCTATCCTCCCCTACTGCTAGTTAATCCACGGACTGGCAAGGGTAATTTCAACAGGACACAGCAGGTCCTCTAGGAGCAATAGCTCCATATTATATGTATTTTAATGAGGACAGGATCTCATGCTATGGAAAAAGATATAACTGTTCCAGTGCACAGCCTCCAATGCCGTATTCCGCCCCCCACCATGCTTTTTAATGAAGTGTTTTGTTGAAATGTTTAGAGAGTGTATTAATTCCAACATTGCATTTATTCATTCGCTCACCAACTCTGTATTGAGTGCCTCCTGAGAGAATCAGTGGATCACTTTTGATCATGACAACTATTGTAAATATAATAAGTAATAAGTGTATTAAGTGTAATAATGTAATAAGTATAATTGTGACCCTGATTGAGAATGAAAATATTCACAAAATATTAAGTCTTTTGTTACTGCCACAGTAATTGCTCATTGTTATCACATTGCCAGGATCCCTACAATTGACCCTATACTAACAGATTAATCAGGGGAGTAGGTGAAAGGAAGGAAAGTAATTTAAAAAGAAAATCACCAAGAATGAGTTGTCTAAAAGAAAGTTGAGTTGAAGGAAGAAACAGATGATCTCTTGCTAACCTTCTCAACCTGTTATGGTTTTGTGCATTCTGGCTCAAAGTAATACTGATAAATAAAACGCAATATAATGAGGAATATCAGAAAATGAAGCAGCTTATTGGACATTGCATAAGAGAGAAGTATCTTCTGTTTCACTTCTCAGAGTCAGTGTCTCTGGATGGATAATGGTGTAATTTCTCAGTGAAGGAGGCAATATGCATTGTGAACATGCATATGCACACACATTCATGTCTGAATACATGCATAATGAAACACGATGAATATATGTGGAATGAAATACATATGCTAAAAATTAAATTCAAGGTCTGTTCCTGTTTTTTCCTGTGTTATTGCATTTATAGAAACCATATTGGCTTTGAATTACATCGACTCTCTTATGTTTTCCATTATCCACGAGAAGTGGAGAGTGTTCATCACGGGTAAAATGAATGAGTATAGAATCACCAACCTGGAATTATTTAGAGAACACCCAGCTGAATCTCTTAAGTTTTCCCATAAAGATGGAATAACATGTCCAAATTTACACAGTTAGCGGCAGAGCCAGGAAAAGGACCAGAATGCCATGGATATCCCCCCACCTGCCCTACAAGCAGATAATTTCTGAGTGGCTCCCAAAGGGAAGCACTCCCTTTGGGTGCTTCCTTCCACCTATATCTCAGCTTCCTGGTGTTCCAATGTTTGCCCTTTTCCCTTCTCAAAACATCCTTTTAGATCCTCAGACCTTACACTCAAGTGGCTGGACGAGTTTAAAGTGTTAATCCTTCTAGAAGTATTTTTATCTTAACATGGATCAAAACATAAACTAAAACTCTAAACATGGACTTTCAGGTATAAGTGAGGATGGGCAGGTGGAGTTAGAAGGAAGTGATCAGATGCTTTCCAAAACCCTAGAAATCACAGCACGTGGTCAGTCATTTCCCTGGTCTCCTTATTTGAAAGACAATTCAAGCATGATTTATATAACTCAAGACCTGTGAAACACTTCACCAAAATTAAATTCCACTGGTAGGAAATGTGTTTCTAATGAACAGAAAAGCCTGATAACACTGAGTCAGTTTTATGGGAGGGAGTTCCTGTAGAGTGAGACAATGTGACAGTTTCATGAGATAAAAATGTTTGAGAATCAATGCTTCAAAAAAATTGTTCAATACATGCCCTGAATTTTGACACATTAATATACGATCCATTCAGCAAATCTATATAGAGCATAAACTATGTTCCAGATTCTGACCTAGGATCTCAAGTATTGCACTAAGATAAGGATGCTACTCTCCTGGAAATTATAAGGGGGTTTGGGGGAGAGGAAGGAATAATAACAAGGAAATAAACAAATAAGTAAACAAGTAATTTCAGATGGAGCTAACTGAAATGAAATAAGTAGCACTGGGAGATATGATAGGGCTTGACTTGGGGCTACTTTGGGCTGGGTGGTCAGAGCTTTCTTCGGAGAGATGATATCTGAGCTGATACCTGAGGGATGAGAAGGCAGAAATCATGAAGCAGAGAAAGAGGTTTGCGGCAACTGAAGGAACAACAAGAGCCAAGGCTCTGATGTGGGAATGAGCTTGGTATGTGACCAGAAAGGGACGTGACAGGAGATGAGATCAGAGAAGGAAGGCGGAGCCAGTTGATATAGCAACTAGCTAATTTGGACTTGACTCCAGAAAGTAATTGAGCAGTTTTAAGTAAGAAAGTGGTTCACTCCAATTTACCTTTGAGAAGTGGCTTTCACTGCTGTGTGGAGAATGGATTATAGGGAACAGTGAGGAAGCTTGGAATAAGATGGTGACAGAAGACTTATGAACAGGTACAGGGCCAAATTTGAGACATAACCAATAGGACTCGACAGATTAGATGTCAGAGGTAAGAAAAAAGGAAAAACCAAGGATGGCACCAAGGTTCTTGGCTTTAAAAATATTCAGCGTCTAAGTTCTGTTTTGCTTTTACTAGATACAGATAATGGGCAAATATCACTTTAAAAGCTAAATAAAATAATTTTATAAAACAAGTGATGTAGCCACTACTAAAAAGCCACAGCACTATATAATGTTTTTAGTCATTTTGTTTTACCAGAGGTCTGACAATTTACATATATTGTTAAATTTAGTTACAAGCAAGATGTGTGATTAAACTGTAAGGATTCAAGACAATTTTTAGAAAGGATAATGGCATTATGCACATATTTTATAGGCTGTAATAAGAGCGATGAATGTTTGAGACTTAGGCTTTAAATAAGAGGAATTAAAGAGACAGTAAAAGGAAATAAACCTTCACAAAAACAGGGAAAGGGATGAAATGTTTTCTGAATAGCACCAAGTATATTGTTGTGATTCATGGTGAATCCTAGTGGTAACTTTTCCAAAGAAATCATATAAATTCACCAAATCATTAAAGAGCAACTTTATTTCCCTTAAAGAAACAAAAAGTCACCAAATATATGGCAGTGATAAAATGTTTATGCTGGCCTTCCCTGGTGGCGCAGTCAGTGGTTGAGAGTCCGCCTGCCAGTGCAGGGGACATGGGTTTGTGCCCCGGTCCGGGAAGATCCCACATGCCGCAGAGCAGCTGGGTCCATAGCGCAAAAAAAAAAAAATGTTTATGCTGATTGGATACTGCTTTAGCCTCATGAGCTATATACCTAAGAAAAATATGAGACAGGAGGAAATTCATCAGGAGTATTAGACTTATAAATGTTAATTCAATGGCTAACAGATACAATCATTCTGCCCAAAGTCACTATCTATCTGTCTTTTTATGATCAGAAAACCTTGTATAATATTGTTTTGCTGTTAAATACTGAGTTTGATTTGAGAAGCTCAAATACTTAATGGTGTGTTTCTTGTTAGATTCTTATTATGACCTGATAGCCAACCCCCAATCTCCAAGAACACCTTGAGAGATATACATATATATATGTAAAAATATATAAAAATGAAAGGATTGTTTTCAATAGTTTGCTGAAAGCCTAGACAAATTAGAAGAATCACTTATCTGATGTCAAATGCAAACTATTACTCTGGAGGAAATAAGTTGTTTCAATCTGTTGAAAAAAAAAGTTGTTTCATTTCAAACTATTGCCAGAAGGATACCAAAGAAATTTAATTTTTCCAAAGTTACCAATCACCCAGAACAAGATTATCCTTCTCTTCTATTTCCCAATGTACCTTAGAATAAAAAGTGGGAATTGAAACTTAGACTAAAGCTGGTTAAAAGGAAGTCAAGTTTAAAAGATACCAGTATCATATATAGATTTCTTAGTTGAATCAGTTCAGGGTTCATAACTGGGCAGTTTGCCCACTGCCTATGATTGCCCTCAGTTCGCTCTTCTAACAGTTGTTATTTTGGGGAATGTTGCTTAGTGACTTGGCATCATGAAATTTTACTTCAGCAATTTTGCACAAGCTTTAATAAAAAGAAAACTTTAAGGTGGACTAAACCTCATGTGAATATAATTTCTTCAAAAGCAACAGCCAGACATACACAAAAGATAATTGCTCTTTTGTATTCAACACTAGAAAGCAACATCAATGTGGATTAAAATTCATGTGAATAGAATTCTTCAAAAAACAAAGCATAACATTTGATGTTCCAGATTCACTGCTTTAAGCATATGCATAAATAACGAGACAAATGATGCACCAATAAAAGGCTACAATAAATACCTCCTGAATTGATTGATTATAAACTGAAGTTACCTAAATTATTTTGGTTTTTCTTCCTTCATCATAAACGTAGTTAATTATGGCAAGTTTATTAATGAAAATTGAAAGACTGGTCTTTTGTTTTAAATTTATTTAGTGATTCAAAGCGTCAACATACCAAGCATGAATGTATCACGGATTTCTGATAAAGATTTTGGGTTGATCATTTAAGAACTGATGTCTAAAAAAACTGCAAAAGACTCAATTTCAAATTCAAGGAGATGAAGCAAAGGCAGTCTGACTAGCACAACCTAGAAATATCCTTATATTGAACTATTTTCATTCTTTTAATTTAAAATTATAATCAAGATTAGAACATCTTATTCTCCCTAAGATACATGTAATCTGAAATTGGCACAGCAAGAGTTTGCCACAAATGCGAGAGGAGATAGAGACGGCTCATTTGCTTTTAAAATGGATGAATATAGCACATGTAGGGAAAAATTAACTAACTGGAACAAAATGTTTTTTGCAACCATTCCTCTCAGCTGGAAACCCTACTATCACTTTTTTTTTAAAGATAATAAGTCCATAAACTGAAAATGTCTCTATTTTTAATCACTTAAATCTTATTTTAATTCTGAATTTGACAAAGCAGAACAGCTACTCATGATCCTTCATATTCACATATATTCTTCAAAAGTACAATCTTATTTTTTGTTAATCCTACAATGGAAAGACCTCTGATTCAATATGTTTTTAACAACAACAACAAAAGAACACTATTGCATTTTGAATATAAGATATATGTCTGTGTGTGACTACCCAATGCAAGTGGGAATGTATCATACTTCACTCAGTATATTGCATTAGAGAGTTACACAATGGGAAGTGTAGTGGGGGACAGTTCCCTTCCTAGATACAATGATTTTGGTTTTGGTATGATTTCTTCACTCTTTATCAGGCTACACACCTCAAACTCATCTCATCCTCTCAGCACCCACATCCAATCAGGAAAATTTCTTCAAGGATAGCTTTCAGTTATTTCTCTTCTGATTCCTCCTTCTTGCCAATTACTTCCTTTCTTGCTCACAGCTTCTCTCCCGGCCAATTCCCAAAGCTTCCTAACGAACCTCTTGACTCTATTTGCTCCCAGTGCTCATCAGAACGCTGCACTGCCGCTACAGTTGCCTTTCCAATCACTCATATCCGCCCCTAAAGCATTTACTACTCCTTACTGCCTATCAGAAAAAGCTCCAGCTCTTTGAGAAGGAATAAAAAGCCTTTTCAAATCTCACTATCCACCTATTCTATCTTCCACATCTTCCTTGACTATCCCTCATTTCCAACGTATGCTTCAGTCAGAAATTTTAATAGATATAAAATCAACTTTCACATGTCTAGGTCTTTGCTTAGTCCATTTCCTCATCTTAGAATGTCTTTCCCTATTTCCTTTGTCAGATAGAACTCTACTTATTTTCCAAGAATAAGCTCAATGAACATTTCTGTGGGACCTTCACAGACTATCTCAGGCAGAATCAGTTCTGCCCAGTTTTTCCATATAGTGTGTACCTGCCTGTACTACAGCCCTAATCACATTGTATTTTAATTATTGCTATATTTTTATTGTGTATCCACCAGACTCTGCAGTTGGTACAGGACTAGGGAGCATGTCCTATTCATATCTCTAGCATGAATTAGAGGAGAAGTATGTATTTCTGGCACAGAGTAGAATCTTGGTGAATGACTCCTCACTTAAACATGTGATATTTACACATGTAGGACCAGTAGGATATACGAACGCTGTGTCTATTTCTTCTTTCCTTTCTATTTTCACACCTATAAGACATGTATCTTTACATGGAAAAACATGTTCAAAATTATCTTTTGTTTCTATGTAGCCTTTAAAATTGTACAGTGGTAAACTGGCCCATTTAAAAGTGTAACTTCCACCATAGTTTACATATTCAATGTACATAATAGAGCAATAATAAAACTGAAAATGGTTCACTCAACTCTTCATAAAATAATCAATCAATCAATCAATCAATCACCACATTGGTCAAATTTTAGGAATGCCATTTCTACACTGAATGCCAAGAGGTGCCAAAACAATTGTGTCTACAGAGAGAAGCAGGTTTGCCAGGACCTGGAAAACTGGATAGGGAAGGTCCCTTCCAAAGGAGACAAGGATACTCAGCTTCAGCAGAACATGAGTCCAGTATTGCTAGATCTTCAGTTGTTCAAGAGGAAAAAATGGATGTGTACAGGAGACCCCTCAGTTTTTTTTTTTAATTAGTTTCTGCTTTATAACAAAGTGAATCAGTCATACATATACATCTGTTCCCACATCCCTTCCCTCATGCATCTCCCTCCCTCCCACCCTCCCCATCCCACCCCTCCAGGCGGTCACAAAGCACCGAGCTGATCTCCCTGTGCTCTGCGGCTGCTTCCCACTATCTATCTACCTTACGTTTGGTAGTGTATATATGTCCATGCCTCTCTTTCCCTTTGTCACAGCTTACCCTTCCCCTTCCCCATATCCTCAAGTCCATTCTCAAGTAGGTCTGTGTCTTTATTCCCGTTTTACCCCTAGGTTCTTCATGACATTTTTTTTTTTAATTCCATATATATGTGTTAGCATACGGTATTTGTCTTTCTCTTTCTGACTTACTTCACTCTGTATGACAGACTCTAGGTCTATCCACCTCATTACAAATAGCTCAGTTTCGTTTCTTTTTATGGCTGAGTAATATTCCATTGTATATATGTGCCACATCTTCTTTATCCATTCATCCGATGATGGACACTTAGGTTGTTTCCAGCTCCGGGCTATTGTGAATAGAGCTGCAATGAACATTTTGGTACATGTCTCTTTTTGAATTATGGTTTTCTCAGGGTATATGCCTAGTAGTGGGATTGCTGGGTCATATGGTAGTTCTATTTTTAGTTTTTTAAGGAACCTCCATACTGTTCTCCATAGTGGCTGTACCAATTCACATTCCCACCAGCAGTGCAAGAGTGTTCCCTTTTCTCCACACCCTCTCCAGCATTTATTGTTTCTAGATTTCTTGATGATGGCCATTCTGACTGGTGTGAGATGATATCTCATTGTAGTTTTGATTTGCATTTCTCTAATGATTAATGATGTTGAGCATTCTTTCATGTGTTTGTTGGCAGTCTGTATATCTTCTTTGGAGAAATGCCTATTTAAGTCTTCTGCCCATTTTTGGATTGGGTTGTTTGTTTTTTTGCTATTGAGCTGCATGAGCTGTTTATAAATTTTGGAGATTAATCCTTTGTCAGTTGCTTCATTTGCAAATATTTTCTCCCATTCTGAGGGTTGTCTTTTGGTCTTGTTTATGGTTTCCTTTGCTGTGCAAAAGCTTTGAAGTTTCATTAGGTCCCATTTGTTTATCTTTGTTTTTATTTCCATTTCTCTAGGAGGTGGGTCCAAAAGGATCTTGCTGTGATTTACGTCATAGAGTGTTCTGCCTATGTTTTCCTCTAAGAGTTTGATAGTTTCTGGCCTTACATTTAGGTCTTTAATCCATTTTGAGCTTATTTTTGTGTATGGTGTTAGGGAATGATCTAATCTCATACTTTTACATGTCCCTGTCCAGTTTTCCCAGCACCACTTATTGAAGAGGCTGTCCTTTCTCCACTGTACATTCCTGCCTCCTTTATCAAAGATAAGTTGGCCATATGTGCGTGGGTTTATCTCTGGGCTTTCTATCCTGATCCACTGATCTATCTTTCTGTTTTTATGCCAGTACCACACTGTCTTAATTACTGTAGCTTTGTAGTATAGTCTGAAGTCAGACAGCCTGATTCCTCCAGCTCCGTTTTTCGTTCTCAAGATTGCTTTGGCTATCCGGGGTCTTTTGTGTTTCCAAACAAATTTTGAAATTTTTTGTTCTAGTTCTGTGAAAAATGCCAGTGGTAGTTTGATAGGGATTGCATTGAATCTGTAGATTGCTTTGGGTAGTAGAGTCATTTTCACAATATTGATTCTTCCAATCCAGGAGCATGGTATATCTCTCCATCTATTTGTATCATCTTTAATTTCTTTCATCAGTGTCTTATAATTTTCTGCATACAGGTCTTTTGTCTCCTTAGGTAGGTTTATTCCTAGATATTTTATTCTTTTTGTTGCAATGGTAAATGGGAGTGTTTTCTTGATTTCACTTTCAGATTTTTCATCATTAGTGTACAGGAATGCCAGAGATTTCTGTGCATTAATTTTGTATCCTGCTACTTTACCAAATTCATTGATTAGCTCTAGTAGTTTTTCGGTAGCATCTTTAGGATTCTCTATGTATAGTATCATGTCATCTGCAAACAGTGACAGCTTTACTTCTTCTTTTCCAATTTGGATTCCTTTTATTTCCTTTTCTTCTCTGATTGCTGTGGCTAAAACTTCCAAAACTATGTTGAATAAGAGTGGTGAGAGTGGGCAGCCTTGTCTTGTTCCTGATCTTAGTGGAAATGGTTTCAGTTTTTCACCATTGAGGACAATGTTGGCTGTGGGTTTGTCATATATGGCCTTTATTATGTTGAGGAAAGTTCCCTCTATGCCTACTTTCTGCAGGGTTTTTATCATAAATGGGTGTTGAATTTTGTCGAAAGCTTTCTCTGCATCTATTGAGATGATCATACGGTTTTTCTCCTTCAACTTGTTAATATGGTGGATCACATTGATTGATTTGCGTATATTGAAGAATCCTTGCATTCCTGGAATAAACCCCACTTGATCATGGTGTATGATCCTTTTAATGTGCTGTTGGATTCTGTTTGCTAGTATTTTGTTGAGGATTTTTTCATCTATGTTCATCAGTGATATTGGCCTGTAGTTTTCTTTCTTTGTGACATCCTTGCCTGGTTTTGGTATCAAGGTGATGGTGGCCTCGTAGAATGAGTTTGGGAGTGTTCCTTCCTCTGATATTGTTTGGAAGAGTTTGAGAAGGATGGGTGTTAGCTCTTCTCTAAATGTTTGATAGAATTCGCCTGTGAAGCCATCTGGTCCTGGGCTTTTGTTTGATGGAAGATTTTTAATCACAGTTTCAATTTCAGTGCTTGTGATTGGTCTATTCATATTTTCTATTTCTTCCTGAGTCAGTCTTGGTAGGTTGTGCATTTCTAAGAATTTGTCCATTTCTTCCAGGTTGTCCATTTTATTGGCATAGAGTTGCTTATAGTAATCTCTCATGATCTTTTGTATTTCTGCAGTGTCAGTTGTTACTTCTCCTTTTTCATTTCTAATTCTACTGATTTGAGTCTTCTCCCTTCTTTTCTTGATGAGTCTGGCTAATGGTTTGTCAATTTTGTTTATCTTCTCAAAGAACCAGCTTTTAGTTTGGTTGATCTTTGCTATCGTTTCCTTCATTTCTTTTTCATTTATTTCTGATCTGATCTTTATGATTTCTTTCCTTCTGCTAACTTTGGGGGTTTTTTGTTCTTCTTTCTCTAATTGCTTTAGGTGCAGGGTCAGGTTGTTTACTCGAAATGTTTCCTGTTTCTTAAGGTGGGATTGTATTGCTATAAACTTCCCCCTTAGAACTGCTTTTGCTGCGTCCCATAGGTTTTGGGTCGTCGTGTCTCCATTGTCATTTGTTTCTAGGTATTTCTTAATTTCCTCTTTGATTTCTTCAGTGATCACTTCGTTATTGAGTAGTGTATTGTTTAGCCTCCATGTGTTTGTATTTTTTACAGATCTTTTCCTGTAATTGATGTCTAGTCTCATAGCATTGTGGTCGGAAAAGATACTTGATACAATTTCAATTTTCTTAAATTTACCAAGGCTTGATTTGTGACCCAAGATATGATCTATCCTGGAGAATGTTCCATGAGCACTTGAGAAAAATGTGTATTCTGTTGTTTTTGGGTGGAATGTCCTATAAATATCAATTAAGTCCATCTTGTTTAATGTATCATTTAAAGCTTGTGTTTCCTTATTTATTTTCATTTTGGATGATCTGTCCATTGGTGAAAGTGGGGTGTTAAAGTCCCCTACTATGATTGTGTTACTGTCGATTTCCCCTTTTATGGCTGTTAGTATTTGCCTTATGTATTGAGGTGCTCCTATGTTGGGTGCATAAATATTTACAATTGTTATATCTTCTTCTTGGATCGATCCCTTTATCGTTATGTAGTGTCCTTCTTTGTCTCTTCTAATAGTCTTTATTTTAAAGTCTATTTTGTCTGATATAAGAATTGCTACTCCAGCTTTCTTTTGATTTCCATTTCATGGAATATCTTTTTCCATCCCCTTACTTTCAATCTGTATGTGTCTCTAGGTCTGAAGTGGGTCTCTTGTAGACAGCATATATATGGGTCTTGTTTTTGTATCCATTCAGCCACTCTGTGTCTTTTGGTGGGAGCATTTAGTCCATTTACATTTAAGGTAATTATTGATATGTATGTTCCTATTCCCATTTCCTTAATGGCTTTGGGTTCGTTATTGTAGGTATAGTCCTTCTGTTGTGTTTCTTGCCTAGAGAAGTTCCTTTAGCATTTGTTGTAAAGCTGGTTTGGTGGTGCTGAACTCTCTCAACTTTTGCTTGTCTGTAAAGGTTTTAATTTCTCCATCAAATCTGAATGAGATCCTTGCTGGGTAGAGTAATCTTGGTTGCAGGTTTCTCTCCTTCATCACTTTAATTATGTCCTGCCACTCCCTTCTGGCTTGTAGAGTTTCTGCTGAGAGATCAGCTGTTAACCTGATGGGGATTCCCTTGTGTGTTATTTGTTGTTTTTCCCTTGCTGCTTTTAATATGATTTCTTTGTGTTTAATTTTTGACAGTTTGATTAATATGTGTCTTGGCGTATTTCTTCTTGGATTTATTCTGTATGGGACTCTCTGTGCCTCCTGGACTTGATTAACTATTTCCTTTCCCATATTAGGGAAGTTTTCAACTATAATCTCTTCAAATATTTTCTCAGTCCCTTTCTTTTTCTCTTCTTCTTCTGGAACCCCTATAATTCGAATGTTGGTGCGTTTAATGTTGTCCCAGAGGTCTCTGAGACTGTCCTCTGTTCTTTTCATTCTTTTTTCTTTATTTTTCTCTGCATCAGTTATTTCCACTATTTTATCTTCCACCTCACTTATCCGTTCTTCTGCCTCAGTTATTCTGCTATTGATCCCATCTAGAGTATTTTTCATTTCATTTATTGTGTTTTTAATCGATGCTTGATTCATCTTTAGTTCTTCTAGGTCCTTGTTAACTGTTTCTTGCATATTGTCTATTCTATTTCCAAGATTTTGGATCTGGGAAATAGAATCTTGGATCAGCTTTACTATCATTATTCTGAATTCTTTTTCAGGTAGACTGCCTATTACCTCTTCATTTGTTAGGTCTGGTAGGTTTTTATCTTGCTCCTTCACCTGCTGTGTGTTTTTCTGCTTTCTCATTTTGCTTATGTTACTGTGTTTGGGGTCTCCTTTTTGCAGGCTGCAGATTCGTAGTTCCCGTTGTTTTTGGTGTCTGTCCCCCGTGGCTAAGGTTGTTTCAGTAGGTTGTGTAGGCTTCCTGGTGGGGGGGACTAATGCCTGTGTTCTGGTGGTTGAAGCTCGATCTTGTCTTTCTGGTGGACAGGTCCACGTCTGGTGGTGTGTTTTGGGGTGTCTGTGGCCTTATTATGTTTTTAGGTAGCCTCTCTGCTAATGGGTGGGGTTGTGTTCCTGCCTTGCTAGTTGCTTGGCATAGGGTGACCAGCACTGTAGCTTGCTGGTCGTTGACTGAAGCTGGGTGCTGGTGTTGAGATGGAGATCCCTGGGAGATTTTCGCTGCTTGATATTATGTGGAGCTGGGAGGTCTCTTGTGGACCCGTGTCCTGAAGTTGGCTCTCCCACTTCAGAGGCACAGCACTAACTCCTGGCTGCAGCACCAAGAGCCTTTCATCCACCCGGCTCAGAATAACAGTGAGAAAAAGTAGAGAGAAATAATTAGTAGAAGAAAGAAAGAGAGATTGAAAGAAAGGAAGAAGGGAAGAAAGGAAGGAAGGAAGGAAGGAAGAAAGAAAGGAGGGAGGGAGGAAGGATGGAAAGAAAGAAGGAAAGAAAGGAGGGAGGGAGGGAGGAATGAAAGCAAAAGGAAGAGTGAATGGAAGAAGAGAGGGAGGGAGGGAGGAAGGAAAGAAAGAAAGAAAGACAGGAGGGAGGGAGGGAGGAAGGAAAGAAAAAGAAAGTGGAAAGAAGAAGGGTGGGAGGGAGGGAGGGATGGAGGAAAGAAAAAGAAAGAAGGAAAGGAGGAGCGGAGGGAGGGAGGGAGGAAGGGAAGGGAGGAAAAAAAGAAAGAGCAGGTAAAGTAAAATAGAATAAAGTATGAAATATAGTAGCGTTATTAAAATTAAAAAGTAATTATTGAAAAAAAACACGGACCGATAGAACCCTGGGACATATGGTGGAAGCAAAGCTATACAGAGAGAATCTTACACAGAAGATTACACATACACATTCACAAAAAGAGAGCAGGGGGAAAAATCAAAAATCTTGCTCTCCAAGTCCACCTCCTCAATTTGGGATAATTCGTTGTAAAAAGAGGAAAAGGGCGAAAAGTCTGAAATCTTGCTAAGTCCACCTCCTTAATTTGAGATAATTCGTTGTAAAAAGAGGAAAAAAAAAGGGGGGAAAGTCTTAAATCTTGTCCTCAAGGTCCACTTCCTCAATTTGGGATGATTCGCTGTCCATTCATGCACTCCACAGACGCAGGGCACATCAAATGGACCGTGGAGCTTTAATCCGCTGCCTCGGAGGCTGCACAGAGAGATTTCCCTGTCTCTGCTCTCACAGCTCCCGGGTCTCAGCCTTGGACCTGGCCCCGCCTCTGCGCGTAGGTCGCCGGAGGGCGTCCGTTCTTCGCTCAGACAGGACGGGTTTAAAGGAGCCGCTGATTCGGGGGCTCTGGCTCACTCAGGCAGAGGGGAGGGAGGGGAATGGACCCCTCAGTTTTAAATGTGGGCAGCCACTTGACACAGAATGAGAAACAGTATATGGCCTAAACAAAATAATCTTCAAGTCACATAGGCCAGCAGCAGTCAGTTTTCAACTTCTTTTAAGGATGCTGAAGAAGTTCGAAATTAGTGACCTTTCAAGAGTTATGGGTCACTCTGCAAGACAGACTCGGATTCACTGTCACATTATATTACAACAACTATTTTGGTTTAAAGTTCACTTTACAAGGGGTATAAGAATAATTTTAGAAGTTCAGAATTCCACACACATACAAGTTTCTACCGTTCAACTGTAATAATATACTTTATCTAGGTTTTATTCAGGCATGAGGGAAGGAGAGGCCCCACACAAATCTGGTTTGGGGGCTGCCCTTCTATTTCTTGGCAGATCCTGATATTCTCCTTGTAGCATCCGAGGACTCACTACTTTTTTGCAGCTCCATCCTCTTTCCCTATGAACAAGATGCCTATTCTCTGTGGACTAACTTTGGCTTATACTTTGGACCAAAGCAAACAAATTAAACCAACTCACAACAAAATGAGAACTGTAGATAAAATGGCCTTAATGTATTATCATTTTCATGCTTGTTGGAATATTTAAAAGAGGGCTATTAGCTAACAGACATAAATATATGATAGTCAGAAGTTATTGGTGTGATTGCCAGATAAAGGACTAGAAATGAGGCCTGCGTAGCCCTTTTAAAAACTTATACATAGCAGAAAATTCTAGGCATCACCCAAGCATCATTATGCTTTTTAAAAATTCCTAGTAACCATTACAATTCTCTGAGCATGCCATGGATTATTTAATTTACTCTTTGTAAAAATGCCAGCATTTGTTGTCAACTCTCAAAACGAAACACTGATTGAGAATCTATAGCAGTTAGTTACTCATAGTCACTATGGAAACAGGATGGCTTTGCTGAGAATCAAGGATTCATGCACTATTAAAATAATATTCTTTAATATTATTATGATTTATTGTGCTAGCATTTCATAATCTATCACATGAAAACAACATATGAGGAAGTGGTTTGTAATCTGCGAGACAATATTCAGGTGATATTAACAACAACAAATGTTATAAGATCTTTAATGGTCTGAGCCTAATTAGCACAGCAATTATGTTGCCTGATTTTCCCTTTATGCTCTCCACATCATAGCAATGTGCTCTTACAACCTGTGTCAGGAGAAGCTTCCATTTGTTGCTTTCATAATGTTAACATGGATCAAGGAAGTAGAAGGTTGACGGTAGAATAGAGGAGAAGGGTTGGTGATGGATTCTTCTACTCTACACAAAAATATCTTCTTTGTCCCATGAAAACCCAAGAAGCTCCATTAAGTCCCCATGGATATATGTAACCTCTGATTAAATCTTGACTCCAACTAATTGTTTCAAGTTTGACAAGACTGCAAATGAAATGTTAAGTGTCTAATTTATGCACACTAGATCACTTCACTTTTTATGCTATTTTGTACCATACTGGGGTAAAAATAATTCTTTTTTACCTACTTTTAAGAAATTGTAACACTTGCACTTATACACACATACACATATACAGCAAAAGGAAGATGGTTTTGATTAGATGTGAAAGACTATGGGATAAAATAGAAACTGTTTTGACATTGGACTTTAGAGGAATCTGCAGATTTTCAAAAATTAAAATAAAAAAACATTCAATTTAGTTAAAAACATATCTTTTATTAGTAAAAGCAGTAAAATTATTTTTTTTGGTATTTTGTTGCTTTTTCTAAATTTTTATAGTTTTTAGTCATAAAATTAAGCTTTTTCTTAGGGCAAAAACAAACTAGTCCACTGAAGTCATTCATCATCTTATATTCAGTAATACTTGATAAAAGGCATCCTAAATTTTTCAGTATTATTTTCAATATTTGATGGAGATAAATAATTGTAGGGCTTCCCTGGTGGCACAGTGGTTCAGAATCTGCCTGCCAATGCAGGGGACATGGGTTTGAGCCCTAGTCCGGGAAGACCCCACATGCCGCGGAGCAACTAAGCCTGTGTGCCACAACTACTGAGCCAGTGTGCCACAACTACTGAAGCCCGTGTGCCTAAAGCCTGTGCTCCACAACAAGAGAAGCCACCGCAATAAGAAGCCTGCGCACCGCAACGAAGAGTAGCCCCCGGTCGCTGCAACTAGAGAAAGCCCGCATGCAGCAATGAAGACCCAATGCAGCCAAAAATAAATAAATAAATTTATTTTAAAAAATTGTAAATTTAATAAATGTTACACACAAGAAATGAAAATCACTATGAAACAAATGCACTATTTCCTTTCATTTTGACTGACTTTAGTGAAGCACTCAATAGTAAGTGAAATTAAGTATATTTTAAAGTTCAATAAACTTTTAGTGCTTTATTTAAGGAATGCTACTATAATTCCAATAGCTAAGAGGGAGCATGATCTAAAAAAGTGGGTGGACCTGGGAATAAGCAAACCTGGGTTCTAACTGGGTGCAGCATCAAAGTGGTTGTGTGCTCTATGTAAGTCACTAAATACCTTTGAGCTTCAGAGTCCTATTGTGTAAAATGAGGCAACAGATTATATCTCAGGTGCTTTGCAGTCTACTCCTATATAGTTCTTACTCCAAGTATGTGTCCCATTTGGATATTTTCAGCAGTCTAAGTTTTTTCAGTTTGATAAATGCCCATCAACTTTATCACATACAGCTTCAAACCATAACTATTCTCAAATGAATAATTTAAGCAGTTGCTTACTATCTTCTTACTCAATGTGTGGCCCATGGACCAGCAGTATCAGCATCACCTAAGAGCTTATTAGAAAGGCAGATTCTCAGGATCCACTCCAGATCTACCCAATAAGAATTTGTATTTTAACAAGATCTCCACGTGATTCACAGGAACAATCAAGTTTGGGAAGCAAGGCTTAGTACTAGACTCCTTCCCCCAAATTATTTCTCATATGCTATTTGAAATTTTTAATATCATCCTATAGTCTACATTTTATTTTAAGATATAGATTTGGCTTAATACACTCACTTTTAAATTTTAAATATTTCTGGTTGAACCACATCTCAGTGTGTGGATTTTTGTCTCCTTTGCTGTTAGTATTACAGGTATAAAAGTGAAGAGACTAAAAAAGGTGTTAAAGACAAGTACATAGAGTACTCCCATTGGAGGATTTTCTGGCATCAAATAATAGAATAGTAGCCCTGGGTGACAGAGGATTATTGTAGGAGACACAAGTATTGGATGAAGGTGAAAGAAAGAAAGTGTGTTCATTCATTTGTTCATTCAACAAAATGTTTTTTGACCACTGTGGTAGATTAGAGGATACAGCAGTGCTTAATCTCTGCCCTCATGGAGTCTGTATTCTAGTGAAGGAGACTCCAAATTTGAAATGTTACCTCATAAGTCATCTCATCCAGGTAGAAATGCTTTACATTTTCAATCATGGCCTCAGAGAGCACAGTCATCTTAAAAGGACAATACATTTTTTCCCCCTGGCATTTCCTATTTTAGGTATTTTGAGACTGTTCCCTACATCCTGGTTTGGATGTGCAATGTTTGCTTCTCATACTTTATAAAGGAAAACAAAAATCTGGATTTTAATGTTGGCAAAATATTGGCAACAATGCACATGCTTTCAAATTATAATGCAGATTAAACAAAAAACATATGTGAGCAGCATGTGCTTGCTAGACATAGCTTATTAGTCTCTGTAAAAAATATGCTGTAGGGACTTCCCCAGTGGCACAGTGGTTAAAAATCGCCTGCCAATGCAAGGGACATGGGTTCTTCAAGCCCTGGTCCGGGAAGATCCCACAGGCTGTGGAGCAACTAAGCCCGTGCACCACAACTACTGAGCCTGCGTGCCACAACTACTGAAGCCCGTGTGCCCTAGGGCCTGTGCACCGCAACTACTGAGCCCGCACACCACAACTACTGAGCCCATGCGCTGCAACTACTGAAACCTGTGTGCCTAGAGCCCATGCTCCGCAATAAGAGAAGCCACTGCAATGAGAAGCCCACGCACTGCAACAAAGAGTAGCCCCTGCTTGCTGCAACTAGAGAAAGCCCATATGCAGCAAAGAAGACCCAATGCAGCCAAAAATACATAAATAAAATAAAAAAATTTTTTTAATCTGCTGTATTAGTGATACTAACATCTTTTTCAAAGAATGTATATCTCATATATTTCATTTATATAAAGCATAATGGTACAAATGAAAACCTTTTACAAGATTAACTTATGCAATTCCTCTATTAAACATTGAAAATATACCAAGAATTAGAATAATGTAGAAGACTTTCATAGAAGTCATTTTTAATAAGTAAAAAAAATCAACAATATAATTTAACAGTATCAATTTTATTGACTATCTGGAAGAATATTTTTTAGTAAGGCCCTAACTCCCATTAGTATATACTTCATTGAAAACTTTTTACAATTATTCTAGTTGTTATTTCTATCATGATTTATATGTTTCAAATTTTCAGGGGAAGAAAATGAGAAAAAGTTCAGGCTCTGTTAGTGATTTCCATTGTCACTGATTTCTTACAGATTTGCTAAGCCAATACATCTGGATTTCAAGCCACTCAAAATAAAGAGGAAAAAAATCAGAACCATCCAGTTCGACATGTCCATGTGATTCATGAATAATAAAATAAAAGGGCAATTTTTTCAACCATTCTTGCTTATAATTAAATATGAGTAACTATATTCAGTCAGTAATAGTTACCCAATCTGATACCAGCATAGATGAACAAAGTAGAACACAAAAGCTTCTCCTGTTTAGAAGAATGTAAACAATTTTGCCCTTGCTTTCAAGGCACATACCTTACACAGTAATTAGGTTTAAATATAGTTCTGTTGTTTTAAAACAACAGATGGCTGCTATCTTGTACACTTCCATTTTTATAGAAATATTTTATTGTTGGCTGAAAAGGATTTTCATTTGTTATTCTGTCTGCATGTCTTTTGGTTTGTACAAGAGACTAGCTAAGGAAAAAATAAGATCTCAAACATGAAGGGTGAAAATTTGGTAGCTCTCCATTTCAGGATTTTCGTGTGATTAGTGTCAGGGTTAGGGAAGGAGCCAACAGTAGAGGTCAGGTAATTTTTAGACCAGGTGTGAGTCTTAAGATTCAATTAGCAATAAAGTAAAGCAAGCATGACCAAAGCCAAGAAAGAGTTTGGGGTTTTATTGTACCTGATCCTCAGTGAGTAATCAATCAGTATTTGTTGAATGAATAAATTATAATCAATAACATCTTGTCTAAGATCATAAATCTTCAGTTTTCCTAATGTAAGTCTTTGAAAGCAAGCATTTAAAGCTGTCTGCTCTAGCACCAGACATCCAGCTATTAAGGAGCTTAAACGTGGTTGCTAAAAATGTTCATTTTAAAAAATCTGAGTGTCTGGCCTCATAGAGACAAAGCCTGAGTCTCTTTTATTTGATGACTTTGGTCATTATCAACAACCAATATTCTGAGGGTACCCCCAGCTGATCAAGTCTGGAATATAAACTTTTATTTCTAACTGTGGAAAATTATAAAAACAAGCCATAAAGGGAATGCAAAGGTGAATAAGACAAATTACTTGATTCATGGAATTTAAAATCTAGTTTGGAGAGATGATAAATGACACATTATAATGTAAGGCAGAGTGAAGTAAATGCTGAAGAGTGGGAGAGACAGGTAAACGTGATTTCCAGGGAATCAATAGGCTGGATAGAAGAAGAATTGTGACTGGTAATTAAGGGAGGAAGGGCATGCTGGCAGCTTTAAAGGCCCTGAGTGCCTGCTATCGTCAGGAAATAGCAAGGAGGTGCATGGGGCCAGAATGTGAAGAAAGGGGCAGGAGATGAGGAGAGATCTAGATCATATCAAGAGACCATATAGAGAGATTGGTTCAAGATGGCGGAGTAGAAGGATGTGCGCTCACTCCCTCTTGTGAGAACGCCAGAATCACAAATAGCTGCTGGACAATCATTGACAGGAAGACACTGGAACTCACCAAAAAAGATACCCCACATCCAAAGACAAAGGAGAAGCCACAATGAGATGGTAGGAGGGGTGCAATCACAGTAAAATCAAATCCTATAACTGCTGGGTGGGTGACTCACAGACTGGAGAACACTTATACCACAGAAATCCACCCACTGGAGTGAAGGTTCTGAGCCCCACGTCAGGCTTCCCAACCTGGGGGTCTTTCAACAGGAGGAGGAATTCCCAGAGAACCAGACTTTGAAGGCTAGCGGGATTTGATTGCAGGACTTTGACAGGACTGGGGGAAACAGAGAATCCACCCTTGGAGGGCACAGACAAAGTAGTGTGCACATCAGGAGCTAGGGAGAAGGACCCCATAGGAGACTGAACCAGACCTACCTGCTAGTGTTGGAGTGTCTCCTGCAGAGGTGGGGGGTGGCTGTGGCTCACTGCGGAGACACGGACACTGGCAGCAGAAGTTCTGGGAAGTACTCCTTGGCATGAGGCCTCCTGGAGTCCACCATTAGTCCCATCAAAGAGCCTGCAGTCTCCAGTGATGGGTCGCCTCAGGCCAAACAATCAACAGGGAGGGAACTCAGCCCCACCCATCAGCAGACAAGAGGATTAAAGTTTTACTGAGCTCTGCCCACCAGAGCAATACCCAGCTCTATCCACCACCAATTCCCCCATCAGGAAGCTTGCACAAGCCTCTTAGATAGCCTCATCCACCAGAGGGCAGACAGCAGAAGCAAGAAGAACTACAATCCTGCAGCCTGTGGAACAAAAACCACATTCACAGAAAGACAGACAAGATGAAAAGGCAGAGGACTATGTACCAGATGAAGGAACAAGATAAAGTTCCAGAAAATCAACTAAATGAAGTGGAGATAGGCAACCTTCCAGAAAAAGAATTCAGAATAATGATAGTGAAGATGATTCAGGAGCTCGTAAAAAGAATGGAGGCAAATATGGAGAAGATGCAAGAAATGTTTAACAAAGACCTAGAAGAATTAAAGAACAAACAGATGAACAATACAATAACTGAAATGAAAACTACACTAGAAGAAATCAATAGCAGAAAAACTGAAGCAGAAGAACGTATAAGTGACCTGGAAGAAAGAATGGTTAAATTCATTGCCATGGAACAGGATAAAGAAAAAAGAATGAAAAGAAATGAAGACAGCCTAAGAGACATCTGGGACAAGGTTAAATGCACCAACATCTGCATTACAGGGGTCCCAGAAGGAGAAGAGAAAAAGAAAGGACCCGAGAAAATATTTGAAGAGATTACAGTGGAAAAATTAGCTAACATGGGAAAGGAAATAGCCACCCAAGTCCAGGAAGCACAGAGAGTCCCAGGTAGGATGAACCCAAAGAGAAGCACACCTAGACAAACAGTAATCAAATTGAAAAAATTAAAGACAAAGAAAAATTATTAAAAGCAACACGGGAAAAAAGACAAATAATATACAAGGGAACTCCCATAAGGTTAACAGCTGATTTCTCAGTAGAAACTCTACAAGCCAGAAGGGAGTGGCACGATATATTTAAAGTAATGAAAGGGAAGAACCTACAATCAACATTACTCTACTCAGCAAGGATCTCAATCAGATTTGACAGAGAAATCAAAAGCTTTACAGACAAGCAAAAACTAAGAGAATTCAGCACCACCAAACCAGCTCTACAGCAAATGCAAAAGGAACTTCTCTAAGTGGGAAACACAAGAGAAGAAAAGGACCTACAAAAACAAATGGTAATAGGAACATAAATATCGATATGTAAGAAAAGAAAGAATATGGTAATAGGAACATAAATATCGATAATTACCTTAAATGTGAATGGGTTAAATGCTCCAACAAAAGACACAGGCTTGCTGAATGGATACAAAAACAAGACCCATATATACGCTGTCTACAAGAGACACACTTCAGACCTAGGGACACATACAGACTGAAAGTGAGGGGATGGAAAAAGATATTCCATGCAAATGGAAATCGAAAGAAAGCTGGAGTAGCAATACTCATATCAGATAAAATAGACGTTAAAATAAAGAATGTTACAAGAGCCAAGGAAGGACACTACATAATGATCAACGGATCAATCCAAGAAGAAGAAATAACAATTATAAATATACATGCACCCAACATAGGAGCACCTCAATACATAAGGCAAATGCTAACAGCTACAAAAGAGGAAATAGACAGCAACAATAATAGTGGGGGACTTTAACACCTCACTTACAGCAATGGACAGATCATGCAGACAGAAAATTAATCAGGAAGCACAAGCTTTAAATGACAAAATAGACCTGATAGATTTAATTGATATTTATATAACATTCCATTCGAAAACAGATTACACTTTGTTCTCAAGTGCACATGGAAAATTCTCCAGGACAGATGACATCTTGGGTCACAAATCAAGCCTTGGTAAATTTAAGATAATTGAAATCATATCAAGCATCTTTTCTGACCACAGTGCTATGAGATTAGAAATCAATTACAGGGGGAAAAACATAAAAAACACAAATACATGGAGGCTAAACAATACGTTACTAAATAACCAAGAGATTACTGAAGAAATCAAAGAGGAAATCAAAAAATAGCTAGAGACAAATGACAACAAAAACACGATGATCCAAAACCTATGGGATGCAGCAAAAGCAGTTCTAAGATGGAGTTTACAGCAATACAATCCTACCTCAAGAAACATGAAAAATCTCAAATAAACAATCTAACCTTACAACTAAAGGAACTAGAGAAAGAAGAACAAACAAAACCCAAAGTTAGTAGAAGGAAAGAAATCATAAACATCAGAGCAGAAATAAATGAAATAGAAACAAAACAATAGCAAAGGTCAATAAAACTAAAAGCTGATTCTTTGAGAAGATAAACAAAATTGATAAACCTTTAGCCAGACTCATCAAGAAAAAGAGGAAGAGGACTCAGACCAATAAAATTAGAACTGAAAAAGGAGAAGTTACAACAGACACCGCAGAAATACAAAGCATCCTAAGAGACAGGGTGTGCAGCACTGTAGCATGCTGGTCGTTGAGTGGAGCTGGGTCTTGGCGTTGAGATGGAGATCTCTGAGAGATCTTTTGCCGTTTGATATTATGTGGAGCTGGGAGGTCTCTGGTGGACCAGTGTCCTGAACTCGGCTCTTCTACCTCAGAGGCTCAGGCTTGACACCTGTCCAGAGCACCAAGAGCCTGTCAGCCACACAGCCATTTAAAATATAAATTAGTCCACATGCCCCAAGTCTTGGATGTGGGTAAAATAATGAGTGATACACCTCTAGTAGTGATCTAAATGCTTCATCCAGAATAAATATCACAAGAGAGGAATATCCAGAGGTTATTTTTATCTCCTTTCTCTAATTTAGATGATTGCTGCATTCAAGTCTTGCTGCGGTCACCAGGCGGAGTTTGAGCAGGGAGCATTGCTGGAGTTGGCTGGGCGAGAGTCCAGCCCTGGCTGCGGTCTCCCTTTGGCGGGAGCTGAGCCGCCGCCGCCGCCACCACCCCCACCCCCGAGCACAGGGCCAAGGGGCTGCCGCTGTGCCAAGGGCGCTGAGTACCAGGGCACTTGGCCAGAGAAGCTGGGCAGCCTCCGCCTCGGTCTCAGTGAGCGGCGCAAGCAACAATTTAGTTTGAACTTTCCAGCTGCAGTCCCAGCAAATACACACTCATGCCCACACACGTGTGTGCCAGTACAACCTCTCAGAGGCGCGTGAACAGGCACCGGGGGCTCTCTGGCCAGGTCTTTCTCTCTCCCTCGCTCTTATTCCAAATGTACCCTCTAACATCACCTACTTTATCATTTTAGGTCAGGCCTTGTAGGTATATTTTTTTTTTTTTTTTTTTTTTGCGGTACGCGGGCCTCTCACTGCTGTGGCCTCTCCCGCTGCGGAGCACAGGCTCCGGACGCGCAGGCTCAGCGGCCATGGCTCACGGGCCCAGCCGCTCCGCGGCATGTGGGATCTTCCCGGACCGGGGCACGAACCCGTGTCCCCTGCACCGGCAGGCGGACTCTCAACCACTGCGCCACCAGGGAAGCCCTAGGCCTTGTAGGTATATTTTTAATTAGGTTATTTGTCCAGGCACTAGCATAGCAAGATATACATGTGAGCACATGTGCATGTGTGCATGCAAACACACACACACACATACACCCAAGGCATTTACTAACCCAGATGAACTATAAAGATGTTTATGTCATCATTAGCCTATACCCTTTCTGAAGATTAGCTCAGACAAAAGTCAGGTCTGCATTGTTATTTTGCTACAGCCTGCAACTCTGAAAAAGCACTGATGTCCAAGGTAATGATAAAGATGAATTCAATGAGAGACAATTTAATAAGAACACATATGAGTTGAGCTGTGCTGTATCAAAATATGAAATTTAAATTAAACTCTTTCTTAAGTAGTTGGATTCATAATTAAGTTATAAGCTTTAATCTCTAAATCTAAATGCAATTATGCTAAAGGTAGTACACAGTGACAGATAAAAGATCCTCACTACATAAACTCAAAGGTAAATTTCTCAGCTACAGAAACACGTGGGTGCAGACACAGAAGCAATGGTAGTTCAGCACACCCAGTTCTTGAATAAGTAATGAAAACTCATGCCACTGCTGGAAACTAGCAGAAAAAAGTAGTGGGAGCACGGTTAAAGAGTCTTTATCCTCAGTGCCATCTCTAGGTGCATGCAGACAACCAACTCAGAAAGGAAACTATTACTTAGGGACAAACATTAGCAATGAAACTCTTTGCCTTACTAGCCTTGGAATATTTCCTCACAATTTCAGTGAAGTTGTATGGTAAGAGTTAACTGTGTATTTACTTGTATTTGCCTCCACTAGCATTACTTCAAATTCTCACATTTTGAGCAGGAAAAGAAAGTTTTCCCCTTGTAATATTATCAACTCTCTCTTCCATGTGATTTAAAAAAAAACCCCAAAAAACCCCAAAAACCAAAACTAGAGACAGTACTGAGTAGGTAGCAAGGGGTAAAGCTACTCTAAGACTATAGCATCACTGCAGGATCCTTTAAAGGAGTTCATGAGGAAATGATAATAACAGTGACCCACAGGGATTTCCCACAAATGGAGAAGAGTACTGCTTTCTCTCTATAACAGTGTTGGGAATAAAAGTGGAAGGTGCCTAGTTATCAAGGGCTAAAGCAAAAGGAGGAGAAACTAATCAGCATGTGGTTTCACTGTTAACCCCCTTTTTCCCTCCTCCCCTCCAATGGACAATAGTAATTAACTTCTACCCATTATATTGAACAAAAACCATTTAAAATCTAAACTTGAAATAAACAAACCAGTACTGTTTGAATTTAGTATAAAGCACAGTAATGAAGTTAAGGGCTTTCCTTGACATTGACTCTGATCACAGACCTCAGAACTTCAAATAAAAAGATCAGAAGAAGGACACTTAGAGAACTTCAGCATCCTTCACAAAACTTGGCACATACACAAACACATACACATGCGTCCAGAGGTACACACAAAGAACACTCATAAATGGTTCATAAGGGTGATGTAATCATTAATATATGATATTAATATGTATCTCCTTTATGGATGAACAGATACTGTCTGAGAAGATTCTGTCACATCATAGTTATCTCATCATAATAATTATACAATAAAATTGACAAAGAATTAATTTTATATTTTAAAAGGCAAGGGTGAAATTACTTTTCAAGGATGGAAAAAAACAGTACTTCAATGTGGTCTAAGTCAGAAATACTGTGTTGCATTTTTCTCTTAAAAATGGAGCTGGAATTGATGGTAGAAGCAAAGAGATAAATAGCACAGGTTAAAGTGGTTTGCTCCATACTATTTATTCAAGCCATTATGGTTTCTTATGATTTTCCAAACAGTGACCCCAAACGAAGAGCACGTGAGAAAAGAGACATTTGTTTTAGTTTTTCTTACATTTTCCTTCCTGTAATGGGAATTCAAACAACAGAGAAGCCCTACCAAATATTTTATCTACTACAAAGCCTTGACTGATTTCATGTGAAGATATATTGTCAATACAGGGTTTAAATCTACAAAACATGGAAGAATTACCTTTTCCTCCCTTTTATTTAGAGAAAACTCATTCAGTACAACCTTCTTTATTTGCAATGATATAGCAACATTTTCTTTTGAAAAACATGGGACATTGTTGGAAGGAAATGTAGTGAACCAAAATCTATGACCTATGATACACAGTCATGCTCACCCATGTCCATCAAAGGTGGACATATATTTTTTGGACACAATTTTATCTCTGAAAACTCACAGACTCTTCTGCTTCAAATATTTTAAACTTGGAGGTGATACTCATGGTAGCATAAAACCTTAGAACCCGTAAGGTCATAATTCTTTTTCAGGGAAAAGATATGGCAGGCACATACAGTAACAGTCTGAAGAATATTCTCAGGAAACAGTAATTTGCTTGAGCTATGAATGTTTAAGTGGAATTACCATGCCATAGAGCCCTCCATCCTGATTCCATTCTGTGGAAATCCTCACTGAGTTCTACTCTCCCACAAAACAAGATATAAGTCAATAGTTTGCAAGTGGATGGAAATGCCCTTCAGATATCAATAGTATAGATCTGCAAATCTGAATCAGAAAGTTAGATATTAGAGACATGTACTTAATTTTGCATACAAAATGCTACAGTGTGTGAAGTTGCCAAGTGTTACACAAACACATTTAAAGTTCCTAATAAGATAATGGTGGTAAAAGAAACCATTTAGCAGGATAGAGTAGTTAAAAAGTACACACTCTCGAGCCAGCCTGCCTAGATCCGAATTCTAGCTCTGTCATTTATTAGCTCTGACACTTACTCTTTGTGAGCCTTCATTTCCTCATCTGCACAATATGGAGAACAATAGCACCTACCTCATAGGCTTATATTAATCATGTAAAGAACTTAAAATAGTGTCTGGCATATAGTGAGCATTAAATAAATGTAATGTCCTATACAGTTTTATACGTGACAAAATGTGTCTCATATCAGGTTTCCTAACTGGTATGCACTTTAGCTTTCTCATTATACCATTTGTTCCTTACACTGAAAAATAAGTTGGAAGGAAGAATTTTGTTTATTTTCTTTTATTTTGATATGGGAATGGAGGAAGTCAGGAAGAAAGAGGGATGCACCAAATTTCAGTTTCAACCTTGGTACTAGACCAAAATCTGTTATTTGGTTTCACACTGGGCTTTGGAAGGCTAAATGGCCACATGCCTCCAGTTTTATTTCTGGAATCCCTTGGACTATGCTTCACCAATGATTGTGTAGTTGCTATCCAGCATAATAATGTCAGTCACATAAAGAGGCATGTTATTAGGTTTTATTGTTAAATACTGAATATCTACTTTCAAATACGGCCAAATATTTCAGGTGTAACCTGAAGTGAAAATCTCTTTATATGCTTTGTGTGTTTCAATTTTATCAGTCAGTTGAAATATAAAGGTATACTTACTGGGAAGGTAAAATGTGTAACCACTTTGAAAAAGTTTTGTAGTTCCTCAAAAATATGACCTAGCAATTCCAACCATAGTATATAACCAAGAAAATGGAAAACATGTGTCCACACAAAAACGTGTGCATGAATGTTCATGGCAGCATTATTCATAATAGCCAAAAAGAAGAGAAAACCTAAATATCTATCAGTTAGGTAAGGAAAATGTGAAATAGCCATACAATGGAATATCACTCAGCAATAAAAAGAAGTAAATTACTGACACATGCTACCACATGGATGACAGAACCCTGAAAACATTATCTTAAATGAAAGAAGCAAAACACAAAAGGTCACACACTGTAGGATTCTATTTCTATGAAATGTCCAGAGTGGCAAAGTCACAGAGACAGAAAGCAGATTAGTGGTTGCAAGGGGCAGGGGGATGAGGGAATGGGGAGTGACTGGTAAGGTACACGCATTCTTTCCAGGGTGTTGGCAGACAGACCGGAAGGAGGCTGTATTGGACACCATACTAAACAGATGAAGGGGGCCTGAGCAGCAGTGGTTCTGTGACCTGTCTATAAACAGAAACATCCGCCACTAACATTCAGACTAGCTACTGAATTCACAAGAGACGGGTATGAGAGCTTGTTCGTGTTGTCCTTCAGATTAACTAATATTTATAAAGCCCTTAAAGCAGTGCCTCGAGCATGCCCAGTGCTCTGTATGAGTGCTTGTTAAATAACAAAAATAAAAAAGACTCTTTAAAGATAAAGTTTAGAAAAAAGAGAGAGAATGAAATACAATATAACTTTTCTGTCTAATATAAAATTAACATTTTTTACTCGGAAAATACAATCACTAAGCAAAAGTAAGCATACATAGGAAGACACAGACCACATTCCGTACTCTATATACAGCTGATTGAAATTGATCTCCAGTTTTGTAATTGAACTCCAGTAAAACACTAGGCACACACAATGGCCTGGCAGGCTTTGCACACAGGTTTATGCATCTTAGTGATCATGGATGTCAAGTGTGCAATCTATTAGTCAATCAATACTAACTAGTAGCAAGAAAGCGGAGGGCACTGGACTAACACTATAGCCCTGAGCTGTGCACTGAGTGGTGAAAAGAGAACCGAGCTCATCGTACATTCATTTTTTGTTTGAAAAGGCAAAATGAAAAGCTTATATTCAGCAATTTTCTTTCAGCTTAAAATGCAATTGAGAAAGCTTATTAATCAGAAGATTCATGAAGTTAGAATCACTGAATCTAAAATAGTTTTTCATTCCTAGGTTACTGAATTCTAAAAGAAGATCCATCATAACACTTGTCATAATAATAGAAAAAATAAGTAGAATTTTTAAAGAGTTATAGTTAAACCCTGTATACTATTTGCCTGAGGTCATGAAGTAGAAAAATCAAAATTTTTAAAATGGTGAATAAAGGCTTGGAAGTCTTGATAAATATAATGGAGGTTTTCTTTTTTTAATTTAGAACTATTAAACAATAAACTTAGCAGAGAGATTTGTCACATTTGTAATGATCTAATTCAAGATGAAGAACCATGCAAAGATGTGTTTTAAAAGCAGTCTTATTTGCCTCAGTTCTCTTCTTAATTACTTTAATGTTGTACAACAGTTTAAAAGATCAGACACCAGAAGTTTATGGGCACAGTTTTGATCAATGAAAAATTTTCCTATTTATGAGCCACCAATACCTTATTGTCCTTGAAATCACACGTACACTTATGTAAATGATTATTACTAAAGTCAACGTTAACTCTTGCCCATTTTGGACAACTGGTACTGCATTAGCCTTAAAAAATCAATCATTATATAAATTTCAGACAGTATAGACTTATTTCCTATACCATTTAGTTAGCAAGTAATGCTAAACTGCCTTGAAACATATGTTGCATCTTTATTTTAAACTTTATATTGTTATATTAATTTCCCCCATGTTTCCTTTTCCTTTCAGCATTTATATTATAATTTCCTTTGCAATAGTAACACTTCATACTTTTCTTCATATTAGGATATTTTAATCAATAGCATTATTAAGAGCTAAGAGAATACCTTGCTACACGTAAATTGAAACACCCTCCAAATGAGTGAGGGGGAAACATCTTGTGGTGTTACAGCTAAAAGAACAAAGGACTTGACAATGGAGGAAACAAGGTTGTGGAGGAACCAAAGTTGATGAGGGCCAACTATAAGTTACAGGCAGATTTTGGACTTCACAGAGGGTCAGCGCCCCTAAGTCCCCTGTTGTTCAAGGGTCAACAGTATTTACAAGTGAAGTATCATGACATCTTCAAGTAACTCTAAAATGGTTCTGGGACAATTATATATGTATAAAGAATGAAAGAAAAAAAAAGAGAAAAGAAAGGGAGTGAAAAAGAAAGAAAGGGAGAGAGAGAGTATAAATGTTAGCAATTGATTCTGGGTGAAGGGTATATGGTTGTTCATTGTACTAGTCTTACAATTTTTGCAGGCTGAAATTTTTCAAAAAAATCTGTGGAAAAATGGGAATCTTTCAATATGCCTGCAATAAGCAAAATAAACTCATATTGATCATAGCTGCTCTTATGCAAAGTATCACAGAAAGACAATGTGTGTCCTCGTTTTAAACAGCTATATCTCAATGACAGTGCATTTGCTAAGCCCATTCACAAGGGTGCCTTTGAATACTACTAAGTGCAAAAACATTATGCTGAGCCTAAGCAATTTTCAGAATACTTCTATATTAGCCAAATGGGTATTAAACATGTAATTTAAAATGTATGATTATTATTACTTTGCATTCAAGTTTACTGTTGCCGTACTGAATATTTTAATAACTTCTTTCCCACAAATAGCACACGGAATGTTACTGCAAGCAAATTCATTTTAATTAGTAATGTTATAAATTATACCAATGGCAATGCCCTGGCAGTCTAAGAGCTGGGAGAATACAGCCTCTACATTCACACGTAAATAACCAGGCATGACAACTGCAGAGCCATTGATTTAAAAAAAAAAAAAAAGCAGAGAACCACTGCTGTTAACTTCACACCTATTGAGTAATTGAGTGCTGAGTTGTACCTGTTAAAAAAAGGAAAACCGCTTTGAAGCCAAAGAAGAAAACTCTTCCTTTACTTGACTGTTTTATTCCTTTTGAGAACAAAGGCTATAATGAATGTATCACATAACCCACTGCATGAAACAAAGGAAACACAAAGGATGATTTTCTTTCACTTTGCTGTCACTTGAGTGAGTGGAGGGGGCTCATTTATAGTAACAGAAATTTTAATTAGTTTCCAGTTGATACTCTTGTTCTCCTTGAGTATCTCATTCTCCAGCAGGCTGGTGAGCTCTGTTCAGAGGTATGAGCTGACTTGGCCAGGGAGAGCAAATCCACTTCTTGATGGCAGAAAGACCATAAAATGGACTCTCTCACTGTGACAGGCCTCTGAGTGATAAAAAAAAAACAAAACAAGTGTGCTCCTACCACTGGGTGCAGCCCAGAACAGGGGCCTACCTGCCAACACACGTTTGTTTGTTTGTTTGTTTCTATTTTAATACTACAGCTAAATGTGGAATACACCATGTGAGTCGGACAAAGAAAATGTATTTTTTAAACCAGGCAAATATATTAAAGAAAAAAGGTACCAATGTGTGTCCGGTGCTTCCAACTTCCCTTTTTTGTGTCCTCCAGCTCTAACTCATGCTGAAGACTGGGAAACCCTCTGCCTTATTGCTCTGCGTATAGACTGATCCTTAAAAATGACTCGATATCAACAATTCAAATTAAGAAAGGTGGCAATCTCATCAGAGTCACGTGAATTTTACTACTTGCACCTTTTTGCAAGCTGGAAAGTCTGTCTCCTAGGAAAAGCCAGTAAGGGTGCTTCTTCCTTAAAACCACTTGGGTGCTCATTATTACTCAGAGGCAAAGAGAAAGCAGTCCTCTGCATATACAATTCTTTCTCACAGCTACACCTGTATCTTATTTTCTCCGCATAAAAAAATGCAAACAACACTTGAGGACATTAAGCCCTTTTAAAAGTAGCCGTGGTGTTTTGTATGTGTGTTGCATTACACACTGGAACAGGTTTTCCTCCAAAGTTTGTGTCAGTGAAAAATCCCTACACCTTCAACAGGGAAAAGAATCATGCAAAGAATTTTTTAATACTAGCGAAGTTTAAATTTGATTTTGTTTTCTACCTCATTTATAACATGCTTTGAGGGCCTTTATATATTAAAACTATCATTTACATAATTCGATCATGTTAATTGTAGAGACATTTACAGTTTTGTATTTCCTTTTTTCATGTATTCACTAAAGACGCATGTTAAATGTGTGTATTTCCTTTGAGAACTAATGCTATTATGTATATATAGTGGTAAACTTATCATTTGTAATATTCCTCCTTTTTCATTCCAATATTTGTGTAAAGTTTATAGTGTATAGTATTATGTACAATTATTCTGAAGAAATAAACTTGGTGGCTTCTTTGTCACGACTTTCATTTTACAAAATTAGAAATTATCTTGATACCATGTCCTGAGACAGACAGAAATGTAGCACAAATTACTTTTTTGTTTGGTTCATTGTCTAGGTTGGACGGACTAGAAATCTTAATACTTATTACTGTCTTTTTAGTTCTCACATCAATAGATAGAAGTCAGAAATGAATTAAAATTTAAGAATGTCAATTCAAACAACATTTAATGTTATAGTTATTAAAAATCACAATAATTTCTTTTGTATATATTATATGTTATGTTATACTCTTATTATGAGTGTTTTTATTTTGATGATATTAGACACTTCCTGAGCTCATAGTCATCTTTTATAATAAAAAGCATAAATACTGCCACAATGAATTTCTGTTTCTGCTCTATTTCAAGAATCAGAAAAGATAGATTATTTGAAATAAAAATAAAATCCACAATACTAGTCCTTAAAACAATATTTACATATTTTATTTGCATAATACATAATACTGTACAAAAGATATTCAAGACTGATATAATATTCTTCAAAGCCAGGAGAGGGTAAGAGGGACATTTGAAACCATCACTCTAAAGCCAGAAGAACAAAGATCACTGACCTCCCCTAAATAATTTACATTATTAAAATGCTCTCTCATATTACCAGGATGGGTTGATTTAATCAGTTTAGAGAAAAAGGAGTTTTGCTTTAAAAAAATCTTTTTCTCATCACTTTAGGGTTTGGTCTTGAAGCTCTGAGCAATGACATATGGGTTATTTTTCTCAGTGAGACACACTCTCCTGTGACAGTTTTTTTTTATTATTATTATTTTTTTATTAGTTTCTGCTTTATAACAAAGTGAATCAGTCATACATATACATCTGTTCCCACATCCCCTCCCTCATGCATCTCCCTCCCTCCCACCCTCCCCATCCCACCCCTCCAGGCGGTCACAAAGCACCGAGCTGATCTCCCTGTGCTCTGCGGCTCCTTCCCACTATCTATCTACCTTACGTTTGGTAGTGTATATATGTCCATGCCTCTCTTTCCCTTTGTCACAACTTACAGTTTTTGACAAACAACGTCAGGATAACTAGGTGTGCAGGAGTGACACTGAGGGATGATAATGCGTTCAGTGTAGCCTTCTGAGCAATTACCTGATTCCAATTAAATTGTGCTGGTACTGAATAACCAAAAAGGCAGGTCAGAAATTGACCTCCATTGTCCATCTTTATCTGGAAGTGAAACCCCTGCTAACTGTTTCATAATTACCATCAAAGCAAAATTCATATCAGTTGCTAAGCTTCATACATGCTTCAATTTCCTGGAGAGTAGAGTAACCAAAACTCTTGCTTTGTTTTGTTTACCACTATATTGCAACATAATAAAGTAACAAATGGACACTAATTACCAAACTTAAATCACCAATAACATTAAACATAGATTTCTCTCCTTTTTTTTTTTCCCATTTGAGGCTCATTTTAAAAATCATCTTTGGGGACTTCCCTGGTGACACAGTGGTAAAGAATCCGCCTGCCAATTCAGGGGACATGGGTTCGAGCCCTGGTCCGGGAAGATCCCACATGCTGCAGAGCAACTAAGCCCGTGTGTCACAACTACTGAGCCTGTGCTCTAAAACTTGCGAGCTACAACTACTGAGCCCGTGTGCCACAACTAGTGAAGCCCATGCCCCTAGAGCCTGTGCTCCGCAACAAGAGAAGCCACCTCAATGAGAAGCCTGTGCACCACAACGAGAAACCCTCGCTTGCCACAACTAGAGAAAGCCCGCGTGCAGCAACAAAGACCCAACGCAGCCAAAAATAAAAAAAATCATGAAAATCATCTTTGATTTTCAATGACATGTCTTCAAATATGCTTCTTAATTAGCATTTTTCTTTTGTACAGATGAATCATCTCAATAGTTTATCTTCTAAAGAATTATTTTACTCAAATGCAAGGAGTAATTTTTCAAGAGATACATTTCATGGAAATGTTTTTGATAAGTTTTTTTTCCTTTATAAAATACCAAACTATTTGTCCTAGAAGACAGCTACTGACAATAGAAAGAGACTTTAGTTTGCTTTAAGAAGCAGGGTTAGCACTTATAATATCATGGGGAGCCTGGTTATCTCCACTGCACACTGACTTGCATTTGAATGCATGCCTAAATTCTAAGTAATTGTTTTGACCATTTGAAAAGTCGTTTTTTTCAAAGCTCTGAGAAATTTGAGCAGATTTGGTCAATTTCAATTTGTTCCTATAATTAATTACATATTTAGATTGCTCATGGATTGGCCATCAACAGCATACTTTCTAATCAAGTGGAAGAAAAACAGAAACAAGTGTTCATGAAAGCAATTTCTCTTGTGCTCAAATATAGACAGGGGGATGTTACACTGTTTTCTCAAGACTGGGCTTAGTGCCTGAAAAACTTTCCAAGTCAAATTGCTTGAAACCTACATTTGAGGATGTATTACTGTAATTTTTTGAAAAATAATTGTAATAAAAATAAATTTAGGCTGTTAGATGTGTTTACTACTAAACTATAAGATTAACAAACAGTGAAACAGATGTGAGAAAATTATGTACATGAAATTAAATACATAAAATTGACAACTAGGGAAATAGTAATAACTAACTTTTGGCAGGGGGACTTAGGTGGTGCCAGGCAAGGTTCTAAGGGTTTCTCATGCATTAATCATTTAATCCTCACAGTAAAACTTTGCTTTGGCACCATTCATATGTCTGTTTCACAAATGAGAAGTGGAGCACAAATAGGTTAAATTATTTACCCAGAGTTACTCAGCTAACAAGTGGCCACTTTGGCTTTCAAACTGGGCAGCCCGGTTCTACAGCTGGGTTTTTGATCAATATACAATAGTGCT
This sequence comes from Hyperoodon ampullatus, assembly GCF_949752795.1. Classification (NCBI taxonomy): domain Eukaryota; kingdom Metazoa; phylum Chordata; class Mammalia; order Artiodactyla; family Ziphiidae; genus Hyperoodon; species Hyperoodon ampullatus. The sequence continues at coordinate 27,503,452 of NC_136913.1, read as the reverse complement.
GATAATTACTTCTTTTAGAGTCAATAAAAATGCAGCCAAATCAAGGCTGGCCTTACACACAAATGCGTGTCTATGTGGTGTGATTTGGGGAATGCTGGCAAGGGGCTCGTCTCCCAAATTGTTTTCTTTTACCTGAAATTCTACCTTTAGAGATTTTTTTTAAGGGAGGAAGGACTGGGATTAGGGAATGCTGCCTAATAAAAAGATCCTCTGATATTGTTTAATGGGCACAGAGTTTCAGTTGGAATGTTGAAAAGTTCTGAAGATGGATGGTGGTGATGGGTGCACAACAATGTGAATGTACTTAATGCTAATGAACTGTACACTTTAAAATGGTTAAAATGGTAAACATTTATATTATGTATATTTTACAACAAAAAAACAGCCTCTGATTTCAGAGTCTGAATTCTAACTCTAGATCCAAAACTCATTAGAAATGTATATATAAGCAACATAGTTTCTCTGAGTTTCAGTGTTTTCGTCTACAAAGTGGGAAGAATAAAGGAACTTATATCCCAGGGTGGTTTTGAGTATTAAATAAGAAATCTGTGTATAGTTTATCACAATTCCTGAGATGATTGGTTTACAAAGGTTATTTTTACTGCTTCTGTGGGATGAATGACTGATGATCATAACACCTTGGTATACAACTCCCACCCCTTTTTTTGGACAAGTAAAGTGGGAATAGCAGGAGAATGGGGGAGCAATGTTAGAATGCCAATTTGTCTAACTCTCCCTTACCTAGGACGGGCCAGGTGCCCAGTATTCCTCAAAATCTAAACATGTAAGGACCTAAATCAATCTCTGCAATTTCAGTGAAATCACCTGGAGAGTTTGTTTAAAATGTAGATTCCAGGACCCACCCAAAAATACTCTGATCAGCTGGGGCCCCATTTCTGCATTAAGAGTTACAGGTGAGTTCAATGGAATTCAGGGGTAGACAATTTAAAAAATTAAGTTAAACCTTTTACTTTGAAACAACTGTAGATTCATGCAGTTTTAAGAGATAGTACAGAGAAATTCCATTCCATGCACCTAGTTTTCCTCAGTAGTAACCTCTTACAAAACCACAGTGCAATAATATAACCAGGAATATTAACACTACACAATTCACCAATGTTAAGCAAACTGTATTTTGACAACTGATCTAATAATCACTAATGCTCTGGCTGCACATTAGAGAGCTTCATAAAAAATATCCAGGACCCAGATCCAGAGCATTTAATTCAGAATCACTGAGAGTGACTGGACACCTCCCGCCCCAGTGATTCTAATATGGAGCCTAGGTAAGAGCCGCTGCTGTACTGTGACACTCAGTGTCTTCCTGGCTACTTTCAGAGCAGAAACCAGGCTTGCAAGCTGCAAGTCACCCCAAGTACTAAGGGTGAAGACAGAGCTTTAAGTCTTTGTCTTAGAAATGCGTGCTTTGTCCATTTTCAAGATTTAGCAAGTGCAGCTAACTGAAAATCTAGAAACAGAGGCACTTAAGCTGTTACAGTGGTAAAAGAACTGGCCATTACCCCAGTGGAAATGACGGATTTCCCAATAAACACTATGTACAGACCATTGTGCTCAATATAAAAGGTTTAGCAATAATTTTGGCATAGCCTCTTCTTAATTATATATCAATTATTCTACCACTGGGTGAAAATAACCCTTTTTGAAAATATTTAAATGTGATCATTGAAAACCTATTCTTCATTCCTTTTATATTCTAGGGAAGTAAGCTTGTCTATTCATTGTGCTACATATATTTCAAGCTGTGTGCCTAATATGGTACCTAGCATTTGCAATCAAGAAAATCAGGAACTATGGTTAATAAAATATTATTCCTGCCATCATTTGTAGCAACTATAATGTTTTTCCAGTGCAAACTACTGCAAGTTTTTTTTCCCTTCATTTTAGTATTTTGAAATATACCTACATACAGTACATACTGAGTAAATATGGTGGCAGTGTTGGTCTAATTAGATAATCCTAGTGACCTCCAAGGAAAAGAAATGTGGTAGCCATTTAAGCATATGTTCTATCAATAATAACCATTTCAAAAGGCAATATTATCATCAACTGCAAAGGGCAATATTAAATCTATGAAATGTCATAATTATTTTTTCAGGTTATATGTCCAATATTGAAATCCCCAATAGCTTAAAAGACATTACAACAATCACATATATAGCCATTAAATTGCAGCACTGATTAAAACAATAATGACAACAATTATACTTTTAGTGTCTGAAGGTAATATGAAGAGAGCTAGGTGGTTTTCTGAAATGCCACATCCTCAAAATAAGTTACAACCCACTGAAGCCTAATTAACTCTTCATGACATTCGTGTCCAATGTAATTATATTTCTTTACTGTCCTTTAGTTTATCTTTGGTCTCTAGGGTAGTTGTTAAAGTAGCTCAAATATGGACACTTTGTGCCTATTAACCCCCAGAGTACATTTCCATGGCGCAGGTAATTCTCAGGCCGTTTAACCTTTGCATTAGTACCAGAGGAAAACATTGTTGGTTTGCTCTCTTAATAAGTAACACTAATTACTTTCAGGACAACGTGACATAGTTTTCTTGTTTTGTTTCGTTTTCTGTACTGATAATGGCAAAAATTTCACACTTGTGTAAATGGATGATAGAAGATTTGCATTTTCAGTTTCCTTCCTCCACCCTCCCTCCTTCCCTCCCTCCCTTCCTCCCTTCCTTCCTTCCACCCCTCCCTCTCTCTCCTTCCCATCCCTTTTTCTATTTTTCTTGCCATATTCTGTAATGTAATTTTCATGTATTCCTTATAATCTCTTAAATTGGAGGACAGGAAAGTCTTTGGACAGTATCAACCTTAAACAATTTTCATTAATTTGGAAGAGTCTTAAGAACAACAAGTAATCCCATCAGATAAAAAAAAGAAACAGTGATAGATTAAGTTAAATTTAAATCTTCAGCAATTCCTTGATCCTTGGAGGGAAAGCCTACTTGATGAATAGATAGATATTTGAGAAACAGATAGGCAAAGAAAATAAATAATAATATATGTCCCACTATTTGGGGTTACCACTTCCTCTGCTTCCTCCATTCATGTTTTTTTTTTTTTTTTTTTTTTTTTTTGCGGTACAAGGGCCCCTCACTGTTGTGGCCTCTCCCGTTGCGGAGCACAGGCTCCGGACACGCAGGCTCAGCAGCCATGGCTCACAGGCCCAGCCGCTCCGCGGCATGTGGGATCCTCCCGGACCAGGGCACGAACCTGTGTCCCCTGCATCGGCAGGTGGACTCTCAACCACTGCGCCACCAGGGAAGCCCCCCTCCATTCATTTTATTAATCAAAATGATTGCATTTTTCTCACTCCCTTCTGCTATCTTCCATGGTTACACACATTGAGAAAAGAAAAAGCTCTTTATTTCTGACCCTATTCTGCTTCCTAATATTGAAACCAAGCAGGACCTCATGGGGCTCCTGGGCACAAAATTCTGTGTCCCTCGTTTCTTGTTTGCAGGAAATAGGCTTCATTCAGCTTTCCTGACCTTCCCCCTGAGTTTCAAAGGGCAGGTTCAAACAGTTGCTACTCAAGGAAGGGAGGGGATGCGGAGACAAGGGAGGAGGAGTCGAGAAACAATAGTGTAGCCTTGGGGCAGGGTCCTGGTTCCTTCTCAAGGGATACACATAACAATGTCTTTGAGCTGTTTTGCAGATACTGAAACCTCCACCAAATAGGAGATGTAAACTACTTAATGAAGCATTCTTCCCAGAGAGAAGGTCACAGTTTGACAACCTTGAGAACAACAGAAGCCCGTCACTGCTATTAATTGGAGGAATGCAGGCCCTGAAGGCACCCTGATCCTTATCAACAACCCTGACTATAAAGCTCCTCACTGTCCCTCCACATCCAGGCTGGGACACACAGTTTTGAGGGCATGAGCCTGCTGTGGCCCCCTTTGCCTGGCAAAGCAATAAAGCCATTCTTTTCTACTTCATCCAAAACTCTGTTGTCCAAAATGAAGCACTGTAAGTGCTTAATAATTTGTCTGACGCCACACAGATAGTAAGTGGAAGACTTGGGTTTTCATCCTGTAGTCTGATGCTGAAGCCTATGATCTTAACCCCTTCCCCATATTAGCCACATGGCATTTCATTTTATAGTTGTCTTTTATTTGAAGGAACTTAAAAATAAGAGACAAATTTGTCACTTTGCAATGTCACTCAAAGAAGATTGTCTTTTGTACCCTAACTAAAGTAAATGCAATGCTCAGATGTTAGATTATTTGATGTTAATATCCCCAGGGGATACTATGTTTCCAGATTAATTTCATGTACTTAATATTTGTCGTTTCATTTATTTTAAAACATTTGTTATTTTACATTTAATGAGCACTTTCTTTGGAATGACAACCTACCATACAGTGAAAATACAAATTGCAATTCTGCTTTCAATATCCTGGTGGAGGAGAAAGCTAGATGAACAAATAATTTAAAAATAATGTTAGAGGTACAGTGTGAGTAATAAAAAGACAGAGTAATCAACTTTGGGGTGGCTTGGTCAGGGAAATCTTCTCTGAGGAACTTAAGTCTTTTTTTTTTAAACATCTTTATTGGAGTATAATTGTTTTACAATGGAACTGAAGTCTTGATAATTGAGATGAGTCTTCAAAAATTTGCACAAGTGTTGTGAGGTGGATGCAGGTGGAGGAAGTTAGGGTTGGAGGATGTGGTAGGCAGCTCCTGAAATGGCTCCTAACAATCCCACTTCCTGGTATTCATATCTTTGTGTAATCTCCTCACCTCCAGTGTGGGCTGAACCTACTGACTTGCTTCTACCCAATATAATAAGGTGATGGATGTCACTTATATGATAAGGTTGAATAAGATTGTGACTCTTTTCCTGTTGGCTTTGATGAAGCAGCTGCCATATTTGTAAAGGAGTGGCCTACGAGCAAGTCTATGAGGCAAGGAACCAAGGGAGGTCTTCAGACAACAGCCAGTTAGAATTTGAGCCTCAATGAATTAAACTGTCAGAATTCCTGAATGAGCTTGGAAGTAGATCCTTCCCCAGCTGAGCCTTCAGCTGAGACTCTAGTCCTGACTGACACCTTAATTACAGCTTTCAAGACATCCTGAAGCAGAGAACCCAGCAGGGCCTCACCTGGATTCCTAATCTACAGAAATTGTGAGATAATAAATGTGTGTTGTTTTAAGTCTAAGTTTGTGGTAATTTTTGGTATAGCAATGGATAACTAATACAGTAGACTTTAGAAGCAGAGAGAACTGTGTAAAACACACAACACAGAGAGAGAGACACAAGTGTGATACATCTTGCTATGCCTTGGTACTCTGTTATACTTGTTGAAACTTAGAACATAAAGGTGTTCAGGCTAAGGATTGAGTCTGGAAAGGCAGACCAAGATGTAACCACAAAGGCTACTCATGCCATGCTAATGAGCTTGGACCTCAGGCAGTGTGGTATTATTGAAGGCTGGAAACCACATAATCAGTTCAGTTTTGCAGCAGGGGGACACACTCTCTGGAAGCCAGGATTAGAGATGTGCAAGCATGCAGGCAGGGAGCCTTTTGGGATAGTGATGGTGCATAGCTGAGGGGAACACAGACTTGAGCAGTGGGGAGAGAAGACCCAGAATAGAGTTGAGCAGTGTTTAAGAGCTTGACTTAACAGTTTTCAGTGAATGGGAATGTGAGTGAAGACAAGATACTCTAGGATGATTCCTGGGAATTTTGCCACATGACTGCATGAATTTTGGAGCCACAGATTAGGAAAAGCCAGTTTGGGGTGTAAGAGAGTGAGATTACACAGGTTGAATTTCAGTTATCAGTGGGAGATGTCTCATGGTCTGTTGATGTATGGGCCTGGAGGTCAAGAAAGAGATCATGCCTGGAGACTATCTGGGGAGCAGTGAACACACATGAAGACATACAATTTTCAAGGGAAGCAATTAAAATGAAAAAAAGAAGAGAACACAAGAGAAATCATGGAATCAACAACATTTAATGGAGGAATAGAATACAAAGGACCAGCCAAGGAGAGTGAGAAATAATAGAGAAAAAGTTGGAGAACCAAGAGGGTGTGGGAGAACATGTCAAGAGGACAGTGGTGAACAGTGTTAAATGCTTTCATGAAGCCATCGTGTCTGCTGACTTCAGTGAGTTCAGTGACAGTCTACTTACCTTCTTATACATTTCCTTAAAGTTGCACATTTATTTCAGCATTGTCAGAATTTCAAATGCCTTAGGATTGTGATAAGAGTGATCATTTTTAAATGATTCTCTCCCCTCGGTCACAGGTATTATTATTAGGCATTGGTCCTGGTACCAATCATTGGGCCTAGAATAAATAACCTCATTCCATGCTGGGAAATGGCCTTATTCTTCTGATAGCTTGACAAGTTTTTAATCAGTATTGCACCATGCAGAGCCGGAAATAATAATTTGATTTACATGCGGCCTATAAGTGACATTAGATAACAAATAGTTCTCAGTGGGAGAGAAATATGGTAGGCCTTTCAGTAGCTAAATATTACAGCTTGTCACACAAAAGGCTGTCCTTTGTTGAAATAATACTACAAAAGTTTATTTTAGTAAATTACATCCCAAACTGGTTATCTGAATAGAAAGGCAAGTCATTGAGATAGATTAAGGTCATTAAATGTTGGGCGGGCATATGCCTACATCAGTTTTCCATGTCTCTGTAGGGCATGCCAATTATTTTCAGATGACATAAACTCAAGTACATGTTTATTAGGAGCGATGACAAATAAACAATGAAGTGCATGCCTCTGAGAAACACCTGCTTGAATGAGGTATTAATGGTATCAAATTATTCTACGTGTTCTTGACTGATAAATAAAATAACTTTTGTGATTTCCATGTTTTTACTTACCACTTATTTTTAAATGACTAGAATGTTTTAGGCAGACTAAGTCATTTTACCCAGAATTACCTGATTTTCAGTTAACTGTCCATCTATTCAACTATGACACAAAGCACACATTTTAATTTACCTTCTCTTTGTAGAGCATCCCTCTCTTTACAGGGTCTCATTTTATGAAGCCCCAACCTTACAGGCACTAGATCAATGATGCTAATGGAAAATATATATTGGACTATTACAGATTTCATTGTATACCTTAACTGATCTGTTTGAGGTCACTCCGTAAAGCTGTTTGATTTTCAGTTCTTTTCCCCTTAGAAACACATAAAATATGCTATCAATGACATATTTAAACTGGTTAATTTTATTATCTGTACTCTGTATTATTTCTAAACCAATTGGCAGAGAGATTACAACTACTGTAAAACACCTGAGCACGTAAAACACCTGAGCACATAAAACAAACTCTAAAGTGTGAAAGGACCATGGAAGCAAAATTATTCAGGGAAGGGTTGATTCAACATTCAAAGAAAACATGAACATCCACTCCCTTGCCTTCAAGTATTCCCAAAGGAATGAGCCCCAGTGAATGAGAATCTTACCTAATTAGAGAACCGGATTTGATGATTTCCCTCAGTAAACCTTCTAACAATTAGCAAGTCTTAATATCACAATATTTTTGATATCCGATTCCAGTAATGCTTATTTACAATAAAAGCATACAAAAATATTTTTGACCTATGGAACAAGTTTACATACATACATTCAGATTCATATTTTTTCCATATTTTTGAAATTGCATGATCAAAAATAAAATCACTTGTTAGAAAGTTTAGTCTTTACTTCAAAGCATGTATTATTTTCTGTTATTTTAAAATATATTTTCAACCATAAGTTATGGTAGATTTCATTTTAAATTTTATTTATTTATTTATTTATGGCTGCGTTGGGTCTTCGTTTCTGTGCGAGGGCCCTCTCCAGTTGCGGCAAGCGGGGGCCACTCCCCATCGCGGTGCACGGGCCTCCCACCATCGCGGCCTCTCCTGCTGCAGAGCACAGGCTCCAGACGCGCAGGCTCAGTAATTGTGGCTCACGGGCCCAGCCGCTCCGCGGCATGCGGGATCCTCCCAGACCAGGGCCCGAACCCGTGTCCCCCGCACTGGCAAGCGGACTCTCAACCACTGCGCCACCAGGGAAGCCCCCTAGATTTCATTTTAGAGGGTGAATACCCTACCATATTCTGAAGCATATTTATCCTTAGAGTTTTTTTCCAAATTGTTTTTGCAAGAACATCAGAGATTCAGTAATGATAATCATCTATTTATTTTGGCAAGTGCATGATTATTTATTTAAAGCCAATCTCCATTGTACACTGAATACTTTAGAAGGGATCATGTCTAATTTGATTATATCTCTATCAACAGTTTGTGACCACATAGTAGGTTTTTAGTAAATATTTCCCGAAATATTAACTAGAATCTAGTTTTAAATTCTCACTTGCTCTGACAGAATCCACATACTCATGTTATATTTCTTAAAAAATATATACACACATATATATATAACTATGATTTTTAGAATGAAGTAAGGGCTTGACTTTATATATAGCAATAAGCAGAGACTAGAGTTGAGGAGTTCGATTACTTTACCTCTCCATGTATAGCTTTCAATGAACAGTGGACTTCTAATGATCTAAAGTCATAGTTTGAGAACTGAATCTAAGCATACCTATGATGCTCAGTGACCTATTCTGGACAGCCTTTGTCACCCTTTTTTCCACTGAGTCACATGAGATGAATGGCATGCACATATGCTTCAATTTCATGGCCTACTAGATAAGCTAGCCTGTGGCTCTAATTCCATCTCTCAAACTCATGAAAAATGACACATATCAGAATGAAAATGTGTTAGGGCAATGTAATTATAGGAATAATTTTTAAAAGATTCTATTTGGTTAAAAAATAAATGGTTTACAAAAACAAATTTCAATTATTTGTGGCAAATTCTAAGTGTCACATTTCATTACAGATATAGATATATTAATATCTAATGAGAGAAAGATGGGTGACCTAGTAAAATATGGTGCCATCCTTCAATAGTTCAAAACAGTGGATCCTGTATGAGGCTCATAATCTTTTATCTCTTAGTGAGACCATTGATAATTGTTTGTAATGACTAAAAGAGGATTTTCTTCAAAACTGCACTATAGCCATCTGTATTTTAACACATAAAATTGAAATATCTTTTGAAATACAACCTATTATTATTACTAATTATTCTCAATAATTTGTTTCCTAAACATCTGAGTTCAAAGCCATGGACCTGCTTTCTGAAAAAAAAAGTGGGGAACAGGACAGAGGATGCAAATACAAAACACCTTGTCTCTAACAGATTGCCCATCTGCTTCTTGATGTGTCATGTTAAGTTACCCAGCTTTTCTTAAAATAGAAATATGGATAAGAGGTTTTTCACCTTGGATGGAAAGTAGCTACAAGTTTTCTGAGAACCAAAAGATAATTTTGAAAGGAAAATGACACATAAAGGAGGCTTTTTGTTGCTTCTTACACTTCCCTAGAGAAAGGATGCTTCAATTAGAATGAGGGGATGGAATACTGAGGTGCCACAAGGAAAGAATGCACCAGTTGCTTCTCTGAGAAGATTCTGGATGTGCTCAAGAAAAGATGCAGTTAATTGGGCTTCCCTGGTGGCGCAGTGGTTGAGGGTCCGCCTGCCAATGCAGGGGACACGGGTTCGTGCCCCGGTCCGGGAGGATCCCACGTGCTGTGGAGTGGCTGGGCCCGTGAGCCATGGCCGCTGAGCCTGCGCGTCCGGAGCCCATGCTCCACAACGAGAGAGGCCACAGCAGTGAGAGGCCCGCGTACCGCAAAAAAAAAAAAAAAAAAAGATGCAGTTAACCCCAAAACTAAACAAAACCAAACAAAGTGAAGGACAGAAGCTAGAAAGCCCAAGACTCCAAAGTCAGGAAAAGGGGCCCTACTACAGGATATCTGGGGATAAGAATGAGGACAGAAGTCCAGTGTCTTTGGAGACAGGAAGATTCCACGTATTACCATATGGATTATAAGGGAGTTAGATGGAGCACTATTCATGATAAATAAGCTTCCAAGAGACTGGAACATTACAGTGTCTCGGTCACCACATGCAACTTTCAAACTTAATATTAGCTGATGGTGTTTTCTGTTCACCACAATGATTTCTAAACGTTGTACTGAATGCTTTTAATGAAGATCTGGCTAATTGAAAGCTACATAAAGTCTTAAGTGAAGTGAGATTTTATTGTTGGTGGGGGTGGTAGTTGTGGTTGTGGTGTCTTGTTTGGTTTGTTTTCCTTTATCATGGGCATTTCTGACACAAAAGATTACATATGGTGCATATGACTTGGGGGCTTCAGTAAGAACATTTTAATTTTTAAAAGTATTGAAACTTTTAACATAAAATTACTTAATACCTTATTTCAAAGAGAGCTTATATAAATTATGTGAAAGAAATACACTTAGACCATTCAGTATTCAAACAGCTTATTTAGAGTTAAAATGTTTTCCTTGGTCTATAGCATGTGGCTGATTGATTCAACACTGTACTGCACTTTAAAAATGGTGACAAAAGGGCCTCCCTGGTGGCGCAGTGGTTGAGAGTCCGCTTGCCGATGCAGGGGACGCGGGTTCGTGCCCCGGTCCGGGAAGATCCCACATGCCGCAGAGCGGCTAGGCCCGTGAGCCATGGCCGCTGAGCCTGCGCGTCCGGAGCCTGTGCTCCGCAACGGGAGAGGCCACAACAGTGAGAGGCCCGCGTACCACCAAAAAAAAAAAAAAAAAAAATGGTGACAAAAGTTAAAGCCTATAATTTTCATTGACAGCTTAAATTGTACTTGGACCTGGCTCGGAAGTCAGTATAATCTTCAGAGTGACTATCACAATACTCCTAAGGGATCCCATGGAATAAGGACCAAATCCTATTTTACGGCCTACCAGGCCACTCTGAATCAGGGCTCCTACCTTTATAATCTCATTCCCTCACTGCCTCTGCCGTGCCCACCAATCTAGCAACTCAGACTTTGGGTAATTTCCCACCTGTGTCTCATCTCTTTCATTTCTTCCTGATTTTGCTCATAATATTTCCTTTGCTAAAAATTCTCTATCTTCTCTCTATAATTGATAAAGTCATCATTCTATTTTGGCTTTTAACTCAGATATGAACTTGTCTCTGAGCCTTTCCCTTATGACGCCAAAAGAAAACAGACAGGCAGTGTGGTCTGGGGATCAAGAGTATTGGCTTTGGACCCACGCTTCCTGAGTTCAAATCCTAGCCACACTGTCTATTAGCTTTATGGCCTTGGGCAAGATGCATCATCATTTAGGGTCTAAAAATATGGAGATAACATCCATTCACTCTTACTTCTGGTAGTGTATGTAAAGCACTTAAAAGAGAATGTGACCCATGGTAATTACTCAGTTAATATTAGCTGTTATATTTATTACTTCCCCCCAAAATTAATGGCATCATCAACTGTTCCAATGCACTAATTGCATAGTTCTATTATTGTACATTTTATTGGAACATAGTTGGATATGTTCATGTCTAGTCCTCTTGTGACTTTTAAACTCTGCTGTGTGTGCCCAGAAAGTTTTTGGAGCCTGGAATATATTTGGTGATCAAATGTGTTTACTGAGTTATCTGTTCATTATGCTAGCTGCCACAGACGATATCTTTTTAAGAAAAATAAAGGAAAAAGGATAGCTTCATGAAGGTTAGAGGCATGCTGCTATTCAACAAATACTCTGGAACATGATTGATATTGTGAGCAGTGAAACTAAAGGCGTCTAGTGCTCCAAACTGTATTACAGTTGTTGATTCTGGCTTTAGAAGTGTCCCAAGAGTGCATGACAGTAATGAACTGGGGAGGCAGCAGAGACAAGGATTATCAGTCATTAGTAATCAAGTCTTGATATGTTAAATTGTAAAATCTGACATTAAAATATTCATGAAGTCTCTTCAGATTGGTGAAAAAAACAAGCTCTGTAGCACTAAATTCTGAAATGGCCTAATTTCTTTTGTAAGGTGTCACATTTGCCAGTGAAGTCAAATATGGAGATAAATGCTCGCAATAAAACACCTAGACATTTATTCTTTAAATGTCTTCTATATCATACAAAATGGCTTGAGAATTAATTTATTATTTTCTTTCTTAAAGGCATTATTTTCCCTTTTTAAAATTAGAAGTGATTGAGAAATTATTTGGAAAATCAACGTGTTCCTATATTTTTTATCCATTAGTTTCTGATTCCTAAAAGGTAACTGAAACCCCATGAAGAAAGATTGTTTACCAAAAATCTTTTTACACAGAATTTGTTGAAATGAAGTCATTTCAGAGTGACTCCATTGTTACTTCATGGAATCTTCCTAATGAGTTGGTACACTGCACATGGCATAGACAGCTCAGTGTGGTCAATAAGGACTCTCTAGGTAAAGAAATAAATATGCATTATTGCCTTCGTGGACAAGCCAATGGAATAATGGTACTTCAAATTTCATTGGCACAGTATTTAGAATTTACTGTTAATTGGTATGAAACATTATCACTATATGAAACATTGGCATTCACTACATATTTATAATACCTGCTCCATGCCTAATTAGACTGTCTCTGCTCCAAAAATCCACAGTGGAGTAACAGCAAAAAGCCCATGGCCATCCAAGTAGCCCAGTGGCCAAAGCATCAGGATGTTTGAGTCCCTTCAGACCCTTTCAACTCTGGAATAGCCACATAATTAAGGCCAGCATTATGTGCTTGATTATCCAGTAGCTTCCATCCAACAATTCACTTCAGCCTTTGTGTATGGAAACTAATCAGATGGCCATTTCAACAATTATTTATTGAGGTCCTACTATGTTCCATGCCCTGTTATGGTGCTTTGGCTATATCAGTGAACAAAACCAACCTAATGACTTATTGTTGTTTACTTTAAAAAGTAATGTCATGATTAATAAATAATAACCTTTCTCCTGCACTCTCTCTTATTAAATGTTTCACAGAGGCATTCAATGTATTATCAAATGTCATATAAAACTTCAAAGATTCTAAGAATATCTTTTGGTAATCCCTTAGCTTCTTTTCCTCCCAAGTTTTGGATTCTTTTAGCAGAAACTTGCTCCATGAGTACACAGAGAGAAAAATTTTTTTTATTACAAAGAAATGATGACTCACCACAGAAAATTATTCATTAGATTATGCTTATTATCAACTTTTAAACTTTTCTTATAATAAAATTATTTCTCTATATGATATGCTTTTCTAAAGTATTAATATTTCAAAGTTCTCTATGCACTGAGCAAAAATTCCTTAAAGATGTAGTACTATAATTTCTTAGAAAATTATTAGGATTTGAAGAATAGAAGCATTTTAACAATATGCTATTTGGAAATTTACATACTGCTAGTTGGTTCCACAAGTGCCAAAACATGCTACCATTATTTTTTTTTGCGGTAGGCGGGCCTCTCACTGTTGTGGCCTCTCCCCTTGCGGAGCACAGACTCCGGAGCACAGGCTCAGTGGCCATGGCTCACGGGCCTAGCCGCTCTGCGGCATGTGGGATCTTCCCAGACCGGGGCACGAACCCGTGTCCCCTGCATCGGCAGGCGGACTCTCAACCACTGCGCCACCAGGGAAGCCCTACCATTATTTTTTATGTAGGGAATTCACATTATAAAAAGAAAAGTAGATCAAGAAACATACATTTGTCCTTTGTGCTAATTTGACATAAAATAAGAGACTAGGAATTTTGGTGCCCCCAAATAATGTGTTTCTTAATAATGATAGGGTGTCAATAGGAAGAAATCATGATGAATATGGTAGTTACTCCCTGAGAAGTAAAGTAACCCGATGGTGACCAAAACCCACCTTGGCATGGCAAAGAGCAGAGACCTTCACTTTGTGCATACATTTAAAATAGGATTTATACTCCTCATCAGCAGTCAACTTAAGTATGTCCCTGTAGTAACACCAGTGAAGACCAAAGCTATCAGAAACTCAGAGAAAACAGAGAAGGGTCATTTTCCCCCTGCTACTCATTCTCACAGAGCCACTGGTTGTCCAACTAATAACATGCTTGCTTTCAGATGTCACACATGGAATCCCCTTTATAAGAATGATCTTCAGAGAATGAGGGAATGGAACTTGGAGGCACTAATTTATTCTTGGCATTCAGCATTTTTGTTGTTTAATGATAGTGCCCTGTTGATCATGAGGACTTTTGTTCAGGCAAGAATGCCATCACCAAATCCCCATCTTATGCAGTTAAGGTTTTCAAAAGGTGATGGACTCAAGACCATCACCTGTTTAGTCTCCATATAAATGGAGGAGTTATGATGCTCTTATCTTTACATTAAAGAAATAGAATGACATCTCATGGTAATGCAAATGTGATGATCTGTGGCTTCCTTTTCATACTAGAGATTTCCCTAACAACTTCTAATTCATATCTGTATAGGCACCTTGATTTCTGGTCAATAATTCCAAGTTGCATTTTACCTTTAGTCTATTGCATCTGATTGTACCTCAGTGACTCTTGTCCTCATTTTCAATTTATTTCTACCATAAATTATTTCATTCAAGTAATACTGTCAGATTTCAAAGTTTAAGAAAAATGAGTCATTTTTAATCACTGTGCAGCAAAAATAGATCACTGTGAATATGCTGAGGTAAAGTGGCTTTTATTTATTATATAATTAAATTACTTACATAATTAAGCTTTGCTGAGTTGAAGAAATCTGCATTGGCTAATTCAATCAGCCTGACCAGAAACGGTGAAAAGCTAAACAGCAAATCACATATAAACCTAGCTTCTTAGTCCAACATGATTTCATAGTGATAATTACCAAGGGAATATAAATATGAATCAAGGAATACTTTTGAAATTCTGTAGTTAAAACAATGAAGACAATTAAGATGTTTGCTTTCAACATAGACTAGAGTGTAAAAACAATTGTAAGTGATGAAAAAGGCTTATAAGTATAGACAGGGTAATGGCACAGATTTGTATTCTAAGATGCTAGTTTCACATCCATTCAGAGCTGAACTTGGTAGGTCTTTTTCTCTCTGGAATGAGCACAAACTATTTAAAAGTTTTCAGACTTTTTTGCATCAGACTTAACAACACTGTCACAAGGGGAAAAAGAAATAATAGCAATCAAACAAAATATCACTGTGAGTTTGCACTAGAAAATACACAAGGACTGCTATTGCTTCCTCAAGCTAATACCCATACATTTTTTTCTAATTAATGGAAGGTTATGCTCCAATTCAGCTTATTGCAAACAAGCTCAATTGTTGGAAACATCAGTTAACGCTGAAGAGAAAAAACAGTACTGAGGAAGTGATGGGGCTGTTTGATGAGAGAATGTATGGAACGTCTGTGTTGTAATGTTGTTCATTCATTCATGCACTTGCAGTAATAAGAAAAGCTGTACTACTACCTTCCAGAAAAAGAACTTCACCACTGGCTCCATCCTCCTCACTGCACTATGTCTATGTGTGTGCTTGGTGGCAAGCTGTTCCAGGGGAAAATCAATGCTTACCTAATATAATAGCATAAAAGTCAAGCCAGGTATTGAAAACAAAGTTGAAAACAGAGAGACCATCTCATCAATGGCTTCTTCTAAAGTAAATTATTTTAGAAGCCAGCTGCATTCAATTTGCCTATAGTCTAATAATATTGATTAAGAAGCTTTTGATTGTAATGTTCTCAGTGAACATAATAATTAATACAGTACTCTTCTATGACCCCACACACATTACATAGGCATGTATAGACATATATTATTTACATACATGCTTTGTCATGTGTATTTGGTCACAGAAGAATACTGCAATTGTATATATATATAAAATATTATATAACTATTATTATATATTTAAACTAACATACATGTATTTGTGTTAATATACACTGTATTATATTAATATAGAATATATAAGGAGTTTATCTTAAGTATTGTTAAATTACATATATATTATTTATATATGTCATATATATGTCCTATATATATAAAATGATCATTTATAAATTGTTACTTTTCCACTTTCAGGTAAAGGGATAGGAGTCAGAGAAGTTAGTTGATGTGATCAAGGTCACACAGCTAGGAAAGGGCAGAACTGGAACTGGAACCTAAATCTGAGATTCTTTAAGACCTCTGGTCTTCCTCCATGCCACAACCTCTTTTCTTGTCAAATCCAGAAAAAAAATGGGAAAGATACAGAGTGGTTTTATATATTAGTAACCCAGACTGAATATTCATATTTTAATTGTGATGACAATGTTTATGATTACTGATCATCAAAGGTTGAGTATTTTGTTGGTTGTAATACTGACCCAGTCTGTATGTTTCATTAGTTCAATGCATGACTTTGATGTTTTTTCCATTCTGCTCTGTTTTATAGAAAGCCGTTGCAACAAACCTAACCACTGTAAGACATGTGTTTTGCTATTTAAGGGTTTTTTAAAAAAATAATCAGTCTTTTTTTTTTAAAATCATACACCTTGTAACACAAAAGAGTTGGTGAATTCGTTTAGGAGTACCAACTATGGCCATAGCCAGGTTTTTCTTCTGGTCCAAATAGAATTTAACTCTGATCGTAGCTCCATTTACACCATAGTTTGGCCACCAATTCCAGTAGCTAATATGTTCTTTAAGGGTTTAAAGGTAAATGACCTGAATAGAAATTCAATACTTATTCACCTATAGTCCTCTTCCTTTTTCTCTAGTCATTACAAATTAATTTACCTGAGTTTTCATTATAATTTAGGTTTAAGAAACAGCAGACAGAAGCGTCAAAGGCACCATTTCATTTTAGCACACACATGATTTTCCTCTTTCCCAAATAATGTTTGTAGCTCTTGCACGAGGATATTTTTCCTACTAGCTTCCTAATAATATGCAAGCACCCGGGTATGAACTCAGGAATCTGTTTGGTCCATCAATCTCTCTGGGAAAAGCAAAATGATTTCAGAATAGAAATGCAGTTTTGTGAGATGGCTGAAATGCAACAACATTGTGCTAATTAAAAGCTTGTAGGTGGCCAGAAAAGAGACATGGAGTTTTTCTCCTTGGACCTGTGACTGCAGAAAAGTCCCAAAGAGGTGAGAAGTTTCCAGAGTCACTCTCAGTTAAGAATCCCTCACTTGCAAGATTACTGTGCCAGACCCTAGGTCTCTGCTTCATTTTTATAATAGCTGGAGGAAAAGAATATTGAAGTCAACCTACCTATCATTGCTTAAAATGATGGGCATAAGGCCAGTTGTGTGCTCAAGGGGGAATGTTGGCTGGATTGACAATACTGGATCTCTCTTTAATTCCCAAATTAAAACTTTTCTAATGATTGTTGACCTGAACATAACTGAAAAGTTTCCTTTATGGCAAAACACGGAATGTTAATTTTACTTTTGGAAAACTACCCAGGTTTCAGAAGAATAATCAAAGTGATATAAATGAATTGTTGGAAATTATCAAATTTTATAAACTAAGCTAATATATAAACCTATACCTTCTTATTTCAAACAAAAGCTGATCTAGTAGCGACATAACACAGATATACGAAGGCTAATGTTTAGAATATGTCTCTTTTTCTTTCTTTAGACTACCTTTGTATAGTATCTCTTTCCCCCCAAAGGTCCATGGAACTACCAACAACAGAAAATTTAGTGCTGTCAACGCACAAATCATAAGTAAAGAACCAGAAGGGAAATGAGGATAGCGTGTGGGCAAGGAGCTTGATTCAGCTCTCATCATGTCGGGGAGCAATGTAGATGTTGGAGTGGTGGTTTTGGGGAGATTAGGGGTATAGGTAAAATGTTGATTTAGAGATAACCATGGAGTAGTTTGGAAGGCAGATAGGAGGAGAGCGAGGGAAAGGGAGGCTGGTAAAGTCACTATAGTGTAGGCCCAGCAAGGTAATGAGGGTGGCAATAGAAATGGAAAGGCTGTTAGAAGCTCAGAATAATTTATAGGACATAGGACATGAGAGAAAATGAGAAAAAAAAGACTATAGCCTGACAAAAGTTCAAGCCTGAGTAACTAAGAGAACGATCAGACTGACTACTGAAATAACGAAGTTCTGAAAGAGCTTTAATTCTGGGGGAAAGATAACAAGTTTGATTTTAGACAAGTTGAATTGGAGGGGACAGTGGGACATCCAGTTGGTTATTTCTCCTAGGAAACTAGAGATGAGGAACTAAAGCTCTGGATACCTGTCTAGGACATAGAATCTGACTTAAGAGTAAATTTATACAGGTGAAAGATTAAATTCTGAGATTATATCAGATCTCCAAAGGAGAAAGCACTTACTATATCACATTGAAATTTTAATGCGTTATGTGAACTGGGACAAGAGGCATAATTTGATGCACAGTGCATGCGAGTTGGCTGAAGATATTTTGCTATGGACGTAATATTTGCAGCTGGCTCAGAGCAAGGTGCTCTACATTTGTAACATGTCACTTCCTAATACCAGGATACAAGAAAGGTTGGCACTTTATGTAGCTATGACCACAGAGGCGTGAGAAGATGGCTTAAAAGGAAACACAGCTGTGTGACTTTAACAAGTAAATATTCAAATAAATACACTTCATATATTTATTGCATCTTGTGAGTAATCGTATTTAAGGAAGTGTGACACGTAGCACAAGCGTTTCCATGGCGACTGCTGGTTAAAATAAAGAGAGTTACAACTTCAGCAGAGAGAATCAATCTTAAGGATTGTCATAGCCAAAGGGGGAAAATATTTAATGGAAAAACTAATGAAGAAACAATATCTAAGGAAAAGTTATGTTTTTCCAAAAATTATTAGTATCAAAAATTTTTGAATATTTTTAGTCATAGGTGGCAATAAAATTGAGATAAATGCCAACATCTTAAATGTATGATCTGTCTGTTATCCACCATTTGGGCAGAATTAATAACAGTAGCATTATCAACCTAATAATCCAGTTAGAATGGGCAGCATAATGTAGAAGAACTAAAAAGGAATTTGGAGTATGGGACTGAGCCCGGCATTTTACCAGGTGCCCTTTAGCACATCAATTAACCTCTCAGAAATTTCCTGCCTGGTCTATGAAGTGGGGAAATACTACCTAACTGGGTTTCTCTGATCTGTGAGGATGAAATGTGATAACATGGAAGAACCGCATCAATGTTCAGGTCGGCTGTTATTCTTTTTAGATTATCTGACCAAATACTTTGTTCTTTGGTGCAATCTAAAACATTATCTCTAAAGCAAGTACTGAGGAAACACCTGCAGGAACTTCTGCCAGAGCATTTTACCAGGGAAGAAGAGTTTATCTTTCTGTCCCAGAACACAGAATGTGCTACTCTTCATGTGAACCCTGTTCAAATTCCCATGATTCTCCACATTAGGACCGAGAGCTGGAGGAAAGTATTAATGGTAATAAAATGACACGGACTTACAAGAATGGCTTGTAGGGCCATTCTGCCCCAGAATCCTTTAAAATGATCTCAGGCTTCAGTGATGGCTTTAATCAGGCATTACGAGTCTTTCCCATGCTCCACTGAGCACCACAGAAGCTGCTGCTATGGGTAGGTTGCTAGTCCCGGGTCAGTGAATCTATTTAATGCAGACAAAAATCTTGTCTGGGAAGGTGAGCTTGGGGCAGAAGGAAGGAAAAAGGTTTTTTCTCCTTTGTGATCTGGAATTGATTCCCAAAGCAGCTGGAAGAATGAAAAACATTAAACAAACGATGAGGGCATCAGAGAGCTTGCCTGGGAGTGCTAAAAGGGAACGGAAAATGGATAATATTCACTTTGAAATTTAAGTCTCTTAGCTTCTGTGATCTTAAAGACAGCATTCTGAAGGATGCTTCTGTGTTATGTTGGAGCAGAAGTTATGAAAATCTCGTAACCCATAAAATAATCAACCTTCACAGGATGGAGCACTTTGTAGCTGAAATTCTCTAGTTGTTTGCTGCAAAATGCATATTGTTACATACTTTGTAAAGTTAATAAAAAATAGCTGAATGCAAGATCACTGTGTCCAGAAGGGAGAACTACTGATTATTAGAAGGGCTCATTGTATGCTATCTGCAGCTAAGTTGCCAATTAAATCCACTTCATAGAAAATTTGATTGATATTTTAATGTTGGAATGAATATATTTCTGAGATGCTTCATGGCTCAGAGTAATAGGAAAAGACTTATTTTGCTATAACCTTTGCAACAGTTCATTTTCTAAGCAATGAAAACAAAGAGGATATTTAAAATTTAAAGGATCTCATTGAGACCTTTATGACTTATTTTCTTTATCAAATAAGTCATGGACCCTATTAAAGGATAGAAGTACCACCCAAAGGTCAGTATAAGACTTAAGTTCCTGGCAGTGCCAGATCTGGACAAACTCACGCCTTAGTGTAAGCATGTCCTGTGACCTATACTGGAGCTCCCTCATACACCCTCTTTTGATGACCTTTTAAACTTTCTTCCATGTCGAACCTTTTCTTTGCTATTCACTGCCTCCCGCCAAAAGCTCTGTCCTGTAGAGCAGCAGTCTACAAACAATTTGATAATGCAGCCTTATCCATAAAACAAATGTTAATACATATACTCAGAATATGTGTACATATTTATTTATAAAGTACAAACATGGCCTATTGTACTCATATATAACAAACGTAAGATATGCATTAAATAGAAATTTAAACAGAGCTGAAGATGAAATAAGTATTAATGCAAAATGATTTAATTTCTGTAATTTTATTTATTGCATTAATTTTTATTTACTGTATTCAGTCAAAATGCAAAAAAAAATTTTCTGCTCAAAATTGAATATGTCAGATCTGACCAGATGGGAATTTTTTGTGATTGATGAACAGAGTACTAGAGGCTAGAGAAACATCATTTTTTCTATTTGCTTGGTATTCACCCATGTTCATCTTATTAGTATTATCTTCATACATAGCTTCTTACAGGAATCTTTAAACACTTACCTATTTTTAAGCTACTTGTCCATTTTGTGAGGGTTAACTTAATTAAAACAAGACAGTATAACCATCAATCCACTTAGTGGTTTCATGAGTATTGCAATTAGTCACACTAAGGTAACAGAATATGAGTGACCATACCTTGGTCAACCTCTCTGCAGGGTGAGACTCCCACTCTTTCTCAAACAAATGTTTTAATTTATGTGATATGTAAGTGGCTAAAGTGCAAACCAAATGATCATGAGAGTGTCAATTTGTATTTTAAGTATTAGTAAAGCTTAAGTTCTTTTTTTAAAGTAGAGATATGGGTATAGAAATGCTTACATTGTCTTCCCATTCTCCAATGGGTTAGATTGAGTAATTTTGAGGATGCATACCCTCCACTTTAGAATCAACTCTTTGTGGACACAGAGTTAAGTGTCAATGTTCTTATAGGCTTCCTTTCTCCTTATGATCTAGCTGACCACAATAGTTTCACCGGCTTTGCAGCACAGTTGCCAAATACCTACCAATTTAGCCCTATGTCCAGAACCACCCCTACACTGTCTGCTATACCTTTGTACTTTTACATTGCTTTTTTTCCCCTTTATTTTAAAGCAACATATTCTGCCTGATGGCTATCTGTTTGCAGTCTCTGTTTCTAGAACTAATTTTCTAGTGGGTGCAAATACGTAACTGACAATGACTCCAACAGTTATCAAAAAATTCTAAGAAAATGAAGACATCCTGGTGGAACTTTTTTTTTTTTTTTTTTTTTTTTTGCTGTACGTGGGCCTCTCACTGTTGTGGCCTCTCCCATTGCGGAGCACAGGCTCCGGACGCGCAGGCTCAACGGCCATGGCTCACGGGCCCAACCGCTCCGCGGCACGTGGGATCTTCCCAGACCGGGGCACGAACCCGTGTCCCCTGCATCGGCAGGCGGACTCTCAACCACTGCGCCACCAGGGAAGCCCTGGTGGAACTTTTATAAATGAGATCCCTGATTAAATTCTTAGGCTTGAAGAGACAAAGATCACAAGCCTAGAGCGCCTTGCAAACTCTACCTCTGTAGAGCTTGGAATGGCAGTAACCTTTAGCCTCCTGAAGTGCCACTGCCTACTCCCACTCCATACTGAATGAGTGAAGGACTCCAGTTGAAAAAATTCACAAATGGGGAGGAGTGGCCCCTAGATTGAGGTCTGTCCATTTGAGTAGAAGGTAAGTCTTCCAGAAGATGCTGCTTTAGATAGAATAATGTCCCCCCCAAAAGATGTCCATGTCCTAATCTGTTGAACCTGTGAATATATTATGTTACACGGCAAGGATGGATTAAGGTAGCAGATGGATTTGAGGGTGCAAATCAGCTGATCTTAAAAGAGAGAAATTATCCTAGATTATCTGAGTGAGCTCAGTGTAATTATAAGGATCCTTATAAGAGGAAGGAGGAAGCAGGAGAGTCAGTGTGAGGGGGATGCAGCATGAGACAGACTAACCTGGCCATTGCTGGCTTTAAACATAGGAGTCATGAGCCAAGGAATGTGGGCTGCCTCTAGAAGCTGAAAAAGGCAAGTAAACCAATACCTGCTGGACCCTACAGAAAGGAATGCAGCCATGTCAATACTTTGATTTGAGCCTAGTGAGATCTATTCCAGACTTGACCTTCAGAACTGTAAAATAATAAGTTGGTATTGTTTTAAATCACTGAGTTTGGGGTAATTGTTATAGCAGCAATAGAAAACTAATATTCACTTCAGAAGAATGATTTAATTGTAAGGAATGTGAAACAAGAGGAGAAAATAACGATGCAATCTTAAGGAGGCCCCTTGAGAAAGGTGTAAGATAGGTGCTTTCCCCAAGGAATCTGGGGGCCAAAATGGTCATATTTATCACAACCTTGGGTTTTACCTCCTTCAGATATAATCTCTACCCTGCCCTCCAGTTTTTGATGGTGCTGAGACCAAGGAAGAAGAAAAATACAAAGGAGGTGTGACTTGCCCTTATATGGCTGAAACAGCTGATATTTTGAGAACACTGGACACTAAACTGAAAGGAGATGTTTCCGAGTTGTTAAGTCACTGATGAGATACCTTGTCAAGGAAATTATGCATCTTTGAAAGAACTACAATTATTGACTAGATTAGGAAGTAAATTTCTAGATACCATCAGCTGCAGATATTGATTACTTTTCCTGTTCTTTGAGTGAATCTCTGCCAGGCAGCATGTCAGCAAGGTGGGGAGCTGGAACTAGCTGAGGAGGTCGTACTGTCTAACACTCTGTTCTGGTGTCTGGTCACTTTTGGTGACTACTGTGAGATCATTATAATTTACCTGGATGCAGCTCTGACCCACAAGGGCATATGCTTATGCGTGTGAATGTATGGGTATGTAACGCACATCTGTGTGAATGGTTAATTCACTTTCTTTCACTTGTCTCTTTATTTAAATGACAATGTGTCCGTGACTGTTTGAAGAAACTGTCAAATTCTTCTATTCTCCCAACTTGATAAACAATGTGTAAGGTTCTCCATTCTCCAGTTAAAAACACTCTCTTCTTTCTTCCTGTGCCTATGACTTCTCCAAATAACAGAGAGAAAATCAGAATCAATAATAATTTCTTCAGACTATTTTGTTTCTATTTTAACATTTCAAAAGGACATTTCAGGCAATTGCCCTAGCAATGACCCGGGAGATTTAAATGAATAAATGTTCTCATGGTCAAACTTGTTTCAACTTGCAAATAAAGGAAATTTGTACCAGCCCTGTGCTCACTGGGATATACATATTGTAGAATTTCATCATCTATTAAAGAGAATGAATATAATTCGCTGTTATACCAATGTAACTGATTTACCATTAAATTCAAATAAAGCCCTGGTATGTATCAATGTTGATGATTCTGCTTAGAGAAATAATCCAGGATAGAGATAATACAATGGCTTCCTAATTCTCCTTTGATGTATGGTGTTATTTATAGGATGGTACAAACTTTGAGAAAAGATTTTCAGACTTTAATATTCACAAATAGATTTACTTAAAAAGAGCATATGCTATGAAGGTATAATTGTGTTTTGTGGTGCCCCAATGGGATCTTATCCTGTTTCATGGAGAGATTTTAAATTATATTTAATATGATCTTATTTGTATTAAACCTGCTGGTTATTTGCTAAAAGTCAGTTGGAGACAAGTACAATGAAAAATATGACTGTGACTAGTCACATGTAAAGTTCTGAAGGTCAGAAGTCTGATTCAGAGAATGAATCTCAATCTTGAACAGAACTCCAATTAGTTAAATCAATTTATGTGATTGGATTAAATCTCTGGAGCTACTTTTCAGCTACTGTTCACTCAATAAACATATATCGAGCAGTTACTTGAGGCAGGAGCGGAGCCAGAAGCTGGGAATACCAAGAAAAGTAAGAAGTAATCACTGTTTTTTAACAAATTTGCAGTCAGGTAGGAGGAAAGAAATCCAAGAAAATGAACAATTGACACACCGTGATATAAATGCTACAATATAGGCTTCTTTAAAGTGCTAGGAGAATTCAGAGGGAAAATTCTTAACTTTTCCAGGTGGAAGAATCATAAGTAAACTACCTTTTGAGTTTGGATTCTTTCCCCTATCCCCTTCCTTCCCTTCCTAGCCACCTTATTCCAGAAAGTAGTTCCATAAAATGATACATTAAAGGCAAAATACCAAATTTAAAAGTAAAAGAAAAGCAAAGTTCAGCTCATAAAATGTAGTAAGGAATGTAGTTGGAAAAATTCATACTGTTGAATGTAGATGAGCTACAATTTTGGCTTGGAAAGTTCTGGTGACCATTGTTAAAAGGGAAAACGGGTGGGTGTCACTATTGAGTATTGAGCCCACAAATACAAACCGATTGTTTGGGTGAGGTAAAACTGCTCTGAGCCTGAGATCAGCTGAGGAGACATTTTCCAAGGTAGATTCATAAAGATGTGGCAGAAAGATATGATACGGTCCATAACAAGAGTCCAGCAGAAGGAGAAGTAAGTCAGATGGAACTCCCAAGACACGTAATGGTTTATTGGTAAAAGCAAAGGAAATGTACATTCCCCTAAAGGAAGGAGCATGTGCCATTTGTTGAAAGTCCACAGCATTTTTCAGTTAGTTTGGGAGAGTCAGGGCAGAGAAGGGGTACATCAAAGGGAAGTACCCATGAGTTTATGCTTGAGAGGAAGACTAAGGTGACACTGTGATATTTGTACATTTGTCGGAATGTACAAATGGAACTTGACCTTATACCTGTAGCAGATTTTGAGATAAGGACTGAAAACCAGTAAAGTTGTGATCAGAAAAATGATTTTATCCCATATTGCCTGGTTCTAGCTACCGTAACAGTTACAATTGTTTGGGGGGAGGGCGAGTGGAGGAAAAACTATGACAACTAACAAAATCCTCCTCATCTGTCTTTCCATCACACAGTAGCACTCCATTAGTGGAATATGTTATTTTAAGCCTTTTCGGGCCATTTCGTGCTCCTTGTCCTTCTAAGTTTGCCAGTCATTTTGAGGATAGTATATATCCTTTTTTAAAAAAGAATACGCCACTCAAATTTAATAGAGTAAGGAAAATAAAATCCCCTGACCTCTTGAGGTCATTAGCTGGCTGAAGGAAGTAAAGGACCCTCTACTAACTAAAAACATGCACTTTCTTTGCTGAGAAAAAAAGAATTCATGTCTGCAGTTCTAGTGTTTCCAGGTTCTGCTTTGAGGTTCTGCTTGAGACCTTTGGAAGAAGTTCCTTTCTAGACAATGTTCCTTCCTCAGCCCTTGCTCTCTACATGAGTTGCAGGAAAATCAAGCTCCAGTGTTCAGCTTAATGTTTCTCAAGCATGCTAAGAATTTGCGGAAGACGGGCTTCCCCTTCAGCTCCCAGCTGGGGGATGAAACCCTAGTTTTGTTGTCAGACCACATACTAGCTGACCCCAGCTGCCAAAAACAAAAGGTCAGTTCCAACCTCTTTTCCTGAGAAAGGTAAGTTTATTAGATTTACCTGAAAGGTCAAAGGCAGGAGCATCCCACTTTCACCCTGCACTGTGTTTGCTTCCTGGGAGCTCCCTCACTCAGACTGCCATGGAGACACCTGGACCAGAGTCACTGTCTTTCCGATCCTGAATGAGGAGTAGATCTCCACATCAGGTGTCTTTGATACGTGCCCTGATTTACAGGATTCTGTCACAGATTCTGAAGATGGCTACACTGTACTTAGGGACTTTTCCACATTGGGTGGGTCTCCTCATGAGCTACTGTAGAATTGGGAACACAATCCACTATTTGCTGGAGTTATAATCTTTGCTGAGGGGGCAAATCTCCTCCATCACCCAGGCATGGTGAGACTAAAAGGAAGGTTATATGATGACCAGCAGACCTTGACCTCATTCTCTTCCCTTTTGTCTTCTGGCCAAAAGACATACCAGTTTCCCTGTCAACATAGGCTCACCTGCTCAATAAGTACAGAGGGCAGGAAAGTACGTGTTGTTAGCAAATGAATGAGAACCCGGAAAGCTCTCTTGACCAATGCACCCGCCCATTAAAGGAGATCTAGAAATTTAAAAATAGCTTTGAGGTGTCAGGAGTATAAATCACAGGGGTGTGGAAGTGTAGGACAGAATAAAACACTCAGGATATGGTGATGGACAAAGGCAGAAATTCTGATATGAACGCAGCATTGTGGAATGGTCACTAAACTCGGAGGAGCCAGGAGGGGTGGGTCATAGCCTCACTGTGTCACTGCAGATCTTTGGGAATATGGCTTTGCCTGCCTGGATCCCAATTTCCTAACAGGAAAAATGAGGCAATTGGATGAGGAGATCCTAAAGGCCCTCCCATGTTGAGGTGGCAGCAAGTTCTCTCCTGGTATTTGTAGCATAGCAACCATGACCACTGGGCTTACATACTTGGCCCTGAGGACCATTATTCTCTCTTAGAAAATTTGGCCACTGTACCATCTTCACTCAAGAGGGGTAAGCCCTATAAAACTATACTTGATATATGCCCCTGTGCTAATGACCTGGAATTCAGGAATGTTCCAGGCAGTTATATTTGTATTTGTAGGAAGGAGCCATCAGTAGTTTTCATTTCACAAGAAAACCTGGGAGGAATCAGAAAACCATGGAGTTTGTTTAAGAAACAGGAAGTAAGTCGTGTACTTATTGGGAGAGTAGGGGAAGACGGCAAAGAAGGCTGCTTGTATGTTTAGCATTAAGGAGGCAAGGCTGGGGAGGGAAAGGAGATGGAAAGCAAATGCCAGACGTCTCTAAGGAAGGCTGACTAATGTAGTGCTTCTGTTCAGCTGTATTGTTCAGCACAGCTGCGTGCTGTGGGTCTCACTCCCAAAAGCCCCCTGAAAGAACCGTGTCATTTTGACACATGTGATAAGTTTGGCCAAATGGGGATAGAGTTCAAAATCATGACTGCCAGTTAGCTAAATCCCAGTGAAGCTTTGATTTTCTCTGAAGAGACCTCAAGTGTATCAACTCTCCTTCTAAACAACACTGTGATTATTCCTCCATAAATCAGTATGGAACCTCAATTCTCAAGGCCCCCTTTATTTGTCTCCAAATTGGTTGGACTCCAAAGCTTAACTCACAAAGGCAAAAACAGCTCAAGGTCTCATTATAGTGCAAACTAAAACCTTGTCAGCTAACAAGCACACCTCGGCTATTTTTTTCCCCTACTTTCCGGTTGGATGGAGGGCAGACCTAGAGACAGGTCGTAAGTGAGATGTCTGGGAAGCATATTCACAGGTCTACAGAGCTTTATGCATGCATTTCTGCCACAGAAATAAGAACTAATATACGCCAGTCACTGTGCTAGAGCTAGAGCAAATATTGACAAGAATCCACATGAAATGTGTTATATTTTAGTAGGAGAAATACATTAGAGTTTGGGGGTAGAGGGGCAGTAGAGGGAGGAGTAAAGGTGCTCACTGTAGTTGGAATGTTCCAGAATGTATGCCTTTCCCCTTTCCTCCTGTTCCTTCCTCACATTAAGTCTTCTTTGTTATTTCCAAATTCTCTCCTATTGAGGTGGGGATTTTAAAAATGGGATGGGGCTTCCCTGGGGTGAGAGTCCGCCTGCTGATGCAGGGGACACGGGTTCGTGCCCCAGTCCAGGAGGATCCCACATGCTGTGGAGCAGCTGGGCCCGTGAGCCATGGCCGCTGAGTCAGCACGTCCGGAGCCTGTGCTCCACAACGGGAGAGGCCACAACAGTGAGAGGCCCGCGTACCACCAAAAAAAAAAAAAAAAAAAAAAAAAAGGGATGAAGTTAGGATCAATGAGGTAGGAGTAGTATGAGGAGAAAAGAGGGTTCTCCCTACCCACCCCTTTAAATATGCCACACTTCTCTACACTGACATCCTCAGGATATCC
Organism: Hyperoodon ampullatus; assembly: GCF_949752795.1. NCBI lineage: Eukaryota > Metazoa > Chordata > Mammalia > Artiodactyla > Ziphiidae > Hyperoodon > Hyperoodon ampullatus. The sequence continues at coordinate 27,475,201 of NC_136913.1, read as the reverse complement.
TTCTTACAGGATAGTCTGGCAGAAGTAGGAGAACATAGGAAAATGACGGGGAAAAATGGAGTATTAAGCAGCAAAAGACCTCAAGGTGGGGATGGCATTCAGAAGGACTGGGTGAGAGGCGGACTTTACTCCTTTGTGAATGGACTTTGGTACTAGGTAGACCTACATTCAAGCCCCGGATGTTCACTTACGAGCTAAGCAGCCTCCATCCCTACTTAAGAGAGTTGGAGTCTATTTCCCCTCCGGGTGATATCTGACTGTTTCCACCGATAGAAAAAAAAATAGAAATGACACTGTGCCAGTTTCTGAGCTCAGCATTTAACAGACTTGCAAGTTCCGCTTCTTGTCTTTGGGAACACTTGCTCTAGTCTAGGGAATGCCAGTCACCATGTACTAAGCCTGATTATGCTGAGGCCACCATGCTGGTGGGAGTAACTCAGGTGCGTGGGCTTCTCATTGTGGTGGCTTCTCTTGTTGTAAAGCGTGGGCTCTAGGTGCATGGGCTTCAGTAGTTGTGGCTCACAGGCTCTAGAGTGCAGGCTCAGTAGTTGTGGCGCACGGGCTTAGTTGCTCTGCGGCATGTGGGATCTTCCCAGACCAGGGCTCAAACCCGTGTCCCCTGCATTGGCAGGCAGATTCTCAACCACTGCACCACCAGGAAGTCACACAGAGAGGCCACATGGAGAGTGAGATGACTGATCAGCCCTGAGGTGTTTCAGCTGAGGGACAGATAATGTGAGCAAAGATGCCTCCAGATGATTCCATTCCCAGCTTCTGACAGCAGCCACATGTCGAGAACCATTCTGCTGAGCCCGGACAAACCACAGAAATGTGAGTGATAATGACAAAATGTTGTTTTCAGCTGCCAAATTTCAGGGGTGTTGGTTATGTAATAGTAGATAACTGGAAGAGTGACCTTGAGCAACTTGTTTCACCTCTCTAATCCTTAGTTTCCTCATCTAAAAACTGCAAGGTCTATCTCCGATAGAGGTTGTGAGGCTTCATTGAGATAAAGTTTGTAAAGCAGTTAGCACAATGCCTCACACAGTAGTAAGAAAAGCATATAGGATAGATATTGTCTGTTCCAATATTCAAAATTTTCTGTTTCAAAATCAGAATTTTTCATATCTATGGAAAGTTACATTATACATATTCTGTAGGACCCTGCTGAGGGGTCCCTCTGCAGGGTCCTCAACAGTCCTGTAGATCAAATATGCTAAAATTTCTGCAGTGAAGCATGTGAATAGTTACATCAAGAGAAGTAAAGAGAAGTAAAGAGAAATAATTCACAGTACATCAGGTAAGGCTTAGCCACCAAATCCATCCAAGTCAGGTTGAATGAGTTACCACAAAGACACTAAATCTTCCATAGCTATTTTTGATCATATACAAGGAATTGTGTGTAAGGGATAGTAGACTCATATTCATATATGTTTCTATCACATGCTTCTGCCTTCATTTCTCTTTTCCCTATTCTTATGACATAATAGGGGCTAGCTTTTCATACCAATTTACAAATAAAAAATCACCTATATATTGATTTTTTGATTGCACACTTGCTAATTGCTTGTAAAAAGTCTTCCCAACAGTCTTTTGGTTTTGGCAGCTGAAATTCACAATCACCTGTTTGTTTTTTCAGATGAGTGTATGAAAGAGAAATTCAGCACCAAGGGAAAGGTAGGGCTGATCAAAGGAAATGCTATTTAGCAAGACGTACTGTCTGCAAGTCAAGATTCATCTGGTTTTTCTCTTCCAGAGACTCTGTCTCACATTTTAATGACCCCATGGCATCCCAAAGCATGGTAGTATCCTAGGTAACTGGGAATAAGACTCGCAAAATCATCAAATAGATGGGATAGAGGACTCTGTCATAGTTAATTCAGTTTTGCTAAATCCTAAGTGCTAATTTACCCAAAGGGTTTTTCCCCTCCACACTGAAATGAAACACAGCAGGAAGATGCCTCCTTTTCCGTATACTTCACAATTATGACCATTTGAAGCATCTGGCACTGTCTATATCATACGCAGAATATGCTGAAGGTAACACTTCTCCCTGATGGAAAGCCAGACGAGAACTGCTACAGGGAGGGAGGAGTAAAACTTTTTAAAGCTTCTTCCTCAATGTGTACAGAGATAAATCCTCAAATACACTTTTTTTTTTCTGAAAGAAAGAGCAGACTCGTACAAAACCCCATTATTATGAGACATTTTCTTTTGTCTGAAAGTAACCAGATAGCTCATGGCCAAATTATAGAGCAGTGACAATAGTTATTTAGTTCTGAATAATACAGCACTGCAAAGCACTGTGAACCCAAAGCCAGAGAGAATGTAGTCGTCATCAATGACTGTGTACCACCTTCGACATGTCAAAGGTGCTCACTGCAATGAACGCATCATTTCAGTTTAACCTCAAAACGTCAACCCGCCTCTGAATTCCTTCTCGTTGTTTTCTTTTTTTCCTCACACACTCCTTTTCAGTGGAGGTCTTCTTTCCTCCCTCCCTCCCTCCCTCCCTCCCTTCCTCCCTCCCTCCCTTCCTTCTTTTTTAGGAAATGTAAAACAAAAATCTTTAAAGCCTTTCTATGTAAGTATTTGAGATCAAGTTCTTGATCCCTTTCTATACTTTGTAAAGCACCATTTATATGTTCAACGCTACGTAAAAATCACTAGAGCAAAAAGAGGAGACTGGGCTGGTCTCACCATGTTCTTTGAGTTTGGGTCCAGAATCACCCCAATAATTCTTCAGACTAGAGCAGCTGATTGAGCACAAATGCCAGTTTTACATTATAAATTCAGAAGTTGGATCAAACGGTATCTAGAGAACCCTTCCAAAATCTATTATTATCCCAACATGTCCCTCAATGTTTTTTTATTTTCCATTTGTGCTACTGTATCAATATTTTGTACATTCACACCAACACTAGTAGTCACAAACCCACCATCAATAAGTATGGAAAAATTTTGCCAGTCATGAAGAGAATACACACTGATTATTTACATTTGTTCCAAGTATCAGGTGAGGTGCTGGTGAGCCACAAATGAATGAGAAATAATCTCTACTTTGGAACATTTCACAATCTACCCTAGCTGGGGTGGAACAAAATTTGCCATATAAATTTTGTGAGACAGTCTAGTGTATAGATACATACATGGGTAAAAATGGAAATATACACTCATGCATACATACGCACACACATACATACACGCATACCTACAGACACAGTGAATTCTATCTAGCTGGATGCTGCCAAGGGGCTTGTTGCGGGCTTACAGTGGCAGAACAAGTTGGCCCAATGGAGGACGCTGGGGCTGGATCACTGGCCAGAAGGCTGCATAGAAAACATAGCAGAGACTTGGGGGTCTGGAGTCACTCCAATATAAAGGGAATCCAGGTAAAACAGAGAATGATGTTGGACACTAATTAATCCAGTTAGGAGACTGATTATGCATTCAATCAGCTGACAAGTTCATCAATGGCTAGAGAATAAGGGATAGTATCTCAGAAATCAAGGAACATTATGCCCACGGGCACTGATTCTTCCTCGTAAACGTGAGGGCCTAGGAAGCCTCCCCTTTACCCCATATATCTGAGCAACATCTTATTTGCAATAAGCAGAGGTAGAGAAAAGATGAATGAGAGACTTGGCCTTCCTACCTCTGAGAGATTGTACCCTAAATAAAAAGCTTAAATAAGAGTGAGAATTTATTTATCTTCTATTACATAATGGATGAGGACTCATGAAGGAGACCAAATCAGTTTAAGATAAAATAAAGGAGCAACATTTTTCTCAACACTTCTTTATTTTTATTAGTTATCTATTTTACACATATTAGTGTATATATGTCAATCCCAATCTCCCAATTCAACACTTCTTATATCATAGGATTGAACTGTCTCTAGTACATACTATAGATAGAGATAGATAAATAGATAGGTAGATATAGATACCTTCACATATGTAAAGGTATATAAATATATAGATATCTTTACAATTGACTGTTTTCCTCACTCTAAGATTTTCATAAAAATTCTTTTCAAAATTAATTTCCAGGAAAACAGTTATTTAGAATTTCACTCCTATCTGAATAATCATCTATATTCTTTAAAAATATTCTTTAAAATATTCTTTTATACTTTAAAACAACCTGGAAATTAGCAAAGGTAAACATAACAATATATAATATTATGGAATGCTTTCTATGTATCAGGTGTTAGGCTAAAACTTGTATATAGATATAATCTCATTTATCATCAAAACAACCATATTCAGTAGGTCATATAATTATCCTAATTTTTCTGACAAGAAGTGGAGGCTTAAGGAGTTAGAGACATTTGTTCCTTGGTGAGCTGTTTAGAAGTGGTAGAGTCAGGATTTGAATCAAGGTCAAACTCTAGAGTCAAAATAATTAAATATTACATGGACGGCCTTGCAGCATGTTTATTTGCATTTTCTTTTCAAAAACAGGTGGACAAGCATGTGAATCAGGTAGACAAGATATTCTTATCCCCATCTGATACTCTGATGAGGCAGAGCAAGGTTCAGTTTTATTCCCAGAAGCATGCTGGCTTTGTACTTGTCAATGTATTTCTTTGTAACAATTCTAAAGTCTGTCATCTAGGTAAATTTGATCTCCCTGGATTTCATTTCCGCAATTAGGCTGGAAAGTCTAATTAGAGAGCTGGAAGTATAGCTTACAATTTATTTCTATTGACGTCTGGTGCCTATGTAGCTCCAGAGATTTCCTGAGGGAGTGGTCAATGGTCTTCAGATATCTGTCAGGGGGAAAATTTGAGCAAGCGTACAGTGAAGAGAATAGGGGAATAAACGGGGCCATGTTTGGTTTGTAACTTTTATGTCAACCCCAGGGAGGGTGTCATTCATGCATATAGATATCTTCACATTAATTAATAGTAAATACATATTACACTGCTTGCTTGACTCAGAAAACTTGAAATACCAACATAATGAAAATGAAGTTTATTTACTTCATTATTTCCTACTTGCTGGTTGCTAAATTATCTAGAACACATGAATTATCTCATTTGGAAGGTATAGCTTTCTAAAAACTGATGGTCAATTCTAGCATTAATCATATTATTTTTCATTTTTCCTTTGTTCTATCAGCCACAGATGGGAGGTAAAATATTCACAAAAAGGAATGCAGAGTTATATGGAAAGCTCTCAGGAATAACTCATTATCAAAGGAAATACTGTTTTAAAATCCTTGGGAATGTACAAGAACATGCAAGCATGCTAATGTTCTATTTATAGTCACATTGAAATCAGCAGGATCCTCATTCCTTCCAATCTGATGAAATATTTTAAAATAAATAAAGATATATAAAGCTATAGTTTCCTTGTATACACAGCAATAAAAGTTAGAAATATGGTTCCAAAAATTCCATTTATGATAGTAACCAAGTTATAAAATAAATAAGAATAAATTTAGTAAGAAATGTGCAAGATCTACATTAAGAAAACGATAACAATTCACAGTGAGAAATTTTTTAGGGACTTGGAGAAACAGAGAAAGCATATGCTCTGTATGGAAAGTTAATATGGGAAAACTGCCAATTATTCCTAAATTAATAAAAATATTTGAATGCATTCTCAACAAAAATCCCCATGGCATTTTGAAATTCTTGCCAAAAGTATGGACGAATTAAATGCAACAATAACCAAGAAAGTTTTGTTAGGATTGAAGTGGCAAACTTCAAAATGTAAATCAAAGGTATAATAATTAAAAGAATGTTCCTGATGTGCTACTGATGCAAGAACAGAGATGTCAAGCATAAGAGAAAGTAGAGAAACAGGCCAAACATATGTAAGAACTTATTAAACACTACAGACAGCACCTTGCATCAATGGGGATTTAACACTCAAATAACGTGAAACTCATTTGGGAAAAAAATAAAGAAAAAAAACAATCCAGGCACAAAAAAATTCAGATATATGACAAGTAATTTTAAAAGCACTGGAAGAAAACATAGGTGTTTATTTGTCTCATCTTGAGGTAAAAACAAGCTTTCTAAACAGATATTAAAAGGCCAAATTTAACTAAAAAATATAGATTTAATTTTTAAAGTAAACTTTAAAGGCAAAAGACAAATAAAAAATCTTTGTAATGGATTGCTGATACCATTGAAATATAAAATATTTATATAAATCAATAAGGAAAGAATGAGCATGCCAACAGAAAAGTGGGCAAAAAGATAGTAACAGGCAATTTACAAATTAAATACAAATAAACATTCATATTAATTCATCAATATAACCTATGAAAAACTAAAATTTTTATCTGAAGGAAACAAAATCACTTTCTCAAAAGGATATCTGCACTGCCATATTCACAGCAGCATAACTCACAACAGTCAGGATATGGAAACAACCCAAATGTCCAATGGCAGATGAATGGATATAGACAGATGAATGGACACAGTGGAATATTATTCAGCCATAAAAAAGAAGGAAATTCTGCCATTTGCAATGGGGTAGATGGACCTTAAGGGCATTAAGCTAAATAAACGAAGTCAGACACAGAAAGACAAATACAGTATGATCTCACTTACGTGTAGAATCTGAAAAACAGTAACAACCAGAACAACAAAAATGAGCTCATAGATACTAAGAACAGATTTGTGGTTGCTAGAGATGGTGGGTTCAGGGGTGGGCAAAATGGGTGAAAGTGATTAAAATAAAAGATACATACAAAATAGGAAATAACACAGACTTTAAAAACGACAGGGCTTCTCTGGTGGCGCAGTTGTTGAGAGTCCGCCTGCCGATGCAGGGGACGCGGGTTCGTGCCCCGGTCGGAGAGGATCCCACATGCCGCGGAGCGGCTGGGCCCGTGAGCCATGGCCGCTGAGCCTGCGCGTCCAAAGCCTGTGCTCCGCAACGGGAGAGGCCACAGCAGTGAGAGGCCCGCGTACCGCAAAAAAAAAAAAAAAAAAAAAAAAAAAAAAAAAAAAAAACCGACAAATAACATAAAAGGGTAAGGTTAACACCTGATTTCGCAGCAGAAACTCTACAAGCCAGAAGGGAGTGGCATGATATACTTAAAGTGATGAAAGGGAAGAACCCACAACCAAGATTACTCTACCCGGCAAGGATCTCATTCAGATTTGATGGAGAAATCAAAAGCTTTACAGACAAGCAAAAGCTAAGAGAATTCAGCACCACCAAACCAGCTCTACAACAAATGCTAAAGGAACTTCTCTAAGTGGGAAACACAAGAGAAGAAAAGGACCTACAAAAACAAACCCAAAACAATTAAGAAAATGGTAATAGGAATATACATATCGATAATTACCTTAAATGTGAATGGATTAAATGCTCCAACCAAAAGACACAGGCTTGATGAATGGATACAAAAACAAGACCCATATATATGCTGTCTACAAGAGACCCACTTCAGACCTAGGGACACATTCAGACTGAAAGTGAGGGAATGGAAAAAGATATTCCATGCAAATGGAAATCAAAAGAAAGCTGGAGTAGCAATACTCATATCAGATAAAATAGACTTTAAAATAAAAAACGTTAAAAGAGACAAAGAAGGACACTACATAATGATCAAGGGATCAATCCAAGAAGAAGATATAACAAATATAAATATACATGCACCCAACACAGGAGCACCTCAACATAAGACAACTTCTAACAGCTATAAAAGAGGAAATCGACAGTAACACAATAATACTGGGGGACTTTAACACCTCACTTACACCAATGGATAGATCATCCAAACAGAAAATTAATAAGGAAACACAAGCTTTAAATGATACATTAAACAAAATGGACTTAATTGATATTTATAGGACATTCCATCCAAAAACAGCAGATTACACTTTCTTCTCAAGTGCACACGGAACATTCTCCAGGACAGATCACATCTTGGGTCACGAATCAAGGCTCAGTAAACTTAAGAAAATTGAAATCATATCAAGCATCTTTTCTGACCACAACGCTATGAGATTAGAAATCAATTACAGGGAAAAAAACGTAAAAAACATAAACACATGGAGGCTAAACAATATGTTACTAAATAACCAAGAGATCACTGAAGAAATCAAAGAGGAAATCAGAAAATACCTAGAGACAAATGATAATGAAAACATGATGATCCAAAACCTATGGGAAGCAGCAAAAGCAGTTCTAAGAGGGAAGTTTACAGCTATACAAGCCTAACTCAAGAAACAAGAAAAATCTCAAATAAACAATCCAACCTTACACCTAAAGAATTAGAGAAAGAAGAACAAACAAAACCCAAAGCTTGCAGAAGGAAAGAAATCATAAAGATCAGAGCAGAAAAATGAAATAGAATCAAAGAAAACAATATTTTCAAATGAAGCAACTGACAAAGGATTAATCTCCAAAATATACAAGCAGCTCATGCAGCTCAATATCAAAAAAAAACATACAAACAACCCAATCCAAAAGTGGGCGGAAGACCTAAATAGACATTTCTCCAAAGAAGATATACAGATTGCCAACAAACACATGAAAAGATGCTCAACATCACTGATCATTAGAGAAATGCAAATCAAAACCACAGTGAGGTATCACCTCACACCGTCAGAATGGCCATCATGAAAAAATGAAAAAATCTACAAACAATAAATGCTGGAGAGGGTGTGGAGAAAACCGTAATTTAAAAAGACACATGCACCCCAATGTTCACTGCAGCAGTATTTACAATAGCCTGGTCATGGAAGCAACCTAAATGCCCATCAACAGCCGAATGAATAAAGAAGATGTGGTACACATATACAATGGAATATTACTCAGCCATAAAAAGGAACGAAATTGGGTCATTTGTAGAGACATGGATGGACCTAGAGACTGTCATTATGAGTGAAGTAAGTCAGAAAGAGAAAAACAAATATCGCATATTAACGCATCTATGTGGAACCTAGAAAATGGTACAGATGAACCGGTTTGCAGGGCAGAAATTGAGACACAGATGTAGAGAAGAAACGTATGGACACCTAGGGGGGAAAGCAGCGGTGGGTGGGGTGGTGGTGGTGTGATGAATTGGGAGATTGGGATTGATATATATAGACTGATGTGTATAAAATGGATGACTAATAAGAACCTGCTGTATAAAATAATAAATAAGATTAAAAAAATGAAAACAAAAATAAAAACGTAAGATGCTCAGTCTAAGAAATGGAAAGTTGTGTTGAAAACAGAGACTGATTTTAAAAAATCTTGGATAAACATTCCAAGAATTCCAATTATGGAATTTAAGTTTTACTATTACAAAGGTTTTTAAAATTCCATACTTTGACCTTTTTTAAAGTAAAACTTTGTCTTGACATTCTTCAAACCTCATATGTTCTCAAAGTCAAAGTGTTCCTGATTATCTTTAGTCATACTGTAAATGTATACATATAAGACACTGTAGTTTCTGTTTTAATCAATATTTTCTATGAAAGATATTAGCCTTGTGACTTAAGAGTGAAATCAGACATAAAGTAGGGGTCATAACTGGCTTCATCTTCTAATTCACTGAGTCTCCTTTAACTTGATCATCTCCCGTGGTGGTGGTGCTGGGAGTTTGTGTCCATTGTTACCATTCAGTTTCTTTTCATCCTTTAATTCTTTCTGACCTGTGAACATTTCTGGGAGCTTACAATGTTTTTTGAGTGTGTACTAAAGGGTTTTATACTGTGAGCTGGCCAGGTTACTATTCAACAATGATTTAAAGAAAAGAGGACTCAGCATATCATTAAGTATGTTTACCCAAATGGTACAGAGCTCTCTATATATGCCAGGGTATAGGGGCCAGTCTTGGGTACTGCGAGATAGCTGGGATGTATCTTCTTATCACAACTTTCCTCACCTAGCTTATTGTTATGTAGGAATTGCTCACACTCCCTAACGTAAGTTAACGTTGCCCCAAGAAAATTATTCCATATGTTGATAGAAGTAGGAGTTATGCAAGACTTTCAGGGCAAATGGCTCTTATCTCATGTTCACTGTTTGTGGCTGCCTTCTCCTTGTCTACTTGATGAGATTCATGGCTCCATCTTGAACCCTCAGCTTCTAGGAACGTGCACTTAGGTTTGATCTGATCCATTGTGCCAATTCAACCCAATCTCTAGCGTTTCTGTGCACTTCTTGAATACACGTTAATTAGGTAATTCATTAACTATTTCAACATTAGTGAGATCCTGTTAAAACTGAAAGTTCAGATAGCTCTCCTTCAATGGTTTCTAATACCATTCAAAGCAAGCCAAAGTTATCATTGTACCTTCCAAGGTCATATGTGATCTCTGCCCTCACCTTCTTCTTTCCTTTCTGATCTCATCTCTTATCACTTTTCCCCTTTGTGGCTACTACTCCAGACTTAAAAAGCCTCCTTGCTTTTCCCTGAACACACTGGGCATCCTCCTAACTCCAGGTCTTTACCTTTATCCTCCTTGGACTTCTCTTCCTCCAGATATCTGCAGACTACTTCCCTCATTTCCTTAAGTGTTTAATCAAATGTCACCTTCTCTGTGAAGCTTCCCCTTATCCTGTCTAAAATGTCAACCCTCCCCCAAACACTCAAGTCTCCATTTAGCCTCCATTTTAGACCTCAGCACTCAGCTATATAGAATATACAATATATTATCTCCATCACTAAATTGAAAGTTCCTTAAAGGCAAGAATTTTGGTCTGTTTTTTTTTTCACTTTTGTATCTTCAGCACTTAAAACAATACCTGTAGGCACTCAATAAATGGGTTTTGAATGAATGACTGAATTCATGGAGCACAGCATACAAAATTGAACAGAACAGAAAACCTGCTTTTGGTGGGCTCTTAATCTAGCACATTTGAAAAAGAGGTTAAAAAAAGGTATAACCATGTGCCAAGTTCTAAAATAGAGGAATGCAGTACAAGTACTACAGATATACAGAAAGAAAAGATCCACCAAAATCTACCTGAAGAGAGAAGGAAAGGCTTCATGGGTGAGATGACACAGCAGCTGATCCTGATCCTTGTGTTCTGGTTTTGTTCCCTGAGGTGGTTCACTGGTTCCCATATTCAGCCCTCCCTTGATGAGGGTCAATTTCAGGGATGCCACTCTTTGGCCCTAGTCTAAGGAGAGTTGTAAGAGATTGGCATGGAAAATTGGAAAGAAAACTCGCTTTGAAATGAGTTGGATTTGGTTTGGAATCCCAAGTTCACAGCAGAATCATGGGAAAATCCTGGACCTTGCCAATTCTTTCTTTTTTTTCACTCACCATTACATTCTGCCTTTTGCTCTTTCCCCAAAATAAATTAGATAAAATCAAAGTTCTATTTTTGTTACAAAAACACAGTTACTCTGAGTAACCATATCTTGTTAGCTGTTTTTCTGTTTAAAAGTTTTTGAAAATGTCCTTAAGTTGTTTGGGGGAAAAATTCTTATTTCACACAGCGTTTATTTCAAGAAAAGGTTAAGCCAACTCTGCCTCAAGGACATGGAAAGCAGAATACAGTGAGATAAGATTCTAGGTGCTTTTTGTAACTTGATTCTGCCAAGTTTATAAAACAGTATAATACTCTCCACCTTCTTTGCCTGAGCTGCCCCCACTGTATTCACAGAGGGAGGGCTGCTGAGAGGACCCTGGGAGGTGCTCAGGTCATACAACCTCTTATGGGGTCACAGGTCTTTTCTCTGCTCATCTTTCAGAAAGAGCAGTATGAAAGTGAGAACTGGTCAGAGAATAGTAAGAGCATAACTCTCATCATATTACATTTTCCTTTCCTCCCCCAACCAACTTCTCCTGAGAGCTTTAAGGGTATTTATTGCAAAATCCAAGAATTAATAATTTGGAAATGTCTGAAAGAGTCTTTGCCCTAGGCTTGTGAATTCTAATTTTATTCAAACAACTTGGGAGAAATAAGCAAGATAACTTTTTAATAGGGTCTGTGTCAGTCTTTCTTCAGAACATTCAACTCTACCATTGACTAGCTATGTGATTTAAGATGAGGATGGGGAAAATAATGCCTACCTTGCTAGTTGGGAGGATTTGCTAATAGTTACTAAGAGTTAATTTGCTACTTTCTAGTAGTGGTAGCTACTGCCATTCTTTGGAAAGTAAATCATAATTATGGAGAGATGAACTTCATTTTACATTCCCATAATGTACCTTTCATTGATAGATTCTTCTAGGATGCTAGTGGATCTACTATGAGATGTTAGGGACTAAGAAAAATATGTTCTAGGACAGGAGTACTATTCCAAGAGGCCTCTGTAATGTTTGCATGCATTCAAATTCATAAGAACCCCATGTCATCCTAACAGAGATGATCATAACCAAAAGATCTTACCAAGTACCTGGTCAAAGACATTGGTCAACAAAACAATGATTATTTATTGGAAAAGTCACTTCTCTCTGACACATAATTTCCTCTTACTTTTCAGAGATGGTAGAAGGCTGAAGATCTCAACTCTAGCAAATACATTTATTACTTCCAAAGATTTACTAATTTAAAAACATATTTCAAATTACTTTTTAAAGACTATTGTAGATACGACTTTCTGGAGGGCACATTCCAAGCCTATCTAAATTTCATTCATTTGGGGGTTTACCTTTGCACTGGATACTGTACACCCCCCCATCCTCCTTTACTGAGGGTGCACGTGTGCCTCAGTTATTGCTATTAATGGCTCTCAGCTATCCGCTGTTCAAGAGCACCCTACATCCAAATGTTGGCATGAGGGAGAGTGTACAAAAGGCCAGACCTCTTGCCTCAAGGTGGGAACAAGCCTGTAGTGCAATTCATGCTGCAGAGGTCCTCATGGGATCAGGCTGAAGTACATCCACAGTTGAGACCACAACCTTGCTTAGCTTGTTTCTCCTATTATATCTTGCTTCCATAACTTCCTTGCTCCTAAGCACGATCTGTCCATAAACAATACACACCCAAATCCTTGTCATAAGCTCTGCTTTTAGCAAACCCCACCCACGACAATGTCATACAGCACATTGGTCTGTGCGAGCACTTATGTGGGGAGAGGAAGAAGAATTTGAAGAAAAGAATGTGGACTTGATGAGCATAAAAAGGTATGCAGAAGAAATGGGGAGTAAAAGAACTAGACCGATGTTTCTTAAAAATTCTAGTACTTGTTAAAAATATACATTTCTGTGTCTCACGCAGACTCACTGAATCAGGATCTCCAAAGGAGGAGCTTGAGAGGCTGTAGGTTTAACAAGTACTCCAGGCGATTCTTATCAACAGTAAATCTGGGATACACTGAACTAGAAGAGACTAAAGCAGGGGTCAGCAAACATTTTCTGTAAAGGGCTAGATTGTAAATATTTTAAGCTTTGTGGGCCATATGGTCTATTTCACACTACTCAACTCTGCCACTGTGGCGCAAAAACAGCCACAGACAGTACATAAACAAATGAGCATAGCTGTGTTCCAACAACGCTGTATTTACAAAAATGAATGGCAGGCTGGATGTGGCCCAAGGGCCAGTTTGCCAACCCTTGGACTAGAGCATAGGGGGCATAAAAGCGGTTTGCTGTTCTATAATAATTTGGCTGCAAAACTTTGGTACTACTCTTTCTTTGGCAAAATGTTGACATAATGTTGATCAGGCAAAAGACCTTCCCTGAAGTGGAGAAACATTTCCATTTTTCTAATCTCATTCTCAATCCTTGAATGTCACTGGCCTTGCTATGAAGTAATTTAAATGTGCATTTCAGCGAGGGCATAGTTTCTAGAGACCAGGTCTGCTATTCTTTCATGCTGATTCATAATACTGCCAGAGGCCATTCCATCAGGACAGATTTCAGCTACTGCAGGGAGAGATGCAGACCTATTTCATTCTTTTGTGTGTGTCTGCATGGGCTGGATTTCTGGCACTAAATACAGAAAATAAAATTAGTGAATTTTTACAACATTTACTCTGGATAGGTAGGGGGTTACTCAAGTCTTCCTTCTGTTATCTTAACATTGTGTAATTAACTTTATGAAGACATTAATAGCCCACCCTTTATTCACTAAGACTTTATATTCCACTTTACAAATTATGTGCTGTTATTATCTCAATGGAAAATTTTCAATGTTTGGCATAGATGAATTGCAAAATAAACAATTTTACATTCAAATCAGTTCTCTTTAATTAGGTTCTCGAATTTTACCACCACACATTTACAACACACTGGATAGAATTCTGTTCAATCCAGGTAACTCACATTCATCTTTAGGTGACCCTGAGAACAGCATAAAACAAATGCTCAGTTCTGCAGCCAGACTATTACCGTTGGGCTGTGACTTTGGCTACTTGGAATACATTTAATTCACATAAAAAAGAATAGCAACAGCTTTCTCATTAAATTGACTTTAGCCTCTGAACTCTGGGCCCACATATGTTTATTCTCAAGATTGCTGCTTGTCGGCAGATTTGTTACCTGCTGCACTGTTCCTCAGAGTCGTTTCAACAAGGTTTAGAATTCTTTCAGGTCTGTCTACAGGATATATTTTCAGGAATTCTCAGGTTTATCTTGCATTTAGCATCTGTGATATTTGAGAAATTCAGTGCTTAAGAATAGACTCAATTAAAATTCACACTGGGTGGACTAGGATTGCTGATTGTTTGGCTTGAATGAAGCCAGTATATATTAACTGAGATGATCACAAGGACAGTTCTCCAGGAACTAACGTGTGTGTGTGTGTGTGTGTGTGTGTATGTGTGTGTGTGTGTATGCGTGCAATACTCTTCATGCTGGATCCCCAAACTTTTTCTCATGAGGTCCAACCTACTTTCTATGGTCCTGGGATAAAGTGGCTGAGGACTGATCTTTCCTTGCATCCATCTGCCCTCTGTACTGGATGCTGTGGTTCTCCACCCAGATGCCTACTACAGGACTGACATGTCTATTTCCCCAGCAGCTGGGAGAACTGGCTAATGGTACCTTACAGTTGACTCCCGCTTTGAGCATCCTTTAGCCAAAAAATTGCTTCTTCCAGTGTTATGCCCCTCTCAGTAGGCAGTCTGCATCTAGTGATTGATTCCTTTCCTCCTCAATTCTGGACATCTCCAGAGTTCCCCATGGGTTTGCCTGAGGCCTCATCCAACCTCTCCATCTGTACAATTATGCTTCCCTTACTTCCTCACTGGTGTTGCCCAAAATATGCCCCAATAAACCTCCTACTCACAAATCTCCATCTCAGAGTCTCTTTCCCCAAAGAACCCAGCTTATGATACCCTCCAAGGCTCAGATAAAAATTTTCATAGCTTCAAATTCTCAGCACTAGTGTAGCATAGCATCAGCCATACTGTGTTTCAATTGTACATTTATTTATCCAGTCTTCAACTTAATAGTGGGCTGTTGGAGACAGAGACTGGGAGAGAGAGACTGGGTCTTAATTACTTCCCATATACCATATACTGCCTGGGGCATTCAAAGTCATTCAATACAAATTTGTTGAATAAATTGAACTAAAGAGACTAGAAACCAGAAATCCACAGATACAAGTCTCTGGTTGTGCTCCCTAGAAGCACTGTCTGAGATGGAGATTTTGTTCAGGTAATTTACTGACAGAGTGCCTTCAAGAGGAGAGTAAAAGAAGTAGGGTACGGTAGGGGTAAAAAGCTAAGCCGAAATGTGGTTTCTGATGGTGACTATTTAATTCTGATCCCACCAGGCAGCAATGGAGCATGAATGAAACAGAAATAGTCCCATCTTGAGGCAGGAGAATCTGCCCTTTAAAAACTGATAGCAATCTGTCACTGATCATCGTCTGCCCTGAGGAGAGGAGGTGGAACACATAGCCTCCAGGGACAAAGAAATTCCTATTTAAACTAGACCAGTTACCCTCAAAGTTTGTTATTCAGACCAACAGCATCAGCCATCAGCATCATTGGAAAATTGTTAGAAATACAAATTCTCAGGCTCCGCCCTAGACATACTGAATCAGAAACTGGGAGCTGAGCCCATCTATCTGTCTTAACAAGCCTTCTATGTGATTCAGAAGCAAGCTAAAGCTTGAGAACCACTGGTCTAAGGCAATTCTCCACAGAAGGATGGTGGTGGGTTTTTCTTGTTTGTTTTTTAAAAATTTTTATTGAAATATAGCTGAATTACAATGTTGTGTTCGTTTCAGGTATACAGCAAAATGATTCAGTTATATATATATATTTTTTTTTCTGTTTTTACATTCTCTTCCATTATAGGTTATTATAATATATTGAGTATAGTTCCCTGTGCTATACAGTAGGTCCTTGTTACACACTACTATATATAAAATAGGATAGTGATGCTTTTGCTAGCTGTGAGTTATAACTCAATACTGTCAGTAGATGGAGAATGGGTATACTTGCAGGTTAAGAGCATCTAGGTAGGGTACCAACAGCATTCACTATAGGTGACGATCAAGGAATTTTCTAAGAGCCAACAAAAGATCATACTCACATAAATCCTTAAGACCACAAAGCAGGATGGCTCAATGTGCATGCAAATCAAATTGGGGTACTCAGAATGCTCTAATACCTGTTTGGGTGGACAGGTACTCAGCGACTGGGAGGAAGTGAGACTGGGGATTATGGCAAGAATTCCCTAATACTTTTTAAATAAACAGAGGAAAAGCCTGAGAATCAAGGTAGAGCTCTAGAGCAATTATTGAGTATGAGAAAAAGGTGTGATCACAAGTAATATGGCAAGAATCTAATTATCAGACAGGGGTACAACATAAGAGGAGGACAAGGAGCAAGGCTGACTCAATGGCCACTTTCATTTCCAGACACAGCACTTCTTATATTTCCTTTGACCTAAAACAGGAATAATCCTAGAAGATGAAGCAGCAGAACCTAAAACGGGTCTCTAACTAGCTTCAGCAATTAATGTTAGAGAGAAGCAAAATCAGAAAGCCCTGCAGGTCATGACTATATCTTTCCAACCAATATATTAAAATGTTATATAAAATGAGCTAAAGCTTATAAGCAAAAGTTATAGCAAACTGTACGAAACATGCCTACATAAATGGACTATTCTATCTCTGTTATGGGATTTACAAACTACTTTGCTGTAATTTACGTCCAAAGAGATAAGCTGTTACAATATAATAACCTACTGTTCAGTTTATATGAAAATGAGATTGAACTGGCTGTGATTTCTAACTCCCCAAACTTTCATAATCCCTTACAGCTTGACAAGCTGATTGAATAAAAGAGGAAGACAGGAGGGGAAGGAACAATTTGTAAAAAGTGTGCAGCCCTGATTGTCATTCTACTAGACAACAAAAGAAAATATACACCTTTGAAGATGAAAACAGTGGGGGAATATGTATAGTAACTGAGATGCAGACTCTGTCCTTAATGGAGTTCCTATTCCGTATTAAGTCAAAAAATAGGTCTGTTCTCTAGCTGATTAATCAGCAGCGGCAGACATAGCTGTTGCTATCAGGCACTCTGCTGTCCCAGCATATATTTACTAACTGGCCTGTGATTACTTTTTTGGAACATTATCCAACACTGTTTTAGAGGAAGAAAGAATTCATTATCTGTGAAACAAAATATATAGGCCCTGTTTCTGGCAGACAACGATACCCAGCTCTATCGTGTAAAATGGTAGATGTAAAATTAAAAAAAAAGAAAATCCTCCATGAATTTTTTTTTTCAAAGCAAGAGTTTCAACATTTGTTATTTTAAGTGCTCTCCGGGTTATGCCTACATAAGTTAGCCAATCAATCACACGGCTACTGTAATCTATGGGATCTCTGCATCCTTTATTTCCACTGATGTGCAGTGATGATGAATTGGCTTCCAAAGCGTATCTAAACTCGACTTCACACCAGCAGTCTACACCAGTGGTTCGCAAACTGAGCACGAATTACAATCACCTGGAAGGCTTGTTCGACTTCAGCCTGCTGGGCCCCACCCCCAGAGTTTCTGATTTAGTAGGTCTAGGGGGGGATCCAGGAGGCTACATTTTTAACAAGTTCCCAGGTAATGCTTATGCTGCCAGTCCAGAGGCTACACTCCGGGACCCTTGTTCTATCCCATTCTTTGCTTCTCTTTAACTGCCACTTCATCAGGTCACTTTTCTTATTTCTTCTAAGAAAATCCTCTGCTCTAGACAAATTAATACAACTGCTGAATCCATTCTTAAAATTTAATCCAGTACTGTCTTCTCATGTCACTGTTTTCAGATTACTCACTCTACTTGGTGCAGAACTGTAGCCTTAGTATACACTCAACACTATCTAATATATGTAATATTCTAATAAGTATCACAAGTTCTTTATCAAATTTATGTGTTAAATGTCTATCAGAAACATAGATTAAAATCTAGAATCACATATTATTACTGATCAGTGATTTCCTAAAAAAATTTCAACACCTAGCACATTGTAGGTACTTAATACATATTTTTATTTTATTTTTTATTTTTTAAAATATTTTGGTTGCAGTGGGTCTTAGTTGCGGCATGCGGGCTCTCAGTTGTGGCATGTGGACTCCAAGTCACGGCATGCATGCAGGATCCAGGTCCCTGACCAGGGATCAAACCCGGGCCCTCTGCATTGGGAGCGCAGACTCTTACCCACTGGACCACCAGGGAAGTCCCAATACATATTTTAAAATGAATGGCTGATGGAATGATGTAGTTCAGTCTTGCACTCAAATCAGAAAGTTCTTCCACTAATTATAATCGAGGCTTTATCATGTTTAGATAATTTAATTGGCTAAAAATAACTTCTGGTTGAGCTGAAACTGACCTTTAAATAAAAGTTTGATGGTTCTGACTTACAGAATAAATTAAACTTAATCTAGTTCCATGAAACAGCTATTAAAATATTTGATCTCCTGTGTCCATGCACGAGTCTTCCCTTCTCAGCATAAAATCCTCTAGACCTCCAACCCATTCCTAAGGAAGAGTTTTCAGATCTTTTTCATCAACTTAGCTACTTACATCAGAACACAGTTTAATTTTTCAATACCCCTCTTAAAAAATATTTTAACATAGCATGCCAATGCACGATCCACAAGGAATACCTTCATCTTTGTTTTTTTGTTATTGTTTTTTGTTTACTTTTATTGAAGTATAATCAACATACAATGTTATATTAGTTTCAGGTGTACAACATAGTGATTTGACACTTAAATACATTACGAGATGATCACCACAATAAGTCTAGTTACCGTCTGTCACCATTTAGAGTTATTACAATATTATTGACTATATTCCCTATTCTGTATATTACATCTCCATGCCTTAATTATCTTATAACTGTACACTTCTCCCTCTTAATTCATTATCTATTTCACCACTATTTTACATCATATACAAAAATAAGCTGAAAATGGATTAAAGATTGAATGTAAGGCCTGAAACCATAAAACTCCTAGAAGAAAGCAGAGGCACTATGCTCTTTGATTTTGGTCTTAGCAATATTTTTTTGGATATGTCTCTTCAGGCAAGGGAAACAAAAGCAAAAATAAACAAATGGGATTATATCAAACTAAAAAACTTCTGCACACTGAAGGAAAACATCAACAAGATGACGATATTTTCTCCCATTTCTCTGAATGGGAGAAAATATCTGCAAGTCATATACCTATAAGGGTTTAATATGCAGAATATATAAAGAACACATTCAACTTAATATTAAAAAATCCATTTTAAAGATGTTAAAAAAAATGGGCAGAACACCTGAACAGACATTTTTCCTAAGAAGACATACAAATGGCCAACAAGCACATAAAAAATGCTCAACATCACTAATCATCAAGAAAATGCAAATCAAAACCACAATGAGGTATCACTTCACCCCAACCAGAATGGCTAATATCAAAAAACCGTCTCCTTTGATTGAAAACGTCTTCTATTCATATGAGCTAAGTATCCATGAAATGTTTAAGTCCACACAGCACATGCACATATGGTCATCATCAACTAACTCCTAACAATATTAATACACTTAAGTGTGCATTTATATAACAGAGTTGTTGAACCTGAGTGTAGAACTTCATAATTAGACTTGACAGATCACTCCTTTACTAGATGTAACTCCTTATTTTAATCTGTTAAAATATTTTTGTATCTTGATACCATGTTCCAATGTATGAGGTATCTTGTCCTATTTTTAAAGTATTTATTATTTAGTATTTTATCTGCGTATGGCTTCATTCCTCAGAATCTTGTATTTTCTCTATGAATTCTCTGGATTTGAATATATATATTCATTTTCACTCATTCAACAAGTGGATATTTTCTGATATTACCTTATTTTCAGATAATACACTGATAAAATTAGAAGGAAGAAGTGATTATATAGTTGATTTGTCAAGTTTAGATAGTACATGTTATTGAAATGATTAATTAAAAGAAGACAGAAAAACAAGCTTTATATTTCACTTCGCTTATTACAAAAGAAAAACTTAAAATTTGGGATCAATTTCTCCTAAAAATAACAATAATAAAAATAATACTTAAAACTTCCATGTTTACTAGAGACTCTAGGCTGATAACCGTAAAAAATATTGATGGGTAACAGGTCACCAAAACTCCTTATTGCATTTTGTCCCCTAAAATGAAAAGAATTATCTCAAAACTGATTCAGTGCTAGCAACACAGTATGTGATACAATAAATACTTGATGAAATGAACTTTTATATTCCTCATTAATCAAAGACTTCATAGAATGAATAAAAAGTCATGGTTCACAGAGCACTGCAGAAATCATTAAACAGAACAATGATTTTATTTAAATAATTATAAAATCCAAACTTTTACACTAGGAGGAAAAGAGATTAATTAAACAGAATCTCAGAAAATCATGGAGTATCATTAAGCATATACTATACCAACACTTCTGGCTAAAAATAATAAAAAACAAAATCTTATCATTTATGTATTTATTTCATAAGCATAATTTCATTTTTGCTTCAAAATAGCCCTGAAATGTAGACAGGAAAAAAATTATCTTCAATTTACAAATGAGAAACCTTGGACCTGATGAAGTGAATGAAGGACATCTAAATTTTTTTCCAAACAATTTTACCAAAGATATACCAAAGGCTTAAATTACTGAATCCATCTATATCTATCTACATACACATAACATGGGAAGGGTATGGTAAGACCTCAAATTGTAAAGATGGAGATTCTCCAAATCAATATATAAATTGGATTCAATAATAATTTCAATAGGAATTTTCACGGAAGTTGATAAACTGGTCTTAAAATTCATATTTAATTGATAGCTAATTGATAGCATGTAAAATAATGAAATTAGAACATTTTCTCACACCACATACAAAAATAAACTCAAAATGGATTAAAGACCTAAATGTTAGACTGGAAACCATAAACTCCTACAAGAAAACATAGGTAGAGCACTCTTTGATATAAATTGTAGCAATATTTTTTTTCGGATCTGTCTCCTAAGGCAAAGGAAACAAAGACAAAAATAAACAAATGGAACCTAGTTATACTTAAAAGCTTTCTCACAGCAATGGAAACCATCAACAAAATGAAAAGACAACCTACTAAATGGGAAAAATATTTGTAAATGATATGACCAATAAGGGGTTAATATCCAAAATATATAAAGAGCTCATACAACTCAATATCAAAAAAACCAAACAACTTTATTAAAAAATGGGCAGAAGACCCGAACAAACATTTTTCCACAGAAGACACATAGATGGCCAACAGGCATGTGAAAAGATGCTCAACATCATTAATCATCAGAGAAATGCAAATCAAAACCATAATGAGATGCCACCTCACACCTGTTAGAATGGCTAGCACCAAAAAGACCACAAATAACAAGTGATGGTCAAGGATGTAGAGAAAAGGGAACCCTTGTGCACTGTTGGTGTAAATGTAAATTGGTGCAGCCACTACGGAAAGCAGTATGGACAGTCCACAGAAAACTAAAAATAGAGCTACCATATAATCCAGCAATTCCACTCCTGGGTACATATCTGAAAAAAACAAAAACACTAACTTGAAAAGATACATGCACCCCAATGTTCACAGCAGCATTATATGCAATTGCCAAGATATGGAAGCAACCTTACATATATCACATATATACATACAAACAATGGAATACAACTTAGCCATAAAAAAGAATGAAATTTTTCCATTTGCAACAACATGGATGGACCTGAAAGGTATTATGCATAGTGAAATAAGTCAGACAGAGAAAGATAAATACTGTATGCTACTACTTGTATGTAGAATCTAAAAAATAAATCAAATAAATGAATATAACAAAACAGAAATAGACTCACAGATATAGAGAACAAACTAGTGGTTACCAATGGGGAGAGGGGGGCAAGATAGGGGTAGGGGATTAAGAGGTATAAACTATCAGGTATAAAATTTAAAAACTACAAGGATATACTGTACAGCACAGGAAAGATAGCCAATATTTTAAAATGGAATATAATCTATAAATATTTTGAATTTCTGTTGTATACCTAAAACTAATATAATATTGGAAGTCAACTATACTTCAGTAAAATGAATGGACAAATAAGTAAATCATATTTGATAGTAAAGTTAAAGAAATTAAGAAGACTAGCAAAGAGTAACTCTTTCAATATCTATCAGATATCAATATTTACTTAAACTTTTTACATGAAACTGTGTGAATTAAGGTAGTGAGGTATGCACACAGAAACGGACAAATAGACAAAAAAATAGATAACCCAAGATCAGATCCACACTTATATGGAAACCTATTAAGCAATGAAGGTGTCTCAAAAAAATAAGAAAAGAAAAACTATTCAGTAAAAGATTCTGAGATATTTAACTATCTACATGAAAAATGCAGAAGTGTATTCCTAAGTTCACACTAGATACTAAAATAAATCTCACATTAAAAAGGCTCAGAGTGAAAGAAAAAATATTATGTTTTAAAATGAATATATGTGAGTATATTTTTAATCCTGAGGAATGAAAGCATTTCTTAAAGAAAAAAAAAAGCATAAACTAAAAAGATAGATGAATTTGATTACATTAATATTAATGATAGAAAAAGCAACCAGAATCTAACTAAGATAAAAGCAAAGCGTAGAATATGACATTAGCAACTCATGTATCCCACAAAGGATAGTCCAGGACATTAAAGCACAGGTGCTTATTTTTATTACTCTACTATTTTATCATTCCTTACTATTGGATCTTCTAAGATTGATGCTCCTAATATTGATTTACAGATTCATAGTAAATTTACTGAAATTGAACTATTACTTTAATACTTGAAGGGTAGAATATTTTGCTCACTGAGTTGCAATAAGGTTAAATTGAAATTATAGTTATAAGAGTTGGATCAAAGCAGATATTATTTTTAGACAATACAACATATAATAAAACAGATTTTAATATTTTTGAAGAAAATTTCTGATGTCCAATCTCTCTTAGAGTACACAGAGGAAAAGTAAACCTAATTTAGTTCAATCTGGTTGAAATTTCCATAGTTCTAAGGGAGGTTTTTTGTTTGGATCTTTTAACATGTTAGTAGATTTTCCAATAAACAATATCAATATCATATGCTTCAAGCACTAATAAATAATACATTTTATTAAAATGTAAGAGGAAACATTTAAGATATCAACAAGTAAAATTAAAATAAAACTCAATATCATAAAAACTAGTATACTGAGTTTTTAAAAAAAATCTGATATTTAGAATTATTCCTGCAGATAATATTTTATGACAAAAATATGACTTTCAAGATTTAGGCTTCTAGGTTCAACACTTCTAATATCCCAAAGGAAACTACAGTACACATTGTTTCATGTTTTTGGAGTGAAAAATCCTTTTTACATAAGTATATGAATTCTGTATTTCTGCTGAACTTAAAATCAAGCTAAAATAAATAAAAACTGAGTATTAAAAAGCATCTTCCATGTGTAAGACCCTGTGCTAAACATCATCAATCAATACATATTTTTCACTAGGTCTTGTTTAAATCAATACCCCATTTTGGGATCTCGCTTTCAAAAAGTGGAGGGAAAATACTAATTAAAACGTTTAACACAGTCCATGTATATAAAATCCAGTAGAAAGTTTGAAAATTATGACCACTTATAATTGATACACTATATTTTCAACACATTCTAATCATCTGGAAGCAATGTCATATCTTACTGACCTCTTCTGTATTCATACAAGGTAAAAAGATGTTAAGGTTTATTTTCTCTCTTCGTTCTATTTACATTGGAAATTAATTTATTACAATGGTCATTTTTAATTCATGTGGTAGCCTAGGTACTGAATCATATAAGTATTTGCTTTACCAATGCTGTATTAAGCCATGATCCTTCCTATTTATTCATGTCCTCTGTATGTATAGTTTAGGGTTCCTTTCTTTTTTTTTTTTTTTTTGCGGTATGCAGGCCTCTCCCTGTTGTGGCCTCTCCCATTGTGGAGCACAGGCTCCGGACGCACAGACCCAGTGGCCATGGCTCACGGGCCCAGCTGCTCTGCGGCATGTGGGATCTCACGGACCGGGGCACGAACCCGTGTCCCCTGCATCGTCAGGTGGACTCTCAACCACTGCGCCACCAGGGAAGCCCTATAATCAATATTCCTGAAGGTTTTATTTTTTTTAACATCTTTACTGGAGTAAAATTGCTTTACAATGTTGTGTTAGTTGCTACTGTATAACAAAGTGAATCAGCACATATATACAATGGAATATTGCTCAGCCATAAAAAGAAATGAAATTGAGTTATCTGTAATGAGATGCATAGACCTAGAGTCTGTCATACAGAGTGAAGTAACTCAAAAGGAGAAATAGGGCTTCCCTGGTGGCGCAGTGGTTGAGAGTCCGCCTGCTGATGCAGGGGACACGGGTTCGTGCCCTGGTCCGGGAAGATCCCACATGCCGCGGAGCATCTAGGCCCGTGAGCCATAGCTGCTGAGCCTGCGCGTCCGGAGCCTGTGCTCCGCAATGGGAGAGGCCACAACGGTGAGAGGCCCGCCTACCAAAAAAAAAAAAAAAAAAAGGAGAAATACAATTTATCCTTAATTTTTGTTTTTTATTTATTTTTAATTAATTTAAGCTCTTAACTATATTTTATCTATAGTAATTTCCTTTTTCTAGTTCCTTGTGTTTCCTGTATTTTTTAACATTTTTATTGAAGCATAATTGCTTTACATTGTTGTGTTAGTTTTTGCTGTATAACAAAGTGAATCAGCTATACATATATATATATATCCCCATATACCCTCACTCTTGAGCCTCCCTCCCACCCTCCCTATCTCACCCCTCTAGGTGGTCACAAAGCACCGAGCTGATCTCCCTGTGCTATGCGGCTGCTTCCCACTAGCTGTCTATTTTATATTTGGTAGTGTATATATGTCCAGGCCACTCTCTCACTTCATACCAGCTTACCCTTCCCCCTCCCCATGTCCTCAAGTCCATTCTCTACGTCTGCATCTTTATTCCTGTTCTGCCAATAGGTTCTCCATAATAACCATTTCTTTTTTTTTTTTTTTTTTTAGATTCCACATATATGTGAGTTAGCATACGGTATTTGTTTTTCTCTTTCTGACTTACTTCACTCTGTAGGACAGACTCTAGGTCTCTCCACCTCACTACAAATAACTCAATTTCGTTTCTTTTTATGGCTGAGTCATATCTTCTTTATCCATTCATCTGTTGATGGACACTTAGGTTGTTTCCATGTCCTGGCTATTGTAAATAGAGCTGCAATGAACACTGTGGTACATGACTCTTTTTGAATTATGGTTTTCTCTGGGTATACACCCAGTAGTGGGACTGCAAGGTCATATGGTAGTTCTATTTTTAATTTTTTAAGGAACCTCCTTACTGTTCTCCATAGTGGCTGTATCAATTTACATTCCCACCAACAGTGCAGGAGGGTTCCCTTTTATCCACACCCCCTCCAGCATTTATTGCTTGTAGATTGTTTGATGATGGCCATTCTGACTGGTGTGAGGTGATACCTCATTGTAGTTTTGATTTGCATTTCTCTAACGATTAGCGATGTTGAGCATCCTTTCATGTGTTTGTTGGCAATCTGTGTATCTTCTTTGGAGAAATGTCTATTTAGGTCTTCTGCCCATTTTTGGATTGGGTTGTTTGTTTTTTGATATTGAGCTGCATGAGCTGCTTGTATATTTTGGAGATTAATCCTTTGTCAGTTGCTTCGTTTGCAAATAATTTCTCCCATGCTGAGGGTTGTCTTTTCGTCTTGTTTATGGTTTCCTTTGCTGTGCAAAAGCTTTGAAGTTTCATTAGGTCCCATTTGTTTATTTTTGTTTTTATTTCCCTTTCTCTAGGAGGTGGGTCAAAAAGGATCTTGCTGTGATTTATGTCATAGAGTGTTCTGCCTATGGCTTCCTCTAAGAGTCTGATGGTGTCTGGCCTTATATTGAGGTCTTTAATCCATTTTGAGTTTACTTTTCTGTATGGTGTTACGAAGTGTTCTAATTTCATTCTTTTACATGTAGATGTCCAGTTTTCCCAGCACCACTTATTGAAAAGGCTGTCTTTTCGCCATTGTATATTCTTGCCTCCTTTATCAAAGATAAGGTGACCATATGTGCGGGGGTTTACCTCTGGGCTTTCTATCCTGTTCCATTGATCTATATTTCTGTTTTTGTGCCAGTACCATACTGTTTTGATTACTGAAGTTTTGTAGTATAGTCTGAAGTCAGGGAGCCTGATTCCTCCAGCTCCGTTTTTCTTTCTCAAGATTGCTTTGGCTATTCGGGGTCTTTTGTGTTTCCATACAAATTGTGAAATTTTTTGTTCTAGTTCTGTGAAAAATGCCATTGGTAGTTTGATAGGGATTTCACTGAATCTGTAGAATGCTTTGGGTGGTATAGTCATTTTCACAATGTTGATTCTTCCAGTCCAAGAACATGGTATATCTCTCCATCAGTTTGTATCATCTTTAATTTCTTTCATCAGTGTCTTATAGTTTTCTGCATACAGGTCTTTCACCTCCTTAGATAGGTTTATTCCTACATATTTTACTCTTTTTGTTGCAATTGTAAATGGGAGTGTTTCCTTAATTTTGCTTTCAGATTTTTCATCATTAGTGTAGAGGAATGCAAGAGATTTCTGTGCATTAATTCTGTATCCTGCTACTTTACCAAATTCATTGATTAGCTCTAGTAATTTTCTGGTACCATCTTTAGGATTCTCTATGTATAGTATCATGTCATCTGCAAACAGTGACAGTGTTATTTCTTCTTTTCCTCTTTGGATTCCTTTTATTTCTCTTTCTTCTCTGATGCTGGCGCTAAAACTTCGAAAACTATGTTGAACAATAGTGGTGAGAGTGGGCAATCTTGTCTTGTTCCTGATCTTAGTGGAAATGGTTTCAGTTTTTCACCACTGAGAACAATGTTGGCTGTGGGTTTGTCATATATGGCCTTGATTATGTTGAGGTAAGTTCCCTATATGCCAGCTTTCTGGAGGGCTTTTATCATAAATGGTGTTGAATTTTGTCAAAAGATTTTTCTGCATCTATTGAGATGATCATATGGTTTTTCTCCTTCCATTTATTAATATGGTTTATTACATTGACTGAGTGGCATACACTGAGGATTCCTTGCATTCCTGGGATAAACCCCACTTGATCATGGTGTATCATCCTTTTAATGTGCTGTTGGTTTCTGTTGCTAGTATTTGGTTGAGGATTTTTTATCTATGTTCATCAGTGATACTGGCCTGTAGTTTTCTTTTTTGTGACATCTTTGTCTGGTTTTGGTATCAAGGTGATGGTGGCCTTGTAGAATGAGTTTGGGAGTTTTCCTCCCTCTGCTATATTTTGGAAGAGTTTGAGAAGGATGGGTGTTAGCTTTTCTCTAAATGTTTGATAGAATTTGCCTGTGAAGCCATCTGGTCCTGGGCTTTTGTTTGTTGGAAGACATTTAATTACAGTTTCAATTTCAGTGCTTGTGATTGTTCTGTTCATATTTTCTATTTCTTCCTGGTTCAGTCTCGGAAGGCTGTGCATTTCTAAGAATTTGTCCATTTCTTCCAGGTTGTCCATTTTATTGACATACAGTTGCTTGTAGTAATCTCTCATGATCCTTTGTATTTCTGCAGTGTCAGTTGTTACTTCTCCTTTTTCATTTCTAATTCTATTGGTCTGAGTCTTCTCCCTTTTTTTCTTGATGAGTCTGGCTAATGGTTTATCAGTTTTGTTTATCTTCTCAATGAACCAGCTTTTAGTTTTCTTGAGCTTTGCTGTTGTCTCCTTCATTTCTTTTTCATTTTTTGTGATCTGATCTTTATGATTTCTTTCCTTCTGCTAACTTTGGGGTTTTTTTGTTCTTCTTCCTCTAATGGCTTTAGGTGTAAGGTTAGGTTGTTTACTTGAGATGTTTCTTGTTTCCTGAGGTAGGATTGTATTGCTATGAACTTCCCTCTTATAACTGCTTTTGCTGCATCACATAGGTTTCGGGTTGTCGTGTTTTCATTGTCATTTGTGTCTAGGTATTTTTTGATTTCCTCTTTGATATCTTCAGTGATCTCTTGATTATTTAGTAGTATATTGTTTAGCCTCCATGTGTTTGTACTTTTTACAGTTTTTTTCCTGTAATTGATATCTAGTCTCATAGCATTGTGGTTTCAAATGATACTTGCTACGATTTCAATTTTCTTAAATTTACCAAGGCTTGATTTGTGTCCCAAGATATGATCTATCCTGGAGAATGTTCCATGAGCACTTGAGAAGAAAGTGTACTCTGTTGTTTTTGGATAGAATGTCCTATAAATATCAATTAAATCCATCTTGTTTAATGTATCCTTTAAAGCTTGTCTTTCCTTATTTATTTTCATTTTGCATGATCTGTCCACTGGTGATAGTGGGGTGTTAATGTCCCCTAGTGTGATTGTGTTACTGTCAATTTCCCCTTTTATGGCTGGTAGCATTTGCCTTATGTATTGAGGTGCTCCTATGTTGGGTGCATAAATATTTACAATTGTTATATCTTCTTTTTGGATTGATCCCTTGATCATTATGCAGTTTCCTTCTTTGTCTCTTGTAATAGTCTTTGTTTTAAAGTCTATTTTGTCTGATATGAGACTTGTTACTCCAGCTTTGTTTTGATTTCCATTTGCTTGGAATATCTTTTTCCATCCCCTCACTTTCAGTCTGTATGTGTCCCTAGGTCTGAAGTGGGTCTCTTGTAGGCAGCATATATACGGGTCTTGTTTTTCTATCCATTCAGCCAGTCTATGTCTTTCGTTTGGAGTATTCAATTCATTTACATTTAAGGTAGTTATTGACATGTATGTCCTATTACCATTTTCTTAATTGTTTTGGGTTATTATTGTAGGTCTTTTCCTTCTCTTGTTTCCTGCTTAGAGAAGGTCCTTTAGCATTTGTTGTAAAGCTGGTTTGGTAGTGCTGAATTTTCATAGCTTTTGCTTGTCTGTAAAGGTATTAATTTTTCCATCGAATCTGAATGAGATCCTTGCTGGGTAGAGTAATCTTGGTTGTAGGTTTTTCCCTTTCACCACTTTAAATATGTCCTTGCACATCCTTCTGGCTTGCAGAGTTTCTGCTGAGAAATCAGCTCTTAACCTTATGGGGATTCCCTTCTATGTTATTTGTTGCTTCTCCCTTGCTGCTTTTAATATTTTTTCTTTATATCTAATTTTTTTTTTTTTTTTTTTTTTTTTTTTTTTTTTGTGGTACGCGGGCCTCCCACCGCCGCGGCCCCTCCCATTGCGGAGCACAGGCCCCGGACGCGCAGGCCCAGCGGCCATGGCCCACGGGCCCAGCCGCTCCGCGGCACGCGGGATCCTCCCAGACCGGGGCACGAACCCGCCTCCCCTGCATCGGCAGGCGGACTCCCAACCACTGCGCCACCAGGGAAGCCCTTTATATCTAATTTTTGATAGTTTGATTAATATGTGTCTTGGTGTGTTTCTCGTTGGATTTATCCTGTATGGGACTCTCTGTGCTTCCTGGACTTGACTGA
Source organism: Hyperoodon ampullatus (assembly GCF_949752795.1). Classification (NCBI taxonomy): domain Eukaryota; kingdom Metazoa; phylum Chordata; class Mammalia; order Artiodactyla; family Ziphiidae; genus Hyperoodon; species Hyperoodon ampullatus. Next base: position 27,445,281 of record NC_136913.1, on the reverse strand, counting down.
GTATTTCCTCTCCCATAGTAGGGAAGTTTTCAACTATAATCTGTTAAAATATTTTCTCAGTCCCTTTCTTTTTCTCTTCTTCTTCTGGGACCCCTATAATTCGAATGTTGGTGCGTTTAATGTTGTCCCAGAGGCCTTGGAAACTGTCCTCAATTCTTTTCTTTTTTTTTTCTTTAGTTTGCTCTGCAGGAGTTATTTCCACTATTTTATCTTCCAGATCACTTAACCGTTCTTCTGCTTCAGTTATTCTGCTCTTGATTCCTTCTAGAGAATTTTTAATTTCATCTATTGTGTTGTTCATCATTGTTTGTTTGCTCTTTAGTTCTTCTCGGTCCTTGTTAAACGTTTCTTGTGTTTTCTCCATTCTATTTCCAAGATTTTGGATCATCTTTACTATCATTATTCTGAATTATTTTGCAGGTAGACTGCTTGTTTCCTCTGCATTTGTTCGGTCTGGTGGGTTTTTACCTTGCTCCTTCATCTGCTGTGTATTTTTATGTCTTCTCATTTTGCTTAACTTACTGCATTTGGGGTCTGTTTTTCACAGGCTGCAGGTTTTTAGTTCCCATTGTTTTTGGTGTCTGCCCCCATTGGGTAAGTTTGTTTCAGTGGGTTGTGTAGGCTTCCTGGTGGAGGGGACTGGTGCCTGTGTGCTGGTGGATGAGGCTGGATCTTGTTTTTCTGGTGGGCAGGACTGCGTCCAGTGGTGTGTTTTCGGGTGTCTGTGAACTTATTTGATTTTAGGCAGCCTCTCTGCTAATGGGTCGGGTTGTATTCCTGTCTTGCTAGTTGTTTGGTATGCGGTGTCCAGCAATGTAGCTTGCTGGTCGTTGAGTGGAGCTGGATCTTAGTGTTGAGACGGAGAGTTCTCACCATTTGCTATTACATGGGGATGGGAGGTCTCTGGTGGTCCAATGTCCTGAACTCGGCTCTTCCACCTAAGACGCTCTGGCCTGACACCAGGCTGGAGCACCAAGACCCTGTCAGCCACATAGCTCAGAATAAAAGGGAGAAAAAAAAGAAATAAAATAACATAAAATAAAATAAAAATAAAGTTATTAAAATAAAAAATAAAGTATTAAAAGTAAAAAAATAAAAATAGAAAAAATAGAAAGAGAGCAGTCAAACCAATAAAAAAATCCACCAATGATAACAAGCAGTAAAAACTATACAAAAAAAACCAGAAAAAACAAAAACATAAACAAAACAAAAACGGACAGACAGAACCCTAGGACAAATGTTAAAAGCAAAGCTTTTGGGAAGTCTGAGGTCTTCTGCCAGCATTCAGTTGGTGTTCTGTAGGAGTTGTTACACATGTAGATGTATTTTTGATGTACTTGTGGGGAGGTAGTTGATCTCCATATCTTATTCCTCCGCCATCTTGAAGGTCCCCTCCCTGAAGTTTTTTTTTTTTTTTTTTTGCGGTATGTGGGCCTCTCACTGTTGTGGCCTCTCCCATTGCGGAGTACAGGCTCCAGACGCGCAGGCTCAACGGCCATGGCTCACGGGCCCAGCTGCTCCACAGCATGTGGGTTCTTCCCGGACTGGGGCACGAACCCGTGTCCCCTGCATTGGCAGGCGGATTCTCAACCACTGCGCCACCAGGGAAGCCCCCTGAAGGTTTTCTGATTCAGCACTTTCCATTGAGTTTTTCCCTGTATCATAATATCATTACTCTTCATAGATAAATTTACATTTATGGCGAATCATGGAACTTTCTGTTTTGCTAAAAGTTCAGCTATTTTTTAGACTAAAGTACAATGTCTTCTAATACAAGTCTACAAACTGACTTTCTTTGATATTTTGAAAAGTGAATACTTTTCAAATGGTAATTTTATGTAGCTAAACAGTAATTGCATATGGCTCAATCCCTCACAACTCATGATCTGTCACAAAAAGGAAAACTGTCAACATATTCTTCCTTTACAAATATGCTATGTGAGAATTTATGTCATTTCTCTTTCAACTTAAACTTCTTGCAAAGCTGTAATACTATTACTCTGATGAGACAGAAAATATAAATACAATTTTAGTAAAATAACTGAAAAACTTCTTCAATGAAATAACAGTTAATACTTTTAAAGATCATTCAAAGATTGTGACACTCCATGACACTTTCATTTTTCACATCAGGTGATCATATAAGACTGAGGAAAAAAACCAAGAGATTAATAACGTCAAGAAAATATATTTAGTATCTGCAAAAAGAAGTGATGCAAGGAGGTTTTAATGTAAGAAACTTTAGTATTGAAAATTCAATCTATAATTCAAACTCCATCTGTGTAAATAAGTGGCTGCTGATGTAAAATACATATTCAGTATGAGACGCACGTGCACAAATATCCAAAATGTTCTATAATTTCTGAATTAATGTAGAACCAAGATTTTATGTTTTACATGATGTGATACTGTGATTTCTAATAGACCCTAGTGAGATCAAAGTACACATTGTGTGATGTGAATTTTATATCAAATAACAAAAAAGCAAACCAGTCTTTGGCCTCAAATTTATTCAGTTTTGGGGGGCTTTATTTCATTTTTCATTCAATAGAGAATTTTAAACCTGGAAGTTTCTTAGAGATAATCTAGGCCATTACTCTCTTTTTAAAGAAGAGAAAACAGAGGTACTAGGTGGTCAACAGGATAACACAAGATCACAGAGAGAGATGCCAAGTAGGGACAAGAAGCTTCTTTCTTGATTCCTCTACCTTGAACTTTCTTTGCCATGCCCACAGCCCCCAGTAGACAGAAACAATACAAGTTGTACCACCATATTTCTATTCTAAAAATTCAACTTATGAAGAAAAAGGCGGACTGTCAGTATTGCCACCATATTTCTACTCTAAAAATTCAACTTATGAAGAAAAAGGCTGACTGTCTGTATTCTCCTTTCATAAATGTTTGGGTGAAGTCATCTTTTCCTATTGGGCCAGCCTAGATGTGGGCAATCACAAGGAATCTGTTGAAAGCTATTTCAAAAACCAGTCATTTAGGGCTTCCCTGGTGGCGCAGTGGTTGGGGGTCCGCCTGCCGATGCAGGGGACACGGGCTCGTGCCCCGGTCTGGGGGGATCCCACGTGCCGTGGAGTGGCTGGGCCCATGGGCCATGGCCACTCAGCCTGCGCGTCCGGAGCCTGTGCTCCGCAGGGGAAGAGGCTGCGGCAGTGAGAGGCCCGTGTACTGCAAAAACAAAACAAAACAAAAAAAAAACCAGTCATTTAGTCCACTTGAAAATGACCAATCAAAACATGAGAAAAAAAGTCCTGATTAGAGAGTTAGTCGCTTTTTACAGAGAACAGAAAGTTAAGATCTAATCTATTGTGACTTATGCACCAGGATTTCGGGCTGGGGTTTCTAAAAAGAATAGACTCTTTGGAATAAAACCTTGAAAAATTTTCTACAAAGAATTTGGGCAATCACTGTAATAATGTTTTTGAAGTTCAATAACTGTAAAAGCAAGGTTGTTTGATAAATGACTATTTTACAAGAAAGAAATATTTGAAAATGAAATAACTGTGTTCAGAATCGAGCATGCTGGAAGATAATCCATACATGTTACATGTACATGAGTTATGGAATAGTAATTATCATTAAGGCAACTATTTCAATGCTGACAGAAGTCAAGACTGAGAATAACAAAGGAAACCAAACTGTAAACCAATTCAGCAATCATTAAATCAAAATCAAATTTTGGCATGCAATTGGAAACCCTGGTTGCCTTTAGGGAGAAGAACTGTGTAGATGGTGTTGGGACATAAATTTTCACTGGTTATCTTTCCAGAACTTTTGAATTATGTTCTAGCAAAAGAATTATGTATTTAAAATATGAATTAAATTCTAAAAAATAAAATAAAACCAGAAATTCTATACTTAATAATAAATATGACTTTTTATAGGTTCTATATATACAGATAGTATTTGTTCTAACTTTATATTCAAAACTTTAAACTGTTGGCCTATTTCGGAAAATTATGTCAGTTATCAAGTTAGGGATGTTCATTGTACTATATAGGATTGCTGTCTGCATGGAGAAAGTAATAAAAATTGAAGAAAGAAGTTTACAGTTAGACTACCAAAGGTAGGACCTTCCCACTCCTAACTTCCTCCCTTCCACCCTCCTGATCCACCCAATACTCTTTTATGGCATGCCTACTATATGCTAGGCACTGTGCTAGCCACTAGTGATGCACTATGAGCAAAACAGATTTATAACTTTGCCATCCTGGAGCTTAGGGTCTACTGGGAAAGACAGACATTTAACAAACAATTCCAGAGTTCCATGAGATTACTGTTACAATGAAAGGGAACAAGGTGCTAAGAGTGAATATCCGGGATACTCTGGGAAAATCATAGAAAGATTCCTAGACGATATGATATTTAAGCTTGGAAGTGAATAATAAGTAAAAATTGGCCAAATGAAAGCATGGGGAAATAACATTCCAAAAAGAAGGAGCATGTATAAACGCTCTAATTGGGAAGAGCCTGAGGCATGGTGGGGTGTGCTTGGAGCCAGTGAGGAAGGGGTAAAATGGCCAAAGAAGAGATTGGGGAGAGCTAGGTTATACAGCTCTTATGTTCTGTGTGAACAATTTGGAATTTTATTCCAAGTGCAATGGAAAGCCATGGAAGGGATTTAAGAAAGATGATGCGATGCTCCATATTACACTTTATAAAGGTCACTCTGGTTGCTTTGGGACAAATTAATTAGAAGTGGGCAAGAGTTGATGTGGAAGAACAATTAAAAAGCAACTGCAGTACTCCTAATGAGATGCTGACACTGGCTAATGTGCTCATGTCGGCTGTGAAGGAGAGAAGTGAGGAGGTTTGTGATATATTTAGGAAATGTTGCCAACAGAACTTGGTGATTCATTAGATGTAAGGGGTCAGATGTGCATCCTGTTCCACTAGCTCCACAACTGATAACTGCAGAGAGGATTTTTTAAATCCCTTTATTTTGAAATTTCTGAAGTATATACAGAACATTTCTGAATTTATTCCAGGTATTTACAGATGCTAATTTCATTTTATTAGACCAATTTTAGTTTTACACCCAATATTCACAGACAACACACACACACACACACACACACACACACACACACACATTTTGCCCACAGATGGCAATAATAAGTTAAAAACATAAGGGACAGGTCTTGTGTTAGCTTAGGGCCATTTTAAAAATTAAAACATTATTATGCAGATGTGCAAACATTGCTCTTAATTCTTTCTTTTAATCATGTTCATAGTTTCATGTAAGCCACTACACAAACAGAATTTAAACTTTCAGACTAAGTTTATTTTTCATAGAGAAACAATCACACATGCAGAGTGATAGCAGAGAGGCCTATTCAGAATTGCTTACTCTTCACTTCTCAAAGACGGCTGAGACCTTACCATGGTGACCTGCTAGGTTTTTGACAAAGGAGAGATCATTTATCTCCATAAAGGCCTCTCTTCTGGCAGTGTAGTGATGAATGGAAAGAGGCGGGTAGTTAAATATTTAGATTTCATATCACTACATGATAGAGACCTATAACAAAATCCAAGACAGGAGAAGTTTTGAAATATGACTTCATCCATATCTCTTTATAAGTCTTTGGAAATCATCAGTAGTTAGGTTTCTATAGTTGAGGCATCCATAATATAAAATAACTTAATTTTATTTTTTATGTTTTTGAGGTCATTTGTTCTCTAATCATTGAGATATAAGAAAAAGTACAGCTACATACAAACTAGTAAATAGTAAACATCTTTGAAGGTATTGTGACTCCCTTCTCCCTACCAATTTAGAAAAGACTATTTGCTATTTTTCTGCCTGCAAAAGATACAGGATCAGAGTGCTGGAAACGAAAACATGATGTAGAAATGTTCCCCAATAGTTTTTCTGTTGCTCTTTTCTCAAATTAAGCCCATGCCCACCCACTGGGGCAAGTATCGACTTTGGAAATAGCAACAAGGTTGACATCTGAAATCTTGTGTCCAGGCTCTTTTCCCTACTAAATGTGTGATCCTGGAAAATCATAACCTGTTTTGTTATGCACTTTCACTGATAAAATTGGGTTTATACCACCTGTCTGACCTATTTACTGAGCTGTTACGGACGATGTGTGTGCACTTTTAAAACCATATATTCTGGCGGTATCGCTTTAAATGGCAGATATTGCCTTAGGCAGTTTGTTGTATGTGAATTATGGATTTGGGATTAGGAGACCTGAGATCTATCAAAATTCTGCCACTATTTAGCTGTGTGACATTTGTTACAGCACTTCAATTCCCTTCTTGTGTAAAGTTGAGGAATTGCACTAGATTTTTGTAAGGCAGTGGTTTCTCAACCTGAGTGATGGGTACTTTTTTACCCTACAGGGGATATTTGGCAATGTCTGGAGGCAACTGGGTGAATGCTACTGGGATCTAGTGGGTAGGGGCCAAGAATGCTGTTAAAAATATCCTACAGTTCACACCCTTCCTTCCGCAACAAAGAATTATTTATCCCAAAACAACAAGAGTGCCAAGGTTGAGAAACCTATTCTAAGGCCTGAACTTGCTTGAAATTTTTATCCATAGGGCATTCCATAAATTACCCACTTGACTAATAGGTATTTAAATTTACCAAATGAGATTTAAAAAATTTATTTCTATTACAAAAATAAACATTGCCACCTATAGTGAAGTATTCCACTAAAATGTAAAGAGTGGTTATTTTTTAGCACTAAGAGGATCAAGAGTTTAAGCATCTTTACCACCATAGTCAACCACAATCCCAAATGCGATGTTTCTCTGGGTACCCCATATCCCCAAGTTATATAATTGGAGGCCAAAGAACAATTATACTTCACAGAAGGAAGTGTCTCTGTCAGTTGTTAGTACAGCGATGAATACCATGAGTCTTAACATCAGACTGCTTGGGTTCAAGTCTCATATTCATCAGTAACTATGTGAAACTGGGAAGCCTCTCTGTGCCTCAAGCTCCTCATCTTCAAAATGTGATTGATAAAATAGTTTGTGTTTTAAATGAGATCATTCAGGAGAAGCTCTTAGCATGGTATCTGACACAGAAGAAATATTCAGTCAATGCCCTCTCCTTGAACAACCAGAAACAACCTGAAACAATGGTCTCTTGCCTCTTAGACAGGTCCAGACTTTCCCCGGACTCCCTTCCGGCTAGCCCGTGGTGCACTAACCCCTTCAGGCTGTGTTCACGCAGCCAGTCCTCTCCCTGCTCTCAGACCGAAGCCCGAGCCTCAGCTCCCAGCCCCGCCCGCCCCGGCGGCCGAGCAGACAAGCTTCTCCGGCTGGTGAGTGCCGGTCGGCACCGCTCCTCTGTGCGGGAATCTCCCCGCTTTGCCCTCCACACCCCTGTTGCTGCGCTCTCCTCCGCAGCTCCGAAGCTCCCCCCTCCGCCACCCGCAGTTTCCTCCCGCGAAAGGTCTTTTCTAGTGTGTGGAAACCTTTCCTGCTTCACGGCTCCTTCCCACTGGTGCAGGTCCCGTCCCTATTCTTTTGTCTCCGTTTATTCTTTTTTCTTTTGCCCTACCCAGGTTCGTGGGGAGTTTTTGCCTTTTGGGAGGTCTGAGGTCTTCTGCCAGCGTTCAGTAGGTGTTCTGTAGGAGTTGTTCCACGCGTAGATGAATTTCTGATGTATTTGCGGGGAGGAAGGTGATCTCCGCGTCTTACTCTTCCGCCATCTTGAAGGTCCTCCTACTCATAAGTATTTGCTGATACTATTTATTTATTTTTGGTCTAGTGTGCATTTCTTCACCTAGAGAAATGAAACTCATCCTTTGAGTCTCAAAGTCAACACTGCCTCCCTGAGAGGGGTTTGTCTAGGCCCTGTGAGCAGACACAGCCTTCCCATCTACGGTGTCCTTAAAGATCTCTACCCATAACATACCCTAAAGAGCTCAATCCATATCCTTCACACTATATTATCATTCATATATACATAGGCATGCGAGCATCAGCGTCCCTGCCTGGAATGACGTGCTCCATGATTGATATCTGTATGTATATGGCAGGCACACAGGGCCCTACATAAATGTGAAAACAGGATCAGTACTAGGAAATATCTTGCTCTAGTTACAAAGGATAAAACTGAATTTACAAGCTGAAATTAAACCTTTATCATTGAGAAACTGAAGAGGAGAAAAGTCCCATGTTTGACAGGATAAGATGATCGAGAAAAAGCAGAACTCAGCAGGATCCTTTTATAGGTGATTCCAGGGTACACTTTCTCCAAGTGTATAGAAGTGCCTGGGTTCTAAAGAGATGACACATATTCTGTTTTGATTCCACTGTCTATAATATGTATCAAAAGGTTAGAAAGAAGAATAGCTCCCTATTATATCTGGTATATGGGTTTTCTGAAATGAGGATAAATCACTCCACGTGGTGGATTTTAGATATGACTAGTGTTGCTTAACAAATCTTACATGACAGTAATAAGCTTAGTCTCACAGTGGACAGTTAAGCTAAAAAGATATGAAAATGCTAAGCCAAATAAAAGTATCCTATCAATAATTCCAACCCATAAAACATGGTTGACCTTCTCCACCACATTAAAAAAGAAGAAGAAGAAAAGAAAAGAGTGGTTTCAGTGCTTCTATTTTACGAATGTTAAAAAGTGACCACTAATGGGACTTAGGTACATGACTGCAATTATCCATGGACTAATTAAAAATGACTGTCACTCACATTGTTCACAGCATATCAACAATAGCAAACATGACTGGGTTCACTTTAATTCAGAGTTGTGTCAGATTAGCTAATAGAGAGTATTACAATTATTGCTCAAGCTCATAAATCCTCTGTGAAGACTTGTTGACAGTTTATTTTTATTCCATCATCTTACAAAATGTCAAAAACAATTTCCTAAAGTTACATGCAGACTATCAGGTAATGATGGTAGAATGAACACAGAAATACAGGGTTTTTTTTCCTCCGGAGTACACATGAAAATATAAATGAAGGGCTTTTTAAGTAGCCACAAACCCACAAAGGAGACAGGGGAGAGAACCGCAGCAACAGAATTTTAGAAGCTAGACAGTTAGTGAACAAGTAGTAACTCACTTAGAAGGCCTGCAAAAGCTGAACCCTAATCTAACAGATGTTGATGCCAAGGAACAACATGATTACCAATGCAGAACCCCCCGAAGGCTAGGGAATTGATGATACTAGATACTTATGGAAGGGAGGATGAGAATGGGGCAAAAACAAGAGGATTGTTCAAAAATATTTTAAAGAAAATTAGATACCAATTCTTCTCTCCACCATGGCAGAGACTAGAAGTTTATTCTGTGGAGAGGGTCAAAGACAGTCTCTGCACAGCTGAAGGTGTGCTTTTATGCTGAATGTAAAACCTTTTCCCACTCATCTATCAGAGGCAGACAGATAGGCAGAATACTGGAGGATTCTTCTCTATGAATCTGACCAGTGCAAAACAAAAGACCCCAAGATACTGAGAGCAGGGGTTTCCCAATGAGCCAGACAAACAAACCATGAAGCCCCAAGTCAACTAGCTGTGAAGAGTTCCCAAGCATCTCTTTACTGCCTTACACTTAATGATAAGCAGACAACCAAGGACCACCAAAAAACTGAGGGAAGCCTTTAACAGGAGGGAGACTTAAACATGCAAACAGACAATAGGAACTTGGGGAGAATAAAGATAATATATATAGAGAAAAACAAAGCCCCTAAAACAAAACAAAACAAAAACCCTAAAAGATCTAACTTAAATACTCTCAGGGAGGGCCCCCCTGGTGGCGCAGTGGTTGGGAGTCTGCCTGCCGATGCAGGGGACACGGGTTCGTGCCCTGGTCCGGGAAGATCCCACATGCTGCGGAGCGGCTGGGCCCGTGAGCCATGGCCGCTGAGCCTGTGCATCCGGAGCCTGTGCTCCGCAACGGGAGAGGCCACAACAGTGAGAGGCCCGCGTAACGCAAAAAAAAAAAAAAAAAAAAAATACTCTCAGGGAGAGAAGAGATGCCATTGCCTCCACACAACAAGAACAGGCTGCTATAGAAAAAGATATATGTAGAAAACAAAGAAAAAAACACTTAATAATTAAAAGTATGTATCAGAAAAGAAAAAATCAGTAAGAGGGTGGGAAGATAAAGTTTAGGAAATCTTCCACAAAGTAAGGCAAAAAGAGAAAAAGATGGAAAGTACTATGCTGAGTGGCTCAACTTTCACTAGTGTTTCCATAGTCACAAGCGACCAGTAGATGGTGATGAAGCCAAAATTACCATCTAGGAGGATGGGCAAGCAGGCGATGCACAGTTGTATAGTAGGGGTGCTTGTATTTTACATAAGATGGCTTTCATAACATGACTCCAAAGCGTAAGTACATGTAACTGAGATGAAAATAGCTTCACTTGCATTGTAAATAAAATATGTAAACACACATATCAATGAAGATATTCCACTTCCAAAATATACAGAAGAAATGCAATTGTTCATTTTAATTAGTTTTCACTCTCAAATGTTTTATGTTAGTGTGGAAAAATTAAGAGGTATTATGATTACAGTCATTCCGGGAGGCAGGACATGATCAGTAACAGTCTTGAGATACTCTTAGATGCAAAATTTGGGGGGAGAGAGAGGATAATATAGTAAGTTTTGAAAATAAATATAAATTTTAATTCAAATGACCAGTTCAATTCAAATGACTGGTGTTTTCTCTGAAGAACTTCCACAGTTCTAGATTTTAAATTGCCCTTTTAAGAAATTACAAATTACACTAATAGCAGATGTTAGCTTCTTTATTTTCTTAGTAATATAATTTGGCAAACTAAATACATTGACAACTTTGTGACGGTCCCCTCCCTCCCTCCTCCCCTCCCTCCTCCCCTCCTTCTCCCTCCCTTCCTTCCTTCCTAACTTCCTAACTTCCTTCCTTCCTGTAGTTCACCTGGTTCCTGAAATCTATATGTTTTGGAACCACTGCTCTAAATGGCATTCAAACTTCTCATTCTTTTTATGAAGACAAAAAAACCCAATAACTCTTTACTTTCTAACTACATTGAACAACCCAGGATAAAAATCCCATGCCCGTAGACAAGTGCAATTCCCCTTTGTTTCAAATCACATTGCATTATATGGCCATTTGTGTACCATTTTTGTGACTTGCTGGTGACCAACATAGTAGGATGAAATGCACTTAAATGAGGTGGAAAATTGAAGTTCCTTGAACACTCAGAAATCAATATAGCATGGAAAGATAGACTAAGGAAGAATAAAACAATATGGGGCTTCCCTGGTGGCGCAGTGGTTGAGAGTCTGCCTGCCGATGCAGGGGACACGGGTTTGTGCCCCCGTCCGGGAAGATCCCACATGCCGCGGAGCAGCTGGGCCCGTGAGCCATGGCCACTGAGCCTGCGCGTCCGGAGCCTGTGCTCCACAACAGGAGAGACCACAACAGTGAGAGGCCCACGTACCGCAAAAAAAAAAACAAAAAACAAACAACAACAACAAAAAAAAAACCCAATATGAAACCTAAAATTGGTAAGCAGGTCACAGGAATTCAAATGTAAATAGACACGGTTCCAAATCAATAACATTCAAATATGTGTCTGTCTGTATATTTTAAAGAAATCGTTGAAAAAAATTGAGTCAATTATCTTTTAAAAACCTCCTACCATATCCCCAGTTATTTAAAATGTTGTCTAAATTATTCAGTTACTAAACATTTTAATAATATGTATATATAGTACCTTTCTTTCCTGGACAGAAGAAGAAAATTAAGCAGTAGCAAAAAGAAAAGGCATAATTTATGGTATCTCTATTGGGATAATAATCTGATAATATGTATTCGTGGATGAGTGATTTTGAATGGATACAACTCAATTGTGAAAATAATCAGCAGTTTTCTTAGTTATATCTTATAATAAGGCTGTGAAATAATTAAAATAAGTTAAAATACCTGGAAACATGAAAGACTAGACAATGGTATGATAATACAATTGTAGCAAAACTCCTAAAAATGCTTTTTAAAGGACACAATAGTAAATATGAAACAATTTCCATTATACTTGGAAAAACAAAGATACTCTCAAAAACACTGCAACTAACCTTCAGTCATTCAGCAAGAACTTATTGAACAAAATCCCCCCATTGGTTACTCAGAGATAAATAAAACACATATCCCATCCTCAAGAGGAAAATAAGACATTCAGAAATTAGTATACTTACATATTACAATAATAATTTGAGACAGGGTGAGAAAAATAAGTAATCTCTCAGGCCAATAATTGTCTGACTTCCTCTCTAGGAGGATCTCCCAAATGCTTGTCCAGCTCAGACACCTTACTCAAACTATGTCCACATTTCCAGTTTTGGGAGAGCCTTGACAAAAACGTACCACTCCTATAACCACAGTTTGAGTCAACATATTCCCCTCAAATACTCCTCCTATTTTTTTTTTTTTTTTTTGCGGTACGCGGGCCTCTCACTGTTGTGGCCTCTCCCGTTGCGGAGCACAGGCTCCGGACGCGCAGGCTCAGTGGCCATGGCTCACGGGCCCAGCCGCTCCGCGGCATGTGGGATCCTCCCAGACCGGGGCACGAACCCGTGTCCCCTGCATCGGCAGGCGGACTCTCAACCACTGCGCCACCAGGGAAGCCCTCCTCCTATTTTTGACATTCTTGTTGTTATTGGCATTACCTTCCTCCCAGCCAGCCATAATTAATACCTTTTCAATCAGCCATAATTAATACCTTTTTTTAATTCCTCGGTCTGTCAACTTTACTTCCTATTAGTTGATACATTAACAAGATTTATACCTCCGATTCTCTCTGATCCCCCTGAAATCTGACCTTTTTCAAAGGCTACTATTACTTTTCACCTAGGCAATTAGTTTCCCAATTGGTTCTCTGGCTACTGGCTTCTTTTTTCTCTTACTCATTCTATAGTCTGAGACTAACTTAGCAACTGGGCTCTCCTCCTTTCCTCTTTTTAAAAAATTTTAAGGCTTCAGTGGCGTGAAGGTTTCACTTTAGTGAAAATGTATCTAAATTCATAATTTTTCTGGCACTACTCTTTTTCATCAGGTCAGCTGGCTCAACTGCTTCAGTTGGCTGTAATATTGCCCAGCTTGTAAAGTCAACATATGTTTCCTCATTTCTCTGCCTCTCCTAACACTGGTTGTTCAGCAATGCCTTTCTACTTCATATCTGTCTGCTGAAATCTTACTTCTAAACTAAGGTATAGCTCACCTAATGTTTTCACAATGAGGCCTTGCTTGATCCTGCTTTTGAAAACAGCTCTTCTTTAAATTCACACAGTACGTTCTTAGTTTTACTTACTGCATCGCCTAATACTATGCTGGTCGTATGACAAGTATTCAACAAGTGCTTGATTAAATGTATGATTTCTTATTAGCACCTTGAAAACTTTTAATATTACAACTCTGCTCATGAATCATAAGTCTTAGAACACTGTACAATATAAGTGACTATCTCTGTAGTTTTAAGAAGTTATGCCTATAATTGTTATGGCTAGATACCAGGATGTCTACTAATGGAGAGGGACATATTACTCCTAACATATTATTTGTGAACACTTTGTTTGGAAACAATATCCGACTCTCCATTAGTAGACATAATCACCAATCCACTTATTGGCAGTCATCCGTTTCTAATTAATACAGGTGAATCAACTCTTGCCAAATGTAAAAGGACAACTGAATATTGCCCAATTCACAGTCAAACTTTCTTTGCTCTCTCAGAACTACAGGACGATCACGTTTTTTCTTCTTGGGAAAGGGTTCCCTTTGCTTTGTGTATTGGGCACTTTAAAACTCTTGTGCTTTGGACATCTCGTAATGGTGTCTTTCCCAATTTAACCTCAAGGGCTACCTGTAAAAACAATTCTTCAGGTGAAAAAGAAAGACCACAAGACATAACACACATGCACGTGCACTCACACACATGTACCCTGTGGGCACACACACAGGAGCAGGCCCTGATAATCACTGAATGAGGGCTCTTGTCGACACTTCACTGTTAATTCATCTTGTGAACTTTTACTCAATATCACACTTTTTGTGAATGTAGTAGAACATGTGATATATACCATAGGGGTGTGAATGCTGGCCCCCAAAAGATATGTCTGTGTCCTAATCTCTGGTAGCTGTGAATATAACCTTACAAATTGAAGATTTGTTGCAACCCTGCATCGGTACTCTATTTGCATCATTTTTTGCCACAGCATTTGCTCACTTCGTGTCTCTGTGTTACATGGTAATTCTCACAATATTTCAAACTTTTTTATTACATTTCTTATGGCTATCTTTGATGCCACTTCCTGAAGGTTAGCATTTTTTAGCAATAAAGTTTTTTTTTTTTTTTTTGCGGTACGCAGGCCTCTTACTGTTGTGGCCTCTCCCTGTTGTGGCCTCTCCCGTTGCGGAGCACAGGCTCCGGACGCGCAGGCTCAGCGGCCATGGCTCACGGGCCCAGCTGCTCCGCGGCATGTGGGATCCTCCCGGACCGGGGCACGAACCCGTGTCCCCTGCATCGGCAGGCGGACTCTCAACCACTGTGCCACCAGGGAAGCCCTAAAGTATTTTTAATTAAGGTTTGTACATTGTTTTTTATGGCACACTTACAGTATAGTGTAAATATAACTTTTATATGCACTGGGAAACCAAAAAATTCATGTGACTCACTTTATGACAGTATTTACTTTATTGCAGTGGTCTGGAACTGAACCTGCAATACTTCCAAGGTGTGCCTGTATTTGGAAAAAGAGATTTTTCAGATGTAATTAAAGTAAGGCTCTTGAGATGAGATCACTCTTGATTTTCCATGTGCACCCTAAATCTTATGCCAAGCGTCTAATAAAAGAAAGGCAGAGTGAGATTTGAGACAGTCAGAAGACAAAACACACACACACACAAACACACACAGAAAAGGAAAAGGGCAATGGTGACCACAAAGGCAGAGACTGGAGTGATGGGACCACAAGTCAAGGAGGCTGACAGCCTCCCGACATTCATTAAGTGAGGCAAAGATTCTCCCCTAGAGCCTCCAGAGGCAGTGCAGTCCTTGATTTCAAACTTCTGGCCTCCACAACTGTTGACAGAAGAAATTTCTCTTGTTTTAAGCCACCAAGTTTGCGGTACTTGGCTACAGCAGCCACAGGAAACTAATAAAGATACTAAGATAAGTTTTCAGAAAGGTAAGTGACGCAAATTGTTGCTGAATTTCTACTAGGCTTTGAGAAGCTCCCTCTTTCTCTACTTCATCCCCACCTTCAGTCCCCAGTATCGTACATAGCTTCCACTTGGAAGGACATCCAGATCTCATTTGTACCTTCTGTGCCTGAGTTAGAGAGTCTCTCTTTCTTGACAATAACAACCTGACTGATGAGGTAACCCAGATGTGTTTGTGTCTGTTAGCTTCCTCATACGCATTGCAAAGAGCTCCAGAAAGTATAGAAATCCTGATTACGACTACAAAAACATCAGATCCACCAGGTCAGAAGAGATATAGATATAGATAGGTATAGACATAGACATATATAGATATAGAGACATAATTATAAGAATTTTCTGTTTGCAGAACTTAAAAGTCCCAACAGGACAGAGAACAGTGATTCTCAGCCTCCATTTCAGATCTAATAAATTAAATTTTCAAGTACAGGGGAGGCAAGAGAGCTAGAAAACTGGGTGCATGTGTTTTGTAAAAGCTCTACAGGTATTTATGCCATTCATTCCGCATTAAAAATCATTGCTATAGACAGTTCATCTGGTGATGAAGATCTTCAGGTCACTGAGATTCTCACTTAATTAGTCAGGGGCAAGACAGGGCCATTGGTTTGTGTCAGTGTACCATGATGCCAAGGACCTCTTTAGTTAGAGGAAGAAATGTAAATTAAAAGTGAAAATGTTAACCTATAACATTAAAATAATTAAAATACGTGTGTTCCAAATTACTAAACTGAACATAATATGCTCATCTGCATTTAAGAGAATTTATCATTATTTCAACAACCTTTGAGAATCTTAGTCTTATTTCCCCATTGAGAAACTGTTCTCATACGCTAGAATAAAGACAACTTCCATCTTGTTTTCAATATTCTGCTGTTGTGAAAATAAAATAAATTAATGCTTAGGTCCTTTTAGTCACTGAAGTTTAAAACAGTGTTAACTTAGTTACTATGCTACTTTCATTCATATAAGCATTTTTACAATTGGTGGAGGTTTTTTGATACCATTGTTTGTGGGGCCTTGACCTAGTAAATGTCAGCCCATAGGGAAAATTGCAAATTACTTTGTTATGTTAATGAAGCATTCATTTACATTATAAAAGAATCTCCATTTCTATAAAAACCTTACCAAGTTCTTTAAAGTTAACATATATTTACAAGCCATGTGCAAGATGTACTGTAAATGTCATAAAAATATCATAAGTCCAATTTAACTTCTGGGTTAACATTAATTTTAATCCAATTGTTACAGGTTTTCTAAACGGATAATTTACCAATGTCTACATAGTTTTTAACTTTAAATGCTCAAACAATCAGTAGTCTTTAAATTACTTGTCTATGTAGAGTCAGATAATTATATTCAGAAAGAAAATGTGAATCCTAAATTTACAAAAACCAACTCTGGGCACAGGGAATCAATAGTCACAGTAAACTGACAAGTCAATTATTAGGTTTTTTTTTTTTTTTTTTGCGGTACGCAGGCCTCTTACTGCTGTGGCCTCTCCCGTTGCGGAGCACAGGCTCCGGAAGCGCAGGCTCAGCGGCCATGGCTCACGGGCCCAGCCGCTCCGCAGCATGTGGGATCTTCCCGGACCGGGGCACGAACCTGTGTCCCCTGAATCGGCAGGTGGACTCTCAACCACTGTGCCACCAGGGAAGCCCCAATTATTAGTTTTACTTTGTCTATTTTAAGAAGTGAAATGAGAACACTTGCTTTCTGCTTGCTGTTTAAGAAAGGACTATAACTTGCTGTTTTTAAAGAGTAAAAACTCTGATGAACTAACTGACTCTTCTACCTGCTTTTTTCACATTAACTTTTGCAGCTCACGGGACATTCTGTTCATGAATGTTCTAAGTACTCCCATTTTCTTAAGTGCCTTGAAAAGAAATTTCATGCTTGAAGATGAGTAGAGGAAGAAAAGTGTCTGTTAAAATGTACTTGAGAGAGCAAAGTACAAAAAAATGGGAATGAGAAAATAGGAGGCAAAGATGAACAGAAGCAGATGGAGGAGACATGCAAATGAATAGGGAAAAAAAAACCCTGAGAAACATTTCAAGGACAAGTTCATATTCAATTGCATATTACTAGATGTGCTATTTGATGAGACACAGAATCTGTTAACAGTGGGATAAAATAAAATGAAGCAGTCTATAGGCCGAGACCATTCTAAATATTGTAGTCCATAAGGATAAGATGAGATCATTCTAAATATTGCAGAAGGGTCATGGATTTAAGAGAGCATTTATTTACAATTAGAATTTAACAAAGGAGTGAAGAAAGAAACAATAATCAATACGCTAGTGTATAGAAATGTTCCAAGAAGTATAGCACATAAGCTTCGGTCACAATCTGTAAAATGGAAGCACAATACAAATATCACAGACTGTTGAAAAGACGAAATGAGACAACATATGAAAATGCCTTGCAAATGTTTCCTAGGACAAGTCATGCTGTAAGTATCCTATCTCTAGGGATAGCTTGATGTGACAGGATGAATTTAGTTTAATTTTTCCAGAAAAGCAATGCACTTTCCTTTGCTCTCTTCCTACTGAAAGAGGTGCCGAGTTTCTATAAACACAATTCTTTGTCAGGCAAGTCTGAGGTGAGTACCCTGCTTTTATTAAACTGGAAACAAAAATTCTCCAAGAGTGAGAAAGCCTGTAGCCTGCCTGTAAGTTTGCGGGGTAGTGGGAGGGGAGAGGGAAGTACTGACTTTCCGGGATGCCTCAGGAACTTGAAATCTTTCTCTCATGCTCACTGTGGACCAGAAGTGGAAGTGGGAGATATCTTCAGACCACTGGAAAATTAAAAACTCTTTATCAAGCTTTTTTCTTTTATTTTTCTTAATTATTCAATTGGGTAATATATGCTATAATTAAAATTTACATATCTTAACTACAAAATTTTAAAAAATCCTTAAGTGTCTCTGAGAAAGTAACATTGGGCTTACGTGTGGTGAATTGCAAAGGAGGCCTCTTCTTGAGAATTTGCTGTGAGGCGCAGGTTTTAAAACCTTCTGGATACTGTATGCATTGGGCTTATCTGGCATGTTTTTTTTTTTTTTTTTAATTAATTAATTAATTTTTGGCTGCTTTGGGTCTTTGTTGCTGCGCATGGGCTTTCCCTAGTTGTGGCAAACGGGGGCTACTCTTCATTGCGGTGCACGGCCTTCTCACTGCCGTGGCTTCTCTTGTTGAAGAGCACAGGCTCTAGGCGCCATGGGCTTCAGTAGTTGCTGCACGTGGGCTCAGTAGTTGCAGCATGCAGGCTCAGTAGTTATGGCACACGGGCTTAGTTGCTCCGAGGCATGTGGGATCTTCCCGGACCAGGGCTTGAACCCATGTCCCCTGCACTGGCAGGCTGATTCTTAACCACTGCACCAGCAGAGAAGTCCCTTATCTGGCATGTTTTGAAGCATACATTTAGGCATACCTTAAAACATGAATGTTTAGGCATTCATGAAGTAGCAGATCAAATTTCATTGTATATGCTTTCATATTAAAAAGTTAAACATTATTAAATGCATAGGAATACATTAAGAAAAAAGGAAGGGCTTCCCTGGTGGCGCAGCGGTTGAGAGTCCGCCTGCCAATGCAGGGGACACGGGTTCGTGCCCCAGTCCAGGAGGATCCCACATGCCGCAGAGCGGCTGGGCCCGTGAGCCATGGCCACTGAGCCTGCGCGTCCAGAGCCTGTGCGTCCAGAGCCTGTGCTCCGCAACGGGAGAGGCCACAGCAGTGAGAGGCCTGCGTACCGCAAAAAAAAAAAAAAAAAAAAAGGAAGTAATCAACAAAATGATGTAATGAAAAGGTCCATATGAAAAGGTCCATATAAATTCCAGAAGAATCAAAATACAAAATGCTCTCTTTAAAATTGGAAATAACAGTTATAGCTATGGAAAAACAAATGACACCATGGACAGTCATTCTATTGGATACATTTCAATAAAATCAAGGCAGATAAGATTGTACGATGGCCTTCAAAATGTACCTCTTATGAAAATAAACTATTTAGTCATAAATGAACATGAGATAGTCTGGTTACTCAAAGAATCTACCCTACCACATCAATTTTTGAGAATTAAATTAAAATGAATTTCTGTTGATCTGAGGCTGGTTAATTAAATTTAATATTTCCTCAGAGGAGGCAAAAAGTCACAATGGGGACATCAGTTTCCATTGATAAAGAGGAAGCCATATTGAAGTGATAGGTGGATGATCCTTTATCTGGGTTAGTTAGAAATACCACTTGCCAGTTTTATATCAATGAACCACATCTTATGAAAAAGTAAAAATCTTTACTAACACAGAGAAAAGTTATAGGGGTGATTATTCAGTTACAAAAAAGACTCTTATATAAAATTATTCACCACAGAGTTTCTTTAAGTAGAGTACTTCCCTTGTGCATATAAATCTTTCATTGATCATTAGTTGCTTAAAAGAACTGGGGGTCAGAGGCTCTTAAAACTGACATGTTAAGCCACTACCAATTAAAGATCAATCAAAAATGAAGGGAACACTTCTCTGAAATTATGATGATTCAATTTACCCACAAATCTGTAGGAACATACTAAGTTGGTGAAGTATGACTGGAATGCTAAGTGTGTTAACGTTAGACCATAAAACACTGGTATCCTATTTTTATAATCATATTCAAGCATGAGCTATTTTCATGAGGAGTCTGCATATAATTTAGGAATGCTCAGTTATTTAGCCAAAATTCAAGAGGAAATTTATGGATGAACATCTCTCTTTATATTCAAATTTTAAATGATGTGGGTCTTTTTATAGTTTCTATTTTAATGAACATCAGTCATGTGGTACATATTCTTATTCTGAAACCTCTTTTAATATTCTACACCATTATGTCCTTTGATAGGTTTATTTCTGATAAATTGGCATTTACTTTGCAAATTCAGAAGTTCTTGTTAACATAGGATACTCACCGCATTTTTCTATGCAGTAAACTTCAATCATTAAGAACAACTCAGAAAGCTTTGTATTTTCAAGCTTTGTACTTTCAAGATAATAGTACTCGTCAGAGGAAAAGCAGTATTTTTCTATAAAATGAATAAGACTATTGCCAAAACCTTCTGGAGGAACTTGACAGGCATAATGGTTTGATGCTTTGCTTTGTAAAATTATTCTCATGTCCCTTGTCTTAAGAAATACTATATCTGAATTCCTTTAGTTGAAAAAGTAATTTTTTCACTCTTACTTTCTTCTTGATGGTTATTAACAAATTCGTGTGGCACAGTGTCCATTACATGGTCATTTTTTAAAGGATGGGTATCATTTTCTTCTGCTATGACTAAGTACTTACCATATGCATTTGGATAGATTTGTTGAACAATTAAGTAATCTAAAATCAATAATTTCTTTAAGATAAAGTCTCATTGAAGTAGAAAAATTTAGTATTCATATTTTTTCTTAGATGGAAGATGGAAATTGTCTAAAATATTATCCATCCTGTACAATAGCAGACTTACATTCTAATAAGAACATAAGCATGATCAAACAATCATTGACATTCAAAATGTAGTTCAGAAATCTTGTATATACAGCATTATCTCTCTCCTCTTTCTCTCTCTATATATCTATATATATTTATATCTACACCATATATACATATATGTGTAGCATTAAAATATCTCAACTAACAGCAGCAAGCACATATTGACTACTTAATATATACCAGGCAATGTACTAATCTTTACATGCATTATCTCATTAAATACCCATACTAACTCTACAGAGCTACGTATTATCATGGTGTCTTTTTTATTGATTAGGAAAATGAGGGCTGTTTGTTTAAGGTTACAGCAGAGCTAAGTGGTAGAGCTGGATTGTCACCTAGGTCTGTCTGACAGAATGACCTGAATTTGGAACCTCTGCTATATGCTGCCTTTTTATTATAAGTAACCAAAATAATAAAATAATAATAATGAAGAAGAAAAATGATGATGGTGATGATGATGGTGATGATGATGTTTGTTTTTGAAAATTTTGTGATATAAAAACATGTAGGGGCTTCCCTGGTGGCGCAGTGGTTGAGAGTCCGCCTGCCAGTGCAGGGGACACGGGTTCGTGCCCCGGTCTGGGAAGATCCCACATGCCGCGGAGCGGCTGGGCCTGTGAGCCATGGCCGCTGAGCCTGCGCTTCCGGAGCCTGTGCTCTGCAACGGGAGAGGCCACAACAGTGAGAGGCCCGCGTACCGCAAAAAAAAAAAAAAAAAAAAAAAAAAGAAACGTAGTCATTTTTGATCTGTTTTCTCATCAGTTTAAAGAGAAGAATTTGACTTGATAACTGTCAAAGTCCCTCCACTTCATAAGTTTTCTAAATCTAGAATTGTGAAGAGTTACACATATCTAGTTTCTTAGTTGGCCACAAACAAACAAACAAAACTGTACTCTCAGTGCTATAGCAAAAGAGCAATCTCCATGATTCATGTTGGTGTCCAACAAACTAGACCAAAACTACACCAGGAGTTGGGAATTTCAAAAGACTCTGGTTTTGTGACAACACTCTCTCTTGCACTTTTTCTTTCTTCCTTTATTTTCTCCCTTTTGGCCCTTTTCCAAAGTAAGAACCAGCAGACTCACATTTTCTCTATTCCAGTTTTTAAAGCATTTTAACAAGTGCTTCAGCTGGCTTCCAAACGTTCAGAGATCAATGGCCCATAGGAGCTGCTCTAACCTTCATCTCCATCTTTCTTTGGGTTTCAAGCCTGTCCTGGCACTAGGCCTTGAGCATGTAACACTTAAAAAGGAAGTCTGACTTCTGCTTAGCTAGCAATTTTTTAAATATTTGTTTTGATTTTTTTCTGGATTGAGGGGTAATTGCAATAAGCTACTTAACATTAAAAATAGTAAAAGTTATTTAAAAAAATAGTGTATGTTTGCTCTCATCGTTGCTACTTAGCCATTCTTTACCTTTTTAAAGAAAAATTTTATACAATTTTTAAAGGGTACTTTCCATTTACAGTTATTCCAAAACGTTGGCTATATTCCCCGTGTTGTACAATACACCCTTGAGCCTGTCTTACACCCAACAGTTTGCACCTCCCACTCTCCCTTCCCTATATTGCCCCTCCCCCCACTCCCCACACTGGTAACCACTCGTTTGTTCTCTATATCTGTGAGTTTTTAGCTAGCAATTTTTAAAGCAAACATGCAAAGCTGCATTTTCCCCCAACCTATTCTTCCTCTCTAGCATAAGGAAAGACTGATTTTGAGAATCTGTGAGATTCATATCATATAAGTTAGGCCATATAATGATCTAAGAATATGAATACTAGCTTTCATTAATTGATTCATCTTTTGTTTAAGGATATGAAATGTTAAATAAATACTAATATCAAAATATTCCTCTTCAGGTTAGAATCACAATTCTTAAAGTGTTTTTGGTTTCAAGAGTAAAATATGAGACCACAACAGCTGTCAAGAGTTATTACTTTCATTCATCCTGGCACAATAAATTTGGACTGAGTAGACCTGAATGCCATCAGTTTAAACAGTTATAACACCAGTCTGTAATTGCCTTTACATGCTTTAATTATGATGTCTATTTGCCCAGAAGCTCTAATTTATGTCTAGCAAGCTTTATTTCAGGCAGTAGAACTATGCTGATCTGCATGTCTTTCTTAAGTGGGCAACAAGTACATCATTTGTCATGTAAAATCAAGACTTGGATACAAATGTTTTTATCCAGAGTGAAAGGGAAGTTTTATGGTTTTTCATATGAGTTTGTCAGTGAAAATATGTTTTGTATCTTCCACATGGAGCAGTAAAACCAAAGTCAACAGCATTACATTTGCTGATGACAACCAGAAGAGCAACTGTGGATGGAAAAACCCGGTCAATCCTGACTTCCTTACCTCTGGGAAGGAAGGTCATATTTGCATCACTTGCATAACTCAGCAACTAAGTATTCTTTAGCATCATCAATATTGTACGTCATTTTCAGAATTAGGTATCAAATTCAACACCTGAATTGTTTTGTTTCTAGGATACTGACAAAGTACTTCCCTACTCCAGAAAGGAAACAAACAGGCCTCCTAATTAACTATTCAGAAAGGATGTGTTCTGTTTCAAGAAAATAACAGCTATGAAAATATAGAACTAGATAGTAAATGTTAGAGGGCTATTTTTCACTCCATAAAATAACTCCCTACATATTTTCCTTGGATTAAAAACTCAACTGGTATATTTGTAATACAACACATTCCATGCACTATATGTATATATGTATGTATATATACAGTTCCAGAACATATAAAAGATGGAAGTAGAATTTATTTCCATAACTAATTACTTTAGCAACACAGTAAATTAAACAAAATTTAACAGGAAAACTTTTTGCCATGAAAATTATCAATCAGGATCTATTATATAGACATTTTTCCCTCAGTCTGCTTGAAACTTAAAATTCTGCAAACTATAATATGGTGTAACAGGGCAAGATGTGTTAGTTAAGTTCTAGTGTGACATTTTATTTTAATTAGCCTGTAGTTAAGTTGGATAAAGTTACATGTGTAGTGTGGCCTTTACGAGGACAGATGTTTAAAAATTTGAGGTTTCAATACTGTCATCAACCACTTTCCCTGAGATGTTAACATCTGGTGAATCCTTGTAACTCAGTCAGATACATGTGTTTTCTTTTTAACAAACTTAACAAAAGAAAGTGGATATTAAAGAAAAACAAAAGCACTGTTGAGCAGCTTATTCAGTTCAGTCTCATTACTTTCTTCTTACAGAAAATTTGGAGATGTGTGTCCTTTGTGGCATGTATACCTTATTGTCAATTAGTATTTATTGACATTCCCTATGCCCAGAGCACATCACAAAATTACTGTGTACTTATATTAAGAAACGCAGGCTCTAGAGGAAGTTTTCAGTTGAGCATTAGGATGAGCAAGAGAAAAAAATGGATAGAGACTGTAGACATTTGATTAGGTTTCTATATTTCTTCAACAATATGGACTAGATTTATTCGAAACTCTCCAAATGTGGATAATCCTGAAAAAGAGAGGCCACACTCATATTCAATGAATGAAGAGAAGGAGCTAAGAGGGGGAAGGAAGAAGTGATTCTGATACCCAAGGAAAGTGAGTTTTCCTTCAAGAGCTCTATGTTACAAAGATGTATCATTTCATGCATTGTATCAAAAAAATTAAAAGTTATTAAACTCACTACATACTTCTAGTGAGAGTCTGTATTACTCTGATAAGAATTCTGAAATTATGTAGCAAGAATCTTTGATGAAATTATTTCCTTTTACCCAGTAATTTTCCTTTTAGCAATCTGTCCTGTTGAAATAGGTCAAGGGAAAATGTATGATTAAAGACAACTGCATCATTATTTATGATAATGAAATTTGGAAAAATCCAAATTTCCAGCAATATACGTGAAATTATAGGACATTCACATGGATGTCATGCAGCCATTAAAGGGGTATTTCTCAGAATATTTAATAGGAGCAGAATGTTTCTACAACATAAAAAGTATAAGAAACAAGATTCTTTTCTGTATTTTCCCCAAAGGTCTACCTGTAATTAACCTGTAAAACTAACCTATAAAATTATTTTTAAAGCAAAAAGCAAAATTTAAAGAAAGAAATACCCATATCTAAATGAGTAATTAATGATAATTTTCAGTAAATTCTACGTTGCAAAGTATAATGTGTCTTACTAGGACAAGGGTGGAATGAATTTCTACTCTTTGAAAGTCTGGTAATGATGAATATAACATCCTCTGTACTAGAAGTTTCTGAAAATGGGCTCCTGGCCACAAGAAGGCCATATGTCTGATTGATATCCTCAGGGCTCAAGTTCAGCAAGACATTGGTGTCTGTCTTTTGATTCCCTTGACTACAACCACCTGAAAAGACTAAGTCAGGCTCACCCCCTGGACTGACCTTCAGAATTGCACAGTGTGATTTCTGGGCCTTTTGCCCAAGAAAGTTCTGTCCACATATTTTCTGATGCCTGAAAATTGTTTAAAAGGGACAGAGGTTTTTTTTTTTTTTTCACATTTAGAAATAACATATAGATGCCACTTAAAATGGAAATACTAGGCTATAACCCCATATTGACTGAAATTCAAAACCACCAATTTACATGGTTAATATGAATTTAGTTACTATTATATTATTTTTTTCCTAAGTACTTTGATTTTTGGTGCCTTTTGCTTTCTACACTGAAACAGTTTAAATTATCACTATCAGAATCTTCCTAGTTTTGAGAAGATGAAAGAATTGGAAGAAAAGGAAGACACAAAGGGATGTGGAAAAGGAAAGGTAGGCATGGCTAGCAAATGGCAGAGAAAGGAGAATTTGGAGATGAAGACAAATCTATGCATTTCATGATTTTATCTAAGTCATTATTAATATGTTTTATATATTCATACACAAACTGGAGATTTGATGGATTTAGTTACCAAGGACAGGTGAATGGATATGTGTTTAACTTAGCCAAGATGTTCATGTTAGGTCACCAGCCATGTATTAACTCAGCTTTGTGTAATTTCTAATGATTGTTCTTATAATTAACTCACATAGTAGTTTTATTAACCTCTGAGGTTAACCCTCAATTTAGGACAATGTTGAGTCAGACCCCCAAGCTCTTGATTAATGAAACTCTGTTGGAGATTTTCACCATCTCATGAAAGTAGGCATCACTTACAGGTTCCCTATCACTGGTCCTGGCCACCCTCCTTACTCCCCCGCCCATGACTCTTCACTCAGTTCCCTTCCTTAGGATTTGATAACACATTTTGAGCCTGTTGAAATTAATAGCTTTTTCAAATCTGGAAAGGGCAAAAATTAAATCCCAAAGGAGGTGAAAAATCAAAGTACATATTGTAGAAAACAAACATATTTTAGGCATCTCGAGTCTTTCCTTTTTTTTGGTCCTTAACATTATTTCCTATTTTCACTTATCCTTTGTGATCAGCTGTTCACCTACCCCAATACTATTAAAGTAGCAACACTAAAAGGTAGTTATTTCAAATCAACTGTTGCTCAAAAATTCATGGATTAAGGTTAGATTTCTCAAACTAGTAAATGATGTATCACACTGAGAAGTGGAGTTAGAAAATAAAACAAAAGTTGTTTAAAACAATACAAGTCCCAGGTTGATGTCTATGGTTTACTTGGTGCTTAAAAGGTATTCCTTTCAGCAGTGACAATAAAGGAGTTAATTAGAGTATTTTCTGGAGCATTCTGATTGTTATCAAGACATGCCCATCTTTCTTCAAACAAATATACAGCCAAACCTTCCAATTTGCATAAGAAATTTTCATATTTTCAATTTGATTTGGTTTTATAATTTTTGTTCAAGAAAAAGTAATTTTTGAAAAAAAAGAAAGCTTACAAATGATTTATTCCATTCTGTAAAACATTTTAGAAGACAGAGAACAATTTCATTTATTCCAAATTCAGGGACAATATAAGGAAACCCAATGGGCAACCATCTATCGTAAAATTCTTTGAATCATTTTTTCAAGTAAAGAGATACAATTAATATCATTTTGGCTATGCTCATTACAGATAACTGGTACAATAAACCACTCCCTCTTGGTCCAAGATATTTATAGTTTTGCATAACTTCTTAGAAATGTATCTTCCTAGGAGTTATTGAAAGGTCTGTATGAGAATGGCCGCTTAGGAAATTTTATATTTCAAAATTTCTTTTCAAAGTAGCAATAACATCTAATATACCTCAATATACCATAGCATGAGTAAAGAGCGCGATACAATTTTGATACGTTTGTTTCATATACAGCATGGCTTTAATGCTGCTTGTAGTCTCCCATCTCAAAATAATGACAATTATAAAACTACTTGCATGTATATGGAATTAATTCAAAGCCTTAGGTTTATCATCAAAGAAACATTAATACCCTGACTTGTATAAAAATTACATATGTTCATGCCTCAAAGTGAGTGAATATTTCCAATGTTGGAAATCTGTTGACTACGATAATTTTATAGTCTCTAAAACCATCATCTTATCTTTTTGCACTATAACTTTGGATGTGCTATTAGTAAAGATTATCAGATCTGTAATCTTCATTTTGAAGACAGATTTACCATTTTGATTTAAACTCTCTCCCCAGTAACAATAATAACATTGATAACATAAGGGATGGACTATGCATTTTTTTTTTAGTTGTATTCATTAAATGCATTTCTACTTTCAAATGGTTAATGTAAGAAAAAATTCCTTAACAAACATGAATATATGGTTTAAATTATACTTTTGATAACCTTTTATATCAAACCACTAAAAACAACTAATTTTCTGCTAAAGTTTATGATATATACATACATGTATACCATATTTCAAATAAAAAAATATAACTGAATGTGCTGTATATATTTATAAACAAGAGGGGAAATTTCCCATAATTTGGTATAACTGAATACAGATAGATAAATCAGACTAAGAAATTCTAGACTTAACTCTAAGATAAATATGTTAAAATTCTTATTTGTGGACTAGATATTTTTACCAAGGCATATTCTGTACATATTCTTATGTTTCAGTCCTTTAACCAAAAGCCACTCGCTCACATTTTATGAATATATTATCCATAACTTAACTATCACAATGTCCATTATATTTGGCTGGATAAAAATGATTTTTAACTGTAATAGTGTCATTTACTTTAATGAATCTCTACCCTTTCCCCCAATTTTCAAAAATTGTATTTTAACATATTAGTGGGTATTGTAAGTCAAACTGTTCCACACTGCCTGTTTTAAAACCAATTCAAGGGCTTCCCCAGTGGCGCAGTGGTTAAGAATCCACATGCCAATGCAGGGGACACGGGTTCGAGCCCCGGTTGGGGAAGATCCCACATGTCGCGGAGCAACTAAGCCCGTGCGCCACAACTACTGAGTCTGCGCTCTACAGCCCGCGAGCCACAACTACTGAGCCCACATGCCACAACTACTGAAGCCCACGCACCTAGAGCCCGTGCTCTGCAACAACAGAAGCCACCGCAATGAGAGGCCCGCACGCTGCAACAAAGAGTAGCCCCCGCTAGCCGCAACTAGAGAAAGCCCGCGTACAGCAACAAAGATCCAACACAGCCAAAAATAAATAAATAAGTAAAATAAATTTTAAAATCCAACAATTCAAGCCTTATAAAATGACAACATAATACCATCAGCAAACCCTTCAGTCCATCTAATTTTTCAACAACCATCTAAATAACACATGAGTTTTTATATCCATATGTCCAGCTTAGTCCTAACGCACGCACCAGGGGGATGGAATACGCCATATTTGCTGGTATTTTCTAATTTTGCTCCCTTTAAATAAACATGGGCTTAGCTCAGAGTATTACACCAGGTTACAATCTAGGCTTATTAACAGTCAGAACGTAATGAGAAAAGTGTATTAACTAGAATTAAGGAATTACTCACCCAGCTGGGTCTCCTGAATTGTCAGTTTACTTTCCATAGGATACAAAAGCTTGGGTGGTTTATCAGTGAGAGGGGCTGAAAAACAATAATAATACAGACTTATAGTTATGCTGCATAAACTGAAGGATAGAACACAGTTTATTTTCCCAAGTAGTTTTCATTCTCTGAGTAGTGTGTCAAAGCATTCTACCAAGTAATGACTTACATATTGCAGGTAGTACCTTCAGGCGAGCTGAAAAGCTATTAGATTATACATGAGTCAAATATAACACTACCAAATTGGCAGTCACATGAGACTGTTGAAGTACAGAATCAGGATCGGTCAGTCCTTAAGAATGTATGATTGTACTTCACCAAATATTTTCAGTTTTCACCTTGCTTTCCTTTTTACAGGGTACCCTACATTTTCTCTGTGTTAATTAAAGATACACATGATATCTGTATCGTGCATTTCAATGATTTAGGGGGCATAATATTGCCTCTTTCTTCTTAATCCCATTCCTAGTTTCCCTACCCTGGATCACATTGCCTCAAAACCCATAATTTAGTAATTAGATTAAGCATTTCTCACATATATCTCCTATAAATGAGGCAGCAATGTGACATTACATTACTACAAATACAAGCTGCATATTCAAACATGCATAAAAGCAGTCACCAAGTTATATTTTAAGTAATACTTTTCATTTAGTCAGAACCCCTTATTACTATTATCCATGACATTTTATAGTGCTTATTTCTAATTTGCATGATATACTGTCTTTGATTTTTAGCTTCTACACATTACTGCTCTGTGCACTTATCAATTTATCAATGATCAGTGTACAGATCTAAGAGTTGGCTATTAAGCATCTTGAAGATAGGTTTCCCATTGCATACTTCATTCCTAGCTAACTAGACTATCTGGACTTTAGACAAATAGTCAGTCAGTGATCCTTCATTAAAGACTCCCTCCTCACCCTCTCTGACTGAAATGCCCAGGTCCCTGTGAAATCTGTCACTGCAACTTCCACTCTGTGAGAAGTACAGAAATGATCAATTAAGGGTTGCTGAAATTGATTGAAAAATTAAATGATTTTGCTTTGAGGGCTTCCCTCCTTGCCAGGAGGACACGCCAGTTTGGTTGATAACCAGAAGGCTGATCTAGACAGCTGTGCCCGGAGTTGGCCACAAATCCTCATCACCAGAGGATTCAAGAATTCAATCTGCTTCAGCAGCTCACCTCTATCTCTCCTTAACAGAAAACACAGTCAGTGCAAACGGATGATGCATCCCAGCACCGAAAAACAGGAATGAGTTTTAAGAGTCCTGGTTTGGAAGACCAACCTCACATAGATCAGTAGCTTTTGTTCATAACTAATTGAATGCATTATTCATTCATCTTCATTAATATTTAACACAGGGATGGGAAGGAAGGGGAAAGGAAAGTTGGGGTAATAAGATGAGATAAATCACTTTGAAATTCTTCTCAAAGATTTGACATCACTCTGATTAACCTCAAGTACTTGTATGTCTTGCCTAAAGTGATCTTAACAGATTTTTATTCTCCTAATAGCTAAATAAGTAGGTTAGTCACTAAATGCTGGCAAACCAGTTCACCATTAATAGGTCAAAGAGCCACATTTCCTAGGCTCTGGTTATCAAATGGTTTCAGGTAACTTCAAAAGCAATATGGCATCAAAATAACCTGTTTCTTCGTAAATTAACTCCGTTTATAAAAGCTTGTGATTGTAGAGTCACAAGCAGACAATTCAACAGTTATAGAAAGCAGCTGAGAAAAATGTTCCCTGTTCAAACACATCCCACACTAATTTATAATAAAAGAAAATATCTGTAGAGAAAGATAATAAAATCCATAGATAGGACATTTGCTCAGAAATATAAAATGGTTGTGTGGTTCTCCACCCCAACACACCACCCACCCCATGGCATAATGTTACATCCTTAAGATCTTTCCATATTATCCTCATGGGGCAACTCCAAGTTAACAGAGGAATCAGAGTGTTCAAGCCAGAAAAAATTATAAGCTTATTAAGTTCTTTGATTTTTAAATTGTGTTCCCTAAAGCCCTATGGTTTCCACAGTGCCCCTCTGGGCAGGTGAAATGCATATACAGATAAGGGGTGGACCGAGGGCCTTGACTCCATACCTTGTTGTACTGCCTACCCCTCTCTTGATATAAGTAGCTCTGCTTTTACTTATACATCAGTATTCCATCCAAGATTTTAACCCCCCAAATCCAATTCAACTCAACTGATGTATACTGGACACTATAATGTGCTAGGTATTGTGATAGTGGCTTTGGAATATCTTTGGTTTCTGCCTTTACATCTTACAGTAATCAGAAGTTAAAAAATAATGGCAATAGTGAAAAATTCTGGGCTGATTCAACTCCCTTGTTTTATTTACTTAATTTTTTACTTTTTCTTTTTTTACATTTTTTTTCTTTTTTAAATTGAAGTATAGTTGATTTACAATGTTGTGCCAGTCTCTGATGTACAAAGTGACTCAGTTATAAACATATATACACTTTTTTTAATATTCTATTCCATTATGGTTTATTACAGGATATTGAGCATAGTTCCCGTGCTTTACAGTAGGACCTCGTTGTTTATCCATTCTAAATGTAATAGTTTGCATCTACCAGCCCCAAACTCCCAGTCCACCCCTCTCCCTCCCCACTCCCCCTTGGCAACCACAGGTCTGTTCTCTATGAGTCTGTTTCTGTTTTGTACATAGGTTCATTTTGTCATATTTTAGATTCCACATATAAGTGATATCATATGGTATTTGTCTTTCTCTTTCTGACTTACTTCACTTAGTATGATAATCTCTAGTTGCATCCATGTTGCTGCAAATGGCATTATTTCATTCTTTTTTATGGCTGAGTAGTATTCAATTGTATATATGTACCACATCTTCTTTATCCATTCGTCTGTCAATGGACATTTAAGTTGCTTCCATGTTTTGGCTACTGTGAACAGTGCTGCTATGAACATAGGGGTGCATGTATCTTTTTAATAATTAGAGAAATGCAAATCAAAACTACCATGAGGCACCACCTCACACTGGTCAGAATGGCCATCATTAAAAAAAGTCTACAAATAACAAATGCTGGAGAGGATGTGGAGAAAAGGGAACCCTCCTACACTGTTGGTGGGAATGTAAGTTGGTATAGCCACTGTGGAACACAGTATGGAGGTTCCTAAGAAAACTAGAGTTACCATATGACCCAGCAACCCCGCTCCTGGGAATATACGCAGACAAATCTATAATTCAACTCCCTTGTGTTAGAGGTCAAAGATCCGAGGTGTAAAAAGCACAACTGGTTTGCCAAAGGTAACAGAGCAAATTCAAGGTAGAGTCCTTGCTAGATCTTTGCCTCCCAGTTCTGTCAAGCAACTACTAGCCCTGTGCAGTGATTCCCCTCAAGGTGTGAGCAATCTGTTAGGAGAGCAAAAACACACAAATAAGTGACTCTAACCTACAGCAAAGCACTCGTACTGTGCAATCTGTCACCTCTAAGTTCTGATATTATGCTCTAGAGGGATACTGTTGAGGCATGTTTCTTGTATGATTCACTTGTCTTTGATAAAAGTGAACTGAAACTGTCAGAGAACACAAGAGGTGACTACAGATTTGACACATGACTGTGAAATGGGGTGACCATTAAAGCTAAGATATAGCTCCACAGTCATTTGAGGGTGAACAATTGTGCTGCCACAAAGAAAAGACATGTGCTGAATTATCCATTATTTGAATATTTCTGACACTTTATGGTGTTTAACAAATATTAGTTGAATTGAATTGACAGAAGACAAAACTGGCAAACAAATGCAGGAATGGTAATGACCAAACAAAATGAACACAAACACAAAGCCCTCTTCATTTTCTGCATGGGCAAAAGTACGACTGGAAGGAACTCAAACAAATTAGTTACAATAAAAAACAAAGTTATAAGCATTAGACCATGACTAGACCAACTAACATTTTATTGTCAAGAAAACATCTTGCCTTTTGGGACCCTTTCTTTCCTTCTCTCTCCCTT
This sequence comes from Hyperoodon ampullatus, assembly GCF_949752795.1. Taxonomy (NCBI): domain Eukaryota; kingdom Metazoa; phylum Chordata; class Mammalia; order Artiodactyla; family Ziphiidae; genus Hyperoodon; species Hyperoodon ampullatus. Next base: position 27,412,597 of record NC_136913.1, on the reverse strand, counting down.
TCTCTCTCTCTCTCTCATTCACACACACACACACACACACACACACACACACACACACACTCTCACTAAGCTGAAATCATTGAAAAAATAAAGCAAGTCTAACAGTAGTGACATGAAGCACAGGCTGATTTTAAATCCTAATCACATTTTGTCTACAAAAAAATACACAACAATTATAGTAGAGATGTTTCTCTGGCTACCTATGCATTGAAATATTTCTATGAATCCACCAACAAAAATATTTTCAAGCTCTCATTTTATTCTTCACAATATCCCATTGACAACATTAAAGATAACATAGTTATTTTAAAAGTGTTTTCATTTTGAAATTAAAAATCTTTATTTCTATTTTAAAATAAAAATCTTTTACAGAGTTATTAATATGTCCTGATCGACAAAACCATTCTTCAGAGTAGAAGGAACAATTTAAAGGACATTTGTTTTGCTTACCAGCTGCTAGTTAGAGAAACATCTGGAAGGCGGTATACACAAAGTTGTGTATAGGAATAATTCCTATGTTAACGTTCCCTAAATAATTATGAAGAGATGAAGTCTCTCTCTTTTTTCCCCATGCCATGTACACTTGGGTTATGGAATAGTGAAAAAGAGGATCCAATTTTCCAAAGCAAAAGTGACAAGAGACCAGGGCAATGAGTCCAGTATTCTCGAATTTTTCTAATGTTCTTAAAGAGAAGAGAAATATGAGATATTTAGGATGAGTGTACCTTTGTTTTGACATCCCTCTAAAATTTAAGTTTAGTCCCTCAAATACTCTTGAGAATAATTAATATTTCTTGGATACTTAAAATTGTCCTACCACAAAATCTGTTCTTTCAAAATCATAGATACTTTTCAAAATGTATTTTAAGTAGTGTCTTCTCTGCTTTGTTTCTTAGAAGCATTATGGTAAGGTAAGAAAGATAATACAGATATTTTTCAGGGAGACATGGGTCTAATAAATTCTGACTGTTAGAAGTTAGACCTGGTTGGTTTGGCAAGTTGGAGAACTTATTTAAACTCTATAAGTCTCAGTCTCCTTATATAAAAAATGTGACATTTTCCCCTTATGGCTTGGTGTAAGGATTAAATAGGATAACAGATTAAATGCCTGGATATATTAGATGGAAAATACATCTGTTCTAATGATATCCATCGAAGTTTGGGACAACAGCATTTAGCATTCTTTGTAGCCTGAGAAGAAAAAAAATATTGTTTGTAAAATAATGAACTGGATATTTAGATAAGGGTTCAAAAGGCATTTACATTTTGAATTTAAGAATCATTAATATTTCCTACATTAGTTTCCATAGCAGGAGAACTGGTCCATCCTTCAAAAACACAATTCAACAAAAGGATTTTGAAGACTTTTAGATATGCAAGCAAGGTACTGGGATTGTAAAGGACTCAAACAAAGATAAACAAAACACAGCTTTTAACCCTCACAGAGCTTACAACCTAGATACATAATTAAAATATAACTCCACGAGTCAATTTCAAGAGCCTTTATGAAGTACCTGCAAATAATAAGTACTATATTACAAATAAAATGACCAATAAGGCATGGAGTTATACATAAGAATGTATGAGATGAGAACGCATATATGATGCATTGTGATGAGTGCTATACTCAGAGGTAATTTCTTTATGACCCTATTTAAATCTACCAGCTAAATCTGGTCACAAAACAATACTCACAGATTTATTCAGCTGACAATAAAACACGCTCTGTGGCAATCCCACCAACACACTCCATTTTACAATGGAGATTTTTGGTTTGTTTTGCTGTCTGCATGTACTTTTTTTAAAACTTATAAGACTTGACAACCAACTGCCTATTGTCCTAGCAAGCCAACGGAATGTGAATTACTCATAGAGCTTCAATGACTCAAAACGGGATTTCAGTTCTGCTTTCTTTGGTCTGGAATGTTTTAACATTAGTTCTTAATAGTGGAGCACAGCACTCATGATATATATAGCAAGTAGACAAAACCTCATGTTCCTTCAGAGAAAAAAAATGAATGGATGGGAGAAAATATGAGTGTATACTAGGTGAAGCCATTTGGGAGAAGAAAGGTGCTTAACTTTTCACTTATCTCTAATGCACTGGGATTGGCAAAATTTCTCCTTTCTGTTGCAAACAATTATGGTAACTCCCAATGGAGCCATGGAACCTCAGAAGCCTCAAAGAGGAAGGAGTGGCAAATCAACTGAGCAGAGAGTGCAGGGAAAGTGGTTTATGAACAAACAAACACCATATAAATGATAACCTTGATCTAGGAGTCATGTCAAAGTGATAAAGCAAATACTCCCAAGGATGTAACTCTTAATATAATCTATCAAATTGCATGTATTCAGGAAAATCAAAATTAATTTGACTAGCTTTGATACTTAATATTTTTTATTCATATAGTTTGATAAGTATAGCTTATAATGCAAATTTAAAAAATATGTTCATTCATTCATTTTAACAAATTTTTTTTTTTTTTTTTTTTGGCAGTACGCAGGCCTCTCACCACCGCGGCCTCTCCCGTTGCGGAGCACAGGCTCTGGACGTGCAGGCCCAGTGGCCATGGCTCACGGGCCCAGCCGCTCCGCGGCACGTGGGATCCTCCAGGACTGGGGCACGAACCCACGTCCCCTGCATCAGCAGGCAGACTCTTAACCACTGCGACACCAGGGAAGCCCTCAACAAATATTTTTAAAACACCTTCTCTTTGCCAGGAATTTTTCTAGCTACTAGAGGGTATAACAGTGAAGCAGACAGACACAACTCCTGCTCTCATGGAGCTTGCATTCCAGAGAGGGAGATGGAAACTATACGTGTAAATGAATACATGCATAACATAATATCAGGTAGTTCTAAGTACTGTAGAACATATAGCAGCTGGGACTTCCCTGGTGGCGCAGTGGTTAAGAATCCGCCTGCCAATGCAGGGGACATGGGTTTGAGCCCTGGTCCGGGAAGATCCCACATGCCGTGGAGCAACTAAGCCCGTGTGCCACAACTACTGAGCCTGCGCTCTAGAGCCTGCGAGCCACAACTACTGAGCCCATGTGCCACAACTACTGAAGCCCGCACCCCTAGAGCCCGTGCTCCGCAACAAGAGAAGCCACTGCAGTGAGAAGCCTGTGCACCGCAACGAAGAGTAGCCCCTGCTCGCAGCAACTAGAGGAAGCCCGTGTGCAGCAACGAAGACCCAAGGCAGCCAAAAGTAAATAAATAAAATAAATAAATTTATAAAAAAAGAAAAAGAAAACAAAGCAGCTAGCGCAGGTGATATTTTAGAGGAATGTCAGGAAAGTTTGCTTTGAAGATCTTTGAAACAGATCTCTGTGAAAGGAGGGAACCAGCCATGGAAACACCTGGAGGAAGATTATGGCAGGCAGAGGAAGGTGCAAAGGCCATGAAATGGGAGTGCACTTGGCATGTTTGAGGGAAGGCACAGATCATTATAGCTATCTTGACAAAAGGAAAGAGTGGCAATGAGTTCAGAGATAGTCATGGGCCAATTCAGGCACGGCCTTGTAGAACATGGAAAAGACTTGGGTTTTATTCTAAACCTAATGAGAATGCACTGGAGACTTGTGGAGAGGAGCTTCTGGTGGCATTTATATGCCAAAAGTGTCACTCTGGCACCTTGGTGTTCACGTCTAGGAGGACGGAGTAGTGTGGAGGCAGAAGGCCAGCAAGGAGGGTATGGAAGCAGTACACCAAATGGTGATGATACATTAGTGCTGCTGCTGGAAATGGTAGGAGTTTTTCCTTTAAATACCTATTTGGTAGGTAGAACTAACAAAATTTACTGATGGATTTGATATGGAATGTAAATGAAAATCTAGAAGTTAAGGGGGATCCCCAGTTATGCACTTGAGCAAACACCTGAAGGGCAGTGCTACTTAATGATACGGGGGCAGTACAAGAGGGGCAGTTTTATAAGATAGTAGGAATCAAGAGACACGTTTTTATAAATCAATTCAGTCACCTCCAATTATGCATAGAGGCTAGAGAGTTTTCCTACTGATCAATGATTTACATTTTGAAAAACCAAGCCACTGGCTGATGACTCATCTTCTCCTCTGGTCTCCCAGAGGACTGAGAAGGGGTCTAAAAAAAAAGCTTCATGTTTCAGGCTAATGCCATATTCATTTATCATGAGATAAACTTTGGCTAACCTCTACTATCCTTTGCTTTAACACCATTCATAAAAATATATGTATACCACCAAACTTATTTTTGACTAATAGAATCAGGAGCATGCTTAGTCAAGATACTAAGAATGACTCTCTAGTATTCCCTTGGTTCAATGATATGTGGCACATATTCAATCAGCAAATTTAATATCATCATATATAATTTAGTTTTTTCTTATTTAAAAATATTAATTGTGAAGTACTAACAAAGACATTATGGAATTTATATTTCATCACTTCCCATTATCTTGATAAACCTCCCAGGTAACATAAACAATGAAAAGATTATATTCATTCAATACTTGTTTTTAAAATAGAATCACGTAAGAATATCATAGGAAAAGTTAACTAACATGGAGCTAATGTTAGGGCTCAGGTTTTCTATTCACTTGCCGCCTTCTACGGTTGTCTCTAAAGCCCCACTTCCCAGCTTCCATTGTCTGCAGCCCTGCTTGCTGCATCCAGACTCATGGTCGATTCTAGAACTCATTCAGTCACCCGCTACACCCTGATTCTGACCTAATGAGCTGAGAAGAATATGAAGGGCAAACAAAAGAGAGCATAGGTAGACAGAATAAATAAAGGTGGTTTAATATTTTTAATTCTTATTTTTAAAACAACTGCTGCAGTGAATTTTGCACAACTGCTGTGGGGATAAATTCTGATTGCATGACTGATTTCAACCATCTTAAATAAATCTGTGTGTAGTCAAAGCTAAAGCAAAAAAGTGGTGAGAAGGAAACAATAGATAATTACCTGCAGAAATTATGATGAACCCTAGGAAAAGAATGCTGATTGATATAATACCTGTAATCAAGTAGGTGAGCATGCCCACTACTGTTTTCACTTCTGCTGACAGGCAAAGAAGGAACTAATGGTCACCAATTAGCTTCTAGGGACAATAGTCAATTCCAAAAAATTATATGTCCTATGAGGGAAAGTATCTCTTCCCTAGTAATGAGAAAGTAAGCAAAATTATCATATCATATTTTTCTTTTTATATTAGTAGATAAAAGGCCCTCAAGAAACGAAAATAATAAATCCCAGGCTGTCTGGAAATGCGTATTAAGGGAAATTGTGGACTACACAAAAGGCACCATGTTACTACTGAAAGTCAGAAAATATTTTATTCTCTGCTTGGCTTGGAATATCACAGTAAGACATCACACTTCCATAGTATAGTGTAATGTACTTTAATGTCCTTCCAAGTTATATTGGGTTGGTTTACTTATATCATACTTCAATGTAGAAAATATTCACACCTCTTGGCTTTTTCTTCATGTTATAGTATCTTGCACAATTACTCACTGGTATGGCTCTCCGACAGTGGTTTTCAACTGGGGTTGTCACAACTGGCGAGGGGGGTACTATTTGACAAGGGATGCTTTTAAACATCCTACAGTGCACATAAAAGCCCCTCACAATAATTATCCTGTGCCAGATATCAATAATGCTGAGCTTGAGAAGCCCTGCCTTATGATAACCATATATTTAAAGTGGTTGTATTACCTATATTTCAAGCCTGAATTGGACAAGAGACTTTAATTTTCTAGTAGACAGAAAGCTATTGAAAACATGAGGATTGATGAAACAGGATGGAGGAAGCTGTAGTCTGGGTCACCGTAGAGTGGACCACAGCAATCAAGAGAGCCATGAAGGGTGTATGAAAGTCTGCATAGGCTTAGCACACAGAAAGGTCAGGTATGTCTGACAGGGTACAAGGGAGAGACGGGAGGCCAAAATGAGAATAATTAATGTGAGAGTCCATATAAAGAATGAGTAACCTCTTCCTCCTTCCAAACCCTTATAGCGAGGATGACCACCACCAAGGCCTCTTGTCCCTACCCAAACGACTAAAAAATAAGAGGTTCTTCTCTAAAGACATAGAATAAACCATCTAATGCAGAGTAGTGGAGGCAACCCAGAACTGCAGAAATAATTCAAACCTATTATAAAACATTTAGGTGATGAAATATTACATAATTATTTCACAGCAAAATCTTCCTAATATTGTACTATTATACTTCACTTAATTTGAAAGTTGTTTGCAATCACTGAACACATATTTACCAACAGAAGGTAGTCTAAAAAATATATATATGTATACATATATATTATATATACATTTTTTTTGATCAGTGGCAGTAAGTATTCAAGGGATCTAGCCAGGGATTAAAAACAAAGTAGCCCATGTAATATCTCAATTTGTCATTAAAAGCTAACATAGCATACTTTGCTTAATTTCATTCACAAACTATTAAATTGACAGGTAAGCTGGAACTCTCAGCATAAATTTAAGGCTTTTAAGACACAAGAACATAAATGTAAGATTGCAAATAAGCATATGTGTAGGAAAAATTAACACACTATTTTGGGGTGTGCAGTTACATTATTTCATTTGATCATCCATTTGCTACAATGAAAAAATCTAGAAGCTTCTCCCCAAACCAACAGCCAGTGAGGATAGATGCCAAGATCTGAACCTATGTCATTTAATTTTAATGGTCACATGCTTTCCATTTCTGTAGTCTACTTTCCAACATTTGTGATTTCTAATGTAGTTTCTATTAGACACCTTATTTTTCTCCTGGGGTTTCTGATGATATGGGGAAGACTTGGGGAAAAACATTTTGATGGATTTTGGAAACAGAGAGGCAGAAAGGTCTGTGTTAGGACTCAACTGTATTTCACAATCATGAAGCTTTTACTGTAGAATTTGAATAAGCCTAACACTGATTTCTTAAGATTAGAAGAGAGGATTACATCTGTCATCGGCTCTCATAAGCAGAACCCTTTAATGAATACAGAACTTGATGATGACATACAATTTGAGGCTCTCATTATGACGGTGGACCAAAATAAGGGGAAGCGTTTTAGAAATCCCATTAAAATTGTCACCAAAGAGAAAATGAACCTTCAAAAGCATATTCTCCATTGAAATCCAAGGTTTATATATATGAACTAAAATTTTTAAAGTTTTGTAGTAATTATATAAAATATTAGAGACTTCCTTTAGAGTGACTTTATAACCACCCATATCCTGTAAAAAATAACATCACTTTTGCATAAAATGTGGAAACATAAATTAAACAAACAATTCTACTATTACTGAATTGCATTTTTCTCGATGAATTAAATTTCACTGGTGGTCAGCTTCTTACGGGACAGTAACAGTAGATTTGTCAAATGCTGATATATTCAACTTCTGCACTTGCTTTAACTTTCTTGACTTCTGTCAATGATAAGGTTGCACCGGGAGATAGCAGTTTCCTCTGATAGTCTTTGAATCCAATCTAATTTCTGTAGAGTTGGAACCCCCAAATTCCAATATAATAGTAATATAAATACTGTATACTTAAGTTACAGGCTGCTTGTGATATTTAATGACATGACTGCTTAAAGAAATACGCCTACAGATAATTAGCCTCTCTCCTTCCACCCCTTTCTTCCTTTTTCTTCCCTTCTTTCTGTTTACCCTCCCTCCCATCTTCCTTTCCTTCTTTTCTTCCTTTTCTTTTCCCTGCCTCCCTCCTTTCATATCATACTTCCTTCCTTCCCAAGAAATCCATCTGGAAGGCAGACTGAAGGAAAAGCATTTTGTTTTCTCTATTCTGGTTACAATGAAAAAACAGAAACCTAAATTTCCATTCATTCATTTATTCAGCTGTAACTTACTCAGCTACATAATCATCACTTTTTCCTGTTTAGACTGGTATCATTCATTCAAATAACACTGTTGGGAATTAATCTTTTTTGCAGAAATCACTTTATAAAAACGGTTATTTATCAAATAATAACCTCCTATCTAAAAGGATTTTAAGCAGCTTCAACAACGTCTAAATGCTTACTAAAAAGCTCCTATGGCAGTTTTCTGTTGTTTCATAAAAGGAAAGTCTATCACAAGTCATTAAAAACGTGATTACCACCAAAAAGAAAAGAAATCCAAGAAAGAAAAGCATGCCTATGAGCAATAAGATCAGGCACTCTTTAAATAAAACTTGCTATTAAAATCTAATTATGCTGCAAATGCTGTTATATTACTTTTGCTATCAGTGCATAGCTAAGGGTTACTTGGCAACAAACTGGGGTTAGTCATTTTAAGAATTTTCTTTTCAGCAGTGCAGGAACAAACTGCAAATTTGTTCTTAGTTGCATTGAACACCACTCATATCCTCGAAAAGAAAATGAGTACCAAAACAAAAGCCTGTTACAAACAACAACATCCACAGGATGTTGATAATTACTGTAACTGAGTGACGGGTACATGGAATTTCATTATGCTACTCTATTTTTGTGTCCATTATGCTTGAAATTATCCAAAATAAAAACAGTTTTTCAAAGATATCATGGATATGAAAACTTTAGGGTTTGGTTTGGTAAATTTTTTGAATGTTATATATAGCATGAATATGTGCATGTATCTACATATGTCCATATAGTGAAGTATAAATGAGCAATTTTGAGCCAAGTTTATAACAAGAAATGAAATGAAATTGAACTGTATCTATGCCAGCTCAAAGCAATACCACAGCGCTATTTGCTCAGCAAAATTTGTTTCTATACGTCTTCCCATTTGTTTATAATAAATAGAGCAAAGGCATTTTACTTTAGGAAAAAAGCACTAATACAATTTGTCAGCTAAACATTACTGAGTTATAAATTACCCTAAATCTTAGTAGCTTAAAATAGTGGCCATTTATTATTTTTCGTGAGTCTATGAGACACCTGGGGGGTTCAGTGGATCTTGCCCAAGCTGGAATGATCTTTGCTCAGCTCACTCATGCATCTGTGGTCAATTCCCGGTCAAACATGTGGCTTTGCTCATCTGGGCTGGGCTTGCTTACATTTCTTAGATACTTTAGCAAGTTAAGACTTTTATTCAGTAATTGATATGGGATCAATGGAGGTTTGTAAGGAGGCAAGTAGCATGATCCCATGTGAATTTTTTATGCTCCTTTAGTCTAGAACTAGCCTCAGGCTGCTCTGCATCAAGCACACGGAACAGTCTACCATTTTTCCAGTTCACCATTCTCTTAGATTCTTTTGGAACGTGCCTCCTATGCTCATTCTGGAACGTCATATTGCTCCTTCTTAAATCTTAACTCACCTTCCATAACTACCACAGGTATCAATTCTCAGGCTAAAGTTTCCTCATGTCTATCCAACCTTTAAGAGGCTGGGTTGTAACTTTTCCTTCTACACATCTGACTTCCTCTTGAAAGTGTAAACTCCCTGAGAACAGGGCTTATGGTGGTTAAAAAAATTTTTTTTTAACTTTCATGTCCCTAATGTTTTTAGTGTCTTCTGTAACAGGTAGAATATAGTGGATGCTCAAAAAACTTTTGTAGAATGACTTAAGGAAAAACTTAACTGTATTTCATGCATTCTATTTTAAAAGGCAGTAATTGTATGCTCCTTTTTTCTGAAGATTTACATTAAAAACTGTTCATTAAAAATACATTTTCGGGGCTTCCCTGGTGGTGCAGTGGTTGAGAGTCCGCCTGCCGATGCAGGGGACGCGGGTTTGTGCCCGGGTCCGGGAGGATCCCACATGCCGCGGAGCGGCTGGGCCCGTGAGCCATGGCCGCTGGGCCTGCGCGTCCGGAGGCTGTGCTCTGCAGTGGGAGAGGCCACAACGGTGAGAGGCCCGCGTACCGCAAAAAAAAAAAAAAAAAAAAAAAAAAAAATTTTCGATGGCTGAGACAAGCTTCAGTTAGTTTAGAAAACTTACTCATCTAGAAAATAAACTACATGAATCCAGAAAATAACTATTAGTATCCTTTAAAAAATAATAAGTACCAACTATTTGTATAGTTATATGAGAAATATGTCATCCTTGTTTGAGTGATTTATGACCAGGAGTTAGTATATTCAGCTATGTTTCTCATCTCTGGGGAATGAATTTTAATTTTATGATGTCTCTTTTTGTCCACTTATAATGTAAAGATGAAGATAATCACTCAGTCAACAGTGTGTAATCACTGTATGCCAGTGATTAGCCTAGGATTTGGGTTGGTGCCATAGGGCAAGGCCAAGTAAGTACAGAACAAGATACACGCAAGTAATTTACACTCTGGTCGAAGATACATGACCAGTAACACAACAACAAATGAAAGACCCTATTTAATAAAAAGACGAACTCTGTATTCCTGGCTACGGGTGATATCACAGTTCTAAGTTAAGGGATGGAAGAAATAGGATATTAATCAGAGAGAGATTCACGGATGAGGAACATGTAATAGGTAGAGTAGATAATTGTACCTGAACTAGACTACCCAGAAAGACCAAGACTTTCCCTGTCCACCATGCTCTCTCTCACACACTTGGCAAATAATTGATTTTCTGTTGGTATGAGAAGGCACCATGACGTAGGAAGTAAGATGACGGCACAGTGCAAACAAGGAACAGAAATCAAGAAGTCAAACAAGGAAGCCATAAAGTGTGTTCCAAGGAGTACAAGGTTAATAGTTAATAGACCCCTTTATTAGATTCCTTTAATAGACCTCTTTGGCTTCTGTATCTGCAATGGAAAAGTCAAAGGCTTTATTTAGAGTCAGGAAGTCCTAGGTTCCAACCTTGGCTTTGCTCCATTATAAATTTTTTATGAAAATTGCTTCACATGTTTGAAACTCAGTTTCCTCATCTATAAAGTAGATATAAAATATATTTCTTGAAGAAATTGATCTTTTAAAGTTCTGTCATGAAGTTTAAATGAGCTACCTCGTAAGGGTAGCTGATATTAGGCCTAGCACAGAAAATGTGCTTCATATTTGCTAGTGTGCATTAACACTGATATTAGGGATTTGAAGACCTCCAGAAGTAAGGATAAAATGTACCTGAGAAGAGAGGAGGAACAGGTCATTCCAAAAAGAGGGAGCAGCATGAATAAAGAAACAGAGCTGGACTTGATATATCATGTAAGCAGAGAGGTTAATGAGGCAGTCATTTTGAGAAATATGGGCAAATAGGTACCTCCAAAAACATTTTCTTGAAAGAATTAACAAATATAGGAATCATGAGGTGAAGGCCAGTTATTAATCATCTCCTAGGATTAATTTATAAATAAACAACAGATTATCTAATCTGTTTTTCCTCACTGTAAATTGGAATTAGGTTGTGAATTTTGATTCATACATCTACATACTCCAGAATGCTCTTGCTTAGATTAAACAATGCTTCAAAGGCAATGGCTGCAAGCAATAGTTAATTCCATACTGATTAACCTAGCATAAAAGCATTGCTAAACACAGAGCAGTGGCCTCATCAATGACTGTCAGCTCATTTAAGATGGAGAGGTGGATGGTAAACACCACATGGTCTGTAGGATCTAAAGGCAAATTATTAGATTGCTTCAGGCCCCATTAGAAGAACAATGTAAATGCCACAACTGACCTGAACTCAATAAGGTAAGGCCTGCAGGTATGACTTTGAAGCCACTTTCAGGCAACGACACTGTCATTTGCCACATCACCACATTATCAAACAAAAAGAAGACAACAAGAGAACACAGCTAGAGTCAGCCAGCAAATGTCCAACTATGTTAGCCACATTAAAAGATTAGGTCTGCTTTGATGCCTGTATTCTCAAGCTAGTGCTCTATTAATTTAATTTGTGCCTGCTGGTTCCACAATGGGTTGTTAACACTTCAAATTAATATTTGTTGAGCCTGATAAATTGCTAAATTGTGCTTTTCATCTTTGGTTCCTAATAGATTATATAGTTTAGAGTTTATATTCGAGCTGCACTATCCAATATAGTAACCAGTAGCTTGAGTCACACTAGCCACATTTCAAGAGCTCAATAACCACATGTGTCTTGTGGTTACCTTATTGGACAGGCAGATCTGGAACATTTCTGTTACTGCAGAAAGTTCTTTTATGCAGTGATGGACTAGAATTACTCTCAACCTTTCTCATGCCATGACACATTTGGAAATTATTTTTGTAGGGCACCCTGGGGTAAAAAATCTTGTGATCAGAAGTGATTGGTCTAGGGGCTCCAGCTGCCCTGAAGAGCTTAGAGGAGTTGGTATCTTAGCACACCTGAAATGCATTTGGGGCACAGCCATGTGTCACTGCACATCAGTTGGAAAGCTGTGCCTTAGTTGATGTCCAGTCCCACACGATCAGAGAAGTATAGTGTCTGGTCCTCTTGAAAAACAATTACTAATCAGGTTTGTATTTCTAATTAAAAAGACAGGTAATCATAATGTCAACAATATTTGAAAAAGGCTAAAACCCAAGCTGACAGATATCACTGACTATGAAGGCTTTTGCGAAGTGTTATGACAAACACTGATGTTGAATTTCATGGTTCCTGCACCCCCAAAGAACTAGGAAACTTGCTGGCAATATACATCATAAAGCAGAATGTTGAAATCTTAGGACAAGTTTTTAAGACAAAAGAAGAGTAGGAAGTCTTCTTTCTTGTTAAAGCAAAAAGACAAGGAGGAAGAGGAAAGGCGAGTTACTTGTTGTGGACACAGAAGATAAATTGCAGACACCATGGTTATTTGAGAAGTGGATGGAAGCAAACAGCAAGTCTAGGAAATTGGTAGCACTTACGTGTTTGTGAACTTTCAAGTTGTTCCCCAAGATACAGAAAGTGTCTTTTCTTTATAATGATTTTAAGTCACTGGAAAAACCTTTGTTATACAGGCATTATCACTCTGGTACTAAGTGCTAGGCAACCCAAGGAATGCAAGACGCAGCAGTACCTGCTTTTCACAGCCCAGTTTCCAGAGCACAGACTAGTCAAGTCAGAGATGGAGAGATGAGCTCCGTGAGGGCTTGGATTTGAATGGGCTTTTCTACTGAAGACCTAAGATATCGCAGAGCTATTCTCATGAAAATAACAAAAGAACCAGGTACTCTAAGTACTATTTTACAGCTGGTGGAGACTGAGGTAGAACGAATAGTCCGATGGGTGTGCTTCGTGCACATACTCACTGAAGACCTCTGTGCACGAGGCACTGTTCTTAGTGCTGGAGAATTGGCAGTGAACGAAACAAAGCCTGCATGCAGAGGCGAAAGACACAGGGAGATTACAGAGGCAAATAAGAAAATATAGCAAGGTAAGAGAATTGAGATCAGTGCTGTCTTTTATAAAGGCTGGTGAGGGAAGATCTTACTGATAAAGAGACATTTGAGTGGAAACCTAAAGGAAGTGAAGATAGAGGCCATGTAAATATCCAGAAGAGCATTCCAGGCGAAGAGAAGAGCAATTTCAAAAACACTTAGGCGGGACCATGCCTGGAATATGTGAGGAGTAGTGAAGAGGCCATTGTATACACAGGCGAATGAGTTGAGGAAATGAGCTAAGGAAAGAGCAGAACGGTGTGAAGTTAGAGAAATACCAGAGAGCCAGATCACTTACGGCTCTGCACGTTTGGTTTGGACCTAGGGATTGAAAGTCATTGGTGATTTCTGAGAAGAGAATAACATGATCGAACTCGTGTTTTAGGGTTCACTTCTGCGGCTGTGGGAAAATCCACTGCTGGGATGGGAAAGCAGGTTAACATGTTAGGAGGCAATCACAATAGTCCAGATGAGATTTGTTGGTTTGGATTAAGGCAGCAGTGGCAGAGGCAGAGAAGTGTTCATGTACTGACTCTACTTTCAAGGTAGATCCTTGGAATGCGGGACACGAGGTAAAGGGTTGGGGAGATTCAAGGCTGATTGTAAGGTGTTGGCTGGAGTTACTCCAAGAAAGGAGTTTCCATTTACTGCTGTGGGAAGATGGTGGGAGGAGCAATTGGGGCTGCATATGGATGGACAGATCAGGAGCTTGGTTTTGTTCATTTTAACTTTGAGATACCTCTTAAACATCAAATCTGAGCTATTTAGCAGGCAGCTGGATGTATGAGTCTGAGATTCACGGATGACATCAGGGCCAAAGAAATGAATTTGGGAATCATTAGCAACTCAGAAAATATTTAAAGTCATGGCCTGGATGAGATCACTGGGGGAGGAGGGCCCCACTCTGGGTCTGAAGCTCCTTCCTCTCAGATGCTGACCAAGACAAACAAATCAGAGAAATAGCACCGATTACTGCTCAGCTGCCACGCAGCAATGTCAGGCAGCTGCAATGCCCCTGGGTAAATACCCAAAGTAGCTAGTACTTACCATTTTTTCAAAATATTTCAAGAATCAATCTTTCTGACAGCCTGAGAAATACACAGCAAAGCAGCCTTCCACATGAGTAAAAAGAATGCATGCATTATCTGGTAGCATAATGCCAACCTCCATAGCACCAGCTGGAGCCACACTGATGCCTCTTCAGCTTCATTTCTTTTAATTGAACAGCTGGACTAGAGATTGAGAGAGGGTTGATAAGATGCCAGGGGCTGAGCAGGATTTCCAAAACCCTTCTAATACCTGAATGCCTAACAGTGTGCTCATAAGATAGCTCCTGCCTTAAAACCCTAGCCACCTCAGAAGTATATCTCATACTATAGGTATAAAGTACTTGAATTTTAGCCAGATTAATTGTCTTTAAGGGTCAGTTTTGACAACATAAGTAAATGACCAGCCAGTCCATGTAATATAGGGGGGTAAAGTGAATGAAATCAGCTTGTTTTTCTGCTCATCTGGAGGTACATGTGACTTGTTTTATGCTGCCAAGTCAGCAAGTGTTCCCCAAGGCTGTTCCTGCCTTTCTTAACTACAGAAGCATCAAAGCCACGCGGGATTGTATATTTCAACTTAGGGAATTTTTTAATGTTAATTATGATGAAAAGATCACTCTGAAAAGTCAGTGCTATTGTCAGCACATCTTTTGTGTGTATGGGTGAAAAGGTACGTGAAAAGAACACTTTCAAAGTGCCAGGATCACTAGTCAGATCCAATTGTGAGACACATCACATAGCACATATAGTCCAGCAATCACAGGAGTCAACCAGCTAAGAAAACACGCTCTGTGCAAAGTACTGTCTCAAAGGAAAGCCAGATAATGGTTGAGGGGGCCATTGTAGTTGGGCATATCTGGTCCTAAGTCTGAAACAGCAGAGAAAGCTGAAAACAACAACAAAAGGAATCTAAAAAAATTAAGAAAAGTATTCTTTAAAAACACATTTCACTTTCAAGAATAAAGGCATCCTTTTAGTATAAGTAGCAGGCAAAAAAGTCACTTTAAAAGCCAGCATTAAAACCTAAATATAGCATTTTATGTATGTATGAGGAAGCGCACTTGATATCTTCACTTACTAACAGTTCTTTTGATAAAAGATAACTCAGCATAGCACATTTAATAAGTTCACACTGGAGCCAAATGAATTCACATATGTACTTATATATCCACCATATGTATTTTCAAAAGTATTCATTTGCAAGTTGGGCATTGTTCAACTGCACAAACTCTGATAACTTTGAAAAAAATAAAAGTGTTATGTTTTATTTATGAGAGTGGAAAAACTGAAGCCTTGAAACTTGAAATTATAAAAAAAACAACTGCAAAGCAAATGCCATATTGTATTCAAGCTTTGCTTAACAAGTAGACTCTAAATGAACAGCAGGAAACTGAAATTCTGTTGTGGACCCAGTATATGTTAAAAAAAATTGTTAATTGGTGTTGACAGGCAGAAGTTAACATTACTAAAGTGGTCAACAGAGCCAAAGTGACACAAAGGAGTAACCGAGAAAAATACCACATCCCATTCAACAGTCTAGAACTCAGCATTAGGAAAAAGAATATGTATTTCTGAGAAAGGAGAAACTGAAGCAGATGCTTTTAATCACCATGCTAGCCTAGGTTTGTTTTGGTAATTACTGTCTGGAGAATCTTCAACATGCTAAGGAACATATGAACATAAAACACTGTAATTTCACTTTTATTAGAGATCTATTCTGAAAGAATGTCAATTGAAGTTGGCAGAAAACATAGGTCCATTATGCAAAGAGAAGTACAGAAAAGTTGAAAATTTAAAAATTTTCTAGCGTCACCTAAAGCGAGGCAAGTATTTCTATGTAAACCAACCTATTTTTTTCTCTGTTCTGTTTAATAAAGTCTTATTGGGTGTTAACTATGTATCAGCTATCTATCCAGGTGTTGTGGACAGATTCAAAAAGGAACAAGACACCACTTTTTCAATAAGGAATTTTTCAATTTAATGTAAGAGACAAACCCAATAAGCAGAATAGCATAACTCATAAGAGAGCTATAGAGACAGGAGTGACAGAGATGATGTTTGGCTTAGAGATCAAGGAAGGCTTCATGGAAAAGGCATCATTTTGTCTTTGAGAAAAAAATCTCATTAAAATGCAAAGAATAATATTTCTTAAAATATACATATACCTCACCCCAATTCAGATCTATCAACTTTAACATCTGTCATACTTGCTTCAAATTATTTTTAAAGAAATAAGACATTACTAAAACAGCTTAATTCCCCTTAAACCATGACCAGGACTCCCTTTCCCAATTACCAGAAGCAACCACTATTATAATTTTGGGCTGTATTTAATTGAACTTATCAATTACTATTATATAAATATCAATCAGTCACTCTATCCATCTGTCTTTGTGTATAACATTCTGGGGTCTTCTATTCACACCTGAAGTTTATGTTCTGGGTATCTACAGATGTTGATATATAGAGAAATCTAGTTTATCTCTTTCCCTTGCTGTTTAGTATTCTGTATTATATGTTTTAGTTATGGTGTTCCCTTTTGACATATTGTTCCTAATTTTTTGCTGTTATATGCTATGCAACAAAAAATATATATATTCATCCTAGCATACAGTTTTACAATTTTATGGGCTACTGCCAAATAGTTCCCCAAAATGGTTGCACCAATTTATACTTCCACTAGCAGCATCTGAGAGTATAATATTTTCCCACATTTTTCCTAACAATTTTCCCCACATTTTCTCCAACAACTGATAACCAGATTTTCTAATTACATTTTAAAATTAATCTGATGGGTTAAAAGGATAACTCATCATTGTTTTAATTTGTTTTGTACCAATAAAAGTGAAGTTGCCCATCCTCTCATATTTGGATTTTTTCATCTGTGAATTATATGCTATAACTTTGACCATTTTTGCATGAATTTATTTTATTGTGTAACTTTCTTATTGAGTTGGAATTCTTGATATATTTTATGTACCAAGTTTTTATCATGATAACCAATGGAAATGCAATTTTCCATTTTGTCACCTTCTTCTTAAACTTGTTTATGAAATTTTTTTGCTTCACAAGAGTTTAAAATTATAATGTGGTCAGATTTTACTTTCTATTTTTATGGCTGTATTTTGTATCTATGTTAAGAAAGCTTTCCTTAACCAAGGACACAGAGATACTCCCCTACATTTTGGCAAAGATTACATCTTGAGTTGGGTCTTTAAGGACTAGTGTAGCAACAATGAAGATGGAGAAAAGACATGTCAAGAAGAAATAGAAAAGGCAGAGACATACAGCAAGTGTTCAGAGATCTTCAGTGGTTTGCTTTTCTGTGAGTGTTGCACTTATATGTACATCATCTAAATTCCTATTAGCTTCTTTCACTGAAAATCATTTTCTTTCACGTTTTCATTTTTCTGTTTTCTCTATTACTTGTCAGCAATATATTTCTCTACAGAGGTTTCCTCTCCTCTTCTCTCCTGTCCTCCCCTCTCCTCTCCATGTGTACCCTGTTTTCTGATTCTTAACCATTCTTTGTTGGTTTATTCATTCATTTTGGCAAAATATGTCCTCTAGGACCTTCTTGTGAAACGGTATATTAAAGATATATTTTTAAGATCTCGTACTTCTGTAAACCTCTATACATCTGTTCTTGTAGGTTAACTGATTAATTGGCTATATAAAGAATTGTAGGGGACCCTGGGAAGATGGCGGAAGAGTAAGACGCGGAGATCACCTTCCTCCCCACAGATACATCAGAAATTCATCTACACATAGAACAACTCCTACAGAACACCTACTGAACGCTGACAGAAGACCTCAGACCCCCCAAAAGGCAAGAAACTCCCCACATACCTGGGTAGGGCAAAAGAAAAAAGAATAAACAGAAACAAAAGGATAGGGACGGGACCTGCACCAGTGGGAGGGAGCCGTGAAGGAGGAAAGGTTTCCACACACTACAAGCCCCTTCGCAGGCGGAGACTGCAGGCGGCGGAGGGGGAAAGCTTCGGAGTAGCGGAGGAGAGCACAGCAACAGGGGTGTGGAGGGCAAACCGGAGAGATTTCGGCACAGAGGATCGGTGCCCTCAGGCACACACCAGCCCAAGAGGCTTGTCTGCTCGGCTGCCGGGGCGGGCAGGGCTGGGAGCTGAGGCTCGGGTATCGGTCAGTCGGAGCGCAGGGAGAGGACTGGGGCTGGCGGCAGGAAGAGAGCCTGAAGGGGTTAGTGCACCACGGCTAGCCCGGAGGGAGTCCGGGGAAAGGGTCTGGAGCTGCCGAAGAGGCAAGAGGCTTTTTCTTCCCTTTTGTTTCCTGGTGCGCGAGGAGAGGGCATTAAGAGGGCTGCTTTGGGAAGCGCAGGAGACGGGCGCGAGCCGCGGCTAAAGGCGCGGACCCCGGAGACGGGCGTGGGACGCTGGGGCTGCTGCTGCCGCCGCCGCCGCGGGGCCTGTGTGCGAGCGCGGGTCACTGTCCGCCCCGCCTTCCGGGGGGCCTGTGCACCCCGCCACTGCCGGGGTCCCGGAACCCGGGGACGGCTTTCCCGGGAAAGCGCACGGAGTGCCTCGGGCTGCTGCAACGTCATGCCGGCCTCTGCCGCCGCAGGCCCGCCCCACACTGCGCGCCCCTCCCTCCCCTCTGCCTGAGTGAGCCAGAGCCCCCGAATCAGCGGCTCCTTTAAACCCGTCCTGTCTGAGCGAAGAACTGACGCCCTCCGTCGACCTACGCGCAGAGGCGGGGCCAGGTCCAAGGCTGAGACCCGGGAGCTGTGAGAGCAGAGAAGAGACAGGGAAATCTCTCTGTGCAGCCTCGGAGGCAGCGGATTAAAGCTCCACGGTCCACTTGATGTACCCTGCGTCTGTGGAGTGCATGAATGGACAGCGAATCATCCCAAATTGAGGAAGTGGACTTTGAGGACAAGATTTAAGACTTTCCCCCCTTTTCCTCTTTTTACAACGAATTATCCCAAATTAAGGAGGTGGACTTAGAGAGCAAGATTTCAGACTTCTCACCCTTTTCCTCTTTTTACAACGAAGTATCCCAAATTGAGGAGGTGGACTTGGAGAGCAAGATTTTCGAATTTTCCCCCTGCTCTCTTTTTGTGAATGTGTATGTGTATTCTTCTGTGTAAGATTCTCTCTGTATAGCTTTGCTTCCACCATATGTCCCAGGGTTCTATCTGCCCGTTTTTTTTCAATAATTACTTTTTAATTTTAATAACGCTACTATATTTCATACTTTATTCTATTTTACTTTACCTGCTTTCTTTTTTTCTACCTTCCCTTCCTCCCTCCCTCCCTCCGCCCCTCCTTTCCTTCTTTCTCTCTTTCTTTCCTTCCTTCCTCCCACCCTCCCTTCTTCCTCTCACTCTTTTTCTTTCCTCCCTCCCTCCCTCCTGTCTTTCTTTCCTTCCTCCCTCCCTCCCACCCCTCTTCCTTTCACTTTCTCTTTCCTTCCTCCCTCTCTCCTGTCTTTCTTTCTTTCTTTCTTTCCTTCCTCCCTCCCTCCCTTCTTCCATTCACTCTTCCTTTTTCTTTCCTTCCTCCCTCTCTCCTGTCTTTCTTTCTTTCTTTCCTTCCTCCCTCCCTCCCTTCTTCCATTCACTCTTCCTTTTTCTTTCCTTCCTCCCTCTCCCTCCTTTCTTTCTTTCTTTCCATCCTTCCTCCCTCCCTCCCTCCTTTCTCTCTTCCTTCCTTCCTTTCTTTCCTTCTTCCTTTCTTTCTCTCTTTCTTTCTTCTACTAATGCTTTCTTTCTACTTTTTCTCCCTTTTATTCTGAGCCGGGTAGATGAAAGGCTCTTGGTGCTGCAGCCAGGAGTCAGTGCTGTGCCTCTGAAGTGGGAGAGCCAACTTCAGGACACGGGTCCACAAGAGACCTCTCAGCTCCACATAATATCAAGCAGTGAAAATCTCCCAGAGACCTCCATCTCAACACCAGCACCCAGCTTCAATCAACGACCAGCAAACTACAGTGCTGGTCACCCTATGCCAAGCAACTAGCAAGGCAGGAACACAACCCCACCCATTAACAGAGAGGCTGCCTAAAAACATAATAAGGCCACAGGCACCCCAAAACACACCACCAGACGTGGACCTGTCCACCAGAAAGACAAGATCGAGCCCCAACCACCAGAACACAGGCACTAGTCCCCCCCCACCAGGAAGCCTACACAACCTACTGAAACAACCTTAGCCACTGGGGACAGACACCAAAAACAACGGGAACTACGAATCTGCAGCCTGCAAAAAGGAGACCCCAAACACAGTAACATAAGCAAAATGAGAAGACAGAAAAACACACAGCAGGTGAAGGAGCAAGATAAAAACCTACCAGACCTAACAAATGAAGAGGTAATAGGCAGTCTACATGAAAAAAAATTCAGAATAATGATAGTAAAGATGATCCAAGATTCTATTTCCAAGATCCAAAATCTTGGAAATAGAATAGACAAAATGCAAGAAACAGTTAACAAGGACCTAGAAGAACTAAAGATGAATCAAGCGTTGATTAAAAACACAATAAATGAAATGAAAAATACTCTAGATGGGATCAATAGCAGAATAACTGAGGCAGAAGAACGGATAAGTGAGGTGGAAGATAAAATAGTGGAAATAACTGATGCAGAGCAAAATAAAGAAAAAAGAATGAAAAGAACAGAGGACAGTCTCAGAGACCTCTGGGACAACATTAAACGCACCAACATTCGAATTATAGGGGTTCCAGAAGAAGAAGAGAAAAAGAAAGGGACTGAGAAAATATTTGAAGAGATTATAGTTGAAAACTTCCCTAATATGGGAAAGGAACTAGTTAATCAAGTCCAGGAGGCACAGAGAGTCCCATACAGAATAAATCCAAGGAGAAATACGCCAAGACACATATTAATCAAACTGTCAAAAATTAAACACAAAGAAATCATATTAAAAGCAGCAAGGGAAAAAAAACAAATAACACACAAGGGAATCCCCATCAGGTTAACAGCTGATCTCTCAGCAGAAACTCTACAAGCCAGAAGGGAGTGGCAGGACATAATTAAAGTGATGAAGGAGAGAAACCTGCAACCAAGATTACTCTACCCAGCAAGGATCTAATTCAGATTTGATGGAGAAATTAAAACGTTTACAGACAAGCAAAAGCTGAGAGAGTTCAGCACCACCAAACCAGCTTTACAACAAATGCTAAAGGAACTTCTCTGGGCAAGAAACACAACAGAAGGAATATACCTACAATAACAAACCCAAAGCAATTAAGGAAATGGGAATAGGAACATACATATCAATAGTTACCTTAAATGTAAATGGACTAATTGCTCCCACCAAAAGACACAGAGTGGCTGAATGGATACAAAAACAAGACCCATATATATGCTGTCTACAAGAGACCCACTTCAGACCTAGAGACACATACAGATTGAAAGTAAGGGGATGGAAAAAGATATTCCATGCAAATGGAAATCAAAAGAAAGCTGGAGTAGCAATTCTTTTTTTTTTTTTTTTTTTTTTTTTTTTTTTGCGGTACGCGGGCCTCTCACTGTTGTGGCCTCTCCCGTTGCGGAGCACAGGCTCCGGATGCGCAGGCTCAGCGGCCATGGCTCACGGGCCCAGCCGCTCCGCGGCATATGGGATCCTCCCAGACCGGGACACGAACCCGTATCCCCTGCATCGGCAGGCGGACTCTCAACCACTGCGCCACCAGGGAGGCCCTGGAGTAGCAATTCTTATATCAGACAAAATAGACTTTAAAATAAAGACTATTAGAAGAGACAAAGAAGGACACTACATAATGATCAAGGGATCGATCCAAGAAGAAGATATAACAATTGTAAATATTTATGCACCCAACATAGGAGCACCTCAATACATAAGGCAAATACTAACAGCCATAAAAGGGGAAATCGACAGTAACACAATCATAGTAGGGGACTTTAACACCCCACTTTCACCAATGGACAGATCATCCAAAATGAAAATAAATAAGGAAACACAAGCTTTAAATGATACATTAAACAAGATGGACTTAATTGATATTTATAGGACATTCCATCCAAAAACAACAGAATACACATTTTTCTCAAGTGCTCATGGAACATTCTCCAGGATAGATCATATCTTGGGTCACAAATCAAGCCTTGGTAAATTTAAGAAAATTGAAATTGTATCAAGTATCTTTTCCGACCACAATGCTATGAGACTAGACATCAATTACAGGAAAAGATCTGTAAAAAATACAAACACATGGAGGCTAAACAATACACTACTCAATAACGAAGTGATCACTGAAGAAATCAGAGGAAATTAAAAAATACCTAGAAACAAATGACAATGGAGACACGACGACCCAAAACCTATGGGACACAGCAAAAGCAGTTCTAAGGCGGAAGTTTATAGCAATACAATCCCACCTTAAGAAACAGGAAACATCTCGAGCAAACAACCTGACCCTGCACCTAAAGCAATTAGAGGCAGAAGAACAAAAAACCCCCAAAGCTAGCAGAAGGAAAGAAATCATAAAGATCAGATCAGAAATAAATGAAAAAGAAATGAAGGAAACGATAGCAAAGATCAACCAAACTAAAAGCTGGTTCTTTGAGAAGATAAACAAAATAGACAAACCATTAGCCAGACTCATCAAGAAAAAAAGGGAGAAGACTGAAATCAATAGAATTAGAAATGAAAAAGGAGAAGTAACAACTGACACTGCAGAAATACAAAAGATCATGAGAGATTACTACAAGCAACTCTATGCCAATAAAATGGACAACCTGGAAGAAATGGACAAATTCTTAGAAATGCACAACCTGCCAAGACTGAATCAGGAAGAAATAGAAAATATGAATAGACCAATCACAAGCACTGAAATTGAAACTGTGATTAAAAATCTTCCAACAAACAAAAGCCCAGGACCAGATGGCTTCACAGGCGAATTCTATCAAACATTTAGAGAAGAGCTAACACCCATCCTTCTCAAACTCTTCCAAACAATTTCAGAGGAAGGAACACTCCCAAACTCATTCTACAAGGCCACCATCACCTTGATACCAAAACCAGACAAGGATGTCACAAAGAAAGAAAACTACAGGCCAATATCACTGATGAACATAGATGCAAAAATCCTCAACAAAATACTAGCAAACAGAATCCAACAGCACATTAAAAGGATCATACACCATGATCAAGTGGGGTTTATTCCAGGAATGCAAGGATTCTTCAAATCAATCAATCAATGTGATCCACCATATTAACAAGTTGAAGGAGAAAAACCATATGATCATCTCAATAGATGCAGAGAAAGCTTTCGACAAAATTCAACACCCATTTATGATAAAAACCCTGCAGAAAGTAGGCATAGAGGGAACTTTCCTCAACATAATAAAGGCCATATATGACAAACCCACAGCCAACATTGTCCTCAATGGTGAAAAACTGAAACCATTTCCACTAAGATCAGGAACAAGACAAAGCTGCCCACTCTCACCACTCTTATTCAACATAGTTTTGGAAGTTTTAGCCACAGCAATCAGAGAAGAAAAGGAAATAAAAGGAATCCAAATTGGAAAAGAAGAAGTAAAGCTGTCACTGTTTGCAGATGATATGATACTATACATAGAGAATCCTAAAGATGCTACCAGAAAACTACTAGAGCTAATCAATGAATTTGGTAAAGTAGCAGGATACAAAATTAATGCACAGAAATCTCTGGCATTCCTGTACACTAATGATGAAAAATCTGAAAATGAAATCAAGAAAACACTCCCATTTACCATTGCAACAAAAAGAATAAAATATCTAGGAATAAACCTACCTAAGGAGACAAAAGACCTGTATGCAGAAAATTATAAGACACTGATGAAAGAAATTAAAGATGATACAAATAGATGGAGAGATATACCATGCTCCTGGATTGGAAGAATCAATATTGTGAAAATGACTCTACTACCCAAAGCAATCTACAGATTCAATGCAATCCCTAGCAAACTACCACTGGCATTTTTCACAGAACTAGAACAAAAAATTTCAGAATTTGTTTGGAAAAACAAAAGACCCCGAATAGCCAAAGCAATCTTGAGAATGAAAAACGGAGCTGGAGGAATCAGCCTGCCTGACTTCAGACTATACTACAAAGCTACAGTAATCAAGACAGTGTGGTACTGGCACAAAAACAGAAAGATAGATCAATGGAACAGGATAGAAAGCCCAGAGATAAACCCACGCACATATGGTCAACTTATCTTTGATAAAGGAGGCAGGAATGTACAGTGGAGAAAGGACAGCCTCTTCAATAAGTGGTGCTGGGAAAACTGGACAGGGACATGTAAAAGTATGAGATTAGATCATTCCCTAACACCATACACAAAAATAAGCTCAAAATGGATTAAAGACCTAAATGTAAGGCCAGAAACTATAAAACTCTTAGAGGAAAACACAGGCAGAACACTCTATGACATAAATCACAGCAAGATCCTTTTGGACCCACCTCCTAGAGAAATGGAAATAAAAACAAAGATAAAAAAATGGGACCTAATGAAACTTCAATGCTTTTGCACAGCAAAGGAAACCATAAACAAGATCAAAAGACAACCCTCAGAATGGGAGAAAATATTTGCAAATGAAGCAACTGACAAAGGATTAATCTCCAAAATTTATAAACAGCTCATGCAGCTCAATATCAAAAAAACAAACAACCCAATCCAAAAATGGGCAGAAGACTTAAATAGGCATTTCTCCAAAGAAGATATACAGACTGCCAACAAACACATGAAAGAATGCTCAACATCATTAATCATTAGAGAAATGCAAATCAAAACTACAATGAGATATCATCTCACACCAGTCAGAATGGCCATCATCAAGAAATCTAGAAACAATAAATGCTGGAGAGGGTGTGGAGAAAAGGGAACACTCTTGCACTGCTGGTGGGAATGTGAATTGGTACAGCCACTATGGAGAACAGTATGGAGGTTCCTTAAAAAACTAAAAATAGAACTACCATATGATCCAGCAATCCCACTACTAGGCATATACCCTGAGAAAACCATAATTTAAAAATAGACATGTACCAAAATGTTCATTGCAGCTCTATTCACAATAGCCCGGAGCTGGAAACAACCTAAGTGGCCATCATCGGATGAATGGATAAAGAAGATGTGGCACATATATACAATGGAATATTACTCAGCCATAAAAAGAAACGAAACTGAGCTATTTGTAATGAGGTGGATAGACCTAGAGTCTGTCATACAGGGTGAAGTAAGTCAGAAAGAGAAAGACAAATACCGTATGCTAACACATATATATGGAATTTAAAAAAATGTCATGAAGAACCTAGGGGTAAAACGGGAATAAAGACACAGACCTACTTGAGAATGGACTTGAGGATATGGGGAGGGGGAAGGGTAAGCTGTGACAAAGGGAAAGAGAGGCATGGACATATATACACTACCAAACATAAGGTAGATAGATAGTGGGAAGCAGCCGCAGAGCACAGGGAGATCAGCTCGGTGCTTTGTGACCGCCTGGAGGGGTGGGATGGGGAGGGTGGGAGGGAGGGAGATGCATGAGGGAAGGGATGTGGGATCAGATGTATATGTATGACTGATTCACTTTGTTATAAAGCAGAAACTAATAAAAAAATATTTTAAAAAAATCCTATCAAAAAAAAAAAAAGAATTGTAGGTAGAAAGTAATTAGTAATTTTTCCTCAAAATTTGGAAGACATTACTTAGTTGAGTTTTGGCTTCAAACGTTGCTCTTGAGAAGTCCAATGTATTCTGATTCCCGTGACATTGTATATGACCTTTCTCCATTCCCTTCTGGAAAGTTTTTAGAATCTTTACCCTTAGTGTCCTAAAACTTTTGGCAGACATGCCTTGATATGAATGATCTTGAATGCCTTCTGCTGATCACCCATTGAACCCTTTAAATATGGAAAATTAAGTTTATCAATTAAGAAAAACTTTCTTACATTACTTATTTTATAAATTCCTCTTCTGTATTTTTTCTCCATTTTCCCCAGGTCTTTAAAATTCCAATTAGACCTCCTGTACTGATCTCCTTTTGAAAAAAAATCTTCTCCTCTCTTTGATAATTTGTTCTACACTCTGGAAGATTTGTGCTATAATATTTTAATCTTTCAAAAGTTCTTATGAGTTCCCTGAATGTCCATTTTTATAGTATCCTGGATGTTATAAATTGCTTCTTTAATGTAGTGGGGAATATTCATTATAATTTTTTTAAGCTTTCATCTTCCTGAACAGTCTTTGTTTCCTCACAGTTCTTTTTATCTGTATGTTTAAAAAAAAATCTCTTTTACATTGTGAGCTTTCCTCAAATACACTGTAACTCTTGGCTGACAGAATGAAAGCTCTGTGTGTATGGTGGCATGATTGAAAAGTGGACTTTAGTCCTTTCTCTTGCAGGTCTTTTCTCTTTGGCTGCAGAGTTTTCCCCAGATAAGAAACCTCTAAGCTCCTGACTAGTGTCCTCCTAGAAGAACATAGAAGGGTGGGGGGAGGGTGTCAGCACCATTCAAAATATGGACTGTTTCTTAATCCCTTTTCTTCAGTACAGCGCCTCCTTCCCTACCTGGGCAATTCCTCAGTTCCACAAGCCTAGGGCCACTTTGATTCTTCTCTTTCATATGGATTGTTCACTTTCTGTCTGCCTAGGTATGGGATAATTACTCACTTGGATGTCTAGGCCAGAGGAGGATATCTTTAACTTCCTTATATAGACTTTCAACCAAACTTACTATTTTCTGCCTCACTTGTTACCCCTGCATCCAGAAGTACTTGGTTTCTCCAAACCCTGCATCTGCTTGTAATTGCTTTCTACTGACACCCAATTTTAACTTCTTGCATTCTGCTAAATCAACCAATACTCACTTTCCATCTTCTAAAATCTTGAAACTATCTCTTGTGTTTTCCCCTCTTATTTTTTGTCTGTGTAATATTTTTATATTTCTATTTCTATGATTTGCATGGAGTTTGAGGAAGGAATATGGCAGTAGCTTGAATGGTGGCCCCCCTAAAAGATTATTAGAACCTGTGAATGCCACCTTATTTGGAAAAAGGTAGACGTAATTATGATAATAATCTCAATTACCCAGATGTGTCTATAAGGCGAGGAATGGCAAGGATTGCCAGCAGCCACCAGAAGGCAGGAGAGCCACATGGAACAGGGAACAGATTCTCCTGCAGATCCTCCAAAAAAACCCCAACTCTACCAACACCTTGATTTGGGACTTCTGGCTTTCTTCACTGTGAGAGGCTAAATTTCTGTTGTTTCAAGCCACCCAGTCTGTGGTAATTTGTTATAGTAGCCCTAGGAAACTAATACAAGCACAGATGAATACTTGGGCTCAATTTAACATATTTAACCTCAGAACTTTTCAATAATTTAATTTTCTTACTGAAGTATTTTATATATCTATGTATGAGTGTGTGTGTGTATGCACAAATCATAAGTATATATCTTGATGAATCATTACAAACTGAACATACCTATTTAACCAGCAACCAGATCAAGAAACAGAACAGTATATCAACATCCCAGAGGTTTTCTTCATGATTCCTTGCCATGACTTCTCCCCTGAGCAAAGGTAATCACTATCCTGATGTCCAACAATATTTGCTTGTGTTATTTTAAAAATTTAGATAAATGAAATCATACATTATATATACTTTCAGCCTGGTGTCTTTCATATAATATTATGTTTATGAGATTCATTCACATTATTGTGTATAATAGAGTTCACTCATTTTTATCAATGTAAATTATTCCATTAGGTGACCACACCACAATTTATTTATTCCTCCTACTGGTGATGGACCTTTAGGTAGTTTTCAATTTGAGGCCACTACAGATAGTGCTGCTATGAACGTTCATGTACTTGTTTTGTATGTATGCTGGATATAGACCTAGGAGGGGACGGATAGGTTGTAGATGTTCAGCTTTAGTAGACACTAATAAACAGTTTTACAAAATGATTGTATTAATATACATTCCATTATCAGTATTTGGGGTTTTCCAGGAATGTTTAGGTATCTTGCTGGTGCCATCATTATGAATGGGTATCATGTGCAGCCAAATATATGTGGCATGGTGTTGACTAACATGAAATCATTAGTGTCTTGTACATCCATTCAATATTGCATCACTATAAAGGTTTGGAAAAGGCTGAAAAATGACATAATTCCTGTCTACTCCTGAAACTCTTACTCAGGTAAAGCTCACATGTGTTGAAGTGATCACGGGGCACCTCCTTGTCTACACAGGTGACAACGCTAACACACAAGACATCATCAGCATAACATGAAGAATGCTATTTCAATCCATTCGACCTCATTATCACCAGAGTATTAGCAGTCTTATGATCCTATGAAAATGAACAACTCTAAGATACATGTTTTTATTCAAGTACCCACAAAACCAAGAATACTTACTTTTAGCAGCACTGAATTCAATGAAATAACTTAAATAGTTTATTTAAAATTACAACCAAAACTACATCTGCCTTATCCTTAAGCTTCTGAGGGGCTTTATAAGCTTAAGGCACCATTTTGAAATTGAATGGAAGGAACTTAAAACTCAAATAAATGTATAATTAGTCAAAGTAAGGGGAGACAGGGCTTGATTTTTGTGTCACATTAATTAACATCTAGAAGTTCAGTTGACAATGATTAGAATCTCTTGGGAAGATCAAGGGCAGTGCTATCTGACCCTTCACACTAAACTTTACTCCTTTTAGTATGCTTTAGATTTGTACCAAATATTTTTTGAATGGAGTTTTGTGACTGTATTATTTAATTAGCTATAATTACACTGAAATATTTTAACTGAATACCTGTGACGTATGGCATGTCTTTTCAAATAGGTATAAAATCATGGTGGAAACAAATGTCATAGTCACATACATTAGCCCCAAGACAATCATAATTATAAGAAGTGCTTGTTTAGTTAAAGGTCGTAATCTAATTCAGCCATTCACTGATATTATTTCTGTCACTATACAAGTTCTCATAATAGGGCATATTTTTAATAGCTGCCCACCTATGATTCAGCTATTTAAACCTAAAATGTACAATTTCAATGCACCCTTAACATTTTAAAAAGTCAAAGTGTAAACTGAATAATAAGACAAAAGACATATAAAAGTTAAATATTTAAAACTGGTATCCATTTAAATAATATCTGGAGAAACTACTTTCTATGGACGGTTAAATGGTTTATTTCAAATGAGACACCAGCAGTTAGACAGGTGTATTGGTGATTCTTAAGATTTCTGGGTAAAATAGCATAAGTTTACATAAGTTTCCCACATAATATTATTCTGTTTGAACTTTTTTTTCTTACAAGATCAAGGTAGAAAATTTATGCATTGTTTGAGTCACAAAAATAGGAACGTTATTTATGGTATGCTTTTTCTTATTAATAAATTTAATATGCTGTTAGAGAATGTAAACAAGATTTCAGAGATCACTCAGCTTACTAAGGGCAACAAACTTTTTCAACCTATGAGAGGTCCCTCCTTACATTCAAATACCATGTTACCTAGTAAACAGGAAGGCTCTCTAATAGAAAGCCACTCCACAGCTCTTGACTTCAGATATCACTCCAAGTAAAAACACTAAAGTTAAATTATACAACAGCAAGACAACTACAACAACAAACTCTTTCCCTATAAATTCAAGTCACCTTCTCCCCAATTAGCTTGAATTAGTGGAGTCTTACTATACCATCATTTAGGTATATTAAGATATTTTTTAAAAAAGAAGATGGAAAATTTCCTCAATATACTGAGTACTGTTGAATGCAAACAGGACTGAATGGATTCCAGATGAATACTGCAGGCCACCTGGGAATGGAAGATACAGAAATGACTTTGGGATGGCCACCAAGCTAGGAAGAGGTCCACAGTCTGTCACAGGGAGGGATCTGATTTTTTAATTAAATCAAAATTAAGGGCTTCCCTGGTGGCGCAGTGGTTGAGAGTCCGCCTGCCGATGCAGGGGACACGGGTTCGTGCCCCGGTCTGGGAAGATCCCACATGCCGCGGAGCGGCTGGGCCCGTGAGCCATGGCCGTTGAGCCTGCACGTCCAGAGCCTGTGCTCCGCAACGGGAGAGGCCACAACAGTGAGAGGCCCACATACCGCAAAAAAAAAAAAAAAAAAAAAAAAAATTAGATGTGGTTAGAGAAACTAAAACAGAGAACAAAGATCACAAAGAATTATACAAGATAACATAGAGGTTATCATGGGAGAATAGGAACTAAATGCATTTGTTTAGAAGGCCAACCATTAAACCATGCAAAATACTACTACTTACTTTTCTAAGTAGTAAATTCAGTCAAGTTTTCTAAATATAATACATTATTGTATTTACAGTATTACTATGTAGAATAACTTTGAGATTTCAATACCTGTTTCTATATCATGGAAGAAAAATAAATTATAAAATCTCACAGAATATAAAATTTTAATCCTTTTTACATTATCACATTCATATTTCTCAAAACCTTTGTATAACCCACAATAACTTTAGTACAGTTTGGGTGGTGAGTTTTTAATATAAAAATTACTACTAAAGATAAAAGATGCATACTTCTCAACTTTACTACCTTCAGTACCATTTGTATCTGCAGTGTTGATGCTGCAGAATTTTTTGTTTCACCATTGCCAAATTAACTTCTTTCTTAGGAATTTTATTGCAAAGGCAAAATTAGTGATGAAAAATTTGCCTCATTTCTGTCAGGGAGTTATCTGATTCAAGACAATTTGTTAGGGTACCTTTTAAAATTGCACCTCCCAAAATAAAATACTTAGGAATAAACCTGACTAAAGAGATGAAAGACTTATATGCTGAGAACTATAAAATGTTAATAAAGGAAACTGAAGATGATTCAAAGAAATGGAAATATATCCCATGCTCTTGGATTGGAAGAATTAATATTGTTAAAATGGCCATATTACCCAAAGCATTCTACAGATTTAATGTGATCCCTATCAAATTGCCCATGACATTTTTCACAGAACTAGAACAAAGAATCCTAAAATTTATATGGAACCATAAAAGACCCAGAATTGCCAGAGCAATCCTGAAGAAAAAGAACAAAGCATGAGGCATAACTCTCCCAGACTTCAGACAATACTACAAAGCTATAGTAATCAAAACGGTGTGGTAATGGCACAAAAACAGACATATGGATCAATGGAAC
This sequence comes from Hyperoodon ampullatus, assembly GCF_949752795.1. Lineage (NCBI taxonomy): Eukaryota > Metazoa > Chordata > Mammalia > Artiodactyla > Ziphiidae > Hyperoodon > Hyperoodon ampullatus. Next base: position 27,381,080 of record NC_136913.1, on the reverse strand, counting down.
AGAAAAGAGAGCCCAGAAAGAAACCCACACACCTACGGTCAATTAATCTTCAACAAAGGAGGCAAGGATATAAAATGGGAAAAAGATAGTCTCTTCAGCAAGTGGTGTTGGGAAAGTTGGACACCTGCATATAAATCGATGAAGTTAGAATACACCCTCACACCATACACAAAAATAAACTCAAAATGCCTTGAAGACTTAAACATAAGACATGACACCATAAAACTCCTAGAAGAGATCATAGGCAAAATATTCTCTGACATAAATCGAATCAGTGTTTTCTTAGGTCAGTCTCCCAAGGCAAAAGAAATAAAAACAAAAATAAACGAATGGGACCTAACCAAACTTACAAGCTTTTGCACAGCAAAGGAAACCATAAACAAAATGAAAAGACAACCTACAGAATGGGAGAAAATATTTTCAAATGATGTGACCAACAAGGGCTTAATTTCTAAAGTATACAAACAGCTCATACAACTCAAGAACCAAAAACAAACAACCCAATTGAAAAACAGGCAGAAGGGGGCTTCCCTGGTGGCTCAGTGGTTAGGAATCCGCCTGCCAATGCAGGGGACACGGGTTTCAGCCTGGGAAGATCCCACATGCCGTGGAGCAACTAAGCCTGCGAGCCACAACTACTGAGCCTGCAAGCCACAACTACTGAAGCCCACGCACCTAGAGCCCATGCTCTGCAACAAGAGAGGCCACCGCAATGAGAAGCCTGCGCACCGCAACAAAGAGTGGCCCCCACTCACTGCAACTAGAGAGGGCCCGCACACAGCAACGAAGACCCAACATAGCCAAAAATAAATAAATGAAATAAATAAATGTTAAAAAAATAAAAAAGAAGAAGAATAGGCAGAAGACCTAAATAGACATTTTTCCACAGAAGAAATACAAACAACCAATAGGCACATGAAAAGATGCTCAACGTTGCTAATTATTAGAGAAATGCAAATCAAAACTACAATGAGGTTCCACTTCACACTGGTCAGAATGGCCATCATTAAATACTCAACAAATAACAAATGCTGGAGAGGATGTAGGAGTCCCTCCTACACTATTGGTGGGAATGTAAGTTAGTACAGCCACTGTGAAAAACAGTATGGAGGTTCCTCAGAAAACTAAACATAGAACTACCATATGACCCAGCCATCCCACTCCTGGGCCTATATCCAGACAAAACTATAATTCAAAAAGATACATGCATCCCTAGGTTCATAGCAGCACTATTCACAATAGCCAAGACATGGAAACAACCTAAATGTCCATTGACAGATGAATGGATAAAGAAGATGTGATACATATAATGGAATACTACTCAGCCATACAAAGGAGTGAAATAATGCCATTTGTAGCAACATGGATGCAACTAGAGATTATCATCCTAAGTGAAGTAAGTCAGAAAGAGAAAGACAAATACCACATGATATCACTTATAGTTGGAATCTAAAATATGACACAAATGAATGTATCTACAAAACAGAAACAGACTCATAGACATAGAGAAGAGACTTGTGGTTTCCAAGGGGGAGGGGGTTGGGGGAGGGATGGAGTAGGAGGTTGGGGTGAGCAGATGTGTTATTATATATAGAATGGATAAACAACAAGGTCCTACTATATAGCTCAGGGAGCTATATTCAGTATCCTTTAATAAACCATAATAGAAAAGAATACAAAAAGTATATATATGTATAACTGAATCACTTTGCTGTAAAGCAGAAATTAATACAATATTGTAAATCAACTATACTTCAATTAAAAAAAAAAAGGAAAAAAAGGACAATTTGTTAGGATGTTTCATTTGTTTCATTCTGAAATATATGCCAGGTCCAGGAAATAACTTGTCTTTGCTCCTAAGGACTTCCAAAAGTGTAGCTTCTAGAGTCTTCTCAAAGGTATCAATAATTTAATACAAAATTAAAAAGAGCATTCTAAATCCTGGGGTGTTTTCTCCTAAGCTTCTCTGGATAAGGTGAAATCAGAGTTATTATTACTAGGCTAACCTCAACCCAGGGCATTTCCCTAGAAGAGAGCTGATCTTGGACATCCAGTAATCCATGGTTCTCAGACTTAATTCCTTCATCTGTTTGTATCTCTTGCAGAATGTTAAGACATTATGAACACAGCTTTCTCAAAGTAGATCCTTTGAGAATAATACAGCGAGCATGTATTGAGCCCTTCCTTCTTAGGCGCTTGGTAATCAAGAATAATAATAACAACAGCAATAATAATAATGGCCTAGTCTACTTCTAAAAGCTGGTAACTCAATGGTGTAGAAAGAAAATTATGAAGCAAAGTGAAAAGTGTCATGATGGAAGCATGGGCACAGTATTATGAGAGCACAGAGGAGAGTCTTAATAATTATGCGAGGGTGTCACACCTATAAGTATACACATGCATTCTCACGTTTGTCCTAGAATCACTCATACTTTCCATCACTAAGGTGCATAGTGAGGAATTTTTAAATTCACATACCTAATACTCACTGGACTCTCCCCTGACCATATGCTAAGGAACACTAAGTATTTCTTATCAAGGGCAGGTTATGTAACAGATGTTTGATTAGAGTCTCATTATTAATGCCAGGGGTCATTAGTAGCAAGCATTCGTCAGTGCTTAGACATAGTAACTCAAGAGGACACACGTTGGGAAAATGCTATTTCCCTGACAGCCATTTGATTTGTTGTCCATCTATTATATGTGAATTATTAGTTAGATTCAGTAAACTGTGATCTTTGCTTAGAGCTATCAATTGTCGAGAACGGGGTTAAGTCTAGGTTTGTGAACAAGTATCTTTTCTTTAACAACAACAAAAGCAACAGAAAGTCTTTGCCCGTTGAAGGATTCTGGTTCAAAGTTAGGAAAGGTAGCTTTATCAATTATACCTAGGGGGATGAGTCACAGTAGTTAAAGTACCCTTTTATTCCTCCTAAAGACAACAGATAAGCAGTGCCATGGCAACTAAATGTACAGTTCTTTGTGTACACAGTTAAAGAGTTCATGCATTGCTCAGAAACCTAGAGAAATCACAAAGTATAATTTTTCTCTCTTATATCTTTGACACCATTTGTTAGATTACTACCGAAATGTTACAGTAGCATTCGTTGTGGTTTAAGAACAGAGGGATGCTAGCCCAAGAAAGCACTGCATGCTGCTTTCCTAAGTAAATCTTGCTAAAGAGAGTGTCTTTTCCTATTAACTTTTGATGGAGATGAACATTTCCATGGCTCTGGGCTCACATACTTTTGTTGGACCCTATCTGAGTGAGATGGAGCTGGTGGCCTGGAATAATGTGCTGGAACACTACCACAATCGCAGCTCTCTAAGGAGGATTTCACTAATCCACTCACAGATCCATGGTAAAACCATGAATATACCTGAGATCATTTTTTTTTGATCTGACTACAAAGAAAGTTTGCTGAACAAATTGATGATGCAAATAACATTGTATACTACATGTCTTTCTTGAATAATGATAAGGAAATAGGGGTCTTAAACTATTTGAGAAGTAAAGTTGGAACACAAACAAAAAATGCTCTTCCTACATGAGAGCTAAATATGGTAATCAGAAAACAGAAGTGATGCTTTCAGGACCTAATTAATAAATGGATTTATGAAAAAAATCCTTTGGATTAGCAACACTGGAGTTCTTTGCTTGAATTAGCTACAGGACCTTCACATATGTTGCTTTCTCTACCTGGCTCCCTGTCTCTTACCTCTCCGCCATAGAATTTTCCATAGCCTTTAATCATTTACTAATTTTTGTGAGTATTTTGTTAATATATCTCTCCCCCAATAGACTAGACACTTTTGTATTTGTTCACTGTTGCCTACCTACCACTGTGGCCTGGTTCACAGAAGACACTCAAAACTTAGTTTTTGAAAAAAAATATTATACACACACACATTTTGTGATCTCTTTCTCTGGGGAGTATCTTGTGGGTAATTAATCCTGTTCAGTAATTTAGCACCATAAAAGAATATTTTTGTAAGCATTATATTTATAGTCTATATTTCATAGAATGTTCACAGTAAAAAATAAACTTCACAATTAGTTCTTTCGGTTTTAAGTTATGGAAACCTGTTTGAACTAGTTTTAGCAAAAGGTAGTTTCTTAGATGCATATATGGCTATCTCACACAACCCAAGGGCAGGGTGATGGTGTGAAATGGAGCTTTATCCAAAAACTGTGGAGAAACCAGAATTTGCTCTTCATATCTCAACTCTGCCTCTCATTATATATTTGTTTCATTCCTTTTCTCCCTCTCTCTCTCCACACCCACACCCCCACCGGTAGAATCACTTTTTGGTTCTATTTCTAAAGCACATGTCAGAAAATATCTACTGCCAACAGCCTGTGAGTTTGCAACATTTCCATTTAAGAGCTCAAAGTTTCACTGGATGATCATTTCCCAGTTCTAACTCTAAAATCCTGAGAATGGACTCAGATTAGCTCAGCCTGGGTCAGGAGCCAACTTCTGGCTATATCTCTACAGATGAGGTGGGGTCACTTTGTAAAAATGTGTTTGCTTCCACTGTAACCATTCAGAAGGAGGAGGGAGAAGGAAAAGCCAGTTCCCACAGACATGGGATTGCTGGGAAGGCAAAACCCAGCAGAGGGTTGTATGAAGAAGAAACCTGGTGATCTTTGCCCGCCACTTGCATCGACATCCTTACGGTTACTTTTTATTATGCGTTAATAAAGAAGCAGGCATTGAAGACTTGGTTTGGGGGGGAGAACTGTTGTACCTCAATATGAATAATTTCTGCATTTCAGGGAGAAAAATAATGGAGGCAATGGAGACAGAAATTGAACATTTGGGAAGCAGCTGCATGACCTGATTAATTCTTCTCTATACTTTAAAACTATTTTTTCCTTATGCACAACAATATAATGAGATGAGATGTGAGAAGATTTTCTGATTATTCCCTTTATGACTATGTTGAATCTGTGATAAATTTAAGATGGAAGTAGGGCTGGGGATATCCTGGGCACTTGGGCATAATATTGGTTAATCTCTTTAGAATATGGTAATAAAGGCAGGCAGCCATCTTACAAAGGGATTATAGTGGGGACATTTCACAAAGTAAGAGTGGGATGGCCAGAAAAGCTGCCCCTCTGTCCTTTCAAATCAGATGTGAGGATAATCACAGAGATAACTATCTTGGCTTTCCAATGATAAGCAAGGCATCCTGTAATCATTTTATCCCTGATTAACTTTCACTGGTATTGATTTTAAAAGACATTTTTTTTTCATACAGAAACTAGAAGTGACTTTCAAAGAGAATAAGATCTCTTGGAGAAATGACATTCTCAATAAAAGAATTTTAAAAGAAGTCTCTAAACAAGGACATTGTTCCTACTGGCAAATGACATGACACCCATAGAAACATGGAATTGTATAGTTTGAAGATTCCTTAGAGAAATCATGACTAACCCTTTATTTTACAGACATGAAACCTAAAGTTCAATGATAAGGAGACATCTGTCCAAGATTCGAGTATATTCTAGGGAAAATAATCTAAAAAATTACTATCTAAGTATATTTAATAACAGCTAGTCTAGTAATAAGAGCAAGTAAGTCTAGCTCAATACATGTATAATCAAATATAAGAAAAAAATCATGTTTCCATTCAAATAATGAAAATGAAACTTAGGTTCCTTTTTTGAGATTCATTCATTTATTTAAAAAAAATTACTGTTCTTACAAGTTATATGAAGAACTGTAACATTTTTGCTAAAAGTTTCAAATTCTTAAAATTGAATGAGGTCAATGGCTATTTAGGACAGGGGTCAGCAATCTATGGCCCATGCCTGTGTTTGTAAAAAAAAAAAAAGTTTTATTGGAACACAGCCATGCATATTCTTTTTTGCATTGTCTGTGGCTGCTTTTGTGCTGCAAAAGCCGAGCTGAGTAGTTGGGACTAAAACTGTATATCTCACAAGACTAAAATATGTACTATCTGGTCCCTTTAGAAAAAGTCTGCAGATCCCTGTCTTAGGGAACGTTTCCAAATGGCCATCTTGTAGCAGTCATGGTTATTTCAATGAATATCAATTAATTCACCTTAATTAATCTAAAATTGTTTCATAATCAAATGTTATATTGCATGTGACATGCATATAAGTATCTAGTAATAAAAAGTCAAGTTTTTCTAGTCATAAAAAATATTCCAATCTCCTACACACTTTTTTTTTGGTATTTGCATAGGTATATGTTTTCATTTTAGCCTCATGTGGCTTTTATTTTACTTTTTTTAAATTGAAGTATACTTGATGTACAATATTATATTATATAAGTTACAGGTGTATAATATAGTGATTCACAATTTTAAAGGTTATGCTCCATTTATAGTTTTATAAAATATTGGCTATATTCCCTGTGCTGTACAATATATCCTTATAGCTTATTTTATACCTAATAGTTTGTATCTCTCAATCCCATACCCCTATATTGCCCCTGCCTCCTTCCCTCTCCCCACTGGTAACCACTAGTTTGTTCTCTATATCTGTGAGTCTGCTTCTTTTTTTATTACATTCACTAGTTTGTTGTATTTTTTAGATCCTATAGACTTTATAATGTTGATTTACTTATATTTCTCATATAAGAAAAAATTCTGCAGGCAGCACTTGAAACACATAAACAATGGTTGCCACTATAAAAAATGGATGCCACAGGTACTTATCTATGCCCTGATGATCTTCGCACTATAACTGCACATTTGAAACATTAACAAAAATATTTTAGAAGTCACTTTTCCTAAAAAATGCTTTAGTTTATCATAGCTCTAAAGGAATGTAAAGCAAAGGTAAGAAACCTATGGGCCACATACCCACCTTTTTGAGAAATAATAGAAGACAATCCTTTGTTATTTAAAGGATACAGGTTTGAAAATTAATGACTTAACACTCCAATCCATGAATGTTCTTATCGGTCTCCTACTATGTGGCAAGTTCTAGTTAATAACTGAGGTTATAAAAAGGATAAGATATTATGTCTGCTTTTGAAGCACTGACAGTTTCTTGTACTTTATATTTACTAAGAACTTCTGGGACATTAACTAGCGTAGCTATTTTAGTTTATGAAAGCTGCAGCTCAGAATTCCTCTCTAATGAATTCATGTTTGTAGGATGCCAGTATTTTCTAGTAAACCAAGTGTTTGTTTTATCACAAAATTATTTCCTGGCACCACATCACAAAAAACCTTAACTTCATGAAGAATTAAACATACTGATAGCCTTATACTGAAGAGTTTGGGATAATATGGGAATTTGTTTTCTCTGAAACAACACAGCAGAAGAGTTGCTCTATTTCCAAAAATGCCAAGTGGTACATCAAGGTCAAATAAGACTGTTTTCACCAAAGAAATTTATCCTATGTTTGTAACATCATAAATAACTATGAAGAGAATGTCTTTAAAACCATGAGATGTTAGATATGGATGGGATCTTACAAATCATTTTACAGCTTAAGAGTAATAAGTCAACTGAGGTGAGGTCAGAGGCAATTCCATGGTATTTGGAGAAGGATGAGGGGCAAGATACCCCTTGGCCCATGGCTTAGATTGAAGAATTCAAATTTAGATTTGGTATCATTTACAAATGAATTTATATACTCACTCAAAGACCTATTGATAGAACTGAAAAAAAGGTATTCATATTCTTTATATTTGTGTTAAATTACAAGTACATACCAACCACGCGGTACAATGAATTGATATTTAAAAAAATTAATCTCACCATTATTCTTTTGAATAGCACAGTAGATGTCATTTTTATGGTACGGAGTTAGTAAGTTATATATGTACATTATGAATATCAATTTGTGGTGGCGGGTCCTGCTGGCCAGTGCCTCCCTCCCGCCTCCTCCTGGCTCGGCTGGCTCTGGACGCCGCCGCCAACCCCACCTCGCCGCTTCTCGGAGCCACAGCTGCCCTCAGCCTAAGAGGTTTTAAAATGGAACACTCTGATGCAGCACCTAGTACCTATTACCAGGCATTGCTCGGCCCCCGAGATCCCAGACTAAAAGGATGGTTTCTTCTGGACAAGTATATCCCACTTTGCTCTGCTCCATCCTATAGTTGCTAATTGTATGGCTGGGACCAAAATATACGAAGAATAGGCAGCCGTTCTCTTGCTGGGGGATTTTAGTGGTGTATACCCTTGGACGCACACTGCTCTATGTTCTGTGAGTTAGCGATGGGAGTATGGGAGGGCCAGTACAACTTCTTCTGTCAGGGCACACGCAGTGGAGCAGAAGCAGACATGAAGATCACCCGCATGCTCTAGTGGTACTACTTCTCCAAGCTCATCGAGTTCATGGACACCTTCTTCTTCATCTTGCGCAAGAACAACCACCAGATCACAGTCCTGCACGTGTACCACCGCGCCTCCATGCTCAACATCTGGTGGTTCGTGATGAACTGGGTCCCCTGTGGCCACTCTTATTTTGGTGCCACACTTAACAGCTTCATCCACGTCCACATGTACTCGTACTACGGTCTGTCGTCCGTCCCTTCCATGAGGCTGTAGCTCTGGCGGAAGAAGTACATCACTCAAGGGCAGCTGCTTCAGTTTGTGCTGGCCATCATCCATCATCTGCGGGGTCATCTAGCCATGCCGTGCACCTTCCCTCTTGGTTGGTTGTATTTACAGATTGGATACATGTTTTCTCTGGTTGCCCTCTTCACAAACTTCTATATTCAGACCTACAACAAGAAGGGGGCCTCCCGGAGGAGAGAACACCAGAAGGACCACCAGAATGGCTACGTGACAGCCGTAAACGGCCACACCAAAACGGCTTTTCTTCCCTGGAAAACAATGTGAAGCCGAGGAAGCAGCGTAAGGCCCAAGGGTTGACAGCTTATGAACCACGTTGTCTGATTGTAAACACATATGAATTGTGCCCAATGCTCGTTAACAGGTGCTGTAACTAGTCGGCCTACAATAGTGTGACTCACGTAGGACCTCTTCCATCAGTTCCAAACCCCTAGAAAATGTAGACAGATTACCCAAGTAGGCATAAGATTTTTAACATTTCTGGGCTCTCACCGACCCCTGCGCTAGACTGTGGAGAACGTGTTGTTGTAGTACACAACACTGCTGTTGCCTTATTAGTTATAGCATGATAGGTGCTGAATTGTGATTCACAATTTAATAACACTGTAATCCACACTTTTTTTGTTTGTTTGTTTGTTTTGTGGTACACGGGCCTCTCACTGCTGTGGCCTCGCCCGTTGCGAAGCACAGGCTCCGGACGCGCAGGCACAGCGGCCATGGCTCACGGGCCCAGCCGCTCCGCGGCACGTGGGATCTTCCGGGACCGGGGCACGAACCTGTGTCCCCTGCATCGGCAGGCGGACTCTCAACCACTGCGCCACCAGGGAAGCCCCACACTTTTTTTTTTTAACGTAGATCATGCATGTGATTGTAAATTTGTATAATGTTATAGTAGAGAAACACACATGCCTTAAAATTTAAAAAGTAGGGCCCAAAGCTAATTAGTTTAAATTAGGGTATGTTTCAAGTTTTTATTCATTTCTAAGAGCTCCGTTCAGAAAAATCAAAGACGGTGATTCATGAAACTCTCGTGTGACACATAATTTCAAGTGACTTGTACATGTGAAATCGGCACCTTCAGTTTTGTAATATTGGCTTTAAATCAGGCAGGTTCAAATCTAGTGGAACAGTCAGTTTAACTTTTTAATAGATCTTTTTTTTTTATTGAGTGCCACTATGAATAATGTAAAACTGGAGGGGAGTTCTAAAGCAGTCTTGATGAAACTTCAAATATATATTCTTTGTCTTCAAGATTTTAGGAAGTGTGTAGGATGAGTAGGCCGTTTTAAAGTTCAGAAGTGCTAAGTGTTTTTATACAGGAGACGAAGCCCATTTTGCTTTCCACTTGTGAGAGTAGATATATATTTTCCAAGAGAGATGATTAAATGTTTACTATTTGACAGAGTCCCATAGATGAGCAGTGGGGAACTGGTTGCCAGGGTCTAGATTTGGATTGATTTCTGTACTGCTATCTGTTTTGACACAAACTTCTTTTGAAAATGTGCCTAGCTTACCAAAATGAATAAAGGTGGGGAAAGGACCTTAAATTTAAGGTAAAATTAAACAGATAGCTGCAGCATGAGAGAACTGGGAAACTGGATAGAGATGGTTTGTTTAATGTAAATCTAACAGCATCTGTAATTTTTTTTCCTGCTTCGAATCTAAAGATTTGTTTAGAAATACTTGTTTAGAAATAAGACCGCTTATCATAAAATCATGTCTCACACCCTAGAGGCAGTGATCAAACAGATGACTGTTGTGTGTGTCATTTTAAAGTGCTGGAATTTAGCCTCTGAATACCTCCTCCATTGGAGGGAAAAACATTCATTGAACCACTCATGACACATCTGAGAAGGTCGTTGACAATGTATAAATGAATTGGTGGTTTGATATTTATGTAAATATCAGTTTATCATGCTTTAATTTTGCACATTCATATTATAGGGAGCCAGTTGGTTCTCTTAATTAGTCTTGTGGGTTTTCTGTTTGGAAGGAGTCACAGCAACTGTTTACATTTACCTTATCAAATCTAGAATGTATATATTTGTAAATGTATGTCTTCCTAGGTACTAGCTTGCGAATGTCTTTACATATTTCATTACAGAAACTATAACATTCAATAGTGTGCTGTCAGAGTGTGCTTTAGCTCATCTGCGTATACCCACAATGTTAAATAATGTCTATACATTAATCATTAAAATGTTTTTGATTAAAAAAAAATTTGTAACCTTGACTTGGCATGTCATTTTTTTACATTCTAAAAAAAAAAAAAAGTAGACATGGTCTTGAGTTACCTAAGTGTTTAGAAGCCACAGAGGAAGTGGCATGCTAAGGTGGCATGGCCATGAAGGAATGAGACTGGAACTAAAGCCTGAGATCCAGATCCAATCTAGCATACAGTCCCTGCATTTATGTATATTGGTATCAGGACCCCAGTGAAGCCATGTTCTGGTTGAAGTAAGATATTATATCATAATATCCATACCTACCCATCCCTCAACTACAACATACTGCACATAGTAAGTATATATTAAATGTGTGCTTTCTTCATTCACACTGTAACTGACTTCCCCAATAATTTGGAATGAGAGGATATTAAGAATAAATCACTAAGGAAACAATGGATTGCCCGAGGTAAATTATCCAAACCAGATATTTGATCTACTGTTGGATCAAATATTTGGATCAAATATCAAACCAGATATTTGATCCACTGTTGCAGTTTTGAAAAATGAGAAATACAGGAACACATTTAGGTCTGTGCTATACATTACCCCAAGTGGAGAGCTATTATTATGAGCTTAACTCAGGTCAACTTAGGCCTCAAACCCTACTTTAAATGCCTTTCTTGCAGAGGAACCAAGTATCAAAACTAAAACAAACCAGAAAAACTACTACACTTTGATTGTAAGCATGAATAGCAAGTCTGAGACCTTTCTTTTGTTGATTTGAATAATTACTTTAATTTTTACTATAATATTGATAGTGTAGACCTGGCCTCACTGTAAAAGATAAAAAAAGGAGGAAAAATACTCATAGCATACATACATAAAAAATATATCCCATTATGAAAATGGGGAAAATGTATAGAAGAGGGAACTCGACGAAAAATCATGAAAATTTTCAACTTTACTACTGATCAATAAAATATAAATTAAGATTAGACAAGATTTCTATCACATTATTTTTTTATCATACTTATAAATGGCAAGGATATGGAGAAATAGAAACTCTTAGACAGTACTACTGCATATACAAATCAGAACAACTATTTTGAAGAACAATTTGGAAATATATGTCAAACACGTGCAAGTCTTATTGCTTCATGCCTCCACTTCTAGTTATAGACCCTAGGAAAACACTTAATTCTTGAGCATAAAGATGCAGGTACATGAATGTTCATTACAGTATTGTTCATTATTGCCACATAACAAGAAAATCTAAATTACCAATCACAATAGATTGATTAATAAAAAATGAGTAATATTTATTCAATGGGCTATTATAGAGCAGTTAAAATGGATAAACTTGAGCTACAGGTATCAAACTTGATAAGTATCTAGACATAATGATAAACAAGGGAATGGAATTACTCAGAACAGAATTACAATGGAATACTACACAGCCATAAAAAGAATGAAATGCTGCCATTTGCAGCAATGTGGTTGGACCTAGACAATATTATGCTTAGTGAAATAAGTCAGAGACAGAAAGGCAAGTACTGTATGATATCACTTATATGTGGAACCTAAAAAGTAATACAAATGAAGGTATATGCAAAATAGAAACAGACTCAGATATAGAAAACAAACATGTGGTTACCAAAAGGGAGAGGGAAGGGAGGAGGGACAAAGTAGGGATATGGGATTAATAGATGCAAACTACTATGTATAAAATAGATAAGAAATAGGGATATTATTTATAGCACAGGGAATTATAGCCATTATCTTATAATAAACTATAATGCAGTATAATCTTCAAAAACACTCAATCACTATGCTGTTCACATGAAACTAATAAAATATTGTAAATTAACTATACTTCAATTTAAAAAAGACATAATGATAAACCAAAAAAAAGACAAATTTCAGAAGAATAGGTGAGCATAATAGCTTTATATAAACTTTAAAATATGCAAAATTATGCTCTATATTCTTCACATCTATAGGAAGTGAAAACTGTTAAACAGGCATGAAAACAAACATCGAATTTAAAATAACAGTTACTTCTGTGGTGAAAGTAGGCAAAGGGAAAAGAAAGAGTACATGGAGAACTTGGAATTCATCTAATGTTTTATTTTCTTATTATTTAAAGTAAATATGGCAAAATGTTAAGATCTTATAAAGCTGAATGAATGGTGGATACATAAATGTAAATAGTATATCAGTGTTTTCAAACTGTGGGATGATACCCGTACTGTGGGTCTGAAATCACTTTGAAAGATTGAGGCTTATATTTTTAAAAAGAATAAAGTAAAAAAAAATAGTAAATACCAGTGTAAACTGCAGTACATCTAAACAGTGTTTTGTGGATAGTTTGCTTCAGTTATTTGTATATTTATGTATGTATGTAAATGTGATATAAAATAGGTTTTCTTACTCTGAACTTTGGGTAAAAATGTTTTAAAGGTACTGTATTATATTATTCTATACCATTTCTATATTTTCAAAATATTTCATATTTAAATTAAAAAAATATATTATGAATCGAAAATATTGGGAATCAGTAGAGCTTTAAAAGACAGCTATAACTTTTAAATCACAGAATTAGGTCTGTTTAACCACTTATAATGTTAAATATATTTTTAAAAATATTGATATCTCAAAAGGATATGATGAGTCAGTGTACATGAAATTTGAACTAAGAGTCTCCGAGTTACAATTTTTTTTTTTTTTTTTCGGTACGCGGCCCTCTCACTGTTGTGGCCTCTCCCGTTGCGGAGCACAGGCTCCAGACGCGCAGGCTCAGCGGCCATGGCTCACGGGCCCAGCCGCTCCGCGGCACGTGGGATCTTCCCGGACCGGGGCACGAACCTGTGTCCCCTGCATCGGCAGACGGACCCTCAACCACTGCACCACCAGGGAAGCCCCCGAGTTACAATTTAATGTTTAGTTCTCTGAGTTAAATTGCTTTTTATAAATCAAAGTTTTTCTAAATCTTAAATCCCATTCAGACATGTTTATTTTGCTGTATTTGAATTAAAGTTTAATATATTGGCATTTTTAAGTTAGTTATCATTTAGGTTTCTTGGAGATGTAACTCTGGAAATGTAATGAGAAATCCTTACATGATGAGCAACCATCAGAAACTAGATTAAGAGAATAAATGAGGGGCTTCCCTGGTGGCGCAGTGGTTGGGGGTCCGCCTGCCGATGCAGGGGACGCGGGTTCGTGCCCCGGTCCGGGAGGATCCCGCGTGCCGCGGAGCGGCTGGGCCCGTGGGCCATGGCCGCTGTGCCTGCGCGTCCGGAGCCTGTGCTCCGCAGCGGGAGAGGCCACAACGGTGAGAGCCCCGTGTACCGCAAAAAAAAAAAAAAAAAAGAGAGAATAAATGAGAAAGCAGGCCAATGACTTTTGACCCTTATATTTGTATTTTTTTTTCTTATTTTTCTCTACTAGGACAGGGTTTCAAAGCTTCCACAATAGCCAATATGCTTGGCCTCTGATACACACAAATTATTTACTCCATTTATGTATCACTTAGTCAGATAGTATGTTAAGTTCTAATAAACTGAGTGGGAGATGGCAGGGGGAGAAACCTGTATAAAATAGTTCCAAAATGAAGCCCTTATCCTGTGGAAACCTTTCAGAAAATATACCTATGATTTCAAAACTGTGTTTATGTGTCTTTTTGCAGAAGGTATTAACAAAAGCCAGCTCATATACATTTCTATTTAAAGTTTTCTTAGTGTCATTGATACTAGTTGTAAATTATTAAAATTGGAAGATATTGAATGAAATCAAGACAACTACAGACTATACTGGCATTAGTTAGCATATCCTTGACATCTAAATTTATCTATTCTAATAAGCTATATAATGCACAGAAACACAATTTTAAAATGCTTTAGTAACAAAATGTATTTATCACTGAATTTATACCTTTCGCACTCAAAAAAGATGCAGATGGGCCATAATTCATAGGGTCTATATATCTTCCAAATTTGTTTGTTTGCTTTATTCATGTCTGCTGCTTTCAAAAAGGATTTTGAGATAGATTGTAATAAAAGGCCCATGCAATAGGCTTGTTGACCGGAAGATAAATTATCTAAAGCATTACAGTAAGGAAGAGAAGAAACGGTTATTGAGGGGTGGGTGAAGAACATATAATTATACAATAGTATTAGCTAAGAAGAGTTACTTTAATTATCTACTAAATTTAGCCTGTACTTCCTGGAAGTCAAGACAAATTTTTAAAAATCAGTATGAATCGTATATGTCTAGTTGTAGTTAATCAGAATAGATAAATTCGAGTTTTAAATCTAAGGGACACAACTTTTAAAAAAAAATCATGAATTTTTCCATAAGGAACACTCAACAACATAATGGATGACATTTTGAGTATTCAATGGGGTTTTAGAGAAGTCATTGAAACAGTCTTCCCTTGACCATGTTGTATGTCAAACCGTGATAAAAAGCTAAAGGGGATCTTGTTTGTGTAGCTCAGCAGGCTGTATATTACAGATGTACAATGATTCCATCAGTAATAATTTATAAGTTTGGCAGCTAACATACTTGAGGAAAAAATATTGTTTGAAACAACCTTGGTAGACCAAAGGGGGTGGATTATTTGAGAAAATGGATACGTCAGATGAGAAGAATGTTTTTGTTACCTAGTATGGTAAACTGAATATTGGCCCCCAAAGAGAGCCAGGTCCTAATCCCTGGAATTTGTGAATGTCACTTTATATGGAAAAAGGAACTTTGCTGATACAATGAAGTTAAGGATTGTGAGATGGGGAGATTATCCTGGATTATCCAGGTGGTCCTTAAATTTAATCACAAATCTCCTTTTGAGAAAGAGGCAGAGAGATTTGACTACAGAGATAGAAATCAATGGGTTACTGATGCAAGATGCTATGCTGCTGGTTTTTTTTTTTTTTTTTTTTTTTTGTGGTACGCGGGCTTCTCACTGCTGTGGCCTCTCCTGTTGCGGAGCACAGGCTCCGGATGCGCAGGTCCAGCGGCCATGGCTCACGGGCCCAGCCGCTCCGCGGCATGTGGGATCTTCCCAGACCGGGGCACGAACCCGCGTCCCCTGCATCGGCAGGCGGACTCACAACCACTGCGCCACCAGGGAAGCTCTATGCTGATGGTTTTGAAGATGGAAGAAGGAACAAAGGAATATAAGAAATGTAGCTCTAGAAGCTCGAAAAGGCAAGGAAATTGATTCTCTCCTAGAGCTTCCAGAGGAAGGATAGCCCTACTGACACCTTGATTTTGGTCCAGTAAAACTGATTTTGGATTTCTGACTTCCAGAACTTAAAGAGAATAAATGTATATTGTTTTATGCCACCAAGTTTGTGTTAAGTTGTCACAGAAGCCACAAGAAACTAGTCTACCTAGGATAACATGAAAAGTATCTTTACCAAAAGTAAAATATTTTAAAGTATCATATGCCATAGGATACTTGCCCAGTGTTACAGTCTGAATGTTTGTGTCCCCCCCCTCAAATTCATATGTGGAAATCCTAGTGCCCAATGTGATGGTATTAGGAGATAGCACATTTGGGACATAATTAGGTCATGAGGGTGGAACCCTGATGAATGAGATTAATGCCCTTAAAAAGAAGCCCTAGAGAACTACCATGTCCCTGCCGCCGTGTGAGGACACAGGAAGAGGTCTGCAGCGTGGAAGAGGGCCCTCACACAATTCTGGCACCCTGAACTAGGACTTCTAGCCTCCAAAACTGTGAGAAATAAACTTCTGTTATTTATAATCTACCCAGTCTATCGTATTTTTACACACAGAATGCAAGGAAATCAATTGCTGATTGCTTGGGGGTGGGGTTGAAAACTTACAGGCTAATCAGCGTTTTTAAATCTAATATTAAAATCCTAAGAGGATAATTTCAGGGCTAGTTATGAATTTTCTGGCTTTTCTTATGTATTTTAGATAATATTTGCAGTGTTCTCTTATTGCATTTTTGGTAACATTTTCAGTATTCTCTGGGAAATTAAGTAAAAGTCTGACTCTAGAATATAAGGCCCAGTGTGAAAATAGGGCCTCTTCCTCCTCTCTGGGTTGAAAGATTGGACCTTATTTGTAATTTACAAAATCTGTGGTTTGCAGAGCAGCTGAACCAACAGGAGGCAACAGCATTCTTATTTGAAAGCTGATTTCCTTTAGTAAAGCGTCAATACTGGGTGTGACAAAATAGACAAGAAACAACAGTTCTTCAACTGACAATGCTATATTAGTGGGGATCCAGGCTGTGAAGCAGACTACCTGGAGTGTTCTTCCTTAAATTACTGATACAAACCACTTTAGGAGCTCTAAAGAAACAAATCGACCAGGGCGTAAGCCTAGAGCGTCCTGCCCTGTTTTTCAAGAGGCTGAAGCAGGGTTGCCCAGTGCAGACATGAGAGCTTTAGAGTTTAAAAAAAAATGAGGGAGTCAGCAGGATGAACCCAGGAAGTCTGATGTATCAAGCCTCTAGTGAAAGCTTCTCTGGTGGCTGGCTTTGAAATGCAGACATTCAAGCTGTATAGCTGAGTTTCCCCTGGATGTTGGCTGTTTGCTAATGCATGATAACCAGCACCTCCTGACCTAGATGAACTGCCCCACTGGCTGCTAGAGATTGCCATCATTAGGGACCTTGCTTCCTCTGTGCTCCCAGAGGACCCTGCATCTGCTCCTGCACATTTTCATATTGCACTGAAGTTATTCATTTATCTGTCTCTTCCACATGCGTCTTGGCTTATTTCTTTTTGTGTCTCTAGCACTGGCATAGTGCCTAGTATTTAGAAAAAGCTGAATAAATGTTTGCTCTATGAATGAATGGAAGGAAACTCCGGATAAGTCTTCTGACAAAATCATTAGCCAGGATCTTTAGATTCTAGGAATCTTGAGGCTGATGGGGAATTTGACAACGCAGGGATCAGGTTGTTACCACTTGAACCCACTTATCAATCTTGGCATCACTAAAAGTGATAATCAGACACTAGGGAGTCACTGCTACACGCTCCTGTAAACCCTACTGAAGTTCTCCCACTTCACTGGGATTGCTTGGGCTGGAAGCTCTATGCGGACAGGCACTTATTTTTACTCATTTTGATATTAGAAGAATATAGAATAGTGCCTAACATATAGGTGATCCCTAAATTGTTATCCAATGAGTGAGTAAGCTTATAGAGGACAGAGTTGAGAAGGTAGAGATGGATGATAGGGAAATCAGAAAATAAGTGCTTATAACAGTCCGAGTATAAGGGACAATACCTGGTTTGGACTTTGCCACCCTCAACAGAGTTCCGTAGTATTGCTTCCAGTGGCAAACACGCCTTTCAGGGGCTCTGGAGTGGATTTTCCTGCTGTATATCCACTCCCCTGGCCTGGCTTCCCTCAAGAACCCCTCCTGGATCTTCCAGTTGTGCCCATTCATTTTGTTCCCTCCAAATCAGGGCTCTGATGGGCCTCTAGTGACCCTGAATTAGCATAACATAACATGACGCATTGTACCACTAACACTGATAGCCATAAGAGCATAAAAATAAACCAGGAATTCTGAAGACTCCCCTTCTTGCCCATCTCCTGGACTCCCAAAAGAACTATCTCAGAAAATTTATTTCCAACCTGTCTCCATCTCAGAGCAACGATGACACTCTGATCACTGTGGCCTCACCCACAAAGATGAGTTCTCTCACCTGCTCCAGCATCCACAGTGATACTTTTGTAGGGACCCTGTCTCCTGTTCCTACTGAAACTACTTGAATGTGTGGTCTCCAGCATTTAATGATCTCTGCAAACTCCAATGAGCCCCACTCATTGGAGGGCCCCCTTAACACCCATCTATTCAAAGCACATCACTCATTGCCCACAATCTAGCAGTAAGACCAAGCGCAGAGATAGGATGCTGGAAGAATACATTTTCCACAGATACAATTCCTAAGTTCCCTCCCCACACCTCTACTTCAAGAACTCTCCCAGAACCTCCCTCTCCACATTTCTATCCTTCAGTGGTGCTTGACTATGAGAGAGAAACAAAAGTATTTAAATTCATGTTATTTTTATATGATTAAAATGCTATGGTACATAACATTTTGTGTATATACTATTTATGCTTACTCATTTGTTTTTCTTCAAGTTGGATCGAAAGACTTTCCAATTCCTAAGATTTGTAAGTAGCACGTATTTTTGGTGGAAGTGGTGTTCTGTTAAACCATACAGAGTAACTCTTTGGAAAAGTCATAATATCAAGCAAGGCCACACTACACTTTTTTTCTCTGGCAGGAGAATTAGATTGACAACCACACTGCTTTTCCTATTTTTGCCCTTGTGCAGATACATTTAGAAGAGCTGTATAAATGTGCTTTTTTAAAACACACTTATATTTTTACCATTCACTAAAAGAATGAACGATACCATAAAATCTTAGTCTTTAGGTATTTGGAGGTAGGGGTTAACTCCGTAGAGCAGTCTTCTGCCCACCTGTGTGTGCACACTCCAACAAGCGTTTTGGAATTCTGAGAACTTTGCAAACGATGTTATCATGCAGAATATTCTTGAGAAAAGATTTCCTTTGTTTCATTAAAAAAAAACTTCTATCGACTTAAATAACAGACAGTCTATTCTGATCTATTCTTTTTTTTTTTTTCTTACAGTAACCATTTTTTGCTGTGCAGACATTACTGTTTGCTCAGAGGAATACCAGGTATTTGTTCAGGCAGCTTTCAAAGGAAAGAACGTACTTTTTTTTGCTCCTTTCCTAGTTGTCTGGACTAATATTAACTTCATGTGTAAATAAAAGGAGAAGGTGAGTCTATTTTGTGTTTTACTTTTTTTACTAATGAAAGAAAATGTGATGCAATGTCCCTAACTCAGCCGATTAATAAGTATTTCCTATTCAGAATCTGCAGAAGAATTTTAAGGGAGTCAAATAGTTTCCAGAGTTTTATTCAGTTCTTTGAGCTCTAAATACTATAAAATAGAAATTATTTTAGAATAGCCACTTTTTAAATAGTCAAAACTACTTTTCAAAATCTTGAAATCTTTCATCATTATTTCCACTTCATTGGGCCACAGAAGCACCAAAGGGGCCTGTCACAACAGAGGTTTGTGCACACCAGAGTCTCAACTGGGACACAGATTATTACCTTGAGAATCTGGCAGTTTGCCTAAAAATTGGAAATTTGAGCAAATAAAGCAAGTAGACCATGGGCAGTGTGTGTGCGTTTGTTAGCCGCTGTAATTATTCCAGGTGAGTTCAGTCTCTCAGAAGATCCTTGACCCTAATTTTGAGCCTAAAAGATGACAAATAAGTGCTTGATAACATAGTAACATAGTATTTTAAAAATCGATCTCTCCTGTCATGTCCTACCATGGCCAAAGTTTCCCTGATCAAATAAGCCCATTGCCCCTTTTAGCTCTATCATTTATAGCAAACTTTGTTGTTGTTGTTAAATTTATGATTTTTCACTGCCCTCCTAGGCAGATAGTTGATGGTAAGAGTCTTTTTTTCTTTTTCTTTTGTTTTCTGCTGCAAATAAGAACACTATTAAGCAGTTTGGGGAGGGAACAAATAGGTACTGAATTATTAAGACAGAACGTGAGAAGAAGCCAAATAGCCTTGCATAAGAAATGCTGAGGGAAGAGGGGACAGACAAACTAGGGGTATGGGATTAACAGTCAGACTACCGTGTATAAAACAGATAAGCGACAAGGATATATTGTATATAGCACAGGGAATTATAGCCATTACCTTGTAATAACTTATAATGGAGTATAATCTGCAAAAATACTGAATCACTATGCTGTACACTTGAAACTAATATAATATTGTAAATCAACTATACTTCAATAAAATAGATAGGTAGGCAGACAAAAATGTTGAGAGACTGAAGTCCTCAGAGGAAGAGCAAGTACGTGGATTCGAATATTTTGGCCTGTTCTATCCAAAAGGGTAGTCACCAGCTACTTGTAGCTATTAAGCACTTGAAATGTGGATGGATTTCGAAGACAGTACAAAAAAAGACTGTAAAATAGCTCATCAATAAATTTTTATGATATCGCATGTTGCAATGGCAATATTTTGGAAATACTTGGTTAGAAAAATATATTATTAAAATTAATTTCACCTGTTTTTTTACTTTTAATATAACTAATTATTATATTTAAAATCACATATTGTGGTTGGCATTACAATTCTATTCGATAGTGCTGATTTAAAAAATTCACTTTGGAAGGAATGAGTAAAAGAAATTTTAAGCCAGTTAACTAGAGGTTTAAAATAGTCAAATTAACAGAGGTATATGTTGAATTTAAAAGCCAATAAATAATGAATACGCATTCCCTGAGGGCAGGAACCTAGTGTGTCATATTCATCTGCACATTCTCAGCAACTAGCACAGTTTCTGTCATGTACTAAGCACTCAGCAAATAAATGCATGAATAATGAATCACTCAAATTAGAATTATGAAATAAGTAGAGAGAAAGTGTTAGAGTGTCACCAAATATTTTTTAAAGAACTGTATTAAGGTCCTTACGTACTTCCTAACCAAAAAGAAATTCTTCAGTGATAATTAAGGATCTCTATTGGTAAAGCGCACAATCAACTAAGAAACAAGTTTCAGAAACTTACTAGAGACTTTCTTTTTTAACACATACTACAGAAGAGAGGTGAATGGAGGAGTGTCAGTCTGGGATCTGTTGGTTCCTTTTTAATGAAATCTGCTACCATACAACATAGGAATGGAACTAAATATCGTGCCCTTTCATTACAGGTTTAACACACTTTTTTTCGCCCAAAAGTTTCTAAATCTAGCATTGATAGATGGGCTTCAGGGACACATAAATCCTCCAAAAATGTGTGCAAAATTGTATTTGTGCAAATGTATGTGTTGGGGAGAAAATACTATGGCTGTCATCAAAGGGGTCCAATGACAATAAACATATTACCCGGCCACTGTTCTACTGCAACATTAAATAGGATCAGGGTGAAAGTAAGATAACGACATCTTGTTTTGGTTTCAACATTAGGGGAAGTTATCCTTTGGCTGGAAAGCACTGGATCCTTTTCTGTTGTTCACACATTACCCAAGAGGTTTGACTTTCTAGAACTTTTCTTAGAGATTTCAGGTAGCCCGACCAACATTGTAAAATATTCTAAAAAGACAAAAATAATTTAACAGCTATAAAAATGTTTGAAAATGCAAATCAATGTGTTGTTTACTGGAAATATAGTATTTTTGGAATCAATTCTGGCCATGATGAAAAATTTTAAAGTAGGTCCTAAACATCTTTAAAATTGTTCCTCTGCCCATACCACCAATCATCCTAATGAAATCAGTATCTGTTTTCTTACTGGCATTTAGCTTCCTTACTTTCTAAGTTAGGCTCTATCAGGGTCGGCTCTGAATATATTAAATACAGATAAATCATATGATTTGCTACAAAGGAGGAATGAGATGCCTGCCCAGACTTTGCTCCCCTCTTTTCTGATAATAGCTCTCCAAGTCTCTTTTGGAGAATTACCTCTTACTCACTGGAGAGAGTCTTAATGAGAAGCCAAGAAGTTCACTTTAGACCTACCCTCAACACATACTTCAAGAAGAATGTGTGGCTCAAGCTCTGGCAATCAGACTTTTTCTTCAAACTGAACTCTTACAAACAGAATGCAATGGAAAAATGAAAAATGGTGGAATTTCATTCATCCTGGTGGTCAGACCCTGAGGATCCTAGGAGGTTCTTGGTACTTAGATCCCCAGAGCTGCTCTGTCTCTGAATCTTTCTTAAATCAGATTCTTATGCTTTTCCTTTAATTTCCAGTAAATTCAGTGGTAGACAGTGGCTCTTTATAAAGTGGATACATAATCTGAGACTAGTAATTTACTTATTCCTCAAAAGTAAAAAAGAAGTTGAACATCTCTTCTCCATGAACTACTGAGGGCTCAAAATATTGATCTATCCAGGAAGACTTTATTATGTCATTTGAGACATGTGAAACATTAAAAAATAGTTAAGTTGATTTACACTGAAGGCCAACTGACTCTGAGTTCAAGAGGTACACCGATGAGAGGATCATGAGGTCTGGGGTAGCCTAGAAAGATATAAGATGGGACGTGACCCAAAACTCACAAAAAGGGATAGATTTTCAGAAAACTGACATGAGAGAAGAACAATTCAGGTGGGGAACAGCTTGACCAATTACACAGAGGAAACATATCCAATTGGCCACTAGGGAGAGTTTGTATATGGGAGAGCTAGGAATAAAGTTGGAACAGTTTGAAGACACTCAAAAGCCATGCTAAAATGTTTGGGCCGTATTGTGCAGGCAATAGAGAATCTGTGTAATTACTTTAATGTGTAAAATAGCTTGACCTGGGGCAAGACTGGACAGGTATGGGATTTCCATAATACCTCACATTCTAGGTGGAAAGGAAATGGAGCAGGATGGTGGTGATGAAAATGAAAATGGATTACCTGATGGGAGAAATCACACAAACGGAGATTCCATAAGATTTGATAAATGGCTGAACTAATATGGAAGGGAGAGGGTTCGACCAATCAAACCATGATTCCAAGGTTATCAGCATAAATTATGGAAAAGCAATAATACTTTGAACTTGGTAGTCCAAGGGAGAAACTATTTTGATAATTATAATGTGTATGTAATTTCCTTTTTCTATATGCCCTTTTTGACATGTGTAAGGGGAACTGCTGAAAGGCAGCTCACACTTCAAATACCAAGGAAGCTAATACTTCCTACTGCTGAATATTTGTCCCTTTTATTTTGAGAAGTTGATTGAAGATAATTTCCCATCCTTCCTACCTTTCTTCCTTCCTTTCTGTTTTTAGAAACTTCCTTTGATGGTGTCAGTAGCTACTCTATCCCTAAAACTTAATAAGAATATTTTTACAGGTACCTACTTTTGGCTAAAGCAATAGGCTTCCCTGATCTGGGCTACTTCTGGGACTAACCTTTAAGTGGCCAGGCAGCTCCCACCTTTGCTTTCGTGGAACCCAGCTGCCATGCTATTAGGAAGCTTAGGCTATCCTGTTGAAGAGAGAGGCCACATGGAGGGGCCTTAGAGGGAAAGACATGATGTGGAAAGTGGGGCCATCTTAGACCCTTCAGCCCAGTCTAGCCTCCAGCTGAAAGCAACTGCACAACTCTAGAGCCCACACCAAGTGGAGCAGAAAATCTACCCAGTCTATGTACAGAATTCTCAAATATTATAGACATTCATTGTTTTAGCTGCTATATTTGTGAGGTAATAGAAAATTGAAACAGAAAGGTTGAGTTTGAGGTGTCTGTGAGATAGTTAGGCATCGATCTCCAACTGTAAGAAGCTCATAGAGAAACTGGAAATACAGATTTTGAAGCTATTCACTTAAAAATGATGAATAAAGTCAGTAACATGCAAGAGATTATCTATGACAAGAGTATAAAATAAGATGAGGAAGAAGTCTAGGCCAAACTCTCATAAGGAAAGAAGAATATGGCTCATATGGAATGAGACAACAAATGAGAAAGAAGAAAAACCAGAAAAACAGAAAAAATGTGCAATCACTAATGCCCAGTGAAGGGTCCCATGATGGAGAAACATGAACTCCTGTGATGAATGTTGCCAAGAAGTATGATGACAGGATCCAGTTTATATACAGAATGAAAAGTGCCTCCAAGAGGTTTAATATCATTAACATCATCTAGAGAATTAATTTCCTCAAGGAAGACATATTTGATGCCATGTCATTAACCTATCCATGATATACCCATTTCACCTTTCACCAAGTAAATGCTTATTCATATTTGATTTTAAACACAATCATTTCAAGATAGAAAATGAACAAGCACAGAGACTTACAGTTTTAAACTAATTGCAAGGGCATGAATAATTGTAAGGTTGTCTATATATTGTAAGGCTCATTGTGATCCCTTTGTTGGCTCCCAAACTGATCCATAGAGACTGGAAAATTGTAGCACTGGCTTATTGGGTATTTAATTATCATTACTTCCATGATAATTATGTATAATTCATGCCATAACACTGTGCACGTTACATGGAAGGTATGATCCAGTGGAGTAACGAGGGTATTGGACTGCTGAAGTGGATCATATTTTACAATCTCCTTCTTCTATCTGATAAAGTCAGTCTCAGTAAAATCCATGTAATAATCAGTAGTAGTCATTTTCTCAATTTGTTCTTTAGTTTCAAAACAATAAGAAGGAAAAAAATTTCAATTATAAAGATATTTTTCAAACTCAGTAACATATTTAATGTATCAAAGAGGTACCCTTGGGCTTCCCTGGTGGTGCAGTGGTTGAGAGTCTGCCTGCCGATGCAGGGGACACGGGTTCGCGCCCCGGTCCGGGAAGATCCCACATGCCGCGGAGCGGCTGGGCCCGTGAGCCATGGCCTCTGAGCCTGCGCATCCGGAGCCTGTGCTCTGCAACGGGAGAGGCCACAACAGTGAGAGGCCCGTGTACAGCAAAAAAAAAAGAGGTACCCTTTCCAAACAAAAAATTACTCCATGTAGTTCACACTCTGCTTCAATGTTTTAAATTTTAAACACAAACAAAAACGCTAAGGTATCATATATAATGTCAAAATTGAAGGAATTCAAGTTCTATTTGTTCATCTTTACAATCACTGTCCCATCACTGTTTAAATCAAATCTCCTATTTAAATAAATATCAAGTACCACTGGACTGGACACAGCAACTTTTTCCAAAGTCAGCTCAGACGGTTCTAAACTATTACAAATTTACTCTAGAAATAAATGCATTGTAGCTGAGACTGTATGTTGGGGATCTAATAGGTAACTGGGAGGTGTCTGAGTTAACTGCTAAGTAGAATTAAACATCTATTGAAGGATAAGTAATAAAAATGTGTTAATCTGAAGCGTACTTAAATATTAAACACAGCAGTAGCCACACTAATTGTTTAGAAATTAGACCAACAAAATATTTTGGGAGGAAGAAATATTTTATCACAGACATTGTTTAGAATTGCTGGTACATGATAATAAAAAAGCAGAACAAATTCTAGTCAATGTTTGTTTCTAAATTATTCTATAGACACTTTACTTCCTCATTGCCAACCCATTAGGAGGACTGCTGTCCATCACGTCCCACCCCATGATTCACAGATATGAACTGATTTAACATTTGGATTTCATTGTTAGCCTTTCAGTTTGTCCCTGAAATCCCATTGTGCTACATGAATGAAATTTGACAAGAAATTCAAAATTGTGTCGATGCATTTCTGGGCATAACTTATAGTGGAAAACCATAAAAACTCTTTTGCAATGTTTTTTCTTAAATACTCAGGAAAAGACAAATTGGGGGGATAGACTTCATGGAAAATTTAGAGGAGAAAGATATTTAGAGGTGATCATTTTGATGTCAGATGAGTTATGAAACTGTGCAAAATAGAATTAGATTATAATTTTATATGTCCATCCTCCAAATCCATCTATTCATTCATTTAACAAACTTTTAACTGTCTCTTCCATGCTGTTCTCCATGCTAGGTGTTGGGAAATAAAAAAATATCTTGTCAATTAACATTCTACATAACTTTTCCCTTCAAACAACATTACATATTTAATATATTTTAAGATTTTTTGATGGAAGTCTTTGTAAAATATATACATCCCAGTCTTTAATAAAAGGATAATTTAACTTTTCTCTTTATGTGTCAAAGTCATCATTATGAGCATCTATTTTGTGTATTTTGGTACAATTCTATGTCTCCCAGCTCTTTGCCTTTTTAGCCTTTCCTTCCTTCAAAGATAGCCTGTCAGCTTTCACATCTCCCACTGTCATCTGCTTGCCTTTAACAGCCTGATGTTAATCTTAAGGTTTCCTGGTTTGAAAGTCCTATGTGTAGGGAAGCTAGGCAAGCAAACTTCTTAAAAAATTTATTGGTGAAAAATAGTCAATAACAATGAGTGAAGCTGTAACATATAAAGTCTATGATCCAAGTATAGGTAGATATCTGTCAGAAG
Organism: Hyperoodon ampullatus; assembly: GCF_949752795.1. NCBI lineage: Eukaryota > Metazoa > Chordata > Mammalia > Artiodactyla > Ziphiidae > Hyperoodon > Hyperoodon ampullatus. Next base: position 27,354,350 of record NC_136913.1, on the reverse strand, counting down.
GTTATAAATTACAAGAAAAAGAAAACTCCAATTCAACTACTTTCAAAAAATAAGAGGAAGTTATTAACACACAGAAATATAAGTCCAGTCTGCTCTATTCAGCCTTATTCATTTGTTGCCTGCCTCCCAGATGCAGGATGGCTATGTAGGATATTCATTTGGGATTCCTGACTCGCAAAGTTCTGGGCAAAATAAAATCTCTATAAATACCAATTTCTTAAAAATCATACTAATTATATAGAGTAGATTTCATAAACATTCTTAAATAACTAATTAACCATCATATCTGAATTTGATTATAACCATTGTACTAAATTATCAAACACCATAATAATCTTTAGCATTCATTCACAAATGATGATTATATGACGTGAATTCAGAGTAGTCTTTAAAAGTACTAAGTAGCAACTCTTGATGTGACAATTCTGAAGCTCATCAACAGTAACATAACAAATAAACATAGTTATTTCCATAACATCTTTTTCCATAAGGCAAAAGAACAAATCTCTGTGATTTCTCCAGGGGCCCTGTGGGAAATCTTAAAGAAAGATTTAAATGTGAAAGTTTCTGTGAAAGTTTCATACTTTTTATTCCATTTTTCAGCAAGGATTTGATTTGGGGAAGGCAAAATTCAGAATTTGCCAGATTTGAGCACTTCAGATGGGATCATGTATGCCTGAGAACATGAATGGTTGTCACTTGGCTATCTATTAAAGTGATACTCAACACTTTCAGAAATGAAGAACATTTGTTGTTTCTTTTATGTTGGGGAGAATACTCAAGGACATGACAAAGTCAGAAACACAGTGTAGAATGTCATTCTGGTGAGATACGGAATCTTTCCTATTTGGGAAAATTAGCCTCTGAGGTAAAGAGCAAACTTTTACAACCTCTTCTGAAGAGCAAAGACGGCAGAAGAGTAAAAAGTAGAGATCACCTTTCTCCCCACAAATACCTCAGAAATACATGTACATGTGGAACAACTCCTACACAACACCTACTGAACGCTGGCAGAAGACCTCAGACCTCCCAAAAGGCAAGAAACTCCCCACATACCTGGGTAGGGCAAAAGAAAAAAGAAAAAACAGAGACAAAGAATAGGGACGGGACCTGCACCAGTGGGAGGGAGCCGTGAAGGAGGAAAGGTTTCCACACACTAGGAGCCCCTTCGCGGGCGGAGACTGCGGGCGGCGGAGGAGGGAAGCTTCTGGGCCGCGGAGGAGAGCACAGCAACAGGGGTGCGGAGGGCAAAGCGGAGAGATTCCCGCACAGAGGCTCGGTGCCGACCGGCACTCACCAGCCTGAGAGGCTTGTCTGCTCACCCGCCGGGGCGGGTGCGGCTGGGAGCTGAGGCTCGGGCTTCAGTCGGAGCGCAGGGAGAGGACTGGGGTTGGCGGCGTGAACACAGCCTGAAGGGGGCTAGTGCACCAAAGCTAGCGGGGAGGGAGTCCGGGGAAAAGTCTGGACCTGCCGAAGAGGTAAGAGACTTTTTCTTCCCTCTTTGTTTCCTGGTGCGCGAGGAGAGGGGATTCAGAGCGCTGCTTAAAGGAGCTCCAGAGACGGCGTGAGCCGCGGCTATCAGCGTGGACCCCAGAGACGGCCATGAGACGCTAAGGCGGCTGCTGCCGCCACCAAGAAGCCTGTGTGCGAGCACACGTCACTCTCCACACCTCCCCTCCCGGGAGCCTGTGCAGCCCGCCACTGCCAGGGTCCCGTGACCCACGGACAACTTACCCGGGAGAACACACGGCGCGCCTCAGGCTGGTGCAATGTCACGCCGGCCTCTGCCGCCACATGCTCGCCCCGTACTCTGTACCCCACCCTCCCCCCAGCCTGAGTGAGCCAGAGTCCCCGAATCAGCGGCTCCTTTAACCCTGTCCTGTCTGAGCGAAGAACACACGCCCTCAGGCGACCTACACGCAGAGGCGGGGCCAAATCCAAAGCTGAGCCCCGGGAGCTGTGTGAACACAGAAGAGAAAGGGAAATCTCTCCCAGCAGCCTCAGCAGCAGCGGATTAAATCTCCACAATCAACTTGATATACGCTGCACCTGTGGAATACCTGAATAGACAACGAATCATCCCAAATTGAGGCGGTGGACTTTGGGAGCAACCATGTATATATATTTTTTCCTTGTTCTCTTTTTGTGAGTGTGTATGTGTACGTCTCTGTGTGATTTTCTCTGTACAGCTTTGCTTTTACCATTTGTCCTAGGGTTCTGTCTGTCCGTTTTTTGTACTTTTTGGGTTAAGTATAGATTTTAGCACTTGTTATCACTGGTGGATTTGTTTGTTGTTTTTGTTGCTCTCTTCTTTCTTTCTATTTTATTACTTAAATTTTTTTTAATTTTTAATAATTATTATCTTTTTAATAACTTTATTGTATTTTATTTTTTTCTTTCGATCTTTCTTTTTTTCTCCCTTGTATTCTGGGCCGTGTGGATGACGGGTCTTGGTGCTCCAGCCAGGTGTCAGGCCTGTGCCTCTGAGGTGAGAGAGCCGAGTTCAGGACACTGGCCCACAGGAGACCTCCCAGCTCCACATAATATCAAACAGCGAAAATCTCCCAGAGATCTCCATCTCAACGCGAAGACCCAGCTCCACTCAACGACCAGCGAGCTACAGTGCTGGACACCCTATGCCAAACAACTAGCAAGACAGGAACACAATCCCACCCATTAGCAGAGAGGCTGCCTAAAATCATAATAAGGTCACAGACACCTAAAAAAACACACCACCAGATGTGGACCAGCTCACCAGAAAGAGAAGATCCAGCCTCATCCACCAGAACACAGGCACTAGTCCCCTCCACCAGGAAGCCTACACAACCCACTGAAACAAACTTACCCACTGGGGACAGACACCAAAAACAACGGGAACTACGAACCTGCAGCCTGCAAAAAGGAGACCCCAAACACAGTAAGTTAAGCAAAATGAGAAGACAGAGAAACACACAGCAGATGAAGGAGCAAGGTAAAACCCACCAGACCAAACAAATGAAGAGGAAATAGGTAGTCTACCTGAAAAAGAATTCAGAATAATGATAGTAAAGATGACCCAAAATCTTGGAAATAGAATGGAGAAAACACAAGAAACGTTTAACAAGGACCTAGAAGAACAAACGAGCAAACAAACAATGATGAACAAGACAATAAATGAAATTAAAAATACTCTAGAAGGGATTAATAGCAGAATAACTGAGGCAGAAGAATGGATAAGTGACCTGGAAGATAAAATAATGGAAATAACTACTGCAGAGCAGAATAAAGAGAAAAGAATTGAGGACAGTCTCAGAGACCTCTGGGACAACATTAAATGCACCAACATTCAAATTATAGGGGTCCCAGAAGAAGAAGAGAAAAAGAAATGAGAATGAGAAAATATTTGAAGAGTTTATAGTTGAAAACTTCCCTAATATGGGAAAGGAAATAATTAATCAAGTCCAGGAAGCGCAGAGAGTCCCATACAGGATAAATCCAAGGAGAAACATGACAAGAGACATATTAATCAAAGTATCAAAAATTAAATACTAAGAAAAAATATTAAAAGCAGCAAGGGAAAAACAACAAATAACATACAAGGGAATCCCCATAAGGTATAACAGCTGATCATTCAGCAGAAACTCTGCAAGCCAGAAGGGAGTGGCAGGCTCTCTCTCTCTCTCTCTCTCTCTCTCTCTCTCTATATATATATATATATATATATATATACATATATATATATACACATATATATATATGTATATATATATGTATATATATATATGTATATATATATTTGATGGAAGTCAATATACATTTATTTGCTGAATAAGGTTAACCCTTCTCAGGATGATGCATAAACAGGAAAAGAAATAAAAATATAATGCAACATATTTTCTCTTTGCTTTTGCCTTATGTATACACCACATTATAATCAAGAAATAATACAGAGTTAAAAAGGTATAGAATGATAAATATAATACACTTTCTTTCCAAATAAGACTGGAAAATAAATGTACATTTTATTCCATAAAGAAGACATTAAGCAGCAGAGAACTGTAAAGCAGAGAGGGTTTCAGAAATGAGGGCAGGACATATTTAAAGTGCTGAAAGGAAAAATCTACAGCCAAGATTACTCTACCCAGCAAGGATCTCATTCAGATTCGACAGAGAAATTAAAACCTTTACAGACAAGCAAAGCTAAGGGAATTCAGCACCACTGAACCAGCTTTACAACAAATGCTAAAGGAACTTCTCTAGGCAGGAAACACAAGAGAAGGAAAACACCTAGAATAACAAACCCAAAACAATGAAGAAAATGGTAATAGGAACATACATATCGATAACTACCTTAAATGTAAATGGATTAAATGCTCCAACCAAAGACATAGACTGGCTGAATGGATACAAAAAGAAGACCCATATATATGCTGTCTACAAGAGACCCACTTCAGACCTAGGGACAGATACAGACTGAAAGTGAGGGGATGGAAAAAGATATTCCATGCAAATGGAAATCAAAAGAAGTGGAGTGGCAATTCTCATATCAGACAAAATAGACTAAAACAAACACTATTACAAGAGACAAAGAAGGACAATACATAATGATCAAGGGAACAATCCAAGAAGAAGCTATAACAATTGTAAATATTTATGCACCCAACATAGGAGCACCTCAATACATAATACTAATAGCCAAAAATGGGGAAATCGACAGTAACACATAGTAGTGGACTTTAACACCCCACTTTCACCAATGGACAGATCATCCAAAGTGAAAATAAATAAGGAAACACAGCTTTAAATGATACATTAAACAAGATGGACTTAATTGATATTTATAGGACATTCCATCCAAAAACAACAGAATACACTTTCTTCTCTAGTGCTCATGGAACATTCTCCAGGACAGATCATATCTTGGATCACAAACCAAGCCTTGGTAAATTTAAGAAAATTGAAATCGTATCAAGCATCTTTTTCCGAACACAATGCTATGAGACTACATTTCAATTACAAGAAAAAACCTGTAAAAAAATACAAACACATGGAGGATAAACAATACACTAGTAAATAACCTGTAAATAAAATCACTGAAGAAATCAAAGGGGAAATCAAAAAATATGTAAAAACAAAAATAGACAAACAAAAAGACTAACAAACCAGGTTCTGTTGTCTCTCACTCAATAGGGATTAGATTTCTATAAACCATTAATCCATTTAGAGGGATCTCCAAATTGTCAGACCTTAAAATCAAGTTCCCAACCATTGCTGCCAACAATAGGTAATAACTTATTGGCTGTAAATGAACCAAGATGGAACAGAAACACAAAATTAGTAGAGAGGAAAATTAAAACCAGAAAAACAGAGAGTCAACAATGTTCTCTTGGTGCTTTGGATTCACCGAAGGAGAGCTAAGAAAAGCACATCTGAGCTTCAACTGCTATGACGTACACATATCTGTCATGGAAGTTTGCCTGGCTCTGTCATGTGCATCTACTGGACATCTTGTTGCAATTTCCACAACAGTTAAAAGATATTTTTCAAATGGGATAAAGTCATGGTGCTCATACAGATATAAAATGAGCACATGTTAAAAGATTCTAATTTAACTCATGAGTGACTAATTTAACTCATGAGTGAATGGGAAGGTGCTATAACTGGTTCAAAAAAGGATCCAAAGAATAGACACTGGAATATTGAAATGATTATGTAAATAGAGGTAAAACTGGTTTTATTACAATGTAAGAGGGAAGACATTTGTTGTTAATTATTAACGAATACGCTTATTTATAAATGTACATCATTGCAAACAATTACCAACCTCATTCCCAGATGAAACACCTACTCTTATCCAAAAATCACATATTTGAGAGAGCACCATAGAATTATCAACGGCTGAATATTTATTTTGAGAGGTATAGTACATTCTACATAAATTCTGTCCCAAGTGATGGACTCAAAAGAACATGCAATTCTTATAAACACTCTCATGTGCTGTGTTAAAACAAAAGCAAACAAATGTGTCACCTGAAGCACTGCAGAAGACTGACCTCTTCCCTGTGAGTGTCAACATTTGAGGTTTTCATCAATGTTTATCAGATGCTTCAGGGTTACTCTGGGTTGCCTCCTGGCCTGTCATAGAGGACTGATCAGAGGCTGCCCAGTCAGCTTCAACAATAGGATCAGAGGCCCTGGGTTTGCCATCTCTGTTCACCACTTTCTGGCCAAGGGATCTTAAGAGATTCACCTATTCCCTTGGGTCAGCAGTTTCTTTATGTGTAAAATGGGGATAATAAGAGTTCCTCCATCTTCCGGTTTTCCCCAAAATTAATTCCTCTTGTAACTATAAACTGCTGCATAACACAGTGCCTGTTACAGTGCCCTTACTAAATAGCTGTATATCTCTCATTCCCTATAGACCGGATGTTTACACATGGTTCCTTGAGGTATCGATGGGCCTGGTTCTCATGTGATCGCTGGGTCCTTGGGCCACTGGCTGTGAAAACCATGGCCTGCTGAACCTAGAGGAGAGATGAAAGTGCCACACAGAAGAAGAAGCCAGGTCTACATCCGTGAACCAGGCAGTTCTCACCCTAGTTTCCTCTCTGCTCCCCTCTGCCTGGTGACTCCCCCTCTCTCTGCCTCTTTCCACCATCTTTCTAAAGCAGAAGGACCCAGCTTGGCCTTTGGCTAATTCACAGGAGTGTCCCAAGAATAAAGCAAATAGTGTTGGAGATGTATTTAGAGCTCTTTGGGATATGTGCTTGTATAAATCCAAGAAAACTTTCTTGCCATGTAACGCCTATTAAACTTCATATACACAGAAACCTCATTGTCAAGATGCTCACCCCACAAATATGTGATTTGCTGCAGAGAGCCATGAAGCCCTCCTAACTTTTGCCAAGCTCTACTCTTCTTCTTCTGTTATTTGAGTAGCAAGTAGACTTCTCCCCAGCAACTGTGGGTAGAGAATCACCTTTAGCTAATCAGAGAACACCAACAACATTACCACCTCTGCTCCTCTCTACTGCCCCAAAGTAAAAGTAACTGTTTGTCCAGGCCATTGGTTTCTCATAGTTCAATGTCCTTCAGCCTACGGGAAAGCTTCTAGGGTTTGTAATGCCAGAGAACTAATCATATTCCAAGATCTCAACATGTTAAAAAGCTGTCTGGTTTTTAAAAACTATTGTTGGATTGTTGTAGCACAAAACATAGCCTCCTGAATATTTCACAGGCAAGCACATCAGAGGAATACAGTAAAGGCAGGAGAAGCCATAGTAGGTGGGTAAACCATGTTGGGTTAGTGATTTTGTGTGGCCAGGTCATCAGACCCTACAGTCCATACAGGAGCCAATGGGTAATAGTCACAGTGACACCTGTAGGGAGCCAAGCTTCCTGGGCTCTTTCAGACTCTCTGATGTCCAAGGTAGAGTCTGGAGGTTGAGCTTTAATGAACCTTGTTGACAAGCCCTCTGCGGAGTCAACAGACATGGGAAAATCAGGTAGAGCAATACTGCCATCCCTTTAAGAACAGCACTTCAGCTGTGCTTGTGGATTCCACAGGAAACATGGGAGCCATGGCCAGCATAGCAATAGTCTAAATGTAGCATCCTGCTAAATCCCCCTCCAACACATGCACAGGAATCCTCCACCTAGGAGAGGAAGTTAGACAGAGGGTGAGAATCACTGCCCTTGGGAAAGTATCAGCCCACTCAAGTTTAGACCTCTTTGTGCATTTCTAAAAGGTGTGTAATTTCATTATATGTAATAGAGGCTTCAACAGATTTAACGACTAGTCTCAAAGAACTTCATGCTGTTTCTCATATAAGCTTTAAGAATAACAGCCAGAGTTACTCTTCCTCCAATTTACTGAGAGACACTTAAACCAGGTACTCTACTACCCATTCAATAAATATAATTCTCTTTCGTCCTATGAACCAACCCATAATACTACAGTTCAGGAAACTGAATCAAAGAGATTAAGTAACTTTCCCAAGACCTTGTAGCTAGTAAGCCATAGTACATCCAGGACTGTAACAGAGGCCTCTGTGACTCAAAACATTCTGCTCTTTCAACCTCATTATAACAAACTTTGTATTGTCATGCTGCTTAACTTTTTACACCAAAAATCAGGACCAATGGTCTGAAAGCAAAGACAGTATCTGAAAATAGGACCGCCAAGGAAAACACACTCAACTAAAGGCTTCATGAAATCAGGGACGCGGCTTGTTGGGGTCCTCTATCCCCAGCACCTAGAGCAGTGACTAACACAGAAGCTAAGTCAGTTTATTAGACCAGTACTTCTCAAACCTGAATGTTCTTCCAAATCACCTGCAGATCTTGTTATTATGCAGGTTCTGATTCAGTATGGGTGGGGCCTAAGACTCTGCATTCTTACCGTGCCTGCAGATGTCCATGCTGCTGATTCAAGGACCATACTTTGGGTCCTCCTGGGTGGTATAAATGATTCTCAGGGGTGCTCTCCCTTAGGATCTGGAGCACAGGCACCATGGCTTGCTCTGAACAATGTTGAATGCAAGTAGCATAAATGATCAGACCTGATGTCATTGATTAACATATATAAGCATTCTACTGAATTATTTATTCTTTAACTCAGCTGGTGCCTGGTTTTACTTTAACATAACTCACCAGAAATCAGCAACATCTGACCATCTGCCAGAGCTTCATCTAGATGATCGCCAGGCACATACCACTAGGAAAAAATGACAGAGGCCAAGCCTATCTTTATTGCCTTTCCAATTCTCTCCTTATTCTTTCCCACTCTTTGATTCTCTCTCTTCCATCACAGTGTGACCACCCTTCAAAACATGTTCTCTAAATGTATGGATACCAAGGGGGAAAGGGGGGGTGGGGTGGGATGAACTGGGAGACTGGGATTGACATATACACACGACTATATATAAAATAGATAACTAATGAGAACCCACTGTATAGCACAGGGAACTCTACTCAATGGTCTGTGGTGACCTAAATGGGAAGGAAATCCAAAAAAGAGGGGATATATGTATACATATAGCTGATTCAGTTTGTTGTACAGGAGAAACTAACACAACAGTGTAAAGCAACTATACTCCAATAAAAATTAATTTAAAAAAGTGTTCTCTACCAAGGAATCACATGTTACTAAACAATATTCCCTCTTTTAACCACACCCTCCACGTACATGGTGGATGATGACGAGGTGATGATACTGTTAAACAAGCTCTCATGTGCGGATTTCCTACTGTTTCAGTAGTTAGAGATACTTAACTATAAGTTGCATATGACTTCACTCATAGCTTCCATCCATTCTCAGTACTACAGCTCTCCATACTACACACAAATAAGACCATGTTCCTCGCTACTTTGTTCATTATCATTTTGGTTCATTCAAAGAAAGCCTTATTATACAGTAAATTCATAGGGGCAAAGGTCTTACCTGTTGTTGCTTACCACTGAATTTCTAATGCCAAGAATAGTGGCTGACATAAAATAGGTGCTCAGTAAATATTTACTGAGTGAATGAATGTGCACATATTAAAACAAAGCATGCTGACGCTAGTAGACCTCTAGGGCAGCATTTCTTAAACTGAGTTTTAAGAGTTCATGAGAGAAAATTTAAAATATTATATTTCTATTTTGGAGATAATCCAAAAATATTAACTACTATGTAATTAAGCATTGCCACAAGATTTCAGTGCTGGAGATGTATCCGTGCTTAGGACTGAATCAGGGCCAACTAGTTCCATTGGGTGGATAAAACAAAACAAAAGGTACAAATGAAGTGTCTGCAGTAGTTTGAATAGACAAAAGCAGAGGGAAAATGGAGCTATAATTTGGCATTCAACAGTGTACACGTGCAGGACTCAAGAGCGCTGTTGCAATTGGCACAATGGGGACAGTAGATATTCTTAAGCAGAGGCCCACTGGTATCATTTACCCATTTGGAACACTGGGCATTTTATCTTGCCCCTGACATCAGTTTCCCCAGGGAAGAGCAATGTGTGTGGGGGGGAGTAGCCCAGTGGCTTCTTTCTTTTGAACCATGTTTATAAAAATCAAAGTTTTGCGACATACCATTTTTTCAGGAAGGAGGGAAAGGTGGGACTGGGTCTAGAAAGAATTCTCTCACATTCCTTTTGCTCCATTAGTTTTGACACTGGGACTCAAGATATGAATTTCAATAACACATGAAAGAATAACTGAGTAAACGCCTCTTTTGCCCCTTAAAATTCGAGTGGCACCTCTCGCTAGTGCCAGCTTCACATAAGAACTTGTGAAGTCCATGGCTAATTATATCTGCAGTCTAAATTACATAGTTTCAAATTTCAGGGTGTTATTGAGAAATGCCCCTTGCATGTAACTTCGGATTGGCCCAGTTTCATTTTTAGGATGATGTAATGATGACCAGTTAACAAGTAAATATTGAAAACTGATACCAACATATTTTCCTGTGCTAAGCAATTATGGGATGATGTATACTTTCCTGGTTTTGTTCTAAAAATGCTGGATTCAGACAAATATAATTTAAGTATGTGTTCCAAGAAACACCTGCTCTTGAACAAACAGAGTGTGAACCAACCCAATGCTTTATTGAAAAAGACTAACGCTCATTAATAATCATACAAAGATCCACACACTGTGTGTCTACTCATCCAAAACCATTATGACATAAACTCAGTCCAATCGCAACCATATCCCCACTTTGCAAAACCCACCATGAAATTATCCAGCCTGGGTTAGAAACCCCCCAAATATCCCTTTTTGACACACTACCAAGACTCCATCTAGTTAGTGTTCTCCCTTTACTGCAGTAGGACTAATTAACTTAGCTTTGCTCAATGAACAGGTTATTCTGTTGTCGTTTGGGGGAGTTTACAGTCAACAGCATTAAATAGCCAGAACTGCTCTTATCTTTGTGAGAGGGTACAAAGGAGTAAGAGATATATTTTCTATCCTTAAGAACTTTATCCTCATGACAAAATGTGTATATGCCACAAAAATTCAAAGATGAGAAACAGTGGTGTCAACGTTTCCAACAGGATTCCAGGGAAGGTTTCAGAAGGACCTGCTCTTAGCTTTGAGGTGCCTGCAACACTAGTTTAGGAACTAAAACACATTTTAAAAAGTTTCCACAATAATAGAGATCAGGACACAACTATGTCTAATTTACCCCTCTGCAAACTCTGTTGGCATTTTGTTCCAGCAGGGGCCTGGGAGGTATGGCAGTAAGATGGAAAAAGCCTACTGGTTATTCAGGAGAGCTGGATTTCACTTCCAGCTCTTCCACTAACTTACAATCCAATCTCTGAGAAGCCACTTGATGTATCTGAGTTGTACTCCTTAATCTGACAAATGTGGGTGCTGTATATAATGCATGATCTCTAAAATCACTTTGTGTTAATAGTTTAGAATTCTAGCTCATATCCATTACTTAAATGGATATTACTTAAAATATTTATAGATTTCCTTTTAAATCAGCACAAGCAAAATCTAAAAACAATAAAGCAGTTTTAAAGTGTGTACATCTTTGTCTGCATTTACATATGTTTATCTGTGTGATGTACACAACTCACATAAATGCTAAAAGAATATGTGACATTATATGTGAGAAAGTTATATTGTAGACCTGCTCCACTTACTCAAGGGAATCCATCTCATTTAACCTATTTTGGACTGTACTGAGATGGAAGATATTTTATTTCCATAATATAAAGTTATTTTAGACTTAGATTAAGACAGAATGAGTCATATGTGAATCCCATAAATTGATGAAGGCTCAAATTCACAAATAGAACAGAGAATTCAATAGTAAAGGAAAATGGAATTGCTTGTTGTCTTGTGTAAGTTAATAAGGCATCCTTGCATGTTGCTTCCTGTCTTCACATCTTATATACTGAGACATCTAGTTGTCTGCACTCAAATTGCCAAATAGAAAAATTGCTGTCAGAGTCATCTACCTAAAACACACCATGCTCTAAAACCTATAATGGGTCCAAGGAGGATAAGAGACACATGACAATGACCTAGATCCAACTTACATCTTGGAGTCTAATGCAGCTGAGCCCAGTCTAGATGAGCCACCCCACCCCCACCCCGCTCCCACCCAGCAGATCCACAGATGCATGAGTGAGAATTAGGGATTGCTGTCTGAAGCCACCAAATTTTCGGATAGTTTATTATGCAGCAGTAATGGGGAAGTAGCTAAGTAACAGATCAAGGAAAGACTATAGGGGAATAAAAATAAATAGATCTTCTGCCTGAGCCAGTAACACAGGCTCTCCCATCCTGTAGAGAGAGCTCTCCATGTGGAGACACGCATACATACAATCAGGTCTGGTAACAGGTGCCCAAGTTTGAGGGAGGAGAAAATAAGAGGAAAAAGTAATTTATCTAATTACTTAAAAACACATTTTAAGCAATGATGATAAATAGTAGTAATAATTAAAAAATCAATAAAAAGCACTAGTATAAGTGGTATTGGATATTTCTAAACTAATGTTAAAGAATTTTAATTCAGGAAAATATGCTACTTTAAAAGTTACTTGAAATAATGTACATCAAAGGGAAAAGAAAGATTTTCTGGGGCAAAATACCACAAAAGGAAAAGGAGAGACCATCTTGCTATAGGAAAATCATGGAGAATACTAAATCAAAAAAGGAAAAAAAAAAACCAATGTCTACCTTTGTCTGATTTTATTTCACAGTCTAGTGGCCTATATAAAATGGTTATATAAGAGCAAAGCAATTTAAAATTATATTCATGAGAGCAAATCTATAACAAAAAAAGTCTATAAACTTCAGAGAAGAATTCTATATAGATTCAATAAACAAATACAGAAAATGGCTAAGTGCCACTGTATCTTTTTTATTCCCATAAATTTCTCTCAGATTCTCTTAAGATGTTACATAGACTTTGGTCTTGGCTCAGAGTCTGAAACCCTGAAACCGAATAACTTGCTTTGGAGTTGAGATTAGAGGAACATCCTTTTGAACTAGAAACTACATATATTATTTATACATTTTATTAGCATTCTAAAAGTTCATGAAGGAGTCAACTAAGAAACAGAATATCTAATTGGTCATTTGAGACCTTAATTAATGAGTTTTAAAATATGCCCTGCCCCGGGGGAAAAAATGGTTATAGAAAAAAGCAATTTCAGAAAGGAAATACAGTCCAGGGTCTGTTGTAACAGAATACATAGATAAGACCCTGTGCTCATTTGCTGCCTTTGCTTTCCTATTTCAGTTAATAAAAGTTCAGTTCTCATAATAACTGAGGCCTCAGCTTCCACTTAAATACATCTGTCCCTCACCATCCACACTGGATCATCTGCCAAATCCTATCTCTAATATGCCTTTTATACGTCCCATGCCAACACCCTCACTCTGACCTCAATTCTTCCCGTCAGCCCTGTTTCAACAGGCTACTGTGAAAGGTGACAAAACATGGCCACAATACTTTGCAGCAACTTCCATCAAAGGTGGAGACCATTTCCTTATCCCTTGGATATGGGCTGGCCACGTGATCTCCTTTGACCAAAAGAATGTGGCAGAAATGATGTAGTGTCAGTCTGACCCTTGACCACAAGAGCTTCCACTTCTTCACTCCTGGAAACTGTTACCATCATGTAAAAACGCCCAGGCTAACTGGCTAGGTAATGAGAGACACACAACTCAGTTGTGTCTATCACGCCAGCCGCAGTCAGCCAACCCCAAAATAAAGAGCTGGCTTGATGACCAACAGCTGACACAGATGCATGTGTAAGCCCAGAAAAACAACCACTCAGGAGAGCACAGGCCAAATTGTCAACTCAAAGTATAGTGAGGCAAAACCAAAAATAGTTCTTGTTTTAAGCCCCCAAATAGTCTTTGTTCTGAAGTAGTCTGCTACACAGTAAACTCTAAACTGATAACCTACTAACTCATCCACTCATGTAGAAATGTCACTTCCAACCTGGTGGGAGTATCATGAAACTGGAGGTTTAAGAACCTAAAAGAGCAAGAAATTCTTGGAGGCTGAGAGTGGGGACAAGGTGATAGAAAAATAAGAAAAATAATAAGATCTTCTTCAGAAACTTTTGATGTCCGTCTCCCTAGCTCTTGTGTACTCTTCCTTTCCTCTCCCTAGATTGGAAACCAACTGCCTATTGAAAAGAAGACAAGTGAACTCTGGTATTTCTGGGCTCATTATCATAATAATTAGCACAAATGTGGGGTATCTGTAATGTGTCCAACATAAAGCTAAGTGCTTTATGCTTATGACTTCATTTAATCCTCACAACAGCCTTAAGAGATAGGTATAATTATCATCTTCATTTTACTAATAAGAAAACTGAAGTATAAAGAAATCTCTTGCTCAAGCTTACACAGTAAAGGGCAGAGAAGTGCTTTAACCCCAGGGGATTTGCTTGGTCCTCTTAATCAACCTGTTCCCCTCCCTTCAACACTGGGTTGGAGCCTAGTTGCCACAATCATCTCTCCAGTCGCCATGGACACCACTATTCCCAATTCTTCTCACATGGCTTCTTAATGTGTAACTATTTGTCCTCTGTAGGCATCTGACATCTACTGCATTCCTCATCCTTATTTAGAGCAGTGGTTCTGAGAGCTTTAAATATACTGATTCCACTGCCAGAGAATCAGATTTAATTGATTTGGAGTATGGCCTGAACATCAGGATTTTTACAAGCTCCCCCAGGTGATTCTAATGTACAGTCAAGGTTGAGACTAACTGATACAAAGTGATGAGAGAGTATTCGTTTCCCTACTCCCCTCTTCTGAAGAAAGGTACTTATAAAAAGTACCTTATAAAGCAAAAATCAAGTCAGGTTGTAGCATAACCAGCAATAATTGGAGGTAGAAAAGTAGACTACCTTCCTGACATCATTTTAGGATCCTGTCCCCCAAAATGCCTTTCTCATATGCCACACTGCCTGAAATTCTACCATCAGGAAATGTTAAAGCTTATATCACTGTATTTTTTCCACCATCATCGTTTAAAATACAAATACACTGCCCCCCCTTTACCCCCAGAGAGGATAAACTTGCTCATGGAATTCTTACAGCTATGTTTCTTCATTTCCCACATCACTCTCCTCAGGACAGTCACAAGTTCAGAATGGGGTACCGAGGGAGCAGGAAGTCTAATTGTTAGAGAAAGGGAAACATGCTTTTGGGTCGCGGGTCACTACTCCTGGGAGTTATGACTCTGCTAGGGAACAGAGGAATGGAGTCTGAGGACTTCTGACAATGTGTAGGAGGGTGGAGGTGAGGAGTAGACCTAGCAGGCTGGGGTGAGGTGTAGTAGTACATGGAGGACGCTGCTAAGTATTGCTTTTTACTTCTGCTTGGAGTCTGGTAACAGTACTTTTCCTTTTTTTAAAAAACCTGTTTGTGCACTCATTTATGAAATGTGCATAAAATATCTGCAGTATTAAAAAACACTATTGAAAATACAAAAATGTCAGACATATGCCCTCAAGGAGTATAAAATCTTAAACAACTTTTAATAACATTGTAATAAAACAGAGAAAACAAGATTGAATCTCATTTAGTTTTGTTAAATTCAAGAGCCTAAATTAAATGTCTAAATTTGGTTGGCCTGAATTACTGTCTAATAACCTTTTGTAATTCACTGACAATTTTAAGTCCTAAAATGGAAACTGAATCACTGACAGACACTTCGCATTTTGAACTAAAGCAGTGCCCTAGAAGTGGAAGAATTTACTGAAGGTTTTTTTTTGTAACCAACAAAGTCTTTATGAAATATAAATCAATATTGGAAACCAAAACTAAATTCAAAACCCTGGAAACTTAACCTAGACTAATGGAAGGCTTGACAACTTCAGCAGAACAACAAAGAGAATTTTTCTTTCATCTCAGCTATATATGAAACTAATTTGGCTAAATAGAGGGAAGACCTTGTTTGGTAAGACCTAATATAATCTCTGACCTTCTAGAAAGAGTCACTACCTTACAGTCAAGGCAACAGTGACAAGAATGATAACATGTTGGGAAAAAATCAACAGTTGAAAATGAATTATCATATGGTACTAAGAAGCTATATGTCATAATAATCATAAGGATCACAGAGGACCAGGAGGACTTTGAAAAAGGTGGATGAAGATAACAAACTGTCCCAGGGATTCTTCAAAATCTGAATCAAGTAAAAAGATCTCCCCTTCTAGTCTATTGCCATCTGTGAAACTCCTAGTTACTTACTCCCTGATGGTCTTCTGAAGAAATGAACACTTTAATTGCATTAAGACATGATGTAGAATGAGAGAAATAAATCATTAGAATTATACAGTCATAGAGAGCTGGAATTAGAAAATAATCTAAAGAGTGTCTTGTCCAGCTGTGTACCCATGTATCATGGGTAGGTGTTAAACATGCAGATGGCAGGAACCCATCCCCAAAGATTCTGATTTAATTGTTCTAGGGTGGGACCTGAGAATCTGTAGTCCAGGTGATTCTGCTGAGGGTTACCTGAAGTCCACACTTGCAGAAACCCTACTCTAGTCTTTCCATTTTATAAATGATGACATAGAGGGTAAGAATGAAGCTGCATATTTGGAGAGAAATATCACTGTAACGCCTTTCAGGGGTTCTTCTTAGATTCAACTAAACATTCAGAACTCTTATCTCAGCCACACTTTGCCATGAACCTACTCAGAAGACACAGGTCAGATGATAGAGGTCCTCTCCATCAGAGTCCTTGCAGTAGTTCATGTAGACGAGAGTTCACACAGCCCTCTGGGAGCAACCCTGTCCCAGATGACATAGTTCACGTTCAAGGAAACAGTTCTACATTAGGCAGTTGGGTAACTGCCCTAGATTAGAAGAAGTCTCACTCCTCACAGATACAAATGTTGCATGGAACAACCCACTGGCATAACTTCCAAAATCCTCCAAGGGGCATGCCCCATATCAAGAGTTCCTACACCCAGGGAAGCCCAAAACTACGAATTTTGAAAAAATATTTATGGTTTTTCCAGTCCAGGTGGATTTTACCCATCAGAAGGCATTTTAACCTATGAAAACAGTTGACACATACCATCTTACCTAGGTTTCTAAGATAGTAAAGCTAGGTGGTTAGCCATGTTTCTAGGATAGTAAAGCTAGGTGGTTAGCCATAAGTCAGTTTGTCTTGCAACATGGTTTTGTTAACATTTAATACCACAATCATAAACACAATTCCCAAAATGATATTTTTACATGGATCTACCTAAATGGCTATTGCTGATAATATCTCACTTTTACAGAGAAATGCCAGGGATGGGAGGATGATGAAGTACAACACTTTTTTTTTTTTAGCTGCAGTGACGGGCATGTGGGATCCTAGTTCCCCGACCAGGGAGCAAACCTGCACCCCCCGCATTGGAAGCATGGAGTCTTAACCACTGGACTGCCAGGGAAGTCCTACCACTTTTTTTTTTTTTAAACCAGGTAACTCTTTCATACAACTCAATGCAAGTCCCTATGTGGTCAAGAAAGTGCCTCAGGATATACGCCTTACCTTTCCCTCATCTTACCAAATAAAAGTCTCATTTCATAAGGAAAAACAAATTTTCAAGAAACAGACCAGTGTAAAAGACCTAGGAAAAAAACAATTCTTTATCTATAAATATATTGGAGTTAGGGAAAAATAGGAACAAAGGCATTGTTCATTCTTTGTCACTAACTGTGAACTTGGGCAAGTCAATTGTATTTCCCAGTTTCCTTTTCAAACTCTCCCCAAATTCAGGTTTCCACTACCTTTCTGTTTTGTTTTGTTTTAGTTTGGTCTTTTGATATGTGCAATTCAAGCAACTAAAGATAATGCATGTATATATGCATGTAACTTGACTGTATCATCATTTGGTAAAAATTTAAAGACCAATAAAAAATACTTCAGTAGTAGTAGTATTCTCTAAATACTCATGAAAGATGTTTCAAATAGTTTTCATTTTCTAAAAGGAGTCAAATAAAGATAAGCAAGATCTTTTATGATTCTTCTGATGTAGAAATGTGTATTATAAATTTCTAAGGGGGGCTTAAGCATCCAGCATTCCCTAAACTTCTTTGACCATGGAACTTTTTTTTTTTTTTTTTTTTTTGTGGTATGCGGGCCTCCCACTGCCGTGGCCTCTCCCGTTGCAGAGCACAGGCTCCGGACACACAGGCCCAGCGGCCATGGCCCACGGACCTGTGGGATCCCCCCAGACCGGGGCACGAACCCACGTCCTCTGCATCGGCAGGTGGACTCTCAACCACTGCGCCACCAGGGAAGCCCTGGAACACTTTTTTGAACACAACATTTACTTGGCATACAATGTGGAAAAATACTAGAAGAGGTATTTTCACGCAGTGCCTCTAAACATTGAGTACTTTTGGAAAAAGGTTTGTTTCAATTTTATTGTGTAACTGTGTCAAGAATTTCTGCATTAAAAAAAAATGCGAGCAGTTCTTGTACAACACCATCCTCCTACTGTGAACTTCAAGATAAAGAAATTGTAATGACCAGGGTATTCATTCTACATCAGTTATATATATATATATATATATATATATATATATATATATATATATAAAGAAAATGACTTTGGAGGGTATCTAATACAAATGACTTGAAACACTGCTGACTTCAACTTTCTATAAACAATGCTTTACTTCCTAGAATAGGTTTTAAGGTGACACATTAGAGTTGAATGATTATATACTTTACTTGTCATTCATGAGTATAGGGACTGTAAGAAATTACAATTGTCTTGAAGTGAAAACTACATATTGGACAAAAAATAAAATCCTTTTGTCTCGTATCAGTTTAAAAATAAAAATAAAACAAAATCAGAAAGAAGAAAAACAAAACCAGAAAACTTTGTCATGATAAAATACTTAATCCTGTAATATCCTGATGTGAACTGAAAATATTTAAGATCGAAGGAAATAATTATCGTCAAGAATTTTTTGACTACTTATAAGATAATAGACACTGTGAGGGACTTTAAGGGTCTTGCCAGATTTTATAGTCAAGAACAGTACTTGGCATATAGTTGCTCAATAATTATTCATTGAATAAACTGATGAACAAAAAGCATCATGAAATTCTAAGACCTCCAGGGGCTCTTAATTCTGAGACAAACATTACAGAGTATAGTGGCATCATAGGAAGAAGGGACATAAATGCTATGATAATTTGGCACTGAAAAACCCATTCTTTCATCCCTTCTGCTTCTGTCACCCTCTCCCAGAAAATCAGCATGCCACAAAACAGCTAGTGAAATGCAACTGGGAGAGTTCTACATTGCAGTTATATCCATGTCTCTCTGTACATTATATACTTTACATATGGGAGGGGAAATATACAATAGAATAAAATAGAGGAGACAACTACAGATTACAGAAACAAGATGAGAAAGGCATCTATTAGAAGAACAAGGAAAACTTCAACCTAACTGGAAATAAACAACTGTATTTTCCTTGACATCAAATGTTCTCAGGTCTCTTGATGGACCTAATGGATAAATAGTAAATACTAGGAACTAATCTTATTTTGATGCATTCTAGGCTTCGTAAAAGGGCATTAGGGCTAAGCTTCAATATAGTTTGAGGATACCTGTGTCTTAAGGAACAGTCTTTAAATTCTAATTTTGGAATAGTTAGGGACTTCGAATCAGCATTACAATATGAAAAGTACGCTCAAGAGTAACTGCTTAGACAAATGCTTTTACATGTATCTTTTGGATGAAAGACAAATAACATACACAATCTTTTTCATATGTTCTCTCCTGCTTTCATTTATACAAGGACAATAAAGAAATTCAAGTATAAGATTAGAAGCTCTTATCACAACCGTTTGTGGGCAGGTGATTCAGTGAAATGTAGTACTCAATATCATTTGTCAGGGGAGGCTTAAGTGGCTCAAGAATGGAATCCCCTCCTGGTATTCTGTGATACTCGTCTATCTATCTCTTTTGTTCAAGGCTGTGATCTTAGGCAGACTTAGTATTAAATCAGCCTAGTATTCAGTAAATAAAGCAGAAATTGTAGATGTTTTCATACTTTTTAATATCCTCTTTATAACTGAGAGCTAGAAGTAAGGAAACCACCTAAAGCTACAATAAAAATCTTAACAATCTTAAGCACTGTGTCCAAATTCTCAACACCCCCTTACTTTTAGTAGTAATTGTGGGCAGAATAAATATAACGGTGAACTCACCAGTGGAATATAATAGCAGAGCAAAGGTGATACTATTGGGCTTTTTCACCTTCAGATCTTTTTCTAAGAAAGCATCTATTGTCCACTGTATTAAAAAATTATTTTCATATGCATTGGAAAAATTTTTTTCATTTAATTTGTCATTTAGATTAGTTACTGCTGTTTCAGAAGTAAACTTGGAATTAAGGAGCTTGAACATAAATTTATAGATGCACACAAAATACTTAGCTACTTTTTGATTAAAAAAATACATTTGATAATGAATTTTACAATTAGGTGTCTACGGAATCTTTCTAAAACATAAATCTCACAGTTCTGGATATCAGCTATAAATCTTAGGGTCCAATCTATTTTATCTTTTATTAGTAATACATCTGTCTGATGGAGCAAAAAATAGTCGTTACATTGTTCTATATGACAGTGACACTGCTGTGTCCTTACTAAAGACTGGAACTGCCTTCACACATTTTCATATGATGGATCCTATTGAAACATTAGTTAAATCTCCTCCTATATCCATGGTAACATACATGGGTTTATCAGACTAATAGGTTCTAAATTATAAACCTGTGTTTGGTAATGTTATTTCTAGCCCAAATCAATAGTTTGATACTATCCTGGGAATATGTGAATTAGGCAAATGTTAATATTCAAATCATAATATATTTTCATTTATCTTCCATTGATAGGCATTTTAACATGACTATAAGTTGTTGAAAAGTAACTGTGAATTTTTTCTTTAGACAATCTGCTAATTATTAAATATAAAATGGAAAAAGATGGCATCTGTCATTATTTTTGCACTGTATTTACGGTCATGACAAAATAACAAGAAAATTAATCATCATATATCCTTCACACTGAACTAAGAGTATAGTGTTGTGGCAATATGATAAAATGAGGAGTGTTAGGCTTTGAAGTTATACGGTATTTTTTCCATTTGAACTTTATATGAACATGCTCAAAATGCAAAGCATTTCTTGTTTTCACCCTGAAAATGAGCCTTGATGTTAACATACCCCAGGTGAGTCATGTACTAGCCATGTGGCCTTGGACAAGTTCCTCAGACTCTCTGAGACTGGAGTCATGATCTTATTAAGAGATGCATGAAGAGAGTAGGCTACAGAGAAGAAAATACCATCTGTTATATTCTTTTCAATCAAACTCTAGTCAGAACCTTTATATTGTTATAAGATATCATATATCATATTCATGGCTCCATCCCCAAGTCTGTAATGATAAAGCTTTAATGGTTGGGATCACCTAACTAGAAAATATAAGACATTTAATTGCTAGAATGTGGAGGAATAAGGCATATTTCTATATTATCTAGTAAACAATTCCTTTCAGTTTTGATGAAGAAGGTAGAACAGAAATTGCATCAGACGAGATCTAAAGTGGCTGTCAAAGCTCAGTGACAACATAATCTATGGTGGATAGTTTCTCAAAGTCATCTGCAGTTGTCTCCATGGACATTCTCAAGGACTAGCACATCTCTTTTTTAACCAAGTGATATAGGGTTGAATAAATATTCTGTTTAGGGAGGAAGATGGCGGAAGAGTAAGACGCGGAGATCACCTTCCTCCCCACAAATACATCAGAAATTCATCTACACGTGGAACAACTCCTACAGAACACCTACTGAACGCTGACAGAAGACCTCAGACCCCCCAAAAGGCAAGAAACTCCCCACATACCTGGGTAGGGCAAAAGAAAAAAAGAATAAACAGAGACAATAGGATAGGGACCGGACCTGCACCAGTGGGAGGGAGCCGTGAAGGAGGAAGGGTTTCCACACACTACAAGCCCCTTCGCGGGCGGAGACTGCAGGTGGCGGAGGGGGAAAGCTTCGGAGTAGCGGAGGAGAGCACAGCAACAGGGGTGCGGAGGGCAAAGCGGAGAGATTCCGGCACAGAGGATCGGTGCCCTCAGGCACACACCAGCCCGAGAGGCTTGTCTGCTTGGCCGCCGGGGCGGAAGGGGCTGGGAGCTGAGGCTCGGGTATCGGCTTTCAGTCGGAGTGCAGGGAGAGGACTGGGGCTGGCGGCAGGAAGAGAGCCTGAAGGGGTTAGTGCACCACGGCTAGCCCGGAGGGAGTCCGGGGAAAGGGTCTGGAGCTGCCGAAGAGGCAAGAGACTTTTTTCCCTTTTGTTTCCTGGTGCGCGAGGAGAGGGCATTAAGAGGGCTGCTTGGGGAAGCGCCGGAGACAGGCGCAGACCTCGGAGACGGGTGTGGGACGCTGGGGCTGCTGCTGCTGCCGCCGCCGCGGGGCCTGTGTGCGAGCGCGGGTCACTGTCCGCCCCGCCTTCCGGGGGGCCTGTGCACCCCGCCACTGCCGGGGTCCCGGGACCCGGGGACGGCTTTCCCGGGAAAGCGCACGGAGTGCCTCGGGCTGCTGCAACGTCACGCCGGCCTCTGCCGCCGCAGGCCCGCCCCACACTGCGCGCCCCTCCCTCCCCTCTGCCTGAGTGAGCCAGGGCCCCCGAATCAGCGGCTCCTTTAAACCCGTCCTGTCTGAGCGAAGAACTGACGCCCTCCAGCGACATACGCGCAGAGGCGGGGCCAGGTCCAAGGCTGAGACCCGGGAGCTGTGAGAGCAGAGACAGGGAAATCTCGCTGTGCAGCCTCGGAGGCAGCGGATTAAAGCTCCACGGTCCACTTGATGTGCCCTGCGTCTGTGGAGTGCATAAATGGACAGCGAATCATCCCAAATTGAGGAAGTGGACTTTGAGGACAAGATTTAAGACTTTCCCCCCTTTTCCTCTTTTTACAACGAATTATCCCAAATTAAGGAGGTGGACTTAGAGAGCAAGATTTCAGACTTCTCGCCCTTTTCCTCTTTTTACAACGAATTATCCCAAATTGAGGAGGTGGACTTGGAGAGCAAGATTTTTGATTTTTCCCCCTGCTCTCTTTTTGTGAATGTGTATGTGTAATCTTCTGTGTAAGATTCTCTCTGTATCGCTTTGCTTCCACCATATGTCCCAGGGTTCTATCTGTCCGTTTTTTTTTCCAATAATTACTTTTTAATTTTAGTAACGCTACTATATTTCATACTTGATTCTATTTTACTTTACCTGCTCTTTCTTTTTTTCCTACCTTCCCTTCCTCCCTCCCTCCCCCCGCTCCTCCTTTCCTTCTTTCTTTTTCTTTCCTCCCTCCCTCCCTCCCACCCTTATTCTTTCCACTTTCTTTTTCTTTCCTTCCTCCCTCCCTCCCTCCTGTCTTTCTTTCTTTCCTTCCTCCCTCCCTCCCTCCCTTCTTCCATTCACTCTTCCTTTTGCTTTCATTCCTCCCTCCCTCCTTTCTTTCTTCCTTCCTTTCTTCCCTTCTTCCTTTCTTTCCCTCTCTCTTTCTTTCTTCTACTAATTCTTTCTTTCTACTTTTTCTCCCTGTTATTCTGAGCCAGGTGGATGAAAGGCTCTTGGTGCTGCAGCCAAGAGTCAGTGCTGTGCCTCTGAAGTGGGAGAGACAACTTCAGGACACGGGTCCACAAGAGACCTCCCAGCTCCACATAATATCAAGCAGCGAAAATCTCCCAGAGATCTCCATCTCAACACCAGCACCCAGCTTGACTCAAAGACCAGCAAGCTACAGTGCTGGTCACCCTATGCCAAGCAACTAGCAAGACAGGAACACAACCCCACCCATTAGCAGAGAGGCTACCTAAAAACATAATAAGGCCACAGGCACCCCAAAACACACCACCAGACGTGGACCTGTCCACCAGAAAGACAAGATCGAGCCTCAACCACCAGAACACAGGCATTAGTCCCCCCCACCAGGAAGCCTACACAACCTACTGAAACAACCTTAGCCACGGGGGACAGACACCAAAAACAACGGGAACTACGAATCTGCAGCCTGCAAAAAGGAGACCCCAAACACAGTAACATAAGCAAAATGAGAAAGCAGAAAAACACACAGCAGGTGAAGGAGCAAGATAAAAACCTACCAGACCTAACAAATGAAGAGGTAATAGGCAGTCTACCTGAAAAAGAATTCAGAATAATGATAGTAAAGCTGATCCAAGATTCTATTTCCCAGATCCAAAATCTTGGAAATAGAATAGACAAAATGCAAGGAACAGTTAACAAGGACCTAGAAGAACTAAAGATGAATCAAGCATTGATTAAAAACACAATAAATGAAATGAAAAATACTCTAGATGGGATCAATAGCAGAATAACTGAGGCAGAAGAACGGATAAGTGAGGTGGAAGATAAAATAGTGGAAATAACTGATGCAGAGCAAAATAAAGAAAAAAGAATGAAAAGAACAGAGGACAGTCTCAGAGACCTCTGGGACAACATTAAACACACCAACATTCGAATTATAGGGGTTCCAGAAGAAGAAGAGAAAAAGAAAGGGACTGAGAAAATATTTGAAGAGATTATAGTTGAAAACTTCCCTAATATGGGAAAGGAACTAGTTAATCAAGTCCAGGAGGCACAGAGAGTCCCATACAGAATAAATCCAAGGAGAAATACGCCAAGACACATATTAATCAAACTGTCAAAAATTAAACACAAAGAAATCATATTAAAAGCAGCAAGGGAAAAAAAACAAATAACACACAAGGGAATCCCCATCAGGTTAACAGCTGATCTCTCAGCAGAAACTCTACAAGCCAGAAGGGAGTGGCAGGACATAATTAAAGTGATGAAGGAGAGAAACCTGCAACCAAGATTACTCTACCCAGCAAGGATCTCATTCAGATTTGATGGAGAAATTAAAACCTTTACAGACAAGCAAGAGCTGAGAGAGTTCAGCACCACCAAACCAGCTTTACAACAAATGCTAAAGGAACTTCTCTAGGCAAGAAACACAACAGAAGGAATATACCTACAATAACAAACCCAAAGCAATTAAGGAAATGGGAATAGGAACATACATATCAATAGTTACCTTAAATGTAAATGGACTAAATGCTCCCACCAAAAGACACAGAGTGGCTGAATGGATACAAAAACAAGACCCATATATATGCTGTCTACAAGAGACCCACTTCAGACCTAGAGACACATACAGATTGAAAGTAAGGGGATGGCAAAAGATATTCCATGCAAATGGAAATCAAAAGAAAGCTGGAGTAGCAATTCTTATATCAGACAAAATAGACTTTAAAATAAAGACTATTAGAAGAGACAAAGAAGGACACTACATAATGATCAAGGGATCGATCCAAGAAGAAGATATAACAATTGTAAATATTTATGCACCCAACATAGGAGCACCTCAATACATAAGGCAAATACTAACAGCCATAAAAGGGGAAATCGACAGTAACACAATCATAGTAGGGGACTTTAACACCCCACTTTCACCAATGGACAGATCATCCAAAATGAAAATAAATAAGGAAACACAAGCTTTAAATGATACATTAAACAAGATGGACTTAATTGATATTTATAGGACATTCCATCCAAAAACAACAGAATACACATTTTTCTCAAGTGCTCATGGAACATTCTCCAGGATAGATCGTATCTTGGGTCACAAATCAAGCCTTGGTAAATTTAAGAAAATTGAAATTGTATCAAGTATCTTTTCCGACCACAATGCTATGAGACTAGACATCAATTACAGGAAAACATCTGTAAAAAATACAAACACATGGAGGCTAAGCAATACACTACTCAATAACGAAGTCATCACGGAAGAAATCAAAGAGGAAATTTAAAAATACCTAGAAACAAATGACAATGGAGACACGACGACCCAAAACCTATGGGACGCAGCAAAAGCAGTTCTAAGGGGGAAGTTTATAGCAATACAATCCCACCTTAAGAAACAGGAAACATCTCGAGTAAACAACCTGACCCTGCACCTAAAGCAATTAGAGAAAGAAGAACAAAAAACCCCCAAAGTTAGCAGAAGGAAAGAAATCATAAAGATCAGATCAGAAATAAATGAAAAAGAAATGAAGGAAACGATAGCAAAGATCAACCAAACTAAAAGCTGGTTCTTTGAGAAGATAAACAAAATTGACAAACAATGAGCCAGACTCATCAAGAAAAGAAGGGAGAAGACTCAAATCAATAGAATTAGAAATGAAAAAGGAGAAGTAACAACTGACACTGCAGAAATACAAAAGATCATGAGAGATTACTACAAGCAACTCTATGCCAATAAAATGGACAACCTGGAAGAAATGGACAAATTCTTAGAAATGCACAACCTGCCAAGACTGAATCAGGAAGAAACAGAAAATATGAATAGACCAATCACAAGCACTGAAATTGAAACTGTGATTAAAAATCTTCCATCAAACAAAAGCCCAGGACCAGATGGCTTCACAGGCGAATTCTATCAAACATTTAGAGAAGAGCTAACACCCATCCTTCTCAAACTCTTCCAAACAATTTCAGAGGAAGGAACACTCCCAAACTCATTCTATGAGGCCACCATCACCTTGATACCAAAACCAGGCAAGGATGTCACAAAGAAAGAAAACTACAGGCCAATATCACTGATGAACATAGATGCAAAAATCCTCAACAAAATACTAGCAAACAGAATCCAACAGCACATTAAAAGGATCATACACCATGATCAAGTGGGGTTTATTCCAGGAATGCAAGGATTCCTCAATATACGCAAATCAATCAATGTGATCCACCATATTAACAAGTTGAAGGAGAAAAACCATATGATCATCTCAATAGATGCAGAGAAAGCTTTCGACAAAATTCAACACCCATTTATGATAAAAACCCTGCAGAAAGTAGGCATAGAGGGAACTTTCCTCAACATAATAAAGGCCATATATGACAAACCCACAGCCAACATTGTCCTCAATGGTGAAAAACTGAAACCATTTCCACTAAGATCAGGAACAAGACAAGGCTGCCCACTCTCACCACTCTTATTCAACATAGTTTTGGAAGTTTTAGCCACAGCAATCAGAGAAGAAAAGGAAATAAAAGGAATCCAAATTGGAAAAGAAGAAGTAAAGCTGTCACTGTTTGCAGATGACATGATACTATACATAGAGAATCCTAAAGATGCTACCGAAAAACTACTAGAGCTAATCAATGAATTTGGTAAAGTAGCAGGATACAAAATTAATGCACAGAAATCTCTGGCATTCCTGTACACTAATGATGAAAAATCTGAAAAGGAAATCAAGAAAACACTCCCATTTACCATTGCAACAAAAAGAATAAAATAGCTAGGAATAAAACCTACCTAAGGAGACAAAAGACCTGTATGCAGAAAATTATAAGACACTGATGAAAGAAATTAAAGATGATACAAATAGATGGAGAGATATACCATGCTCCTGGATTGGAAGAATCAATATTGTGAAAATGACTCTACTACCCAAAGCAATCTACAGATTCAATGCAATCCCTAGCAAACTACCACTGGCATTTTTCACAGAACTAGAACAAAAAATTTTTAAATTTGTTTGGAAAAACAAAAGACCCCGAACAGCCAAAGCAATCTTGAGAATGAAAAACGGAGCTGGAGGAATCAGGCTCCCTGACTTCAGACTATACTACAAAGCTACAGTAATCAAGACAGTGTGGTACTGGCACAAAAACAGAAAGATAGATCAATGGAACAGGATAGAAAGCCCAGAGATAAACCCACGCACATATGGTCAACTTATCTTTGATAAAGGAGGCAGGAATGTACAGTGGAGAAAGGACAGCCTCTTCAATAAGTGGTGCTGGGAAAACTGGACAGGGACATGTAAAAGTATGAGATTAGATCATTCCCTAACACCATACACAAAAATAAGCTCAAAATGGATTAAAGACCTAAATGTAAGGCCAGAAACTATCAAACTTTTAGAGGAAAACATAGGCAGAACACTCTATGACATAAATCACAGCAAGATCCTTTTGGACCCACCTCCTAGAGAAATGGAAATAAAAACAAAGATAAATAAATGGGACCTAATGAAACTTCAAAGCTTTTGCACAGCAAAGGAAACCATAAACAAGACCAAAAGAGAACCCTCAGAATGGGAGAAAATATTTGCAAATGAAGCAACTGACAAAGGATTAATCTCCAAAATTTATAAACAGCTCATGCAGCTCAATAGCAAAAAAACAAACAACCCAATCCAAAAATGGGCAGAAGACTTAAATAGGCATTTCTCCAAAGAAGATATACAGACTGCCAACAAACACATGAAAGAATGCTCAACATCATTAATCATTAGAGAAATGCAAATCAAAACTACAATGAGATATCATCTCACACCAGTCAGAATGGCCATCATCAAGAAATCTAGAAACAATAAATGCTGGAGAGGGTGTGGAGAAAAGGGAACACTCTTGCACTGCTGGTGGGAATGTGAATTGGTACAGCCACTATGGAGAACAGTATGGAGGTTCCTTAAAAAACTAAAAATAGAACTACCATATGACCCAGCAATCCCACTACTAGGCATATACCCTGAGAAAACCATAATTCAAAAAGAGACATGTACCAAAATGTTCATAGCAGCCCTATTCACAATAGCCCGGAGCTGGAAACAACCTAAATGTCCATCATCGGATGAATGGATAAAGAAGATGTGGCACATATATACAATGGAATATTACTCAGCCATAAAAAGAAACGAAACTGAGCTATTTGTAATGAGGTGGATAGACCTAGAGTCTGTCATACAGAGTGAAGTAAGTCAGAAAGAGAAAGACACATACCGTATGCTAATACATATATATGGAATTTTTAAAAAAATGTCATGAAGAACCTAGGGGTAAAACGGGAATAAAGACACAGACCTACTTGAGAATGGAGTTGAGGATATGGGGAGGGGGAAGTGTAAGCTGTGACAAAGCGAAAGAGAGGCATGGACATGTATACACTACCAAACGTGAGGTAGATAGATAGTGGGAAGCAGCCGCAGAGCACGGGGAGATCAGCTCGGTGCTTTGTGACCACCTGGAGGGGTGGGATGGGGAGGGTGGGAGGGAGGGAGATGCATGAGGGAAGGGATGTGGGAACGGATGTATATGTATGACTGATTCACTTTGTTATAAAGCAGAAACTAATAAATAAATAAATAAATAAATAAATAAATATTCTGTTTAAGACCTTCCCAACTCACTTTTCTTTTTCTATAAAATTGAAATCTTGTTTCTGAAGGGCCAGAAAACTGTTGGTCTCTATTATACTGTATTTAGTTATGGCAAATGCTATTCTTCTCCTTACAAACCTATGAAATCATCCCAGTTGAAAATACGAACGAGGGCTAGTCCTAAATACTATTTGACTTAATAACCCCTTCTGTATTATATATGATCCATGGTTCAAAATAAATATGCCCATTTGAGAGTTCACTTGATAACTGTGAATGATTTAGTATGAAACAATATGGAATATTTACCCAGAAATCACCATTTTAATGCTGGTGAAATAACAATAAATTATCTTATATTTATATAGAACTCTAAAGTTTTCAAAAGAACATAAAGTTAATTATTTGTTCCTGAAAAAGCTCCTTTGTACACAATTAGTATACTCTCTTTTTTTTTTTTTTGGTGGTATGAGGGCCTCTCACTGTTGTGGCCTCTCCTGTTGCGGAGCACAGGCTCCGGACGCGCAGGCTCAGCGGCCATGGCCCACGGGCCCAGCCAATCCGCTGCATGTGGGATCTTCCCGGACCAGGGCACGAACCCGTGTCCCCTGCATCGGTAGGCAGACTCTCAACCACTGTGCCACCAGGGGAGCCCACAATTGGTATACTCTTTTTTTTTTTTTTTTTTTTTTTTATGGTACGAAAGGCCTACTCACCGCTGCGGCCTCTCCTGCTGCGGAGCACAGGCTCCGGACGCGCAGGCCCATCGCCCACAGCCCACGGGCCCAGCCGCTCCGCGGCACGCGGGATCCTCCCGGACCGGGACACGAACCCGCGTCCCCTGCATCAGCAGGCGGACTCCCAACCACTGCGCCACCAGGGAAGCCCCAATTGGTATACTCTTAATACTGGGTTTATGACGTTTTAACATCACTGATCCATGCATGGCTCTTTTTTATTCGATTTAATTATACTTATAATCATATGAATTCATTGTATATCAGATGAATAATCTAATAACTAATTCATTACTTTTTATCTTAAAAATAAGTTTAATAGGTCAGAAGGGAAAGATAATTATTATTGGTTCAACATATAATCGAGTGCTTATTATGTACCATGTACTATAATACATTTCCTTTAGTAATCTGAAACATTATGCTGGAATTTGGGTTATTCCATTCCCCTTCCATATGCATTTGTATGAAAGTAATGACAACTCTCATGTAGCCAGTTGCTGGTTCTGTGCACTACTTCTTTGTTGCAAGTCCCTTTGAAACTGCCACAACTCTCTTATCTTCCAAACAGGGAAGATGCTTGCCAAAAAGAACTTCAAATGAAAGAAAATCTTGGTACCCTGTACACAGAGTATCTGTATACTTACCTAAATGTCTAGCTCTTCTTTTTTGTTAATGGAAGTAATGTTACATGTCACTTTTACATTGTTTTCTATGTCAGCCTGCATTAGGATCAGACTGCCCATTACTGTATACTGCCATGAACTGCACCAATTTCATCAGTCAAATACTTGACTTTTCTGAACTTTTCATTAACTTTTATCAGGAATAAACTTCTAGGAGCAGAATATGAAGTTTTTCTTACTTCACTTATTTTCTATAGGAAAAATACTGGAAATCTGATTGACCCATAAGCAGAAGCTTTATCTTTTTTGAGAGAAGAGGAAAGAAAAAATGCATTGTTACTTAAATCCATTCAGGCCCTTTGGATTCTTGCTTTCAAAGCCTCCCACCCTTCGGTGAATTTATGGGCAAAATATTGTCTCAGTCCTTCAATGTCAGAAAATATCTTTATTTTATTTTCCTAGTAATAGTTCAGTTAGGCATAGAATTTCAGGTTGATAGATATTAACCGTGGTGCTTTCATGAAATCTCTGTATTGTTTTCTGGCATCAATCCTTGCTGGTGACAAGTCTGCTGTTGTTCTAATTGTCTTTCCCTTAGTTTCTGGTAGGTAGTCTACCTTTGGTTTCTGGTAGCTAATAAGATGCTCGTATTAACCTTGATGTATCTAGATGTGGATTTATTTGTATTGGTCCTACTGGACATTCAGTATGCACATTTAATCAATGGAAAATGATTAAAATTTTCAGTCCTAGAAAATTCTCTGACATTACCACTTCAAATATTGCTTCCTTGCCATTTTTTAAATCATTTCCTATAAAATAAATAATGTTGGAACTTCACAAGCTATGTTCCTTGTCTCCTAATTACTCCTTTATGTGTCTATTTTGAATCTCTTTGTCTCCTTATTCTGCTTTTGGTATAAATTTCTCTGCTCACTAATTTTCATATTGGCTCCGTGCTTTCTAAAGTTAATCAGTTGAGCTTTTTTTTTTTTTTAAAGTGATTTACTTCTGGTAAAATTATCCTGAAAAAATGTTTACAAATTTGAAAAGCACATAAAAAGAAATAAAAATGACACCTATATTACCAGCTGCCAGATTTAACCACTTTTGTGATTTAATTTACTAATGAACACCTTTTACCCCGTGTGTGCTTTACAAACTACTGAAAATATGAATCTAGGTATATTTTTAACAAAAATAGAGAGATCACTAATAAAGCTCAAGGTATCTTCAATCACCATACTTCCACTGCTGATCCACTCCTCCACTATACTGAGGTAAGTACTATTAAAAATTTGGTTTTTATCTTTGAAGTAATTTTTAAAAGCTTTTGTATATATGAATATGTACCAATGTAAATACTCTAGTGTGATTTTATGTTTTAATATAAACAGTTCATGCTATTACAATCATATAATTTACTAAGTAATATTTTTGACATTCTACCATATGATGAAACACATAAATTTAGTGCATTTTATTTAATTTCATTATGTTTTATATTTCATTATATGTTTTGCCACATTTTACTTATTTAATCCTCTTTTGTTAGCTTTTGTCGTTTGTTTTTGGCATCAATTCTTCTCTATTATAAACAGCAATGAAAATAAACAATACCTTGTGCATGTCTTTTTATACATGTATATGAGTATTTCTCTTGGGGAAATATGAAAAGGTCAAATTTGGGGTAAGGTTTTAGATTTAATCAATATGTAAGTGTAGCTATGTAATCAGCCTTACAAATGTCTATTTAAAATTTTACCAATCTGATCAGTAGAACATAGTACAGTACATGTGTGTTATTTAATTGGCATTTTCCAGATTACTAATGAAGCTGAGAAAATCTCCATGTTTATTGGCTTCTTTGATTATCTGTTTAAATATTTTTACTATTTTGAATTAGGTTATTTCTTGTTAAGTGGGAAATATTTGCATATTCAGAATAGTGATCCTTTTCTATATATTGTACAAAATTTCTCCAATAATGAAATTTATTGTATATATCCACTAACTTCATTCTTTTAGGTTTTAGGGCCTCTCATTGTTTCCCTAAAAAATTGTTCTTTTTGCATAAGTGCTATCTCTTTATCTCAAACAATCATGAATATAATTATTTTAGTATTTTCCCATTATTTTCATTTCATCTGAAGTAATTTTATAACTTGAGTGTTGATTGCCTGTTTTCTTTTAAATTTTTAAATTTGTTGTCTTTTTTTTTTTTTTTTTTTTTTTTTTTTTGTGGTACGTGGGCCTCGCACTGTTGCAGCCTCTCCCGTTGAGGAGCACAGGCTCCGGATGCGCAGGCTCAGCGGCCATGGCTCACGGGCCCAGCGGCTCCGCGGCATGTGGGATCTTCCCGGACCGGGGCACAAACCCGTGTCCCCTGCATCGGCAGGCGGACTCTCAACCACTGTGCCACCAGGGAAGCCCTGTTGTCATTTTTGATAAAGTTATTATTTTATGAAATATGATCAAGTACCTTTATTCAGTCATATTATAGCCATTGCTCTTTTAATAAATAAAAAGAGGAATGCAGAAAGGTGAGAGATAGAGGAGAGAAAGCAGTGTGACAAAGGTAGCAGAGTCAGTGAAGGACATATGATGATGCTATGCTGCTACTTTAAAGATGGAAGCAGGCCGGAGGAAGATGGCGGAAGAGTAAGACGCGGAGATCACCTTCCTCCCCACAGATACATCAGAAATTCATCTACACGTGGAACAACTCCAACAGAACACCTATTGAACGCTGACAGAAGACCTCAGACCCCCCAAAAGGGTGGATGAAAGGCTCTTGGTGCTGCAGCCAGGAGTTAGTGCTGTGCCTCTGAAGTGGGAGAGCCAACTTCAGGACACGGGTCCACAAGAGACCTCCCAGCTCCACATAATATCAAGCAGCGAAAATCTCCCAGGGATCTCCATCTCAACACCAGCACCCAGCTTCAGTCAACGACCAGCAAGCTACAGTGCTGGTCACCCTATGCCAAGCAACTAGCAAGGCAGGAACACAACCCCACCCATTAGCAGAGAGGATACCTAAAAACATAATAAGGCCACAGACACCCCAAAACACACCACCAGACGTGGACCTGTCCACCAGAAAGACAAGATCGAGCTTCAACCACCAGAACACAGGCATTAGTCCCCCCCACCAGGAAGCCTACACAACCTACTGAAACAACCTTAGCCACGGGGGACAGACACCAAAAACAACGGGAACTACGAATCTGCAGCCTGCAAAAAGGAGACCCCAAACACAGTAACATAAGCAAAATGAGAAAGCAGAAAAACACACAGCAGGTGAAGGAGCAAGATAAAAACCTACCAGACCTAACAAATGAAGAGGTAATAGGCAGTCTACCTGAAAAAGAATTCAGAATAATGATAGTAAAGCTGATCCAAGATTCTATTTCCCAGATCCAAAATCTTGGAAATAGAATAGACAATATGCAAGAAACAGTTAACAAGGACCTAGAAGAACTAAAGATGAATCAAGCATCGATTAAAAACACAATAAATGAAATGAAAAATACTCTAGATGGGATCAATAGCAGAATAACTGAGGCAGAAGAACGGATAAGTGAGGTGGAAGATAAAATAGTGGAAATAACTGATGCAGAGAAAAATAAAGAAAAAAGAATGAAAAGAACAGAGGACAGTCTCAGAGACCTCTGGGACAACATTAAACGCACCAACATTCGAATTATAGGGGTTCCAGAAGAAGAAGAGAAAAAGAAAGGGACTGAGAAAATATTTGAAGAGATTATAGTTGAAAACTTCCCTAATATGGGAAAGGAAATAGTTAATCAAGTCCAGGAGGCACAGAGAGTCCCATACAGAATAAATCCAAGAAGAAATACGCCAAGACACATATTAATCAAACTGTCAAAAATTAAACACAAAGAAATCATATTAAAAGCAGCAAGGGAAAAACAACAAATAACACACAAGGGAATCCCCATCAGGTTAACAGCTGATCTCTCAGCAGAAACTCTACAAGCCAGAAGGGAGTGGCAGGACATAATTAAAGTGATGAAGGAGAGAAACCTGCAACCAAGATTACTCTACCCAGCAAGGATCTCATTCAGATTTGATGGAGAAATTAAAACCTTTACAGACAAGCAAAAGTTGAGAGAGTTCAGCACCACCAAACCAGCTTTACAACAAATGCTAAAGGAACTTCTCTAGGCAAGAAACACAACAGAAGGACTATACCTACAATAACGAACCCAAAGCCATTAAGGAAATGGGAATAGGAACATACATATCAATAATTACCTTAAATGTAAATGGACTAAATGCTCCCACCAAAAGACACAGAGTGGCTGAATGGATACAAAAACAAGACCCATATATATGCTGTCTACAAGAGACCCACTTCAGACCTAGAGACACATACAGATTGAAAGTAAGGGGATGGAAAAAGATATTCCATGCAAATGGAAATCAAAAGAAAGCTGGAGTAGCAATTCTTATATCAGACAAAATAGACTTTAAAATAAAGACTATTAGAAGAGACAAAGAAGGACACTACATAACGATAAAGGGATCGATCCAAGAAGAAGATATAACAATTGTAAATATTTATGCACCCAACATAGGAGCACCTCAATACATAAGGCAAATACTAACAGCCATAAAAGGGGAAATCGACAGTAACACAATCATAGTAGGGGACTTTAACACCCCACTTTCACCAATGGACAGATCATCCAAAATGAAAATAAATAAGGAAACACAAGCTTTAAATGATACATTAAACAAGATGGACTTAATTGATATTTATAGGACATTCCACCCAAAAACAACAGAATACACATTTTTCTCAAGTGCTCATGGAACATTCTCCAGGATAGATCATATCTTGGGTCACAAATCAAGCCTTGGTAAATTTAAGAAAATTGAAATTGTATCAAGTATCTTTTCCGACCACAACGCTATGAGACTAGACATCAATTACAGGAAAAGATCTGTAAAAAATACAAACACATGGAGGCTAAACAATACACTACTCAATAACGAAGTGATCACTGAAGAAATCAAAGAGGAAATTAAGAAATACCTAGAAACAAATGACAATGGAGACACGACGACCCAAAACCTATGGGACGCAGCAAAAGCAGTTCTAAGGGGGAAGTTTATAGCAATACAATCCCACCTTAAGAAACAGGAAACATTTCGAGTAAACAACCTGACCCTGCACCTAAAGCAATTAGAGAAAGAAGAACAAAAAACCCCCAAAGTTAGCAGAAGGAAAGAAATCATAAAGATCAGATCAGAAATAAATGAAAAAGAAATGAAGGAAACGATAGCAAAGATCAACCAAACTAAAAGCTGGTTCTTTGAGAAGATAAACAAAATTGACAAACCATTAGCCAGACTCATCAAGAAAAGAAGGGAGAAGACTCAAATCAGTAGAATTAGAAATGAAAAAGGAGAAGTAACAACTCACACTGCAGAAATACAAAAGATCATGAGAGATTACTATAAGCAACTCTATGCCAATAAAATGGACAACCTGGAAGAAATGGACAAATTCTTAGAAATGCACAACCTACCAAGACTGACTCAGGAAGAAATAGAAAATATCAATAGACCAATCACAAGCACTGAAATTGAAACTGTGATTAAAAATCTTCCATCAAACAAAAGCCCAGGACCAGATGGCTTCACAGGCGAATTCTATCAAACATTTAGAGAAGAGCTAACACCCATCCTTCTCAAACTCTTCCAAACAATATCAGAGGAAGGAACACTCCCAAACTCATTCTACGAGGCCACCATCACCTTGATACCAAAACCAGGCAAGGATGTCACAAAGAAAGAAAACTACAGGCCAATATCACTG
This sequence comes from Hyperoodon ampullatus, assembly GCF_949752795.1. Taxonomy (NCBI): domain Eukaryota; kingdom Metazoa; phylum Chordata; class Mammalia; order Artiodactyla; family Ziphiidae; genus Hyperoodon; species Hyperoodon ampullatus. The sequence goes on along the minus strand of NC_136913.1, from coordinate 27,317,911 downwards.
ATGAACATAGATGCAAAAATCCTCAACAAAATACTAGCAAACAGAATCCAACAGCACATTAAAAGGATCATACACCATGATCAAGTGGGGTTTATTCCAGGAATGCAAGGATTCTTCAATATACGCAAATCAATCAATGTGATACACCATATTAACAAGTTGAAGGAGAAAAACCATATGATCATCTCAATAGATGCAGAGAAAGCTTTCGACAAAATTCAACATCCATTTATGATAAAAACCCTGCAGAAAGTAGGCATAGAGGGAACTTTCCTCAACATAATAAAGGCCATATATGACAAACCCACAGCCAACATTGTCCTCAATGGTGAAAAACTGAAACCATTTCCACTAAGATCAGGAACAAGACAAGGCTGCCCACTCTCACCACTCTTATTCAACATAGTTTTGGAAGTTTTAGCCACAGCAATCAGAGAAGAAAAGGAAATAAAAGGAATCCAAATTGGAAAAGAAGAAGTAAAGCTGTCACTGTTTGCAGATGACATGATACTATACATAGAGAATCCTAAAGATGCTACCGAAAAACTACTAGAGCTAATCAATGAATTTGGTAAAGTAGCAGGATACAAAATTAATGCACAGAAATCTCTGGCATTCCTGTACACTAATGATGAAAAATCTGAAAATGAAATCAAGAAAACACTCCCATTTACCATTGCAACAAAAAGAATAAAATATCTAGGAATAAACCTACCTAAGGAGACAAAAGACCTGTATGCAGAAAATTATAAGACACTGATGAAAGAAATTAAAGATGATATAAATAGATGGAGAGATATACCATGCTCCTGGATTGGAAGAATCAATATTGTGAAAATGACTCTACTACCCAAAGCAATCTACAGATTCAATGCAATCCCTATCAAAATACCACTGGCATTTTTCACAGAAGTAGAACAAAAAATTTCAAAATTTGTTTGGAAAAACAAAAGACCCCGAATAGCCAAAGCAATCTTGAGAACGAAAAACGGAGCTGGAGGAATCAGGCTGCCTGACTTCAGACTATACTACAAAGCTACAGTAATTAAGACAGTGTGGTACTGGCATAAAAACAGAAAGATAGATCAGTGGATCAGGATAGAAGGCCCAGAGATAAACCCACGCATATATGGCCAACTTATCTTTGATAAAGGAGGCAGGAATGTACAGTGGAGAAAGGACAGCCTCTTCAATAAGTGGTGCTGGGAAAACTGGACAGGGACATGTAAAAGTATGAGATTAGATCATTCCCTAACACCATACACAAAAATAAGCTCAAAATGGATTAAAGACCTAAATGTAAGGCCAGAAACTATCAAACTCCTAGAGGAAAACATAGGTAGAACACTCTATGACATAAATCACAGCAAGATCCTTTTGGACCCACCTCCTAGAGAAATGGAAATAAAAACAAAGATAAACAAATGGGACCTAATGAAACTTCAAAGCTTTTGCACAGCAAAGGAAACCATAAACAAGACCAAAAGACAACCCTCAGAATGGGAGAAAATATTTGCAAATGAAGCAACTGACAAAGGATTAATCTCCAAAATTTATAAGCAGCTCATGCAGCTCAATAGCAAAAAAACAAACAACCCAATCCAAAAATGGGCAGAAGACTTAAATAGGCATTTCTCCAAAGAAGATATACAGACTGCCAACAAACACATGAAAGAATGCTCAACATCATTAATCATTAGAGAAATGCAAATCAAAACTACAATGAGATATCATCTCACACCAGTCAGAATGGCCATCATCAAGAAATCTAGAAACAATAAATGCTGGAGAGGGTGTGGAGAAAAGGGAACACTCTTGCACTGCTGGTGGGAATGTGAATTGGTACAGCCACTATGGAGAACAGTATGGAGGTTCCTTAAAAAACTAAAAATAGAACTACCATATGACCCAGCAATCCCACTACTAGGCATATACCCTGAGAAAACCATAATTCAAAAAGAGACATGTACCAAAATGTTCATTGCAGCTCTATTCACAATAGCCCGGAGCTGGAAACAACCTAAGTGTCCATCATCGGATGAATGGATAAAGAAGATGTGGCACATATATACAATGGAATATTACTCAGCCATAAAAAGAAACGAAACTGAGCTATTTGTAATGAGGTGGATAGACCTAGAGTCTGTCATACAGAGTGAAGTAAGTCAGAAAGAGAAAGACAAATACTGTATGCTAACACATATATATGGAATTTAAAAAAAAAAAATGTCATGAAGAACCTAGGGGTAAAACGGGAATAAAGACACAGACCTACTTGAGAATGGACTTGAGGATATGGGGAAGGGGAAGGGTAAGCTGTGACAAAGGGAAAGAGAGGCATGGACATATATACACTACCAAACGTAAGGTAGATAGATAGTGGGAAGCAGCCGCAGAGCACAGGGAGATCAGCTCGGTGCTTTGTGACCGCCTGGAGGGGTGGGATGGGGAGGGTGGGAGGGAGGGAGATGCATGAGGGAAGGGATGTGGGAACAGATGTATATGTATGACTGATTCACTTTGTTATAAAGCAGAAACTAATAAAAAAAAAAAAAAAAAAAAAATAGTCCTTGAACCATGAAACCTGCTTTGCAGAAAAAAAAAAAAAAAAAAAAAAAAAAAAAAAAAAAAAAAAAAGATGGAAGCAGGGGCCATGAGCCAAGAAATGCAGGTGGTTTCTAGAAGCTGGAAAAGGCAAGGAAACAGATTGTCCCCTGAAGCCTCCAGAAGGGATTCAGCCTTCCTTACACCTTGATCTAGCCCAGTGAGACCCATGTTAGATTTCTGACCTATTAAACTATGAGATATGTATCTGTGTGGTTTTAAGCCACTGAGTTTCTAATAATTTATTACAGCAACAATAGGAAACCAACATGCTAGCTTACTCCACTACAGCCTCCTAACAATTAGAGTCTGCCAATAGAAGACCTCTTCAATCAGTTTCCAGCCTACTTACCAGTTTGCACACTGAGCCTAGTTCCAGTTACATCCTTCATAAAGGGCAGTGTTAGTTCTATAGACCCAGAGGCTATAAGTTCCAGGATACCTCTTCCTACTTCCAGACTCTGATCCCAGCATACTTATGCCCTTAGATCTACCTGTCATACTGTGCACATTTTGTTTCTGTTTTTTTTTTTGTTTGGTCTGGAGATGTTTACTTTGTTGGGATATGTCTTTTATCTGTTTTTATATTTTATCCATCATTACTATTAGAACAATAGTGATGACATTTTACTGACTTGGTGAATACGGTTTTGTAAAGTAATGCTTGAGGCTGCCCTACTATTCTAATAGCAATCAGTGCATACATTTATGATATCAAGTCCTTTCCTCTCTTGCTTTTTTTGCTCCCTCCCATTCCTATTTCTCCCCTTCATACACTTCAAAATGGAAGACTTTGATTTTTCCCTTCACTTAGACTTTGGGATAAGAAAAACACTGAGAACATGCACAAGTGGCAACATCTTGAACCAAGTGCTCTCCAGAGTCTCCTCCCAATTCTGAGTCTGTTTACTGTGGTCATTATTCCAGAGGGTGTCAAGATGCAGGAGTGACCATAAAAGACAAAATTTGAAAGGAGGAATTTAACCTGAAAGGCTCTCATCTCAAAACTTTGTATAAATGTAATACATCTTTAAAACTACATCCAAGTGGAAAAATTTGTTTAGCAGAAAATATGTTCTCATTTTTTTTCAGGCCAAGTATTATAGAGAAATAGAACATGTAGAACAGAATTATAAATCAGGTAGTTGGAATATTAAAATAACAGTAATCTGATATACTGCAAATCTGGGTTAGTATAAGAATCCATGGGTACAATTTTTCAATGTGTATTAAATCTGGGAGCAGAGCTGATAGGCCCTCATGTACCCCTCAAATCCAGTATCATCTCTTGATGTCTTTGAGGAAATAAATGATAATCATCAGCAATAAAATAAACCAATCAAAAGTACCTGAAATGAGCTATCTGCATTCTCAAACATGTATTACAGTTATACATTTTCTTCAACTTGGTAAAAAAATTAAAGCACTGAAAAAATTTAAAAACAAAAGAGATTAGGAGCAAGAAAAAAATTAAAAACAAAAGACATTAGGAGCATCATCTTGTGGAAAGACTTTCCAATATGATGGCCAAGATATGCTTCTCAAGGTCCTATCCAAACTATATAATCAACTACAAAGCAACATGTCATCTAAAGCTACCTCTGTGGTATATCTGATTCTTAAAGGCATTTAACTACTACTTATTTGATTGAAGCTATCAACAGGAAAATATATGGACTACATATGTTTTTCACTTTCTGCTTTCTTCTTTCTCATATAATCCTTTGTATTTCTGCAGTGTCAGTTGTGATTTCTCTTTTGCATTTCTAATTTTATTGATTTGCATCCTCTCCCTTTTTTTCTTGATGAGTCTGGCTAAGGGTTTATCAATTTTCTTTATCTTCTCAACAAACCAGCTTTTAGTTTTATTGATCTTTGCTATTGTTTTCTTTGTTTCTATTTCATTTATTTATGCTTTGATCTTTATGCTTTCTTTCCTTCTACTGACTTTGAGTTTTCTTTGTTCTTCTTTCTCTAGTTGTTTTACATGTAGGGTTAGATTGTTTATATCATTTACTCTTAAAATCACAAAGTGGAAATCAACACTTTCTGGTCAGCTGAGTCACCTTTGAAGGTGCCATCAGTAAGTTCTAGGACACTGATTTTTCCGCTGTGCCCAAAAGATATAACATCTCTTCCTCACAGTTTAAATAAATTAGCTCACATCAGTTTAAAATAGACTCCTAATAAGATAAGTTTTTAAAGGAAAGCCAAATATTTAAAGGAAGTCATGACCTTTCTAAATATTGAATAAGTATAATTGTCCATGGCAGTAAAGAAACTCTTCCCCAAGGTAAAAGACAAGACAAAACAAAAAAATATATAATGATTTACAACAATTGAGGTATATGAGTGTTCAATTTCAGCCTCCCTTTGGAACTCCCTTTATTGCTCCTAAGACTTTAACATTAGATACAGAATTGTCAGTTTCACTGCTTTGAATCCATCAACAATGTCAGCACTATAGGCAAGTAAGTTGATAATGACTGTAAATAAAGTAGCCAGTTCGGATCTGAGACTTTTGTGCAAAGTGATGAAAATAAACAAATAGCCAAGAGCTTGGAGCTGAAGTTCTACCTCTTCCTGCTCAGAGATCTCAAAAAAAAAGTTTAATTTAAGAGGAAGTCTCAGAAGTCAGCATTTAATGATAATCTCTATTTAAGTTATATTATAAAAAATAATGTTGTGTGATGAATATCCTAATTGCATTGACCAGCACTAGAACTTTACAATCTGAAAAAATGGAAATGAGTGCCCTAAACTTCTTAACAGCTGCTGCCTAAAATCTGACTTGTATATTAATAAGAAGATAGGTATTATTTTTGGAAAACTAGGTATAACATCTCTGAGGAACCCTTTATTAACATAGAATTTTAAAAAAACATCTCTGAATAACAGCTTTAATTTATCTCTGTTATTGAAATTCCAGTGGGACCAAAATTAACTTATTTAGAATTGAAAGAATTGGAAAGACCCAAATATAAAGGTCTATGTAGGTTCTTATTTAGAAAGCATATTTGTAAGATATAAAACTATACGTGAGAATATCAAATAATCACATAATAATTTATTATCTATCTGTATCTGTTGTACTTCATCTTTATATCTCTTTTATGGATTTATATATAGTTCTACATTTCAAAAAATGTTTATCATGAGGTCATGTTTCTCAAGTTTTACAAAAATTCAAATAAGAGTAATATTTTAATAAATAAGGTTACTTACTTCTGCATGATAATCTAGCACATCCTGACTGGCACACCATTTCACCCACCATATGGTGAACTGTAATTGATGGGATGGTCATGTTCTGTCTGTCATGTTCTATCTTTCCAACAGTATCAATTACTTTGTCTATGCCACTCCCAATAAGGAATGCCTTTCTATCTGCTTTTCTGATTGCCATAACTACAAAAGTGAGATTCATAGAGCATAACAAACTTTGGGAGGTTTGGTGATAGAAAGAATCCTGGGAGGGAAATAGTATCCATAAGGAGTAAGCACTTTAACCCTCTAATACTCAAATTAGCAATATGAACAAGTATGAACAGTCTCTGACAACATGTAAACATAAATATTCATGTATGAGTAATAACTCTACTTTCTTGAAACTTACCTTTTGGTCTTTTATGATCCAAATTTGCATCCTATTAAATGTTTATGTGTTAATAATGACCTAATTCTTGGCAATACGTCATCAATTCACCGTGATCATGGTTTTATTTTGCCCTTCTTTCCAAGTTTAACACTTTCTGCTTCAAATGAGGGACTCTCTAATCATCCCCAAATGCCCATGCTTTTTGCATCTCTCTTCCCTGCCAGAATGGCCTCCATTATTTTCTCAAGAGCCTGGCATACACAAATAATCTATGACTTTCTTTAATCAAACCCTTCTTTCAGAAAAAAGAACTCACAGCAACCTTTCTCCTTGGGATTTAAGGAAATGTAACTCTCTTCCCCAGAAGCAGCTGCATTGTAAACCATGCTATTAAAGCTGAAAGCTCCCTTGCTTTCTTCACACCACTCACTGGTTGTCATTTGGTTAGCTTCCTTACAAAAGAAACATCTTTCCAAATATCTAAAAAATCAAAGAGCCAGCAACCTATTTGCCACCAACTTGGTTTGTATCCCAAAGTTCCCCCGAATACAAAACACATCTCCTTTGGATTTTTCATTGAGTATTTGCCACCTGGGGGAAAGTTACTGTCTATGTATTTAAAATAAAGGGCTGAAAAGATTACAAATTGTTTCCCTTGGAATAATTATGAATTTCTTGGTAACCTTGGTTCAGTGGTATTCAACCCTATATCAAGAACGCCATTAAAAAAAAAAAGCCTAAGCTTTCTTCAGACCAAATGAATTCAAATCAGGGGCTGGGCTTAAGTATCTATCTACATTAATTAAAAGCTCCTCAAGCAATGCTGATGCACAAACTGAATTGAAAACCACTAATCTAAGGGACACTGAGTTGTAAAAATACATATTTTTAAAATTAAGCCACTTTTCAAATTAAGCCAGCCCTTTTTTAAAACCTAGTATACCTTTCATCAAGTAGTTCCCACACCATGGACTCAAAGCACAACATACATTCAGCTTTGATATTAAAATATGATTCTTAAGAGTTCACTAGATGCAATTAACATACTTAAATGTGTAACTCTTGTTTGTTTTGTTGTTGTTGTTTGCCAACAGTCACCGCTAGAGATAAAAAGGAAATCAGCTATGCCTTTCAGTCTGTCCCATATTACTGCTCATAATGAAAATGGAAGATAATGTCCTAGGAAGTGCCAGGGGAGGAGAGGCCATGACTAAGACAGAAGGTGAACAAATCATGGAAATCAATACAGAGTGGGCTCTACTACTCCTTTCTAGAAAAGCAAGGTTCTTGATGGAAGGAAGGCAGACACAGGACTTATCTACCTTGTTTATATAGAACATACTCCTACAGATGTCAGCATGGCCAAGTTACTCCCTCCCCGTCACCCCCCACACACACACACACATACACTCTTCACCCTTCTTAAATAGTTTTCTTAAGGAAAGCTGAAATGTGACACACATATGGGTCATTCAATTGTTCAATTACTTATTGAATGACCCCATCAAATACCAATTATGTGCCAGGCTTGGCACTAGGGCTCTGAGGAATGCAGAAATAACTCATTATAAAGTAGATCTCAATACCTTCTCACGCCACTGAAGGCACTGAAAAAGACAGACATGCACCCAGGTAAGTTACAGGGTTATAAGGACTGTACGGAAGTTTGGAAACATTTGAGCTATGACAGAAGAGATGGCTAGCCACCTTTTCAAGACTTCAGGAGAGTGTGACAAGATTGTCACTGGGCATGTGCAAGGATGGATGCAAAACCTGAAAAACTGTCCTGCTCATTTTTTCAAAATTTGGGCTGAAGGAAGGCAATTCTCTGCCTTGAAATGGTGTACCAGTGAAATGTCAGAAGTCTTAAGTTCAGGGTGCTTCAAACTTATAATAGAGTATTTAACTACTTAGAAAATGATTCCCGCACAGCCTTCCCCCTCATTTAGAGCTGTTCATAAAGCACTACAGGTCAAATATATACTGTGGTGAAAATTGTGGAATGATGCTACAACGTAGTCTGAAAGTACATTTTAAAACGCAGGCATATGGTTATAATGGCATTATTTCTAATCCAAATGTTTTATAACATGCCTCACTTAGGATTAGGTTCATGCCTGGCATGAATTAATGGGAAAAGCTGTTTCTGAATTATCCAAGTGTAACAGGTGGTCTGGCAGGCTCAGTTAAGGGGGTTTCTCAGTCTCACTGCCAGAGGGGGGACCTCTGGGTAGACTTTCAAGGCCACCTGGATTTCCCAATATCTGTAGCAAAGGGTTATTTCAACTGGTGTCTTAGAAAGCATTAAAAACAATTATTTGAGAGGAGAGAAAAAAACACTGGAAAACAATGGACAGAGTTAGTGACCAGTTAAACAAGGAATGTGCATGAGTGTTTGTATACATGAGAATACAAATGGTCTGCTCTCAGTGACCACAATTTTATAGTAAATGCAGAATTATAATTTACATAATTGATTTTTGAGGTAGCCTTTGAAGAAAGCCCAAGGTGCACACACCATTATGCATCACGTGCGTATTAGAGAGACAAAGCTAATCTAAGGCTAAAAACTGTGGCCTTCAGGAGACTTATACAAATCTTAGGGTAGAAGTTAAAATTGTAAAAGGAGTGGGTGAATAAACATATAACCTGAGAGGATATACTGAATATACTGTGGTATATATTACAGTATATTCTCTCCAATGGGTTGTTGAAGCACTGGGTAGCAGTAAGTCTGAGGTAATCTTTCTAATGAAGGGCTAGAAGGCTAAGTTTCCCTTGACTGAGACCAAATTCAGCCACTGTAGAAATTAGCTGAACAGGTGGCAGAATTGACATCATATGAAGAATGTTGAGGGACCAGACCACTGATCTCACTCAAATTGAAGACCCTTCATTTGTATGTACATCGTGTATTATAATTTTGAACTCTTTCACCCCAAAATTTACAAGTGTAAGTGATGTATTTGTTTTGGTAACAGAGGGTGCCACTTGGATAAATTGACATTTTCTTCTCTACTCTGAATTGGATGGCCAGATTTATGGTCCAGGTTCCATTGTTTGATGATTTTTTTTAGTTTTACTACATCCCACTCGACTAGTTAGTAGCTTAAAAGGTCACCCAAGAGCTCCAACATGTAAAGGGCTTAGAAGTTATCACTCCCATCTTTACAAGAAAAAAGCTGAACAAACTGAAAGTCAATGATTTTTCTCAGACCTGTCAAGAATTGAGGTCATAAAGCAAACTTCCACCATGAAATCTGGAGAGATAGGCAAACCCAGAGTCACAGCTGAGAACTGTTCACGTGAAAAAGCTGCTGGAGCAGTAACACTTAAATGGTTGTATCAAATGGTAATTTTGATGAACTGCTGGAGGCTGAATATGGACTAGCAGGAGAGACACAAATTCTTGGGGGCCTCCACAAGTTTACTGGGTTTTACCTCTAAGAACCCCAGCCCACCTGGTCTCACAGTGAAGAGCCCAGATAGATCCCCTTGTGGTTATGGCAGGGGGGATGGAAGAGTAAAGACTGTGAAATCAGCCCAGAGTGTTCTCCATGACAAAGGCTTACTCTCCAGGAAAGTACACTTCATCGGGGCCTTATCTCACCGGAAGAAGGGCATTTTCCCACCTCCAGCCCCTCTCCTTCCTCCTCCCTCCTCCAGCCTTCCTGTCTCACCTAAGAAGGGAGATAAAAAAAAGCTAAGAAACACTTGTAAATGTCACAGCCCAGGGACACAGGCCCACTAAAGACAGCTTAAATCTAAGATTATAGAATGCTTTCCCTCCTCCACACTTAACCACAAAATCAACAGGGCTCCACTATATTAACAGTGGATTAGAGCTGAAAGAACTGATACAAGCAGACTCTATCTGAGGAGTTCTTAGGGAAGAAAGAAGGAAACTGCCTAGACTGAAGCCTTTCGCACCTACAGCTACAGCAAACATTAGAGGCAGTCCAACTCCTAGCCATATTAACATAAATCCTCACACTGAAGGACTATTTACCTCAATTCTTATGACCCAATACCAAACGTATGGCTTTCAGTAAAAACTGTAAGGCATGCCAAAAGACAAGATATAACAGTCTGAAGAAACAAAACAAACATCAGAACCAAACTCAGATATGACACAGATGTTGAAAGTACTAGATAGGGGATACAAAATAACTATGATTAATATGTTAAGGGCTCTAATGGAAAAAGTAGACAACATTCAATAATAGATGAATAATATAAGCAGAGAGATGGAAACTCCAAAAAAGAATTAAAAGGAAATGGTAGAAATCAAAACCACTGTAACAGAAATGACGAATGCCTTTGATAGACTCATTGGGAGACTTGACACAACCAAAGAAGTCAATTGACTCTTTGTCAAGAGAAACTTCCCAAAGTGAAATGCAAAAAGAAAAAAGAATTTTAAAAAAATCGAAAGAACTTAGTACACTAGAATTTTAAGTTTAAAATAGTTTGCTAAAGGATTTAATTATACAATAAGTACATATTAAGAGCATTTTCTAAAAGGACTATTGAATGTGAGTGAAAAGAGAGTCATAACAACAAATCAATAAATACTGGTCAGGAAAGCAAACATTATTCTACTTAATAAAATGAGTGAAACTGTTGCATAACCATGTGAATGTACTTAATGCCAAAAAACTGCACACCTAAAAATGGTTAAACTAGTAAATTTTATGTTATTTGTATTTACCATGTAAAAAGTTAATTTAATTTTACAAAATGAGTGAAACCATGTAAACCACAGGTATTCACAGATGTCTCATTTAGTGTAATCATCACCAGAATATACATACCCAGTTACAAATAAACAAATGTGTGTCTCTGGAAAAATAAATTAAAGCAAATGTGAAATGACAGGAACAAAACGAGACTGGTGAAATCAATATGTCCAGGGATTAACAGACATTTACAGCACTTCTTAAAGATCCCTTTCATGGATTAATTTATAAAATTATATTTATTGAGATTCTATTATACAATAATCACTTTCTCAAGAGATCATTTGACATTCAGGAAAAAAACACTTTTTAATTGCAATCTATATTTTTGGAGAGGTGTTTTTTATAACAATTTCTTATTCACCTTTCATATCCAATCCATCAGCATTTGACAAATGAATCTCAAATCTGCCCACTTCTGTTTGTCTCCTTTTCTAACATCCAAATCTAAATGATCATCATCTTCTGCCTGGATTGTTGAGACGGCTTTCACTCATTATAGACCCACTTCCGCCAATTCTACACTGCCATGACAGAGAACTTTTAATAGTATTATTTAGTTAAGAGAAAAGAAAGTCTAGAGAAGTAGAAAGTTATGAATTTTAAAAATAAAGCTTTGTGCTTATAAGTAAAAATATTGAGAATATGCTTTTCATTTTTAATAGGGCAGAGATCTGGAATACATATACCATACTTGGATTGAGGAAATTTTTAAACATTAAATTAGAGATCTTTTTTATGCACTAAAATGTATTACATTAAAAGAAGTGGTAAAATAATAACTTCGTATGTTGAGAAGAATTTTATACATCAAATTACTTGTTAATAGTGAGAATTTTTAGACACTGAAATATATTACCTAAAAAAGCTTGTGTGAAGGGCTTCCCTTGTGGCACAGTGGTTGAGAGTCTGCCTGCCGATGCAGGGGATGCAGGTTCGTGGCCCGGTCCGGGAAGATCCCACATGCCGCAGAGCGGCTGGGCCCGTGAGCCATGGCCGCTGGGCCTGCGTGTCTGGAGCCTGTGCTCCACAACGGGAGAGGCCACAGCAGTGAGAGGCCCACATACCGCAAAAAAAAATAAAAGCTTGTGTGAAATGTCTTTAAAGTAAGAGAAATATCTAGAGGCTTGGTGTTTCCCAGAAGGCATGACCATATAACATATGATTCTGGATATAATGATTAAAAATCAGTAGGCTTGAATATTTTAAAGACTTTTCCTTAGCTGAACAACAGAGTTGTAATGTTGTTTACCTTACACAATCGTCATGGCAAAAGTTAAAAGATAAAAACAATATTAAAAATTTAAAGCATCTTCATCCAAATATATTTTAAATTCCCTAAAAAGCATTATTTCTACCTAGGACACATGCATAACAAAAATGAGTTTTCCACTGTTACAGGAAAACTGCTTTCCCACTGTTAAAACTTTTCTAATCAAAAAGGATATTCCCATTTTTCTATACAATATATGCATAGAAAAACCTACAAATAAATAACTTACTGGTTTCACTTTGTTGCCAAGAATTCCAATAGATGATTTCCATGTCTATAATAGTCTATTCATTTTAAAGAAGTTTTCCCTATGATGTGATTTATTGAAAATAAGAACTTTGTAATAACATTTTGGAAACCCCTTGAAGAATGAGGGCAACCAGTTTACTGCAATCAATGTCCACAGGCTTTATTTCTCATTGGACTTCCATTGCCACCATATCTGCATAGTAATAATCTTTTCTATCCCTATTGAAATAAATTATCACAAAAGTTCAGTTACACAATTTATCCCAAGGAATTTTCTTTTCTTTTCTTTAAAATAACATGAGTAGATTTATTTTCTATCCAGGAGATTATTATTGAGAACTTTAATGGAGAAAATGCAATCATTAAAATTAATACATTTACAATAGTCAGGTACTAAATGAGTAAACACTTCATGCTGATAACTATATTTCATATAAGAGCTTTTGTTTTGCATTTTCTATTTTTAAATAATTTATATTAGTTATGAAAATATTCACATTGGCATAGCATATTGGGACAGTCATAATGCATAAACCAAATGTTAAGATATGAGTAAATTTAATAGATGTATTTCTAATCTATTGCTTTCAGTCATCCAGACATCTAAACTTGAATCTAACCTGTTTCATTTCTTCTTTTTTTTTTTTTAACATCTTTATTGGAGTATAATTGCTTTACAGTGTCGTGCTAGTTTCTGCTGTATAACAAAGTGAATCAGCTATATGCATACGTATATCCCCATTTCCCCTCCCTCTTGCATCTCACTCCCACCCTCCTTATCTCACCCCTCTAAGTGATTGCAAAGCACCGAGCTGATCTCCCTGTGCTATGCGGCTGCTTCCCACTAGCTAACTATTTCACATTTGGTAGTGTATATATGTTGATGCTACTCTCCCTTCGCCCCAGCTTACCCTTCCCCCTCCCTGTGTCCTCAAGTCCATTCTCTACGTCTGCATCTTTATTCCTGTCCTGCCCCTAGATTCATCAGAACCATTTTTTTTTAGATTCCATATATATGTATTAGCATATGGCATTTGTTTTTCTCTTTTTGACTTACTTCACTCTGTATGACAGACTCTAGGTCCATCCATCTCACTACAAATAACTCACTTTTGTTTCTTTTTATGGTTGAGTAATATTCCATTGTATATATGTGCACATCTTCTTTATCCATTCATCTGCTGCTGGACACTTAGGTTGCTTCCATGTCCTGGCTATTGTAAATAGTGCTGCAGTGAACACTGTGGTACATGATTCTTTTTGAATTATGGTTTTCTCAGGGTATATGCCCAGAAGTGGGATTGCTGGGTCGTATGGTAGTTCTATTTTTAGTTTTTTAAGAAACCTCCATACTGTTCTCCATAGTGGCTGTATCAATTTACATTCCCACCAACAGTACAGGAGGGTTCCCTTTTCTCCACACCCTCTCCAGCATTTATTGTTTGTACATTTTTTGATGATGGCCATTCTGACCAGTGTGAGGTGATACCTCATTGTAGTTTGATTTGCATTTCTCTAATGATTAGTGATGTTGAGCATCCTTTCATGTGTTTGTTGGCAGTCTGTATATCTTCTTTGGAGAAATGTCTATTTAGGTCTTCTGCCCATTTTTGGATTGGGTTGTTTGTTTTTTTAATATTGAGCTGCATGAGCTGCTTGTAAATTTTGGAGATTAATCCTTTGTCAGTTGCTTTGTTTGCAAATATTTTCTCCCATTCTGAAGGTTGTCTTTTCATCTTGTTTATGGTTTCCTTTGCTGTGCAAAAGCTTTGACGTTTCATTAGGTCCCATTTGTTTATTTTTGTTTTTATTTCTATTTCTCTAGGAGGTGGGTCAAAAAGGATCTTGCTGTGATCTATGTCATAGAGTCTTCTGCCTATGTTTTCCTCTAAGAGTTTTATAGTGTCTGGCCTGACATTTAGGTCTTTAATCCATTTGGAGTTTATTTTTGTGTATGGGGCCTAACCTGATTTTTATGTGCAGGTTTAAACCTGGGTAACTTCCATCTGCTCTCCAGATAAAAAGACAGCAGTGACAACCTGTCCAATAAGAAAAAAGCTAAACCCAAACCAGATTATGAAAACTAGTTTCACACACATTAAAATGTCCCTTGTCAGTATAAACCCACAGCATCATATGAGAAGTAAAACATGTAAAATGCTTACCTGCTCTCTTCATTTGCATAAGCCAAGAACAAGTTAGGGTTGAAGGACAGGTGTTTCATTTCAGATCTCATTTGCCAGAGCTGCAACAGTAATGAACTAACCCTGTCACTTGACTTGAAATGGAACAAGTGTATCACTTGTATAGCCAACGATTGTAAAAGGTGAAAGTGGAAAAAAAATCTTTGTTGGAAAATAGACAAGGGAATGAGCATGAATATGATTAATGATAATTTTCTATTTTTTAGAACATTTTGCAGCATTTATTTTGAAATCTTATTCAGAAGAATGTCACACACGACTGTGACTATGGAACTGATCTTGATTCTCCTGTGTTTAAGGATAACTTTTCTGGCACACCTTCTTTCTAAAGTTGAAAAAAAATGTTCTCTACCCAAATTACTGACCATAATTCAAAACAATGATTATTATGGTTTCACATTATGCTTGCTTTGTCTTATATTCAGACTCTTATTTAAGGAACCGATTCATTTTTTTTTTTTTTTTTTCCGGTACGCGGGCCTCTCACTTGTTGTGGCCTCTCCCGTTGCGGAGCACAGGCTCCGGATGCGCAGGCTCAGCGGCCATGGCTCACGGGCCCAGCCGCTCCGCGGCATATGGGATCCTCCCGGACCGGGGCACGAACCCGTATCCCCTGCATCGGCAGGCGGACTCCCAACCACTGCGCCACCAGGGAGGCCCAGGAACCGATTCATTTTTATGTTCATTATTGAAATGCAAATTCTCTTTAAGGTAGCAACATAAGGGGTGGTCTTAACACAGAGAAGATAATGTTGGAGAATCTGTTTTGATTCCATCAGTTAGATAATTAAAAACCATAAATTCAAAAGGAAGGTTTACTAGGGGATCTTTTCTGGTACTATGAAAGTCTAAAGTCTTTTACTCTATGCAATAAAAGCACTGGCTTTTGAATATTACTTTTAGATTTAGACTAGAATGAGAAATATTACTGGATACTCTGATTTCACATAGTCATTTTTCAAAGTGTTTTCCATAGAACATTTAGTTCATAAGATATTACTAGATGTTAGATGAAAAAAGTATCCTATAGTCCTATACATTTAAGAAATAATGCATGCTTAATTTTTTTAAGGGCCCTCCATACTATTTTCCATAGTGGCTGCACTATTTTACCTGCCAACAGTGTACATATGTTCCAATTTCTCCACATCCTCACCAAAACTTATCTTTTGTTTTTCTAATAATAGCCATCCTAAAAGTTGTGAAGTGAGATCTCATTGTGGTTTTGATTTGCATTTCCCTAATGATTAGTGATATTTTCAGATACCTGTTGGCCATTTGTATGCCTTCTTTGGAGAAATGTGTATTCAGGTCCTTTGCTTATTTTTAATCAGGTTATTATTATTATTATTATTGCTATTGAGCTGTATGAGTTCCTAATATATTGGATATTAAACCCTTGTCAGATATATGTTTTGCAAATATTTATTGCTTTTTCATTCTGTTGATTGCTTCCTTTGCCATGCACAAGCTTTTTAGTTTGATGTAGTCCCACCTGTCTATTTTTGCTTTTGTTGCTTGTCCTTTTGGTGTCATATCCAAGAAAACACTGCCAAGACCAATGTCATGAAGGTTTTTCCTTATGCTTTTTTCTAGGAGTTTTACAGTTTCAGATCTTACATTAAGTCTTTAATCTTTTTTTTTTTTTGCGGTACGCGGGCCTCTCACTGTTGTGGCCTCTCCCGTTGCGGAGCACAGGCTCCAGACGCGCAGGCTCAGTGGCCATGGCTCACGGGCTAGCCGCTCCGCGGCATGTGGGATCCTCCTGGACCGGGGCACGAACCCACGTCTCCTGCATCGGCAGGCGGACTCTCAACCACTGCGCCACCAGGGAAGCCCCTTTAATCTTTTTTGAGTTGATTTTTGTGTATAGTAAAAGGGTCTGATTTCATTCTTTGCACGTGGATATCCAAGTTTCCCAGCACTTTTGTTGTAAAAACTATCCTGTTCCCATTGTGTATTCTTGGAACTCCTGTCAAAGATCAGGTGACCAAATGAGCATGGGTTTATCTCTGGACCCTCTATTCTGTTCCTTGGGTTTATACATCTGTGTGACAAATGGATGAACCTGGAGGACATCATGTAAGTAAATTAAGCCAGTCACAGGACAAATACTGCATGATTCCACTTATATGAGGTACCTAAAATAGTCAAACTCATAGAAACAGATAGTAAAATGGTGGCTGCCAGGAACTGGGGGGAGGGGGAAATGAGGAGTTGCTGTTCATTGGTAATAAAGTTTCAGTTATACAAGATGAATAAGTTCTAGAGATCTGTTATACAACAGTGCTTTTATAGTTAACAATATTGTGCACTTAAAATTTTGTTAGGAGGGTAAATCTTATGTTAAATGTTCTTATCATGATAAGAAAGAAGGAAGGAAGGAAGGAAGGAAGGAAGGAAGGAAGGAAGGAAGTTAGGAAGGGGAAAGAAAAACAGATTAAAATGATTCTTAAAGCTTTTAATATTCAAATCCACATGGTTAGACTAAGGCCTAGTCAGGGTGGAGGAAAATGGTATGCAATATTTAATTAATTTGTTGCAACACTGTAGTAGTTAGGAATCTCCAGGGACAGAATCGAAAGGATATATACAGATACATAAAAGAGGAGAGTTTTAGAGGCCTAGAAGTCCTAAAATCTGTTGTCCACAAGCTGGACAACCAGGAAATCTGGTGGTGGTAATTCAGTATAAGCCCAAAGGCCTGAAAACTGGGAAGCCAAAGGTGTAGATCTGAACCCAAAGAGCTGAGAATCAGGGTTTGATGGTGTAAGTCCTGGTCTGAGTCTAAAAGCCTGAGAACCAGAAGCACTGATGTTCAAGGGCAAGAGAAGATGATGGTCTCAGCTCAAGCACTGCCTTTGTTCTATTCAGAGCCTCAGTAGATTGGATGATGCTCAGCTACAGCAGTGAGGGCAGATCTTCTTTCCTCAGTCCACAGACTCAAATGCTAATCTGTTCCAGAAATACCCTCACAGACACACTCAGAATTAATGTTTTACCAGCTATCTGTGCATCCCTTAGCCCAGTCAAGATGACACATGAAATTTACCATCACAACCACAGAACCCTTTTCTTTTCTTTCCAAGGACATATCATAGTTAATACTTAGTTAATTTTGCTGAAGATGAAAGGAAAAAACAAATATTTTAAAAATAAGCCAAAGTAGTATTCTCTACAATAATGGTTAATAGCTTAAAGAAAATATTTCCCAAGAGTTCAAGTGCAGATATAATTTTCCCCCATAGTTTTTCCATGATTCTAGAATCATGAAAAGCACTCCTTTCATTGAGGATCATTTGAAAAATTAATTATTCTCTTCTTTTATGTCACTGATTGTCAATGAGGTCATTAGTACATCTTAAAGATAGATGGTCTTTCTTTTTATGAGACACCTTGAAACACAGTATGACTGTGGGCATCACAGAGCCAAGGCACCAAATATCAATAACTATGAGTTTTAAAATTAAGGAACCATAGAGCTAAAGTTTAAGTTACAAAAGCCCTCACCCGCAGAAATTTCTTGACGTGTTAGAGTTGCACAGACAGAATTATTTGTAATAATTTTTTAATTTAAGAGGCAGTTATATATATATATATATTTTTTTTTTTTTTTTTTTTTTTTGCGGTACGCGGGCCTCTCACTGTTGTGGCCTCTCCCGTTGCGGAGCACAGACTCCGGACGCGCAGGCTCAGCGGCCACGGCTCACGGGCCCAGCCGCTCCGCGGCATGCGGGATCTTCCCGGACCGGGGCACGAACCCGTGTCCCCTGCATCGGCAGGCGGACTCTCAACCACTGCGCCACCAGGGAAGCCCGCAGTTATATATTATTAAAATGGGTTATATTCACATTTAATACTCTTAGTTATCAGTGGTTTTTCAATTTTTGAAAGTGAAGAGGGAAACTGATAACTTTTCAGTTTTTTAGTGTCAGGCACTACTGAGATGTCAGCCAAAAACACTGCATATCGTGTGTTTAAAGCCGAAAGCCAACGAACACCATTCCTCCATTTCAATGTCACTGAAATAAATGAAGGCAATCATATGAGGTGGAAACTCCATGCCTATCTGGGGAGGCAAGTAATCACCTCTGTTGGTCCTGTAGCTAGATGGATGATATAAAATCAGCAAGAAGTGTTAGTTAAGGTATTGCCCTTAAGCTCAGTTTCCAGAAGCAAGGACTGACAGGAATATGGGAGAAGAGAAAGCTCAGATACATGGAAATGGAAATAACATGTTCATTTTCTTCTTTTAAGTATTTGTGATAACTAAAGTGAATATAATATACCTTCAGTTACTTTGAAGGTTAGAAGAGGTTGCCTGAGAAAACAATGAGTGACATGCGGTTGTCGGAATGGACTGATCACAGTTTCAGAGATTGGGAAAAATGACAGGAGGGATTTCGAGAATATTCTGTACAAATTTTGAAACAGAATAAGCATCAATGGCATGGATATCTTAGTTGGTCCTAAATAGAGGCAATGGGTGGCATTTGCATAGATAGACATATGACATTTTTTTCTTGCACAGAATGCAGTACTATAAGCTTAAAGGGGAGACCTGTTATTTCCCTTTTCTAGAAATGTTTATTGACAAAGTCAAGCTCTTTTGATGCCTGAGCTCATTTGAGTCAGGTCATATAGGTGTTGAGAGTTAACACACCAAATGTAACAGGGAAGAAGATACTCTTGCCAGTTACAACTTCCCTTTAGGAGTCCTAACAAAATACAGTGGAAGGAATATGCTGGTTGGTCAAGCAATAAAAGCTGGTGTTGATACCTACCAGGTAAAAATAAAAAAGAAATCCTATTGATCTAGATACAGGGTTTCTCAACAGCAGCACTACTGACATTTGGGGCAGGATAATTCGTTGTCGGGGCTTATACTGTGTGTTACAGGCTGTTATGGCAATCCTGGCCCCTACCCACTAGATGCCAGGAGCATCCCCTCAGTTGTGATAACCAAAAATATCTCCAGACATCGCCAAATATTCCCTAGGGGGCAAAGTCATCCCTGCTTCAGAAAACATTAGAAATTTCTAGAGGGGAGAATAAAGGCAATAAAAGGTAGAAAAATACTGACTTTATAGTGTGACTAACATTAAAATGGAGACATTTCATAGAATTGTTATGTACTTCTTATCCAAGAGAAATGAGTGCTTATGTCCACCAAAAACAGCTACAAGAATGTTCATAGCAAATTTATTTATAATTATGAAAAACTAGAAACTACCCAAATGCTCAACACTAAAATAGATAAGCTGGAGTATATTCATACAATGGAATACTACTAAGAAACAGAAAAAAATGAACTATTTAACATATAGAAACATGGATGGATTTCACACATATGATGTTATGTGAAAGAAACCAGACTCAAAAAAGTAACGTGTGATTCCATTTATATGAAGTTCAAAATACATGCAACACTAGAAGTTACACGTGGTTACTTTGACAGGGAGGAGTGGATGGGGATTTGGAGGAACGTGACTGAGATCTCTAGGGAACTGGAAATGTTCTAAGTCTTGACCTGGGTGATAAATATATGGATGTGTACATGCGTACAAATTCATCGGTATATGCATTTAAGATTTGTGCTCTTTATTCTAGATAAGTTATTAGACAATAAAAAGTAAATAATAACTAAAAATCTATATACTTTAGGCAGTGAATGAAGAGAAAAAGACTCAGGAAAACACAGCATGTTACTATCATTTTTATATTATTATGACCATTTGTGTACCTGTTTTAGATAGATAGATAGATAGATAGATAGTATTAATTTGTTAGGGCTGCCAAATAAAGTACAGGTTTTCCTCTGACTTACGATGGGCTTAGGTCCTGAAAAACCCTTCATAAACTGAAAATACAATAAGTCACAAATGCATCTAATACACCAAGTCTACTGAACTTATAGCTGAGCCTAGCCCGCCTTCAAGGTGCTCAGAACACTTACATTAGCCTACACTTGGGCAAAATCATCTAACACAAAGCCTATTTTATAACACAGTGTTGAATATCTCATGGAATTTATTGTGTACTGTACTAAAAGTGAAAACCAGAATGGTTGCTATCAGTAGAGAATGTTTGTAAGTTTATCAGGTTGTTTACCCTGGTGATTGCATAGCTGACTGAGAGCCGTGCTCGCTGCTGCTGCCCAACTTCATAGCAGGGGATCATACTGCATATCGTTAGCCCGGGAAAAGATCACAATTCCAAATTCAAAGTACAGTTTCTACTGAATGTGTATCGCTTTTGCACCACCCTGAAGTTGAAAAATTCCAAGTCAAACCATTGTAAGTCAGAGACCATCTGTACCACAGACAGTTCTGGAGGCGAGAAGCATTAGATCAAGGTGTCAGCAGGTTTGGTTTCTTCTGAGGCCTCTCTCCTTGGCCTGCAGTGGGTTGCCTTCTCCTCGTGTTTTTGCATGGACTTCCCTCTATATGAGAGCCCCTGATATCTCTTTATGTGTTTTAATCTCCTCTTCTTGTAAGGATAGAAGTCAGATTGGCTTAGAGCCCACACTAATGGTCTCATTTTAACTTAATTACCTCTTTAAAGGACCTATCTCCAAATACAGTCGCGTTCTGAGGTACTGGTTATTAGGGCTTCAACATGTAGTTTTGGAAGAGAGGGAAAACAATTTAGTCCAATATATATAACGGACTAAATATATATACGTTACCTCCACATTTGAAAAAACTAGTAGGCCTATGCAAACCTGCTCAGTGCCAGTCACTGTTTTACACAATTAAGGCACTGTTTTATTTTATTAAAATTAAAAATTAAAAATAAGTAATATTATTATTAATACCCACTTCAGATGGGAAAACAGATCCAGAGCAATAAGTAACTTATTCAAGGTTAACTTGCTCTTAGCTGGCTAAACTGGATTCAATCTCAGGTTTCTTTACCTCCAAACGCTATTATATCATGCCGCCTCTTCTACACACACACACACACACATATACACACACATATTTGAAAGATATAAGTACTAGTATGTATTATTATGTGAATTCTAAATAGGTTAGGAACTTTTTTTTTTTTTACTGTACTGGGCAACTTCTGACCATTTGCGTATTCAATCGATGCGAGTAAACCAATATGCAACTGGGTATATATATATATATGTGTGTGTATATATATATATATATATATATACACACACATATATATATATACACACACTACAAATCCAGTATTATTTCTATTCTGTATTTTTCCGTTAACTGAAAACTAGGTACCATAGCAACAGAGCTGGTTTAAACCAAATTCCCATGAAAGAGAAATGTTTGGCATAAATATATTTTAGAATCCTTCTGCATGTCTGGAGAGAGGAAACAAAGGGCTGGGTGACAAGTTAAAAAATATAAAATTAGCCAAGTCCCTGAACACTTACTGTAGGAGATATTTAGGTAAAAATGTGACTTATCTATGTGACCATAAGACTCAAAATTCTTTCAAATGTTACTACTGTATAACCATATATGTGACATGTAAGCAAAGAATCAATTTTTAAAATCTGTTTTTAGTGTGGATTTTGAATCCTAATATTAATCATTTCGACACTTTCCTCCCCTTTGAGATTTGCTCTAAGTTTTATAGAATCTTGCCCCTATTCCCTGGCACGAATTTTTCACATAATCTTCCCCTTATTGTCCCATTGCTGTCACTCCACTATGTCAGTATAAATTTCCTTTCCCTGACCTCTCTACCTTATGTCAGTATCCACAGAAAGGTGTGCAAGGGCTGTGGTCTAAATGGTCATATGGCAAGGTATAAATTTTAATCCAACTATGAAATAGGTAAAAAAAAAACAATTACTATGTCCATTTTAGAGATGAGAACATTGAGAAACAGAAGGCTAAATGACTATTGAATCTTATTCACAAAGACACCTTTTGCTTAAAAGAGATATTAAATGCCACCCTGAAATGATTAAAGTAGCTACTCACATTCCATGTTATAAGGTCACGTGTTCTAATTTGTGTGTTTGTATGGGGAGAGAGCCTTGATTAGGTTTAGTCTCTAATATGTCCTTTTTGCTTTCTTAACATCTTAGAGCATCAAACAATGCAACAAAAAAGGCCACTTATTTTCATAAGAAGGGATATCTTCTTTTATGACCCAGTAAATAATTTCATCTCTCATCTATCCATCCATCCATACATTCATTCTTCCAACACATATTTTAAACACCTACTAAGTGTTAGGCCTTTTGTTCAGCCTTGATAATAGTATGGTGAAGAGAAGACAGTTGCCGGGCTACAAAATGGGCCCACAGGCCCAGAAAAGAGGAATATATGCAAAGGTACTTACAGTAATGGGAGAAGTGTTAAAAAACAGAAATGCACGTAACTATAGGCAAACAAATAGGATCCACTGACCAACTGGCTGACTTATCTGGATCAAAGGAGATACACTGACCTATACTTGGAAACATGAACTCTGAATCCTGGCTTCCAGTCTTTCCTCTGACTTATTATTTCTTTGTTTATCTACCCTGAGTCATTCTAATAGATATTCACAACAACTGGGTTTCCTTCTAAGTATGTTCTAGTTTGAGTCATTCAAATCAAAAATGTTAAAGTAATTCAGAGGAGCCAGGAGAGGAGACTAGAAATGTTGCATAACAGATGTGAAGTTTTGTTTTATTTGTCTTTGTGTTTATTTTTACCTGAAAGCAGGTCCGCACCATTAGCCTAAATCTTAATTATCAAATAATCATAAACAACTATTTGTTAAACAGGTAACAAATATGCTGAGCACTGTTTATGGTAGTGCTAGATAAAGAAGATTTGGGGATGTTACTGCACTTAGGGAATTTACAATTCAGTTGTGGAGGTAAAACTAGCTTGTAGGAAACAATTAGAGGCTGATTAAGTACTGAGCTGCATGTTACTCTCCATAGGGATTTTGAGAACAAGGAAGTTCTTCATGTACTATATACATTCTGAAGTACGGCTGGATAGAAAAGGGTGAGAAGAAATGGCATTCCTAGGACAGGAACCAATGGAGAAATAATATGAATTTATCTGAATGTAAATGAGTGCACACGAGTGATAATCTAACTGGAGTGGAGGTGTCCCTGTGATGCTAGTAGGACACAGTGGGTGTTATGGGTATTTTTTGATTTCCTCTTTGCTTTCTTCAGTGATCTCTTGGTTATTTAGTAACGTATTGTTTAGCCTCCATGTGTTTGTGTTTTTTACGTTTTTTCCCCTGTAATTGATTTCTAATCTCATAGCATTGTGGTTAGAAAAGATGCTTGATATGATTTCAATTTTCTTAAATTTACTGAGGCTTGATTTGTCCCCCAAGATGTGATCCTGGAGAATGTTCTGTGTGCACTTGAGAAGAAAGTGTAATCTGCAGTTTTTGGTTGGAATGTCCTGTAAATATCAATTAAATCTATCTGGTCTATTGTGTCATTTAAAGCTTGTGTT
Organism: Hyperoodon ampullatus; assembly: GCF_949752795.1. Lineage (NCBI taxonomy): Eukaryota > Metazoa > Chordata > Mammalia > Artiodactyla > Ziphiidae > Hyperoodon > Hyperoodon ampullatus. The sequence continues at coordinate 27,293,792 of NC_136913.1, read as the reverse complement.
TCCTTATTAATTTTCATTTTGGATGATCTGTCCATTGGTGAAAGTGGGGTGTTAAAGTCCCCTACTATGATTGTGTTACTGCCTATTTCCCCTTTTATGGCTGTTAGCATTTGTCTTATGTATTGAGGTTGTCCTGTGTTGGGTGCATAAACATTTACTATTGTTATATCTTCTTCTTGGATTGATCCCTTGATCATTATGTAGTGTCCTTCTTTGTCTGTTGTAATAGTCTTTGTTTTAAAGTCTATTTTGTCTGATATGAGAATTGCTACTCCAGCTTTCTTTGGATTTCCATTTGCATGGAATATTGTTTTCCATTCCCTCACTTTCTGGTCTGTAGAGTTTCTGCTGGGAAATCTGCTGATAGCCTAATGAGGTACTTTTGTAAGATACTGTCTTTTTTCCCCTGGCTGCCTTTACCACTGATGTTTGAGAATTTTAATATAATGTGTCTTGGAGAAAGTCTTTTTGCATTGAGATAATTAGGCGTTCTATTACCTTTATGGACTTGTAGTATATCCAGTTCATTTCCCGGGTTTGGGAAGTTCTCAGCTATTATTTCCTTAAGTTAATATTTCTTTCTGTTCCCTTCTCCCTCTCTTCTCCTCCTAGGATACCCATTATCCTTATGTTCACTTTTCTAATGGAGTTTAATAGTTCTTGTGAAGTTTATTCATTTTTAAAAAAAATCTTAGTTCGCTCTCCTCTTCAACCTGAAAATTTCTAGAAATCTAACTTTAAGCTAATTCTCTTTTCCATATGGTCTGCTCTATTTCCAATGCTTTCTAATGCATTCTTCATCTCATTTATTGAATTCTACTGCTCCAGAATTTCTGTTTGGTTATTTTTGAGAGTTTCAATCTCTTTGGTAAAGTATTCCATCTGTTCATTAATTTTGACACTGAGCTCACTGAACTGCCTTTCTGTGTTTTCTTGTAGTTTGCTGAGTTTCTTCGTGACAGCTATCTTGAATTCTCTATCAGTTAGGTCACAGTCTTCCATGATTTTAAGACATTTGTAAGTTTGGTTTCTGGAGAACTGTCATTTTATTTTTGTGATACTGCATTAACATAGTTTTTCATGGTGCTTGATGACTTGTTCCCCTGCCGGCACATTTGAAGCAGCAAACACCTTTCTTATTTAGGTAAAGCTCTGTTTACTTTGATTCTACCTGTCCAAGAGATTGGTAACTAGAGGCCTTTATTTTGTTTTTCAGTTGGCACTATAGCACACGATTTTGGTTTCTTTTACTTGATGCCTTGGACTATATTTGAGAACAGGCCACTTCTACCCTCTACCACCTCTGCCAGAGGTGTTGATGTGCCCTCGTCATTGATGCTTGTGCCCCCTGGGTATCCAGTGCCTTGCTGCTGCTGGTATTGCTGCTCTTACTGGTGTCACCACCAGGGGCACTGGGATGGCAGGTGCCTCTGCCATGTCTGAGTTCATCTGAGTTGCGGGCACTGCTGCTGCAACAGGAAGAAGCAGGAGGAGCTGGGGTAGCAGGTGTCTTCACTACCTTTCGGGTCGTCGGGTTCATGGGTGCTCTGCCACTGCAGGTTGGGGGACCAGAGTTGCAGATGCTACTGAAGCTGGAGGGACGGGGGTTGTGGGGCCCTCATTGTCACTGCTGCCCAGTTCCCTGTGGCCGTGGGTGCCACTCCAACCAAGAAGTCAGAGTTGTGTGTGCTGCCTCCACTTTTGCTACTGAGTTCTCTGGGCTTGCAGTCTCAGCTGCTGCAGCTGGGGAGCCAGGATCGCAGGCATCGCTGCCACTGTTCCCCAGTTCTGCTTCCTCTATGTGTTCCAATCCACCCATCTTCAGGTGCACAAGTGTGTGGATCTCTCTGCATCCTGGTGTGCTGGGCAAAGGAATCTTTGTTCAGTTATGGATGTCGTAGTAGTTGTAGATTGAAGGGGAGGGACAAAGGGAGTTCTCACACCACTGGGGTGCTGATGTCACTCCTACAGCTGTATTGATTTTTACATTATTTTACTAATTGACTTTTTCTTGGAATGATTTGTTAATTTACAAAATAATATATTTTCACTATTAAAAAAATCAAACTATATTAAAAACTATAGATAAGAAATAGCAATAATAAACATCAGGTAATGATTATCCCAGCTATCTCTCTAATGCATGTATAGAGATAAATATAGATAGATATCATTTTATTAAATGGGATTATGTTAAACACGGTCATGTTTTGAATGACATATAATTAATGCAATTTTATTTGCACATAAATGAAGAAATAATCAGAAGTAAAATAATTATTAGTTTGTTAATGATCCCTCTAGGTGCTTTAGAATTTTTTAAAAAGTGAACATGAATCTACATTAAGAGGTCAGCTTCAGTACAATTATAATATTTTAAAATAAGTATTTCAATTTTAAGCCAGACTGACTTTCCTGTAGGAAAAACAAGAAAATAAGCTTCTTGTCCCTTGTTTCAATTTTATATTAATTCACTTTTCCAAGTTTATAATATTTACATTCTATTCTACAAATGATTCTATTTTTATTTCCAATTCTACATTTATTTGTATTGAAAGCTCTTCAGTTCTTTTACCACATATTTAATATTCCTGAGTTTCTTGGTTTTGGTTTGATCTTGATTGCTTGGACTTTATCATCTAATAGTCCTCCTATTCCCATAAAAGGGGCTGCTAAGATCTTTTATGATTGATTACCTTTCTATTATCCTTTTAACTTTGGCATCTATTGCTTCCTTACATTGTTCCAAATTATAAAGTATAAAATAAAATTACTCCCCAGAAACTTCTCTTCTGAAGTCCTCCCTCCTTTTTAACTTGGGACAGATAGCTCCTTGGTAGGGACTTCCAAATAGCTATAATCAAGAATGTCTCTTCACTGCTTTCCTCTTTTTTGGTTTACTCTCTAGTTCTGATGGATAACATCCCTGAATAATATTTTAAGAAAGATTGAAACAAATTCTCTGTTTTTTGCACATCTGAAAATGTGTCTTTATTCAATATTCACACAGGTGAAGTTTGAAGACAACATATTTGGATTTGTTTTTTCATCTCTGCCCACATTTCTAGTCTATTTACAAGAACTAAAAACAACTTCATTATCTATCTGATTGAGGGAAAGTAGTAACAGTTTTACGAAATATATAAATGTACTACAAATGCCGATTTTACAATGTGCATAAAATTACTTATATAATAAAATTATGTAAAGGGTTGGTATTATTTATCTCCTCTGCTTTCCCCTAACTACTACTTATCCACTCAAATCTTTTCCCAACCTCTTAAATCAAATATATATACACAAATACTTTAAAATTCAGTCATTTTCATATGTGAGAACTATTTTCTTTATCCTTCTAAGAAACTCAGAAGACAATTTGTTTCAAAATTGCTCAGGGACAAATATGTTTTCAGATTCAAGAAGAAAAAGTATTCATTTCTTTAATAAATAATTTTTGATATTAGATCCTGACTTGCCGCCCTCTACAAGGAAGTATTATTTGCTTCCCCAATGATGCAATGGGAATTTGTCTTGCAAAATTTTTTTTAATATCCTATCCTGACCACTAAAATTTTTCTTTTTTCATGGGTTTATTAAAAATTTCTTCAAATATATGTATACGTATAACTGATTCACTTTGTTATAAAGCAGAATCTAACACACCATTATAAAGCAATTATACTCCAATAAAAAAAAGTTTAAAACAAATTTCTTCACATATATCCATCATATCTTCACATTTTTCTGACGCATGTTTCTTTCTTTTCCCTTAATATTACATAATGATAAACTGTTTTTCTCATTATGTTCTTTAATTTTCTACTTTCTCTGAAAAATGGAGCAATTTGGAGTACACATGCCATAAATATATTTTTATTGTCTATATCTCATTTGTAAAATCAATGTGGATATCACTTCTAAATATTCCTTTTCTGAAATACTGATGTTTGTAATCCATTAATGTTTCCTTGAAGTGACCTTCATTCTCATTTATTTTAATGCTTCTTTGCAGTATACTATAAATAGTAGATTTCTTTTATTTCTTTTTCAAAGTTTGCTCTCTTAAGTTCCTAAAAGGTGGGGACTGAATCTATTTAACCACCATTGTAAAGCCCTTAGCACAATGCATAATCAAAAAGGCTTGACTGCTTAGGTTAATGATAATGTTGTGCTCTTATATAATTTTCAGAGCGAAAGAGGCTCTGGGAAGATACTGAGTTAGTCATTTTGCTCCAGAAGGATTGCAGTATATCTAAACCAACCCAGAAAAAAATGGTTATATACATTTAAAGTCTTCACAGAAAGCAAGTACACAGATTTTTCTGGGTAAATAGCCCATTTTAACATTTTCAAATCATGACAATCCATTTATTTCTAATATAAATTCCTGCTGGCTTAAGAGAATTTTCTTTTGTTCTCATTTTTTTTAGCTTGAGATGATAGCTTTAACTTTTCTTCCTCACATAACAAGTTCTATTTAAATGTCATCAAAATTCTCCTTCCCCAGCATGTCTCCATGAAAAGAAGCCAACCCTGAGATGAGGATTTGTGTATAAATGATTTGTTAAAAAAAATAAACACTTTCAGGGAAAACCAGTGAGGGAGTGGGGAAAGCAAATGGATTTTATCAGTAGGGAAACTTCTAAAACTTCATGGGAAATTTCCAGGCTTTAAGCTCTTCCACCTGGGAGTCGGGAGGGAGATGGGCTCCAGTAGCCTGAGGACAATCCTCCAAAAAGAACTGGTTGATGAGCATGAAAGCACAGAAATTGGGGAAAGGGTAGACAACAAAAATATCCAAAAGGGACCTGAGAAGATCTGGACAGAGCTAAGCAAAATTATTGCCCTTTACCTTTGCAGATTTTTATGCATTAGCTATTTTTAATATATTCTCAATCTTCTCTTCCCCCTACTTGTGAAAAGTTAGAGATTAACCTTGTCATCTAAGGATGTTCGCTCATCTGAGAACTAAGGTTAAAAATAGTATCATTTAGTGGGGTTTTCACAGGAACCAAGAAGTTAATGTATGTAAAATATATGTAGAGGGCTTCCCTGGTGGCGCAGTGGTTGGGAATCCGCCTGCCGATGCAGGGGACACGGGTTCATGCCCCGGTCTGGGAGGATCCCACATGCCGCGGAGTGGCTGGGCCCGTGAGCCATGGCTGCTGAGCCTGCGCGTCCGGAGCCTGTGCTCCGCAATGGGAGAGGCCACAACAGTGAGAGGCCTGCGTACCGCAAAAAAAAAAAATATATATATATATGTGTGTGTGTGTGTGTGTGTGTGTGTGTAGAACAATGCCTGGTACAAACATAGGAAGAGCTCAGTACAGGTTATCTATTATTATCATTATTATTATTACTGTTGTGATTACTGTTATAAAGCAAGTAACCGGTCTGAAGGCCTTCATAAGTGTTTAGCACTCAGAATGTAGTAAGATTATTTCACATGTACTCTACTATCTCATGACATATGCATGATTTTTTTGCATATATGATATTATGCTAACTCTAGAGTAGAGCTGTACCAACGCCTTTTGTTGAAATTTTTGTCTTTTTTTAATTGAAGTATAGTTGATTTGGAATACTATATTAGTTTCAGGTGTACTGCATAGTAATTCAGTATTTTTGCAGATTATAATCCATTAGGCCCATCCACGTTGCTGGAAATGGCAGTATTTCATTATTTTTTATTCCACTGTATAAGTATACCACATCTTAATCCAGTTGTCAGTTGAAGGGCATTTGGATTGCGTCCATGTCTCGGCTATTGTAAATAATACTGCTGTGAATTTTGGGGAGCATGTACCTTTTCGAATTTGTGTTTTTTGTTGTTTCAGGGTATATATAGAACCAAGCAGTGGAATTGCTGGATCATATGGTGGTTCTATTTTTAGTTTTTTGAGGAACCTCCATACTGTTTTCCACAGTGGCTGCACCAACTTACATTCCCACCAGCATTGTAAGAGTGTTCCCTTTTCTCCACATCCTCACCAATATTTGTTACTTGTGGTCTTTTTCATGATAGCCATTCTGACAGGTATGAGGAGATATCTCATTGCTGTTTTTTTTTTTTTTTTGAACTTAAGATAGAGGACTTTTTTATTTTTTATTTATTTATTTTTATTTATTTTTTATTAGTTTCTGCTTTATAACAAAGTGAATCAGTCATACATATACATCTGTTCCCATATCCCTTCCCTCTTGCATCTCCCTCCCTCCCACCCTCCCTATCCCACCCCTCCAGGCGGTCACAAAGCACCGAGCTCATTGCTGTTTTAATTTGTATTTCTCTGATGATTAGTGATGTTGAGCATCTTTTCATGTGCCTGTTAGCCATCTGTATGTTTTTTCAGAGAAATGTCTGTTCAGGTCTTTTGTCCATTTTTCGATTGGATTGTTTTTTTTTTTTTGACATTGAGTTGTATGAGCTGTTTATATATTTTGGCTATTAATCCCTTGTTGGTCACATCGTTTGCAAATATTTTCTCCCTTTCTGTAGGCTTTCTTTTCATTTTGTCAATGCTCTTCTTTGCTGTGCAAAAGCTTTTAAGCTTAATTAGGTCCCATTTATTTATTTTTGCTTTTGTTTCCTTTTCCTTAGGAGTCAAATCCAAAGAAATATTGCTACGATTTATGTCAATGAGTGTTCTGCCTATGTTTACTTCTAGGAATTTTATGGTTTCCAGTCTTACATTTAAGTCATTAACCCATTTTGAGTTTATCTTTGCATATGGTGTGAGAAAACGTTCTAATTTCATTCTTTTACATGGAGCTGTCCAGTTTTCCCAGCATCACTTATTGAAGACACTGTTTTTTTCTTCATTGTATATTCTTGTCACTTTGTCTTAGATTAATTGACCATAAGTGAGTGGGTTTATTTCTGGGCTATTTTGTTGCATTGATCTATGTGTCTGTTTTCATGCTAGTATCATGCTGTTTTGATGACTGTAGATTTGTAGCATAATATGAAATCTGGGAGGGTTATACCTCCAGGTTTTTTTTTTTCCTGAAGATTGCTTTGGTAATTTGGGGTCTTTTGTGGTTCCACACGAATTTTAGGATTATTTGTTCTAGTTTTGTGAAAAAATGTCATGGGTATTTTGATAGGGATTGCATTAAATCTGTAGACTGCCTTGGGTAGAAAGGTTATTTTAACAATATTATTTCTTCCAATCCAGGAACACAGGATAGCTTTCCATTTCTCTGTATGACCTTCAATTTCTTTCATCAATGTTTCACAGTTTTCAGAGTATAGGCCGTTTACCTGTTTGGTTAAATTTATTACTAGGTATTTTATTCTTTTTGGTGTGATTTTATACAAGATAGGTTTTTTACTTTATCTTTCTGATATTTGATTATTAGTGTATAGTAACAACAAATTTCTGTATATTAATCTTATATCCTGCAACCTTGCTGAATTCATTTAAGTTCTAATAGTTTTTGGGGGGAGACTTTAGGGTTTTCTATGTAAAATATCATGTCATCTGCAAATAGTGACAGTTTTGCCTCTTCCCTTCTAATTCGGATGTGTTTTAATTCTTTTTCTTATCTGACTGCTGTGGAAATTGCTGTCATTTATCACTGTTCTTGTCATTTTAGAGATTTAGCTTAGGACTAATAAGTCTGAGAAAAAATACAGAAAGTATAAACTCTTCAGACATCGTAAAGAAAAAGCAATAGAATATCTCTAAAAATACAGTGAAATAATATGAAACAATTACTTCTCACCCACTAGAATGGCTATAATAAAAAAGACAGACAAAAACTAGTGCTGGTGGGAATGTGGAGAAGCAGTAGAAATGTAAAGTGATGCAGTCACATTGAAAAACAGTCTGGCAGTTCCTCAAAAATTAAAACATAAAGTTAACATATGACCCAGCAATTCCACTGCTAGGTATATACCAAAGATGAAATGATAATATATATCCACAAAAGAACTGTACACAAAACTTCACAGCAACATTATTTATAATAGTAATAAAGTAGAAACAACTCAAATGCCTATCAACTGATAAATAAATGCAATATGATATATGCATACAGTGGAATATTATTTGGAGAAAAAAAATGAAATACTCATACATGCTACAAGTCAATATATGACCACTGAAAACATTGCGCTAAGAAGCCAGTCAGAAAAGACCACATATTGTATGATCTATTTATGTGAAATGTCCAAAATAGGCAAATCTACAGAGACAGAAAGTAGATTAGTGTTTGCCTTCGGCTGGAAGGAGGGAAAAAATGGGTAATGACAGCTAATGGGTATGGGGTTTTTATTCTAAAATTAGGTTGTGTGATGCTTGTGAAACCCTGTGAGTATACTACAAAACATTGAATTGTGTACTTTAAGTAGGTAAAAGGTGTGCTGTGTGAATTATATGTCATTCAACCACTTCACAAAAATACATATTAGAAAATATTAAAAGATAGGTTCTGACTAGTTCTACCAGGTTTTGATTAGGCTGCTATTTACCTCTAGGCTGTTTATATAAGGTTAAGAAATCTTTGGCCAAATCAGTGTGTCCAGTAGTGTGGCTTTCTTTGGAGAGAACTGTTAGCATGCTGTGTTTCTGCAAGACTGACAATCCCTTCCCTTTCTCTGCCCACCCCTTCTTGGGAGTCAAAGGGGTAGGGAAGAGGAGCGTTTCACGTCACCACAAGCTTAGTGAGAGAGCCCCCCATAAGAGAAAACCTTGATTTGGAGAGCTTAAAATGTATCCATTGGAGATTGACGACTGTAGGGACTGGTATCTAACTCTTAAAAATTCAAAGGAAGTGTCTGAGGCTGGAGTTTTACTAATCAATGCCTGAGGAAATAGTTCCAGCTTCATGGGACAAGGATTTACATTTATTGTGGGGCCTCTGTCAAACTTGGGGAAGGATGCTGAATCCATTTCAAGAGAGGTTCCACCCAAGATGACTGCCTGGAGGGTACACAGATCCCAACTGAGAAACAGTATGAGACATCAAGGGTCTGAAGATTTGATTGATAGTGCTGGAGACACTGTCTACATAAATTTGGTTTTAAGTGAAAGATACCTAGAATTCAGGGTAAGTGAGTTTCTGAAGAAGCATAAAAACCACCTAATAGAATAAGAATAAGAATTTGGAATCTGCTGCCTCAGGGGACACAAAAGCCAAAATAATTCTATCAGTCCAAAGAAGTTTCTTCATACTTTCCTTTCTCCTCTTTTCCTTCCAGTGTTAGTACCTTTACCCTCTCCACCTGCTCAAGCCTTGAAAGAGTCAGCCCCACCCTTGTCCGTGGGAGAAGAGGAGGAGCAGAACAAGGTGAGGAGGCAGGAAAGATGGCATTCACGTCACTCTCACCCCAATGTAGGCTTTCAGGCACAGAGCAGTGCAGAACTGAGGAAGGGAAGTTGTTTACAGTGGAGGAGATTTGGGGACTTGATTATTGATGGGCCTAGATTATAATTATCTACATGTTATGGGTTGAATTATGTCCCCTCAAAAAAGGTATGTGGAAGTCCTCCACAACCTCAGAATGTGATCTTATTTGGTAATAGGTTTTTTAGAGATTATATTAAGTTAAGATGAGGTCATACTGGAGTGGATAGGCCCCTAACCCAATATGACTGGTATCCTTATAAAACAATGGCCTTATGAAGCTACAGAGGCACAGGGAGAACACCATATGAAGATAGAAGTAGACATCATAGTGATGTAGGTACAAGAAGTTAGGAAGAGGCAAGGAAGGATCATCTTCTAGAGCCTTCAGAGAAAGCATAGCCTTGCCAACACCTTGATCTTGAACTTCTAGCTTCGAGAACTGTGAGAGAATAAAATTCTATTCTTTCAAGCCACCTATCTTGTGGTATTTCATCATGGCAGCCTTGGGAAACGAAAACACTATGAGACTGGTAAACTATGGGATTGGCCTGAGGTTTCATTCATGGGTTGGGAAAGGACTAGCCATGAAAACAGGTTTGAAGGGGCAGTGTAAGAAAGAATAGGTGATTTTCTACACCCAACCAAATCTACCTCGTGCAATTAACCAGTTAACCTGTGACTGTTCCATAAATATATCCAAAGCATAGCACACATGGCTTAGTCCAGTCCTCATAATGTTTATTTTTGTTCCCTTTATATGCCACTCACAACTTATGCTTTTGATGGTGATTGAGCTTCATGATTTGGTTCCAATCTCTCTGACTTTCCTTTGTAGTTTTCAGTGTCACTTTCCTAAGTAACTGATTGTCATTTTCAAGAAGAGATGGCAAATAGGAGTCCCTGTAGTCCTGAGACTTCAATGGCTATAAATATTTCACATTTGTTGGAGCCAAGGTACACATTAATCTAGCAGATTGGGGTGCATCTTATAGATCAAGATAAGAACAATTATCTCTAACAGACTGATTAAAAATGAAAAGTAATAACAACTGTAAGGGATACAAATATAATAATTAAAACTAACACTTAGTAATCATTTTCTAGTGCCAAGCTTTCAAAAGCAAGATCTCTTTACATCTAAAAAATTCAATGAGGATTCACTATTATTGTCCCTATTTTACAGATGAAGAAACCAAAGTTTTGAACAAAAAACTCATCCAAGGTTGCTGAGCTAGCAAATGGAAGAAATAATCATTTATTTCCAATCTGTTGGACCCTAGAAACAGAGTTAAGGTAAAGACCTCATCATAATTATGGCTGCAATCCCTCTGAGTGCTGGCTGAAATGCCAGGGGGACTGATTCAGCAGCTTTCCACCTCAGCAAGGCAGCAGATGCTGTGAGGCACTCACCAGTAACCCCTTAGCATTCATCATTTTTCACATGTGAGGTCCTGTCTCTCAAATATCAGCTCTTGCAACTGGTTGCTTAGGGGAATCTGGTGGAGAACTGGGGCAGTCTGGAAGTGCCGAGAATTAATTCACATGCCCTAAAAGCCCTCAATCTATGTCTGAGAGTCAGTGTACAAATACCTCATCCCACTCCCTCCTTGGGCAGGATAACTCTCAGGCGTGTATTACATTGTCGCCTAGTTCCCCACAGGGATTAAGCTCGTCCTCCTAGTGGTAACTGTGTCAATAATGCACCCTCTGTTAGAGACCTTCCCCTCCCTTTCTCATCTGCCCATACCTATTATTTCCTGGTATCCCCTCCCAAATGAACTATTTGTTCTTGAATCCCTGTCCCAGGATCTAGGGTCTGCTTGTGAGGGAACCAAAATCAAAATAATCAATTAATACAGTGACACTACGTTAGTGGAAATTCTGGTCACCACTTAGTCTACACAATCTATAGATTCAATGCAATCCCTATCAAAATATCAATGGCATTTTTCACAGAACAAGAACAAATAATTTTAAAATTTATATGGAAACACAAAAGACCCTCGACAGCCAAAACAATCTTGAAAACAAAGAATAGAACTGGAGTTATCACACTCCCTGACTTCAGACAACACTACAAAGCTATAGTCAACAAAATAGCAAGATACTGGGACAAAAACAGACACATACAACAATGGAACAGGATAGAAGGTCCAGAAATAAAACCATACACTCTGATCAGTTCATCTACGACAAAGGAGGCAAGAGTGTGTAATGGAGAAAAGATAGTCTCTTCAATAAGTGATGCTGGGAAAACTGGACAGCTACATGTAAAAGAATGGAATTAGAACATTTTCTCATACCACATGCAAAAATAAACTCAAAATGGATTAAAGACTTAAATGTAAGACCGGAAACCACAAAACTCCTAGAAGAGAACATAGGCAGAACACTCACTGACATAAATCGTAGCAATATTTTTTTGGATCTGTCTCCTAAGGCAAAGGAAACAAAAGCAAAAATAAACAAATGGGACCCAATTAAACTTGAAAGGCTTCGCACAGCTAAGGAAACCATCGACAAAATGAAAGGACAATCCAATGAAATGGAGAAAATATATGCAAATGATATGAGTGATAAGAGGTTAATATCCAAAATATAAAAATAGCTCATACAACTCAATATCCAAAAACAACCGACCCAATCAAAAAATGGGCAGAAGAACATGTTTTGAATAGACATTTTCCCAAAGAACACATACAGATGGGCAACAGGCACATGAAAAGATGTTTGACATCACTAATCATCAGAGAAATACAAATCAAAACCATAATGAGATACCACCTCACACCTGTCAGAAAGACCATGATGAAAAAGGCCACAGATAACAAATGCTGGCAAGGATGTGGAGAAAAGGGAACCCTCGTACACTGTTGATGGGAATGTAGAATGTAGCAGCCAGAGTAGAAAACAGTATGCAGGCCCCTCAAAAAAACTAAAAATAGAACCACCATATGATCATCAATTTCAATCCTAGGTATATATTCAGAAAAATTTAAAATACTAATTTGAAAAGATACATGCACCCCAATGTTCATAGCAGTATTATTTACAATAGTTAAGATATGATAGCAATCCAAGTGTCTATCAACAGATGAATGGATAAAGATATATATATATATAGTAGTTTATATATATATAGTAGTTTATATATATATATATAAAACTACTAAGCCATAAAAAAGAATGAAATGTTGCCATTTGCAACAACATGGATGGACCTGGAAGTTATCCGGCTTAGTGAAATAAGTCAGAGAAAGACAAATACTGTATGTTATCACTTATATGTGGGGTCTCAAAAATAAAACAAATGAATATAACAAAACCAACAGACTCACAGATATAGAAAACAAACTAGTGGTTAGTAAATGGGTAGAGGGAAGGGAGAGGGGCAAAATAGGAGTAGGGGCTTAAGAGGTACAAACTACTACATATAAAATAAATAAGCTACAAGGATATATTGTACTGCACAGTGAATACTTGCAAAAGGTGATGTCCAGTTTCTTATTTCTTTTACTTTTTTTACACAAAGGTAGCATACAAGAGAAACTTGCTTTCCCTTAGAAATTACATATCAATCAATATATCCTAATTATTTTATTTACATTTGCCTACTACTTTATTGTGTGCATACACTATAGTTTATTGAACTAATATCCTATGTTTGGCTATTTAGGTAGATTCCAATATTTTGCAGTTTAAAGTAACGTTGCAATGAAGAACTTTGTGCGTATGTGTATTTGCATTATCGAAGGTATATCTTCAGGTTAATTCCTAGAAATGAGATTGCTAGGTCAAAGTTTAACTGCACATGTTCTTTTATGAGATACTGCCAACTTCCCTTCCATTTGTTGTGGACCATTTTGCAATTCTAACAACAATGCAGGAAAGTGCTTCCTTAACAGAGCACATTGTGAAACTTTCAAATTTTCGCCAATCTGATGGTTGAGAAGAGTACCTCATTACAATTTTTATTTGCATTTCTCTTACTGTTACTGAAAGCAGTCATCTTCATATGATTAAGGATCATTTTTATACTTTTGGTAAACTGCTTATGTTTTATTAAGCATTTTAAATAGGACTTTTGTTTCCCACTTAAGATTTAAAAGTTCTTTACATATTAGGAATATTAAACCTATGTGATATATGTTACATAATTTTCCCCCAATTTTCATTTGTCTTTTGATTTTTCCTTGTGAAAATTTTCTTTTGTGTGTAGTCAAATTTATTAATTTTTAAATTTGTGGTATCTGAATTTTGAGTCATAATTAGAATGTCTTTCCCTACCTTAAGGAATTCACTAATATTTTCTTTCAGTACTTGTATAGATTTATTTTATACATTTAGCCTTCTTATTTAAGGTTTATTCTTATGCATGGATTGAGAAAGAAATCTAATTACTTCTTTTTAAGAATACTATTTACTATTAAATTCACCTCTGTCTCAGCAATTTGAGATGCTACCTTTATTATATAATACAATTCCATATGTACTTGGGTCTATTTCTAGACTTTCGAATTTGTTCCATTGGTCTGTCTATTCATATGCCATTAAAATTAATTACTGGGGCATTGTAGCATGTTTTAATATCTTGTAGGGCTAGCCAGTCTCATAGCTTTTCCTTTTCAGTGTTTTCCCAGATATTTCTTGCACTTATTTTTCCATATAAACAGTAATTTCAATTTGTCTAGCTCCATATAACAAAGAGTATTGTTATTTTTATTGAGAACACATTAAATTTATAAATTAATTTAGGGAGAACAGATGTTAATGATGTTGAGATGTCTTATCAAAGAATAAGGGATTATTTTTGTTTGTTTAAGTCTACTTTTCAGCCTTTCAGAAGGGCTTTATAGTTTCTTATAGGTTTTACACATTTCTGTTAAGTTTATTCCTATTTTATCTTTTTTGTTGCTTTTGTAATACGATTTTATAACTCATTCTAAAAAATTTCCCACTCTTCTTATTGGCTATTATTTCTTGCATATGATGGGTATCAATTTTTACTTCTCAATTTTACATATTGCCAACTTGTCGAATTATTTTATTGATTGAGTTAGGAATACCATTTATTCTCTAGGGTTTTCCAGGTATATTATTACTCCATCTGTAAATAAAGGGAGTTTTACTTCTTTTCTAAATCTTATGCCTCTAACTGATTTATCTCTTTGGCATCTATGGAGTAAGTGTAAATTTTTTTCTTAGACCTATTATTATGGTGAATTATATTAATAGGTTTTCCAGTTAAACCATTCTTGCAATTCTATTTGGTCATATTGGATTATTTTCATAATGTTATATTGGAGTCTACTCAATTATATTTTATTTTGGATTATTTCTAGATATATATATATTTTTTCTTTTTTTTTGCGGTACGCAGGCCTCTCACTGCTGTGGCCTCTCCCATTGTGGAGCACAGGCTCTGGATGCGCAGGCTCAGCTGCCATGGCTCACGGGCCCAGCCGCTCCACAGCATGTGGGATCTTCCCGGACCGGGCCACGAACCCGTGTCCCCTGCATCGGCAGGCGGACTCTCAACCACTGCGCCACCAGGGAAGCCCGAGAAGGGGCTATTTTTAACAAGCTTTAGTATGAATTAAGTATTTTAATGACCAGCTAAAGATAACTTCCAATATTAAAAAATACATGTTTTTCTGAACTAAAATTGCCAGATCCTAAAACTTTGTCAATACAGGGACCTGCAGCATAAATTTAAATTTTGACAACAACCACTAAATATGTGTGCATGAAAAGTTAACACTTCATTGTTCATTTCAGTGATGGGAGTCTTTAGGGCACTTAAAATGGAATTTATATTTCTAGAACACTAAATGCCAGAAATCCAATACAATAAGTACATGCTCTCATGAAATGAACAGTAAGAAATACTACTGGCTCTGATTCCTTTTTGGTATGATTGATTCCTTTGAAGGAATTATAAATAGTGAACAGAGAACTTTAATTTAAAATTGACTCTTCATGGATATGTGTGATTAACCCCACTGGGCAATAAAAATTAACGTTTAACATTGCCATGTTTTAACAATGCTCTGAGGGTCTCAGGATATAGAGAGACAACTGCTATGCCTGTGACAGAGCATTAATTTGTCATGGTGGTGGTTTTGGATTGCCCACGGCATGGATTGCAAGTCTAAATGAATGGTCAAATTAGTCTAAAATCCACAAAGGCTGATAAATGCTGTAGTGGCCTCTTAAAGGATATGCAGTTCTGCTGCACATGCGTAACACAGCTGGAATCAGACAGTGGTGATATTAGCAAACTGTTAGCCTAGTCAGTGCCTTCTTTCAAGAGGGAATAACACACAGACAACACAGGAAACCACTGAAAAAAGTAAACTTGCAGGTAATTGGAAAGAGAGACATCGAGAGAAACCAGAAAGGATTAAAGAAGATGTCGTGAGAAGAGAAAAAAAAGTCCATTTTCCCCTCTTTCCCATTACTAGGTTTTGAGGAGTATATAGGAGAATTTAAAGTGTTATCATGGCCTATGATTTGATTAATTGGGTCGAACTCTTGGGGTCCTGAAAGTACTAGAGGTGACATCTACCATATAAATCTCAAAAAGCTAAGAGCCAGGACCACCACATCATGCCCAATGGCAAGATCAGAGCTGAGGGCAAAGGCAATCTGAAAGGGGTGAGAGTCGGATTCTAACAGTGGGAGGAATTCCAGCTTTAACTACTTTTCACAGGCTTCGTGTTTTATATGTGTTTGTAGTCACTTAAATTTTCTGATAACCCTTTGGTAAGAATGCTAACAGTAGGACTGAGGATTAATTAAAAAAAGTACTGGTGATGGTGAGATTGCATAAAATTAATAACTAGAGAACTAATTTAGGTATACAATAGCATGAGTGTCAAAGAGAAGGGAAAAAATGGTTTGTCCTAGCACGTAAAAATGACTCTATGAGTAAGAAGGAAGATCTACAGTCTACAAATATTGGAAATTACAGTCATAATGCCTACTCAGTGAGGCTAAACACACTGCAGAAATTATGTTTTAAAATTTAATTAATTTCATTGATTTCACTATATTTGATTATGCTGGCACTGGATGAGGCTCTAAGAAATATGGGAAATAGTTCCAAACAAATCTTTATGTATTTTTAACATACCAAATATACTGTCTTAGATAATACTTTCTTTTGGGTCACCTCTTAATGTGTGGTTTGTTCATTTTCTCGTCAGTTTATTTTTAACATACATATATACTATACCATGGATTGTACTGCAAACATTACAGCAACATAAAGCCACTTTCAGAGGGTAATGCATAGACCTTCCAGCATATGCAAAGGAAATCCAGACACTATCACCTTGTATAGATTCTCCTTTTTTCCCTCTTCATGGCAAAACCCTAGTGTCAAGACCTAGATTAATTACCACAGTCAGTGACTAAAGCAGACACTTCACCAACAAGAAAAAATTCATTTGAAGAAAGAAATATGTTCAAGAAGCAAATGAAAGAAATAAAAATTCATTAATCTAAATAAGAACCAATGAAGATAATAATAATAAAGTCTTTTGTTGCTTAAGAACAATCTCAAACAAAAAATTATAGGAAACATGAACATGGGAGCAGACAGGAGAAGCAAGGAGGAAAAGTAAGCTACAGCTTATGTTTTCGGGAGAGAATAGAGAAGCTCATTAATTTTAACAACATTAAAATATTAGCTTATTACTCGTAGTTGTACTTAAAAATACAAATTCATATGTTCCTTAAAGATTTACAGAAAATCACTAAAATAAGATAGAATTTAATAGTTTTAAATCCTGTAGAGGGGGAAAATAGGAAAAATTTAATCAACTAGAAAGCAGGAAATATATAGTATGCATAGAGCTCAAAATAATAAATTTGATAAAAAGCAAATTACATAATCATATGTATAAAATGATGTGATTTAATAAGTAAATGTCAAAAACCCACCCCACACACACCCCCACTGACTGGAACCACACACACCAAATTCTTAAGAATTCTTGCTTCTGGGAAGGTATGAAAAGGAATGAGATTGGTAGCAGCAGTGACAAAGGGGAATTTATCTTTATCCTATTAAAAATAGATTTGCCTAAAATAATAGTAACACCAACTACTATTATTACTTAATGATCATTAAGGAAAGTTGTAGCCATTTGGTGGTCTGGCAAATATTTATTGAGACTATTCGCCAGGTGCTGTGGTAGAAATTAGAAATAACTATTCTGGATAGACCAATTAAGCATATTTTACATTGTCACCTGCCTTAGATTAGCCAGAGATATGCACTTGGGTGCAGACAGTCTATTTGGGAGGTCATCCCAAGAAGAAGTGAAGAATGGGAACAGTGAGGTAGGGATACAAGGAAAGCCAATAAATGGTTATTAATCAGTGGGTTATTGCTGTGGGCAACTGGGGCTCAATCCTGCTGGGAACCTCTGAGAAACCATGAAGAACATTCTTCATAATCATCTACACGGAGGATAGGGAGGCCACAATGTTATCAACCCGCTTCTCTGCCCTTCTAACACGGAGAAAGCACAGATTTCTTCACTATGAACCCCAGATCACTGACCATATATTATTCTCTCCCCTAGTAAACTGTAAAAAAAGAGAGTGATTCAGGAAAACCTTAGTCACACTCAGATGAGCATGGCACTCTAGAACATGTGGAAACCTGCCAAGTATCGACTTAAAGAAATCTGTCTGTAGTAGGCAAACAAGTCAGCTAAAAAGATGAACAGCCAACTCCATTTTCCTGCCTAAAAATACTTTTGATTTGCTCTGAATAAAGGCATAACCAGTTACAATGACCAGTGTTTATTCCTTTACTACTGGAGGAGAGCAGTGTGACATCTGGAGCCAGACAGATACTGTCTTGAGTTTCTGCTTCACCATTTGCCAGCCGAGTCAGTTAGTTAAATTCTCTGATCAGATTTCCCCAACTACAAAACAAGGATAAAAGATGAACAGCAGAGGATTATGAGAATGCTATGAGAGAACAAATTTCAACTTCCAGGCTCTCCTATGCAATTGTCTACTCCACCACTCCACTTGGAGGACTAACTGACACAACGAGACACAGATTGAAATTCGAATGTGCTCCTGGAAACCCAGTCTTTTCCCATTGCGGTTGTTGGCAACTCCATCCTTCAAAAAACTCAGGCCAAAACCTTGCAGTCATCCTTGACTCTTTTCTTTTTTTCACAGCTTACAACTAGCATGTCAAAAAGTTCGCTTGGCTCTACTTTCAAAGTGGATTCCAAATACAACCACTTCCATCATCTCGTCTGCTACCACCTTAGTCTGAGCCAGCATATATTTTGCAGAAGCCTAACTGGTTTCACTGCTTCTACCCCAGCCCTTCAACAGTCTATCGTCTCTATAACAGCTAGTGATCTTTTAAAGACAAAAGTTACAGCATGTCTCTCCCCTGCTCAGAACTCTGGAGTGGGTCCCAAACACAAAATGAAAGCCAAAGAACTTATAATGGTCTCCAAGACCCTGCAAGGTTGGCCCCCACCCACTGCCTCTCAAATCCAGTCTACAACTGCTATCCTTGTTCATTCCATTCCATCCATACTGGCCTCCTTGCCAGGCATGCTCCCATCTAAGGCCTCTGCACTGTCCAGTTATACTTCCTTAGATAAGTGTATGGCTAAAATCTCTCACCTTCTTCATATCCTTACTCAATCATCACCTTTTCAGTAAGCCTCCTCCTAATCAACATATTTAAAATTGCAGCCAGTCTCTCTCTCATTCTCTACTCTTGATCCCCACTCCTCACCATTTACTGTACAATCTCTGCTACTCAAAGTGTGCTCCTACACTAGCAGCACTGATATCACTCAGGAAC
This sequence comes from Hyperoodon ampullatus, assembly GCF_949752795.1. Taxonomy (NCBI): domain Eukaryota; kingdom Metazoa; phylum Chordata; class Mammalia; order Artiodactyla; family Ziphiidae; genus Hyperoodon; species Hyperoodon ampullatus. The sequence goes on along the minus strand of NC_136913.1, from coordinate 27,274,585 downwards.
TTGCTAGAAATGCCATATCTCGGGCTCCCACCCAAGAACTACTGTAATAATCTGCATTGTAACAAAATCCCCAGGTGATTCACATGCATATTACAATATGAGAAGCAGGGCCATATGCTATTTTCTATAGTACTTGTCAACTTTTACATACCTTTAAGGCAATAAGTTATTATATTTTTGCCTAAGTTCCATGAGGATGAGAATATTTTTTTCTTTTTAATTCACTGCTTTATTCCAATTCCTACAACAGAACTTGATGCATGGAAAAGTACTCAAAAATACTTGTTGAATGAATGAATGCATGCACGAATAAAGAATATCTGTGATAATATGGCCAGAACACTGCCTAACCTATATTGAGTGTGTAACCAATGACAGTTCCTTTTCCTTTTCTCCCTGGACAAATTACACTCAGTGCCTCAGCATTTTAACAACTAAAAATACGCTTTGCCAGAAACCAAGCAGCAAAAGTTCATAAAAGACAGAATTTCTATTTCATCACTTTGAAAATATAGATAAACAATCTTCTAATCTGTTTCTCCTCACCAACTGCCCAATGATTACTGGATTTATTAAAAAAGAGTCAAACATATTAGCACTAATGGAAAGAGCTTTTAGAAAGTAAAACTTGATTGGCACAGTCAAATGATTGCTACACATAATAATTACTAAAACAAATTGCACTGAATGTGTTATTTTATTTCATGGGACATTTGAGCTGGAATCAATTGTCCAAAGAACAATAAATCATGAGCATGATGATGCCTCATAAAGTTAAAAATCCCATAGTTTCTCTCATGTTGTTGAACAAAATCACAGTATCTATCAAAGAGAAAACTCAAAGACAAACACCTGAAAATTCACAACTACCACCCCTTCTGCAAAGTAGAAGTGTTTTCAGGAGCTGCCTAAAGTAATAAAGTAAGCAAAAGGTAGTTCATGCATGGTAAGGCAGATAAATGAAATTTAAAATTAAGTTGAAAACCTTAAAAGACACTTTGTTATGTGTGTGTGTGTGTATGTACAGTTGACCCTTGAACAACACAGGTTTGAACTATATGGGTCCACTTATATGCAAATTTTTTCGAAAGTAAAAAACATAGTACTATAATACATGAACCACAGTGAGGAATCATGTACATAAAGGGTCGACTATAAGTTATACTCGGGCTTCCCTGGTGGCGCAGTGGTTGAGAGTCCGCCTGCCAATGCAGGGGACACGGGTTCGTGCCCCGGTCTGGGAAAATCCCACATGCCACGGAGCGGCTGGGCCCGTGAGCCATGGCCGCTGACCGTGCGCGTCTGGAGCCTGTGCTCCGCAACGGGAGAGGCCACAACAGTGAGAGGCCCGCATACCACAAAAAAAAAAAAAAAAAAAAAAATAAGTTATACTCGAATTTTAAACTTTGGGGATGGTCAGTGCCTCTAACTACACCCCACCCCTACATTGTTCAACGTCAACTGTGTGTTTGTGTGTGTGTGTGTATATATATATATATATATATATATATATATATATATATACACACACACACACACACACACATGTATATATATAGAGAGATTGTGCATATATATATATACAGTTTATGTATATATCACATTTTATAATAATTATATTTTATAATAATTTTTATGTAAGTGCATATTACCATTCTAGACAAATAGCCTTATTCTGGTAAATGTTTTACTGATATGAAACTTTATTTTCAAAGTTCAAACCAGAAAGAAAAAGGATAATAAATTTTAGTAGATTAAAATTAAGAACTGATTTTGATTATAGGTACCACAAAGGGAGTAAAAAGATAAGCCACAAAAAGATGATATTTGCAGTATGTATTACTAGAAAAGGCATCATATGCAGGATATGTAATATACTCCTTTGAATCAAGAGGCTTAAGACAAATAACATTAAAGTAAAATGGTCAAACAAAGGCAATGGGCTTGATTACAGATGTGGCTGAACATGCTTGTTGGTATGTAAAGTGTTATAACACATATGGAGAAGAATTTAGTGTTGCCTAATATAACTCAAAATATGCATACAAACCCAGCAGTTCATATCCTGGGGACATTTTTCCACATGTACACCAAGAGACAAATATAGGCATAGTCCTAGCAGCATTGTTAATAATAGCAAAAAACTTCAAACAACCCAAATGTCCTTCAACAGTAAAATGGTAAATTAAATTGTGGTATATTGATGCAATTAAATATTATACAGCAATAGAAACAAATAAATACTGATATTGCCACCATTACAATATTATTCAAAAAAATAAGTAAAAAATAAGTCAGATGAATAAATTCAAATTAATACATTTATATAACAAAATTAGCAAAACTAAACTATGTATTTTTTTTAGTTAATGTATAATATATTTTAAAACTACAGAGGAAAGGAAGGAAATGAGCAACACAAGATTTAGGACAGTAGTTACACATCAAGTTAGCTGTGTATGAAGGGAAAATGGGAGTTGAGATCCAGGCAGCCATGCCCCAAGGGGTTTATAAAGTGTGGTATTATACTGCTTTATTCTCAAAACTGGTGACTGACACAAAGGAGTTCATTTTTGTTATTTTTAAAACTTTCTATATGTGGTAATATATTATTTTTGTATCTATAACATATTTCACATTTCTTTAAAAGTATAAATAGGTATACTGAAAGGCATTACAGTGAATCAACCTAAAAATTTTCCATAATTCATTAAATAATATCCTTATATTTCCTAGTAACCATTCTTTTACACAAAGTAATTAGCTATATAGGTATTTCCTACAGGCCAATTTAGATATGGCCATGTTGGAGATCTGTATTACAGTTTCTGCTGTACAACTAAGTGAGAGAAGCTACTAGAATCATTAATAAATCACTGGAATCAGAAGGGCTGCAAAGGAATCACGTCACCCCCGAATTTAAAATTAACTTATTTAATCATTCCTAAAACCCATGTTTGAGATAGATATCTAGTGGAGACTTTAAAATTTCTTGAGTTGGCAATTAGATGACTTCCCTTGAACTGAGAAATTTTTCTCAGTTCTTAACATGAAATACCCTTGACATCACTTAAGATAACTCTCTCTGTAGGCCATCACTGTGTTTAAGCATATGCTTATTTTGCTATTCTTTTTTTTCACATCTTTATACTAGAGCTTCATTCCCTCCACTTCTTCAAAACTTTTACTTAAATTCTATTCAGTAAACATCTGTACAGTTTGCTGTAGAAGTTGAAGTTGAGTAAGAGATCACTGAGTGAGACACTTCAAATAGGTTCATTCAGATTTGCCCTCTTGATTTTTACAAGGCCAGGGAAAGAGACTGCAACTCATTTAACTAACTTTGCCAAAGATCTTGTTTCAAATAACCAAAGCAGATCCACTCAAAGTGTACTTCAGTACCACAAGACAGAGAGATACCTACAGGTAGACAGTAAGGCTATTTGGCTTGTGTTGATGTATGTATTTATTTTTTATAGTAACAAATGCCAAACCTATGTTTTTCACCAGAACAACAACAAAAATTCTCCAGTTTTCCTGGGAATTCTGTAACTCATTAAAAATATTTACATAGAAATTCTGACTACATTTAAGTTCTCAATGTTTTGATATTTTTTTCATGAATCCAAAGAAAATACACGTGCACGTTCTTTGCTCAATATATTTTGCAGAAAAGTTTTCTTGAGAATGTTAAAAAATAACTGCAAGAGTTTAAATCCCCAATTCCCCTATGTAGCAATCAATTTGGAAATCCACAAAACACATATACACTTAAGTTTTCATCAAAAATCTTAATAAAAATAAATGGGGAACAGAATTTTTAAAGTGATTTAAGTTAAAGAAAGACACACGCTTCTGAGCAAAGGGAACTGCATATCTTCTCTTGTCAAAATGAATATGCCCTAATTCTTTTCACCAAAAACAATCATTATGATATCCAAACTCATTGAACATTCTGCTTTTATTTGTGAGTGGCACAATGTAAAACGTTTAAGAAAAAGCTTTTAGAATACTGATTATTCAACCTGCAAATATCTATCGTGATCAGAATACACATTTAGCCCAAAATGTTATCCAAATTAATTAAATTCTATATTAAACATTCCTTTAGTAAAATTAGTATTATTTTTACAACACTGATATCAAACTTGCAATGGAAAGGTCTGCAAGTATAGGAAAATATTTCTCAAAAATAATGGACATTCAAAAACTGAAAGCATTTCCTCTAAGATCAGGAACAAGACAAGAATGTCCACTCTTGCCACTTTTATTCCACGTAGTTTTGGAAGTCCTAGCCACGGCAGTCAGAGAAGAAACAGAAATAAAAGGAATCCAAATTGGAAAAGAAGTAGAACTATCACTGTTTGGAGATGACATGACACTATACACAGAGAATCCTAAAGATGCTACCAGAAAACTACTAGAGCTCATCAATGAATTTGGTAAAGCTGCAGGATACAAAATTAATACACAGAAATCTCTTGCATTCCTATACCCTAACAATGAAAGATCAGAAAGAGAAACTAAGGAAACAATCCCATTTACCAGCACATCAAAAAGAATAAAATACCTAGGAATAAACCTACCTAAGGAGACAAAACACCTGTACTCTGAAATCTATAAGATGCTAATGAAAGAAATCAAAGATGACACAAACAGATGGAGAGATATACTATGTTCTTGGATTGGAAGAATCAATATTGTGAAAATGACTATACTACCCAAAGCAATCTACAGATTCAATGCAATCCCTATCAAAGTACCAATGGCATTTTTCACAGAATTAGAACAAAAAATTTTACAATTTGTATGGAAACACAAAAGACCCCAAATAGCCAAAGCAATGTTGAGAGAGAAAAACAGAGCTGGAGGAATCAGGCTCCCTGACTTCAGACTATACTACAAAGCTACAGTAATCAAAACAGTTTGGTACTGGCACAAAAACAGAAATATAGATCAATGGAACAGGACAGAAAGTCCAGAGATAAACCCACACACCTACAGTCAACTAATCTATGACAAAGGAGGCAAGGATATACAATGGAGAAAAGACAGCCTCTTCAATAAGTGGTGCTGGGAAAACTGGACAGCTACATGTAAAAGAATGAAATGAGAACAATCCCTAACACTATTAAAAAAGAAAAAAACTCAAAATGGATTAAAGATCTAAATGTAAAGCAGGGTACTATAAAACTCTTAGAGGAAAACATATGCAGAACACTCTCTGACATAAATTGCAGAAATATCTTTTTTGAGCCACCCCCTAATGAAAATAAAAACAAAAATAAACAAATGGGACCTAATTAAACTTCAAAGCTTTCGCACAGCAAAGAAACCATAAACGAAATGAAAAGACAGCCCCACAGTGTGGGACAAAATATTTGCAAACAAAGTGACTGACATGGGATTAATCTCCAAAATATATAAAGAGCTCATGCAGCTCAATATCAAAACAACAAACAACCGAATTCAAAAATGGGAAGAAGATCTAAATAGACATTTCTCCAAAGAAAACATACAGATGGCCAAAAAGCACTTGAAAAGATGCTCACCATCACTAATATCAGAGAAATGAAAATCAAAACTACAATGAGGTATTAACTCATACTGGTCAGAATGGCCATCATCAAAAAATCTGCAAACAATATATGCTGGAGAGGGTGTGGAAAAAAGGAAACCCTCCTACCCTGTTGGTGGGAATGTGAATTGGTACAACCATAATGGAGTACAGTAGGGAGGTTCCTTAAAAAACTAAATATAGAGCTACCATAAGATCCAACAATCCCACTCCTGGGCACATATCAGGAGAAAACCATAATCCGAAAAGATACATAAACCCCAATGTTCACTGCAGCACTATTAACAATAGCCAAGGCATGGAAGCAACCTAAATGTCCATCAAGAGAGGAGTGGATAAAGAAGATGTGGTACATATGTACAATGGAATACTAGCCATAAAAAAGAACGAAATAATGACATTTGTAGCAACATGGATGGACTTAGAGACTGTCATACTGAGTGAAGGAAGTCAGACAGAGAAAGACAAATATCATATGATATCACTTATATGTGGAATCTAAAAAATGGTACAAATGAATTTATTTACAAAACAGAAATAGAGTCACAGATGTAGAAAACAAAGTTATGGTTACCGGGGGAAAACGAAGGAGGAGGGATAAATTGGGAGATTGGGATTGATATATATACACTAGTATACATAAAATAGATAATTAATAAGGGCCTACTGTATAGCACAGAGAATTCTACTGAATACTGTGTAACGACCTGTATGGGAAAAGAATCTAAAAAAGCGTGGATATATGTATATGTATAACTGATTCACTTTTCTGTCCACCTGAAACTAACGTAACACTATAAATCAACTATACTCCAGTAAAAATTATAAAAAAATAGACATTCATAAAAAACTAGTGAGCATATCCAAACAACAATTTCACTGCTACTGTTTCATTGGATACATGTCTTCACCCAGGAAAAATTGACTGAGAGTTACTGTGGATCAATATGTGTCAATAAAAAATTTAATCATTAGAAAAGGAACTGACACTGCCTATAGCTGCACTGAGGTGACAGCTTCTGCTACAATGGCATGGCATTTGCATAAAGAAAGCAAAAGAGAGCATTATGTTTCAAGAGAAATAGTGAACAACAAGGTCATGGCACTAAGGAAGTCCAGTTAAGTACAACCAACTTGACTGATTTCACTACAATTCTTTAGGTTTTACAAATCAGTTTTGATTTGTAAAAAATCAGTTATGGTGTACTTGTATTAAATCTGTGCATTTGCATAAATATAGCTGCATTTAACAGTGCAACTTGAGCATCTTTATATTTATTTTTTAAGTAAAAGCATTTAAAAAATGAAAACTCGGCACATAATTGTGTTGTCAGTTAAACGTGTTATACGAAGGTGTCTCATTTAAAACAAAATCAGAAAAACGTGTGAAAAAAATTCAAAGTTATTTACTTTAGTATACTTAACTTCTGGTACTTAGGAAAATCTAGTACAGATATTGTACATTCCAGCAAACAGTTTATATCTATATTTTATAATTTTCTGACAAAATTCAATCTACCAAATATTGTATAGACATATAGTTCTTACTACATAATGAAAACATGATTAATCATTAACATTTTCTCACTTATAAGTGCTTGCTTAAAATTCTGCTAGTATTATGGATCAATACAACCTTGAAAATCACCTATGCCCATAGAAAATAGAAATATAAATACAGATATATTAAATGTTATGTCAGGGACTTCCCTGGTGGTGCAGTGGTTAAGAATCTGCCTGCCAGTGCAGGGAACACGGGTTCGAGCCCTGGTCCGGGATGATCCCACATGCCGTAGAGCAACTAAGCCCATGTGCCACAACTACTGAGCCTGCGCTCTAGAGTCCATGAGCCACAACTAGTGAGCCCGCGTGCCACAACTACTGAAGCCCACACACCTAGAGCCCATGCTCTGCAACAAGAGAAGCCACTGCAATGAGAAGCCCATGCACTTCAAGGAAGAGTAGCCCCCGCTCACCACAACTAGAGAAAGCCCGTGCGCAGCAATGAAGACCCAACACAGCCAAAAATAAATAAATTAATTTATATTTTAAAAAAATGTTAGTCAAACCAGGTAAGATAAGTAGCATTTTAAAGAAGTTTCCAGAAATTATGGAAGATTATATTCAACCTAAAGAAGCATGGTCAACTTTAGCCACTGTGTTTTATAAATACTGCTGACTATTTCTGAATAAAATTCAGTAAAAAATATATTCTTACATTAGCTGAGGATATGAATAAATATTTGATTCTTTTGGTAAGGTACCCTGTGCTTTTACAAACGAATCAATGAATTAGATCCAGCTATTTTGAAAAAGTTACTTGAGTGTTAAGGAATATTAGACATATTCAATACTACTGCAGTAATTTCAAAGTCCAAATCTAGGTTTTAATAGAGGCATCTCCAAGTTTCCATCAGAATGCATTAAAATTATGCTGGCTAACCATTTGTTTCATTACAACACTGACATAAGTCTACAATTTTAAGTAGAGAATAAATGATGGGCTCTTTCAAATGCATAAAAGACACTTTTCTTGTACAGAATCAGAGTTGTATGCATTCATTTTAAAAAGCATTTTTAGAAACATCAAGTTTTTGCTTTCATCAATAGATTAAAATCTACTTAAACACCCATCAATAGGAGATTGGTAAGTAAATTCTGCTGTAGCCAAAGATGTGTTAGAAAAATATTTAATGACATGGAAAATGTTTAGAATTCATTGTTAAGAGAAAGAAAAGAATGTTACCCAGAAGGATGAAGATTATAATCTACATTTTATAAAAAGAAACTACAAATATACTGATATAGAGCAATTTTAAAATTATAGGTGGTGGTCCTAGGTGATGGAATGGCAACAGATTTTCCCTCTTACTTTTTATGCTTCTCTATGTTTTCCAAATTTACCTCAGCGAAAACAGTTACTTTGTGATAAGTAAGAAAACATATACTTTTAAGCTGACATTTTCTGCTAAAATTAGATAGTGAGATTTGTAACTGAAACAGAATTACAAGAGGGCACAATTACTTGTCTAGAGATACAGACCATTAACACAAATGGACCATATCACTAGTGATTTAATGCCATTATTTATTTTATTATGTTAATGTTTTCACTTTTAGGTTACATTTTCATGAGTCATTAAGTCAGACAAGCAATATGGAATTTCTAATACACGAAAATCATTTGAAGAGTAAAGGACTGTTTTTAAAAGATATCATAAATGTTTGGTTTTACTACAGTTTATAAGACAGTGCTTATCTATATCCTGACAATTAAAGTGTGGTTATTTTCCTGATCCATGAAGTGTGGAATCAGTTATTTTTTCTAATATACAAACTAAACACCTGATCACAGGGAGAGGATCAGTAACAAATGGCAAGCTCTAAGCATTTTGTGATTATTTAACAACACGAATAGCACAAGCTTCTATAACTGTCTGTAAATTTACTGGTTTAACCATCTAAAGTCTTTAAGCTTTTCCAAAACAAATAATAAAACAACTTCAGCAATAGCACACATCACCTAAGGAGTTTTAGGGAATTTTAGCATACAAACTTTCGAGAGTATTGATCATTTTATTTCTTCAGAGTATTGTTCATCACTAAATTAATTGTTTTACTTTACTCCTAATATGTTTCAGAATATGTTTTATTCTAGGATGAAGTTATAATATTTTTGCAAATTTTCCTTGAAATCTTTTGCTTGGTTTCAGGAAGTATAGTCAACAAATTAACAAGTTAATTAGAGAGAGGGAATATACATAGTAAAGACAACTAATAACTTCAATAAGCATGTGCTGCGTACCCCCTAAAGTTTTATATGATTACATTAAGCATGCTACATTTCTATTATCAATCCATTTCTTTTGAATAAGGCCTGTCATTTCATTATATTCCTATCACGAATCTCCCCCACCAAAGTTTATTCACATGAAAGGAACCAGTTAAGTATATATTCCTATATACAACAGTATATAGTAATAGAGAATGTATGTATGCAATATATAGAAATATAGCATAAGTATATTATAGTAAAATAGTATAAGTTAATGGATCTACTTGAGAGAGAAAGTTCTAATGGCAGAGCTCAAGCCTTTCTCATATTCTCTTCAATATCTTAAGTCAATGACATGGATAAAGTCATATTAGGAATAATTATGCAATTTACTAGTAATGTGAATCTGGATGGGCTACCGAATAGAGGATAACAGAATAAAAATCCAAAACAATCTTGATGAGGGGAATTGAGGCCTAATATAATAGCATAAATCTAACAGGAATAAAACATATTGTACATTTGGATGCCAAAACACAAAAGGTACAAAAACAGGGTAAAGAAGATATGATTCAGGGTAAAAATAAAAATAAGTAGCAGTAGCAGCAGCAGCAGCAGCAGCAGTAGCAGTAGAGTTTGGTTTTAATTGAATACAAGCGCAATTATTGTCAACAGGACGATGAAGCTATGAAATAGTGGCAAATTGAACATAGGCTGCCTTTCTAGAAAATACAGGAACTCTGTTGTAGTGAGTGTAGTCCACTGTGGACTGTAAAGTTAAGTCTATACCAGTGTATTCCCTCTGAGGCACATAAACAAACCATGGTTCACACGGGGAAGAACAGGTAGGAGAGTGAAAGAACTCAAACACAAGTTGCATTTAAAAAATATTTTTGGAGAGCTTCAAGATGGCGGAAGAGTAAGATGCGGAGATGACCTTCCTCCCCACAAATACATCAGAAATACATCTACATGTGGAACAACTCCTACAGAACACCTACTGAATGCTGGCAGAAGACCTCAGACCTCCCAAAAGGCAAGAAACTCCCCACGTACCTGGGTAGGGCAAAAGAAAAAAGAAAAAAACAGAGGCAAAAGAATAGGGACGGGACCTGCACCAGTGGGAGGGAGCCGTGAAGGAGGAAAGGTTTCCACACACTAGAAGCCCCTTCGCGGGCGGAGACTGCGGGTGGCGGAGGGGGAAAGCTTCGGAGCCACGGAGAAGAGCGCAGCAACAGGGGTGCGGAGGGCAAAGTGGAGAGATTCCTGCACAGAGGAGCGGTGCCGACCAGCACTCACCAGCCCGAGAGGCTTATCTGCTCACCCGCCAGATCGGGCGGGGCTGGGAGCTGAGGCTCGGGCTTCGGTCGGAGCACAGGGAGAGGAATGGGGTTGGCGGCGTGAACACAACCTGAAGGGGGCTAGTGCACCACAGCTAGCCAGGAGGGAGTCCGGGAAAAGGTCTGGACCTGCTAAAGAGGCAAGAGACTTTTTCTTCCCTCTTTGTTTCCTGGTGCGCGAGGAGAGGGGATTAAGAGCGCTGCTTAAAGGAGCTCCAGAGACGGGCGCGAGCTGCGGCTAACAGCGCGGACCCCAGAGACGGCCATGAGACGCTAAGGCTGCTGCTGCCACCACCAAGAAGCCTGTGTGCGAGCACAGGTCACTCTCCACACCTCCCCTCCCGGGAGCCTGTGCAGCCCGCCACTGCCAGGGTCCCGTGACCCACGGACAACTTACCCGGGAGAACACACCGCACGCCTCAGGCTGGTGCAACGTCACGCCGGCCTCTGCCGCCGCAGGCTCGCCCCGCCCTCCGTGCCCCTCCCTCCTTCTGGCCTGAGTGAGCCGGAGCCCCGGAATCAGCGGCTCCTTTAACCCTGTCCTGTCTGAGCGAAGAACACAAGCCCTCAGGCGACCTACACGCAGAGGCGGGGCCAAATCCAAAGCTGAACCCCAGCAGCTGTGCAAACAAAGAAGAGAAAGGGAAATCTCTCCCAGCAGCCTCAGGAGCAGCGGATTAAATCTCCACAATCAACTTGATGTACCTGCATCTGTGGAATACCTGAATAGACAACAAATCATCCCAAATTGAGACGGTGGACTTTGGGAGCAATGATATGTATATTTCTTTCCCTTTTTCTCTTTTTGTATGTGTATGGTTCTCTGTGTGATTTTGTCTGTATAGCTTTGCTTTTACCATTTGTCCTACGGTTCTGTATGTCCGTTTTTTTTATTACTTAAAATTTTTTTCTTAATAATTATTTTCTATTTTTTATTTTAATAACTTTATTTTATTTTATTTTATCTTCTTCTTTCTTTCTTTCTTTTTTTCCTCCCTTTTATTCTGAGCCGTGTGGAGGACAGGCTCTTGGTGCTCCAGCCAAGCGTCAGGGCTGTGCCTCTGAGGTAGGAGAGCCAAGTTCAGGACACTGGTCCACAAGGGACCTCCCAGCTCCACATAATATCAAACTGCAAAAATCTCCCAGAGATCTCCATCTGAACGCCAAGACCCAGCTCCACTCAAAGACCAGCAAGCTATAGTGCTGGACACCCTATGGCAAACAACTAGCAAGACAGGGACATTAGCACAGAGGCTGCCTAAAATCATAATAAGGCCACAGACACCCCAAAACACACCACCAGATGTGGACCTGCCCACCAGAAAGACAAGATCCAGCCTCATCCACCAGGAAGCCTACACAACCCACTGAACCAACCTTAGCCACTGGGGACAGACACCAAAAACAATGGCAACTACGAACCTGCAAATACTAACAGCCATGAAAGGGGAAATCGACAGTAACACAATTAGAGTAGTACCATCCTAGAGAAATGGAAATAAAAACAAAAATAAACATATGGGACCTAATGAAACTTAAAAGCTTTTGCACAGCAAAGGAAACCATAAACAAGATGAAAAGACAACCCTCAGAATGGGAGAAAATATTTGCAAATGAAGCAACTGACAAAGGATTAATCTCCAAAATTTACAAGCAGCTCACGCACCTCATCTCAATATCAAAAAAACAAACAACCCAATCCAAAAATGCACAGAAGATCTAAACAGACATTTCTCCAAAGAAGATACACAGATTGCCAACAAACACATGAAAGGATGCTCAACATCATTAATCATTAGAGAAATGCAAATCAAAACTTCAATGAGATATCATCTCACACCGGTCAGAATGGCCATCATCAAAAAATCTAGAAACAATAAATGCTGGAGAGGGTGTGGAGAAAAGGGAACCCTCTTGCACTGTTGGTGGGAATGTAAATTGATACAGCCATTATGGAGAACAGCATGGAGGTTCCTTAAAAAACTAAAAATAGAGTTACCATATGATCTAGCAATCCCACTCCTGGGCATATACCCTGAGAAAACCATAATTCAAATAGAGTCATGTACCAAAATGTTCATTGCAGCTCTATTTACAATAGCCAGGACATGGAAGCAACCGAAGTGCCCATCAACAGATGAATGGATAAAGAAGATGTGGCACATGTATACAATGAAATATTACCCAGCCATAAAAAGGAACGAAACTGAGGTATTTGTAGTGAGGTGGATGGACCTAGAGACTGTCATACAGAGTGAAGAAAGTCAGAAAGAGAAAAACAAATACTGTATGCTAACACATATATATGGAATCTAAAAAAAAAAATGGTCATGAAGAACCTAGGGGCAAGAAGGGAAAAAAGATGCAGACCTACTAGAGAATGGACTTGAGGATATGGGGAGCGGGAAGGGTAAGCTGGGACAAAGTGAGAGAGTGGCATGGACATATATACACTACCAATTGTAAAATAGCTAGCTAGTGGGAAGCAGCCGCATAGCACAGGGAGATCAGCTCAGTGCTTTGTGACCACCTAGAGGGGTGGGATAGGGAGGGTGGGAGGGAGGGAGATGCAAGAGGGAAGAGATATGGGGACATATGTATATGTATAACTGATTCACTTTGTTATAAAGCAGAAACTAACACACCATTGTAAAGCAATTATACTCCAATAAAGATGTTAAAAATATATTTTTAACATATATAACATGCCCAGTATTGTGCTAGGTATTGGTGAATAAAAACCTATTCTTGCTATGAAGAAGTTTAGAGTCTAGTATCAAGGAACAGGAGAGTAAGGAAAAAATTATAATGGTTACATCGAGGCAAGTCTTAATATAAGAACTTTCTACCTTTCAAAACTGTCCAAAGGCTGTACCTCATTGGAAAGTAATGAGTTCCCCTTTGCCAGAAGTTTTCAAGCATGATCTTCATGGACATAGATCATTTGACTTGACTATGAGAGAAGGGATTCAAGAATCAGTACCTGTTATCTTCAAGCTCCTTTCAGATTTTTTTTGATCCATGGAATCCTTTATTCAAATAAAATATTACATAGTGTCTCAGCGGATAAAACAAGTAAACAAATTGCAATACTGGAAATCCTCTTCTATCACTGGATCCAAAGAGTTCCCAGGAGTTAGGAAGAAGAAATTACAGATAACTACCAAGACTTCTAACTGAGTGGATGTTGGTGCCATTCACAGAGTCAAGGAATACAAAAAATATTGGCCTTATAGTCTTCTCTTTTCTAGCTCTAGAGTTATTGTTAAGCCCCTTTCAGATTTAATCTCCTATCTGAATTTAGTGAAAGGAGAGATCAGACTAGAAGAAATTTCATAAGGTTTGGAATTGGAGGTGGACAGGATTCCGATATTTGATGAAGAAAAGGGAGACTATTAAGCCAACAGTGTAAACAGAGGTATGGCTCTAGAAATATGCAGGACAATTATGATGAGAATTGAATAGCCCAGTATGACTAGAAGATGTCTGTGTTGGAAAGTAATAAGATATAAGCATTGTATGGTAATTTGGGATCTAGAAAGAACAGAAGTTTCTTGCAGTCTATGGGCAATATCTCATGCTGAGCAATGAGTTAGTGTAAAGAAAGTGAACATTTGTAGGGAAGGGCGTTGTCTTGCTTTTTATATAAGGTTGACTTCTCAAAGAAGGTAACCAAAGCAGGGATGCTATTCGAAGACATGTTTGGTCTAATTGGGAATTTTTCTGATATTTGAGTAAAAGTAAAATGGTAAAATTATGGAACAAAGCATGCACAAATGATTTAAACTTTAGAGCAAGTTACAATAACGTGTCATTGGAAAACGTGAAACTTTAGAACAAAAGCCACATTTCACAGGGTTTTTTGTTGATTGTACCTCTGATTTTGTTCTCTTTTTCTCTGTCCTTATCCCAGCATTCTGTGGGGAACCAGTGTTCTCCATTTAGCCTCTCCTATTTTTCAAAGTAGGTACATATTTCAGAGTTAGAGTAAATTAGAGTACTATCTCTAAATATACACAGAAGAATAAAATGTATCACAAATTCAATCAGTAATAATAAAATAATAAACACTTCCTTACCTGCTATTGCCTAATCTATGTGCTAAAGGTGTTAGAATGACTGTTTTACAAATTTCTGCCACTCATCTATTAATCCAATATGCAGAAATCCAATAAATTAAATGGAATACTTTACAGACTCACATTTGTAGTTCACTTACTACCTAATTCTAATAATGACAGAAACCATATTCTGTTTTCTTCAGTTTAAACTGACAGTAATTACTATGAATGATCCCATTGTCTTTTATAGTTTACTCTTGACATTTTATTTCAGTTTTACGAAATGATGATTGACTGTCAAATCATTTCCAAGATTACTTTAATTCATAATGAACAGATCATTTTTCCCTGACTTCCAAAAAGAAAATTAACCTGATTTAATGAAAATGCTGGCCGATCTCCACGATATTAAAAAATTCATTCGAATGTCCTAAATATTCTTTTTATCATTTTTACATTAATAGCTGTATAGTGGTGGTGGTAGTGGGTGTGGGTGGGTGTGGGCGTGTGTGCCCACATACGTGTGCGGTAATCATTTCTTTACCAAGTAAATGGTCAATTGCCAATTTTCCTGTTTGGCATCTGGATTTTACAGTATGGGCTCTGGGGTTAGATAGGCTTGCGTTCAAATCATGTTCCATCACTTAATACTTGTAGCAATTTAACTTTCTCAAAGTCAGTTTTCTGAATCTGGGACATTACAACAATAAAAGTATTCGCCTGTGAAGGTTAGTTTTATGTGACAGTGTACTGATAGCTACACTATAGACCTCAGTTAGCCAACGAAGCACTAATTGAGGTGTTCTGGGAAGGAATTTTGTAGATGTGATTAAAGTCTATATTTAACTTTAAATAAGGGAGATTATTCTGGACAATGTGAATGGGCACGATTCAATCAGGTACAAGGCCTTAAAGAGCAGAGCTAAGGCTCGTCTGAAGAAGAAAGTGCCGCTGTGCACTACAGCTTCAGCTCATGTTCAAGAGTTCCAGCCCACCCTTCTTGACTGCCTGCCCTACAGCTTTTAGACTTGTCGAGCCAGGCCCCAAAATTGCACACGCCAATTCCTTGTAATAAATCTCTTAATATATATTTCCTACTGGTTCTGTTTCGCTGGTTGAGCTCTTACCATAGCATTTTTATGAGGATGATAAACCTAGTGACTGGCATAAAGTAGTACAGCAGGTACTTAATGTTAACAAAAATGTTACAGAATTTAAAGTGCAGGTTATTCTCTCAATTCATAGATACCAATTGTTAGCTTCCCTATATTAAAAAAGAGAATGGGATTAATGTAACAAATATAATTTACCAAAAGATATGAGTGTCCCTAGAAACACTAACATAAAAATCTCCAGTCCTCCACCAATTCTACTCCTGTTTTTGTTTTTCCTTTTGGAAAGACTTATTCCATGCCATATTGGCTGATTTTAAGGGACTTATGAGAGTGGACTCACTTCTGATGTCTTGACCCTTCAAGTTTATGAGGTGTCAGTATTCTTGGAGGAGTTTTAAATCATACTGGAATTTGAAAAAATTCAACATAGATGATACGATGCATTTAGAATTAATTTTGTTTCCTTTTTTCTTTTGACTATTAGGAGGGTCAGAGCCAAATATGGAAATCAATTTAGCTTTAGCAAGCTCACTATATATACCTGATAGATATAAAACAATCACCTTTTAGAAACTATCTTACAAAAATATTTTCATTTCATAACCACTGACATTAAGCTAGCCTTTTCAATAGACACCCTTCTTTTGAGAGACAGCAAGCCCATACCATGGCGTAGGTTACAATGATTCTAACCTTGTAGTTCACATAAGATCCAAATCCCCAAATTGTAAAAAGCATTCACAATCCTGGGGCCTAGTGTTGGATACTTGGATTCCGTGCATTTGAGTTGGGATCAGGAATCCACTTATTTACATGTGTCTTGTGTGCATTCTTAGTTAACAACTAAAAGTACTTAATTTCTGCAGGACAGAGCAATAAACCCAGATAACTAATTTTTAAAAGCTAAAAAAATAGTTAAAAAATAAACAGTGGAGAAAGGGGATTGATTGCAGAATAAAGATTTATGTCATCAAATTGTTATCTGTGGGAAAACGATACTTATACAGTTCCTGAATCTTATAGCATTTCTAAGGAAGTAAGTTGGAGACTCTCCAGGTATAATTTGTAGGGTTTACACTGATCTTCTACAGATTAATCTCCAAATGGCTCCTGGCCAGAGAAGCTAAGCCTTAAAACAAATCAATGAAATTCCCAAATAATATAATTTTCAACAAACTTTTCTATAAAAATTTAGAGTGTAAGTGTTATCAGTATTGGAACAGCCATGGCTAAAGCCTACTTTTATGTCAAATATCATATCTAAAAAATCAGGTTCCGTATGTGAGTGATATCATACTATAAATGAACTTATTTACAAAATAGAAACAGACTCACAGATTTCAAAAACAAACTTATAGTTACCAAAGGGGAAACGTGGGAGGGAGGGATAAATGAGGAGGTTGAGACTAACATAAACACACTACTATATATAAAATAGATAACCAACAAGGACTGTATAGCACAGGGAACTCTGCTCAATATTCTGTAATAAAGTAAATGGGAAAAGATGTTGAAAAAGAATAGATATGTGTATATGTATTACTGAATCACTTTGTTGTGCATCTGAAATTAACACAACATTGTAAATTAACTATATGCCAATAAAATTTAAAAACTTAAAGGTAGAGTTATTTTTTTAAACAAAAAAGTTTAGAAATTACATTAGCAATTCATTGGAACCTGTGTCTTGATAAAGACCAGGTCTCAAAGGGAAGACAGATGAAGACTAAGTAGAAAAGTAAAAGATTCTATATTTGAGGAAAGATATTATTCAACATATGGAAAACCCTCAAAAATGGGGCACAGAGAATTATGTTAATGTGGTAGGTAAGGTAGAGGCATTAGGGACTCCAAGAGTGAGAATCACATAATTATGAAAGAGTATGACAAAATACCTATTGTTAATAAGCGTGAGAATCACATAACTATGAAAGAGTGTGACAAAATACCTATTGTTAAAAAGAAATGTTAAGGAAACATCCAGTTTAAATGGTCTTTTAATGCATACATAAAATCCTACATTAAACAGTGATCAAAGTACAGGAAATTCTACATTTAACTGACAAATCAATTGTAAACACTCAGAAGCCTGCAAGGTTTTTCCAAAACATATGAAGAAACTTGATAATGAAACTATGGAACTTACTATCAAGGTACAGAGTTTAGCTTTAAATATGGGGAGCTCATCAAAATGACTCACATTATCAGAATTATGTTGTCTCTCATGCCCTATGAGTCTAGCACTGCATACCTAGAATACTGAAGGGTCTGCTCTTTAAAAGTATAAATATTTCTCAAACCTTATTACAACCAAATTTCATTTTTAAATGGAGTATTATTTGTATTTCCAATCACCAGGGATTTACAAGCATTGTTTATGGCCAGTCGGTTTCACCCATCAAATTGTAAGCTTTTGTAGGACGAGGAATTTGTACTAGTGCTTCCTCCTTTCAATGGTCAATGGTGAAAATTTCATTTGGCATTTTTCTCAAAATTTTCATGAATGGATGAGTAAAAGTGGAGATATTTCTACTAAAATGAATGGGAGTTAAGTCTTACATTAAACTATGTGATTTAATTTTATCAAATTATGGAGATTTTAATGAGAAAAATATAGTTTTTAGTTCAGCAAATTTTAACATTCTACATGTAGGAAGCTACCTTATATACAGGTAAAAGGTAAATTTAGAAACTTTGAGTTGACTTTTATTTACATTAACAATAAATACATCAAACTTGTCATCCATGATGTATATAGTGTATTAAAAACGTTTCTATAAAAGTTAAGTATAATAATAGTTAGGCATGGTCATGGCTAGAGTAGGGTCAACTGCAAAGCTTCCCAGATGTTCAACAACTGGAGATCTTCAGATCTGCCTAGTTAGGGACTGCAGGAAAAAATCTGAACTTATCATGTAGAAGAGACCTGGAATCTAGGGCTCTAAACCAGAACTAAGAACTCAAGCCTGTAAACAAGGCAAAAGTAGGAGAAATAGGGAATAGTGACCACTGGGCTACTGGCTTGCCATACCTCATCTCTAAGGCACTACAGTCCCTATTCAGAGGTTAAGTAAAAGATCTGGGCATGAATGGTGGAGAAAGCAACTTTGGCTGGGACTGGAGCTTTGGTCTGGAAAGGTGATTCAATGTAAAATCCCATTAGCCTAGATATGGTATTGGGACATAGAGGCACGAGACTGACAAATCCTACTGTCTTCTGTGTCCTTATTTCTACTGTCTTTGCCCCAAACTATTCCATGACCTGAACCTATATACCTTCTGAAATAACAACAACAGCAATAAATGTTTTAAGTATACCTGAGCATTCTCCTCTTATTTTACCTAAATATATATGTAACACCACTTAATATTCATTTCCTATAAATGATGGTACACCTTACTTATATTTTCAAATTGAATTCAGAGATGTCAAGATCAAGTCACAAAGAATAATCACTGAAACAGAACAGAAAGAGAAATAACAAGGCACTTCCAATTGATGTCATTGTCAGATAGGTAGACTTAACATATGGGAACTGGAAATTGAAAGACTTAAATGACTGTAGTTTGCAGTAAGAATAGTGTTTATATGTGGCAGTGTACCATAGCCCCAGAAGACCTGAATTTTTCTTTTAGAAACCTGAAATGTACTTTTATATTGGTCTTTGAGCTCTTTTGAATTTTCACAGGTTAGAAAACATTTCATTAGTGAACTGAGATACAGGAACTCGAGCAATAAGACACAAGCAAAATTAAGTGGGAATTGAGGCTGAATGAAGCATAGTCCAAATACAGTATAAAATAAGCATTTAAATGAAAGTTAATCAACAAAATGAAGATTGTTTTCCTAAGAATGAAAGAAGTAAAGCTAAGTTAAAATTTCTGCATTTAGTAGCTTTACAGTCATATGTCTATCTTAAGCCCATCTAAAGGGGTTTCAGTAAAAAGACACAACACAAGCAGTTACTCTCCTTAAGGCACTAGTTAGACTAGGTACTGAGAGGAACAAATTTAGGAACCTCATTAAGTTTACCTTACACAGAAATAGTCACACGTAACAGCATTAGAAAAAACAGGTAAATATACATGCTTAATTTTAACAGTACATCAACCAACCTGGCACTGTCTTTTTTCACAAAAGGCAACTATATGAGAAGGAATGAGTAAACCTAATAACACACATTTCAAAATGTATTGTCTAAAATACAAGGGAATGTCCAGCATTTCACTGTATTTTTGGAAATTGATTTTTTAACGTATAAGTTCACATACATACTCTAAGTTTATTCACCAAGCACTGACAGATATTTTTCCTCTGGGTGAATTATCAAAATATTTAAAAAATAAGCCACATACTTTGCATCCTGATTTATTTAACCAAATGCACAAAGCAATTAAGGGGGGGTAATAAAATATTGCAAAATAAGGTAGAGATATTCCTTAAAGGTATAGCTATAAGGGTGTTATTTATTAAAGAATGCCAGAATAAATCAATCATACTTACATTTAAATTATCTACCCAAGCAACATATGAATATTAAACATGCATTAATTAATATTCATAATCACTGACTATTAAATAAATCAAATGATATAAAGGTTCCCTTATTCATACCAGTGGTATCTACAACATTAGTTAACAAGAGTTGCCTAGAGATTTGGGCTCCTTTCTCACCAGATAAAACCAATCCTCCCATAAATCTTGGGCTGAAAACGGAGAATTCCCCAGTGAGAAAAAAGCTGGGCTCTTGCCCCTGAACTGATACAAATTTAACTGGACTCTCAGTCTTTCTCTACTAATCAACAAAATTAGCAATTTCCTCAATGTTGCACTGCAATACTGCAAAAAGAAAAAAAAACTATCATCCATTCTTATTTTAAAACAATGAGAAAAGAACAAGAGGAAGGTGGGGCTGAAAATGAAGTTTGACGGTGTTCAAACTTTTTCCAGCATTAATAGGTAATGATCGTGTATGGTGACAGAATATCAATAAAGAGACATCAATTTTAAAAGAAAAAAAATAAGGAGAAAAAGTAAGTAATGATCGCAATGCTTGATTTCATTAAGCCTAATGTCATATTTTATGAAGTACAGCATGTCATCCATAGGAAGCACTCAGCTGCATTAGATACAATGAATAGTAAGAGACTGTGTATAGTAGGCAGAACGATGACTCCTCCAAAGATATCCAAAGACATCCACGCACTCATCCCAGGAAGCTGTGAATATATTACCTTACATGGCAAAAGGGACTTTGTAGATGTGATTAAGGTTTATTGACTTTAAGAAGGGGAGGTTAGCCTGGGTAATCCAGGTGGGCCCAGTCTAATCACATGAGCCCCTAAATGTGGAGAATCTTTTCTGGCAGGAGTCAGAGAGAAATGTGATGATAGAAGGGTCAAGTGATGTGATGTGAGAAGAATGTGATTGACCGTTGCTGGCTTTGAAGATGGAGGAAAGATGAGGAAAAAGACACAAGCCAAGGAAATCTGGGCAGCCTCTTGAAGTTGGGAAAGGTAAGGAAACATTCTCTCCTAGAGTGACCAGAAAGAAATGAAACCCTACCCACATCTTGGTCTTAGCACATTGAGACCTATGTCAGAATTCTGATCCACAGAACTGTAAGATAATAAATTTGTCATCTTTAAAGCCACTAAGTTTGTGGTAATTTGTTATGGCAGTAATAAAGATAATTACACCTCACAAAAGACTAGGAGAAGGTGAATCATTTAGAAATTAAATTGGAAAACACACATGTAAATATTAATTGTGAATAAGACTTCATGTACTGTTAAATGATAACCAAGAAGCTATGTGATCATCTTATCTAACATTCTTGTCTCCTGGTAGAATTTATATTAAGGTCAGAATGAGAACTAGGATAAGAAACTATGAACCAGACTCAGTGTAACTGCACATTTGTCACTCCGAACATTTGCCAAAGCAGACATGTCAGGTTGGATAAAAGCAACAAACCAGAAAGACTATTATAGGGGTTTGGGATGTGACATTAAATACTGTAAGGTTTTAGAGTGACACTTTTAGCAAATAGTAAAGTTATTAGCCAACTAAACTTATTAAGATAATGGTTATGACTACAACTGAAGGAGATATGAGACAGGATACAGACTTTTCTAGAGTGCTCCCATTTGGCCATCATTAGTAGGAAATAAGATTTTTTCACTGCAACTGAAACTCTTGAGTGGTTTTGCTTAGAGAAGGAATAATAAGTGATTGCAATCTAAATTTATTTGTCATTCAACATCTTAAAAAAGGGAATGTGCTATTATTCTAGTAATAGAAACAATGCAATTAAATACTGCTAGATGACATGCAATTGTCTTATAATGAGAAATTAAGAAACTAAATACAGACATTACCTGTGTAATTGTAGGCAAATGAGCACTGTATGTATAATATTTACTTGTTCTACACAATTAGCCTCTTTTGTTGAATTATTTGCATTCATCAATGAAGCATCATTTGAAGCTAATGAAATGCAAGGGCTTTCCTATTTTTCTAAAAAAATCATGGTGACATATACTGAAGTAGAAGTTTGTTATTGAATAGTGAGCTTTTAACATAGCTGCTGTAGAAATAAATCAGCTACTCCATGTTTCACTTAAGTGAGGAATAACTTTTATCAAAATAGCTTTATCACAATTAATTCACCTTTGGCAGCGAGCAGTGTTCTATTTATAGCTTCTGATAGCACATTTGAATAGCAGACAATTTTGATATGCTTCCATTCAATATGGGATGAGTTAGAATACTCGGTCATTTCAAATCGCTAAGTGCATCCAGATAAGCAGATATGGATACCGAAATTAGAATCTAATTAGAACACTGAGGTGAACATTCAAAAGTGTATTTGAAAGCATCATGTTTTTAATGTAATGGTTCTGAGTTCTTTAATTTCTTCATTAGAAGATGCTTGCTGCCCAAAAGGAATTTACAACCTAATGATGGAGACATAATTACCACATATTTATTTATAAACAATGACAATAATGATAAGGACATAAAAATGACTGTAAGTGGTGAGAAACACATTTATAAACAACTATAGCTGTAAAATATACATAAATACACATAAACATGTATAGATATGTGTTACACATACCTCTGCATGTGTGTATGTAAATATTTATTATTTTTAGGAAGGATGCAAGGTTAAAAAAAACTCCCTTAACTAAAGAAATTTTGGTATGCTGTAGAGTAATAAAAGAAAAATGTTTGAAAAGAAAAGGTAAAGGACAAATGTAAAACCGATAGCTAGTGGGAAGCAGCCACATAGCACAGGGAGATCAGCTCGGTGCTTTGTGACCACCTAGAGGGGTGGGATAGGGAGGGTGGGAGGGAGGGAGACGCAAGAGGGAAGAGATATGGGGACATATGTATGCGTATAACTGATTCACTTTGTTATAAAGCAGAAACTAACACACCATTGTAAAGCAATTATACTCCAATAAAGATGTTTAAAAAAAAAAGAAAAAAGGTAAAGGAGAACAATGTCTTACCTACATTGGATTTTGAAATACAAAATCAAACTAGTTACATTATTCAAAGTATATGTTGAGCTACTTCCATTTTTTTTCAAAGTATTCTTTTTCAGACTTGTTTTTAAAATATTTAACTTTTATTATAATATATCCACCATGTATTCATTCACTTTTTCAACAATTTTAAATTGAGCTTTAATTAACATAAAATATTATATTAGTTTCAAGTATATAAGAAAGTGCTTCAATATTTTTATACAATATGAAATGATCACCACAATAAGAACAGTTACCATTCATCACCATACAAAGTTGTTACAATATTATGGACTATATTCCATAAGTGTACATCATATCCCCAGGACTTATTTATCTGATAGCTGGAAGTCTGTGCCTCTTAATCCCCTTTACTTACTTCATCTGTCTCCCCACCCCCTTCCCCTATGGCAACCACCAGTTTGTTTTCTGTATCTATGGGTCTGTTCCTATTTTGTTTGGTTTGTTCATTTCTTTTGCTTTCTAGATTCCAAATATAAGTGAAATCATATAGTATTTGTTTTTCTCTGTCTGGCTAACTTCACTTAGCATAGTACCCTCCAGGTCCATGTTGCTGCAAGTGGAAAGATTTCATTCTTTTTATGGACATGTAACATTCCACTGTATATGTATGTATGTGTGTATGTGTAAGTACGTATGTATATATGTGTGTGTGTGTGTGTATATATATCACATTGTCTTTATCTATCCCTATATGGGTAGACACTTAGGTTGCTTCCATATCTTGGCCATTGTAAATAATGCTTCAGTGGACATAGTGCTATGTATATCTTTTCGAATTAGTGTTTTTGTTTTCTTTGGATAAATACCCACTAATGGAATTGCTGGATCGCATGGTAATTCTATTTTAATTTTTTTGAGGAGCCTCCACACTGTTCTCCATAGCGGCTGCACCAATTTGCATTCCAACCAAGAGTGCACGAGGGTTCCCTTGCCTCCACATCCTTTCCAACACTTGTTTCTTGTCCACAATTTTTACTGAGGCCCTACACAACATGCCTGGAACTTTTAAAAATATTCAGAATATGTCAATTAACAAATAATAGAAGTCTCCTACCCTCTTGAAGTTGGCATAGCCAAAGAAAGAGTTAAGAGTGAATCCACCACACAATATCAGAGATTAATAAGTGCTATGCTGAGAATTAAATGAGGTGATCTTTGAACTTCTTTAACTTTGGGGGTCACAGAAGGTCTTGAATGACAGTGACATTGAAGAGGACAGCATTATCTAGCCAAATGCTCTACTCTTTTCTGTATAGATCTTTAAAGAAGTAACTTTCATATGAGAAAACCAAAGGCTTAGTGAAATAATCTCTTCTGTTGCATACTCTTAAGCCTGTTCTAATAAGTATCTGTATAACCACTATCTCATGTGCTATTTTAACTATGAAATTATAGTAGCAGACATCAGAACCACAAATTTATCAGAGTACTTTTAAATAATAGATGATAAAGCCCCTTATAAATACAACTATAATGACACAATTAGGTGAATTATAAATTAAAATAAAACTCTACATTTTTGTAAATTACTCTTTAAAGAAAATAAAATGAATGTAGTATTTGTACACTGGGTTAATATAAAATAAACACCAAATCTGTAATTTTGTAAAATCAGTAAAAGATGGGTTAATGGAAAATAATAAATTTTTTAAATTTTTGTTAAGTTTAGACCTATCAGAATCCTTTTTACATTGGTTAACATGTTAGAGTTATCCAAGCAAACACTACAGGTAGTCAGAACTTCATTTCTCCTTGGATTCCATTGTTTCTATGTGTACCTATATCAGTAAGGCCTAGGCTCTGATGTATGGAGTTGGGCTGTGCGACTCAGTAATGTCTTTCTCTGTTGAATTGTGCAATACAGATGCAGGCCTAGGTAAGGACTTGGATTCTATCTATACATCCTTGTGAATAAACCAGGAAGCTCTTGGGAATACTACCGGTGAAAGAAAAACTATATAGTTTCAAAAAGAGAAGCTAGAGAACAATGGTAATGTGGTATAAGAGAAAGAAGATACTAATAGATGAAAGGGCTTAGACAACATTCAGTATCAAGTGTGTAAGCCATGCTCTGCACAACATCTAGCCAAAGGGTTATGGGGGTGGAAATCCAGCTATATCCCACACAGTGAAATTCATCTACCCAGAAGAAGGAGTTCTTTTCTCTAATTTGTACAAGGACATCCTTTGCTCTTCTTTTTTTCCCCAGTTTTACTGAGATATAATTGACATATAACATTGTGTAAGTTTAAGGCGTACAATATGTTGATTTTATGCACTTATATATTGCAAAATGATGACCAAAATAAGGTTAGTTAACACCTCCATCACCTCACATAATTGATATTGTATGTGTGGTGAGAACATTTAAGACCTACTCTCTTAGCAACTTTCAAGTATATAATACAGTATTGTTAACTACAATCACCATACTGTACATTAGATTCCCAGAATATATTCATTTTATAACTAGACGTTTGTACCCCTTGACCAACATCTCCCAATCTCCTCCACTCTCCAACCCCTGGAAACCACCATTCTACTCTGTTTCTACAAATTATGCTTTTTTAGATTCTACATAAAAGTGATATCAGATAGTATTTGTCTTTCTCTGTCTGACTTATTTTACTTTGCATAATGCCCTCGAGATCCATCCATGTTGTTGCAAATGGCAGAATTTCCTTCTTTCTCATGGGTGAATAATAATTCTACACACACACACACACACACACACACACACACATACACACACCACACATCTTATTTATCCACGAATCCGTAGATGAAATTTTAGGTTGTTTCCATATCTTGGCTACTATGAATAATGCTGCAATGAACATGGGAGTGCAGTTATCTCTTTGATTTATGACTAATTGTTTCAAGATATTTTCAAATGTCACTTTTGATTTCTTCTTTGACCCAATGGTTGTTCAGGAGTGTGCTGTTTAATATCTGCATATCTGTGCATTTTCCAGCTTCCCTGCTGTTAATTATTTCCAGTTTCACACCAACATGGTTGGAAAAGATACCTGGTATGATTTTAGTCTTCTTAAATTTGCTAAGACTTGTCTTATGACCTATGATGTGATCTATCCTGAAGAATGTTCCCTGTGTACTTGAGAAAAAAGCGTATTCTGCTGCTGTTTGATGGATGTTCTATATTTGTTGGTTAGGTCCATTTCATCTAAAGTATAGTTCTAAGCCCAATATTTCCTATTGATTTTCTGTCTGATCTAACCATTGTTGAAAGTGGGGTACTGAAGTTCCCCCAATATTATTGCATGGTAGTCTATTTCTCCCTTCAGATTTGTACATATTTGCTTGATATATTTAGGTACTCTAATTTTGGGTGCATATATATTTCTGATAGCTGTATCTTCTGGATAAATTGACCCCTTTATCATTATTATCTTTTTCCATCCTTTCACCTTGAGCCTATGTATGTCCTTCAAGCAGAAGTTAATCTCTTGCAGGCAGCATATATTTGGGCTTTGTTTTGTCCATCTAGCCACTCTATGCCTTTTTATTAGATAATTTAATTCAATTACATTTAGAGTAATTATTGATAGGCAAGGACTTACTAATACCATCCTTTTAGATGTTTTCTGTCTGTTTTGTAGTTCCTTTGTTCCTTTCTTGCTCCCTTACTGCATTCCTTTGTGAATTGGTGATTTTCTGTAGAAGTATGCTTTGATTCCCTTCTCCTAATCTTTTGTGAATCTATGGCAGTTTTGTGGTTACAATGAGGCTTACATAAAATACCTTATGGATATAGCAGTATATTTTATGTTGCTAAGAACTTACCTTCAATTGCATATAAAAATGACCTTTTTACTCTCCTCCCCCTTTCATGATTTTGATGTCTCAATTTACCTCTTTTTATATTATGTATTCATTAACATACTATTGTAGCTATAGTTATTTTTAATACTGTTGTCCTTTAACCTTTCTACTAGAGTTAAGTGGTTAATACACAACCATATCACAGTGTTAGAGTATTCTAAATTTCATTATATCCTTATGTTTATCAGTGTTACATATTTTCACATTTTCATTTTACTAATTAGCATCATTTCATTTCAGCATTTCTTGTAAGGCAAGTGTGGTGGTGATGAACCCTCTTAGCTTTCTTCTTGTCTGGGAAAGTCTTTATCTCTCCTTAATTTCTGAAGGATAACTTTGCTGGATAGAGTATTCTTGGTTGGCAGTTTTCTTTTTTTCTTCGGCACTTTGAATATATCATCCCAACCTTTCCTGGCCTGTAATGTTTCTAATAAGAAATCCACTGATTGCCTCATGGAGGTTTCCATGTAAGTTACAAGCTCTTTTCTCTTGCTACTTTTAAAATTCTCTCTTTGTCTTTGATTTTTGACATTTTTATTATAGTGTGTGTTGGAGAGGACATCTTTAACTTGAAACTGTTTGGTGACCTGTGAGCTTCATGAACTTAGATATACAAATCTCTCCAGATTTGGGAAGTTCTCAGCCATTACTCCTTTACATAAGCTTTGTGCCCCCCTTCTCCCTCTCTTTGCCTCTTGGAACTCCAATAATTTATAAATTGTTGCTTTTGATCATATTCTATAGATCGTGTAGGCTTCTGTCATTCATTTTCATTCTTTTTCCTAGTTCTCCTCTGACTGGATAATTTCAAAGTTCCTGTCTTTAACTCATAGATTCTTTCTTCTGCTTGATCCATTATGCTGTTGATGCTCATTATTGCATTTTAAATTTCATTCACTGTATCCATCAGCATTTCTGTTTGGTTCTTTTAAAATTATTTTTATGTCTTTGTTAAACTTCTCATTTTGTTCATGTATTGTTTTCCTAATTTTGTTAAATTTTCTTTCTGTGTTTTATTGTAGCTCACTGAGTTTCCTTAAAATCCTACTTTGAATTCTTTATCAGGTAAATCCCAGATCTCCAAATCTTTGGGATCAGGTACTAGAAGATTATTGTGATCCTTTGGTAGTGTCATGTTTCCTTGATTTTTCATGTTTTTTGAAGTTTTGCATTGCTATCTTCCCATCATCCCTGCTAGTGATTCTGAGGCTTTCTCAGACCTTCTATGGATACATATGCTCCATGCTTCTTCCTCCCTCTTGTGACAGAATTCTTCATCTTATATGCCTTCTCTTGATCCTGTAACACACCAGGCCAAGTCTTCTTTTTGTTTTCCCAAAGATGGTGCTAAAGCTCAAATCTGTGGTCTCTCACTGGCTCACAGGTTTGGGCCAGCTTTCTACTCATGTTCATTAACTGTCTATTACAGCTTGTTCTTGCTGCTTTTCATCTTGCTGCACACACAGAACGGGGTGTATGTGGGGGTGAGGCACACAGAGTTACTGGGGTGCCCATGATCCAGTTGGGGGGATTTGTGGGCAAGGTGTCTCTGGTGGTTCATAAGCAATCTTCCTGATGTAGTCTGCAACACAGTTAGTAGGATCCTCATCCCTTTAACACCCTCCAAGAATCTTATCTGTTGCTTTCCCAGCCTCTTCCTGCCCCCTGTCCCCAGTCAAGCAGCTCTTGATTCAGTACTCTGGATGGCACAGGAGAGAAATGGGCCTCTTTGACAGAGAGGTTATTGTTTTCCCTTTTTGTATTTTTAGATGAAGAAACAGAATCAGAGAGACACTGTATCATGCTGGAAGGTTACAGTGGCAGTTGGCAAGAGCATTCACTGACCCAAGAACCATAGGGAATAAATTGCAAGGGCTAATTTTAAAACGGTTTTAGGGTAAGAAAGCAGATTTACTGATATGGTTATTTGTTCACCTTTTTGTTGTGTATCTGTCCTTCTTTATAGAAAGCAAGACCCAGGAGGAAAGAGATATGTCTTTTTATCCTCAGTTAGAACAGTGCCTATTACAATATAGGTGCTCAATAAATACTTTTAATAAATGTTTCATGTAATACTCACTGTTAAAATCCACAATAATATTAAATGCTTATATCATGTGTCATAAGAACAAATACCAGTTATTTCTATTTTAATATCCATTTGTTATAGCTTCACAGTAGTAGTATGACTAGGGGAGCTTATTTCCCTCCCATAATTTTAACTTCTTTCTGTGTGCTACTGAACATACCACTATAACTCCAAAGAAACAAATTTGCCTGGAAAATAGCATCTCAGAATTTATGGCTTCAACCATAATGTGGTAGCACATGGAAGTCAATGACATGATATTTTTCACACCGGCTACCTACACACCATTCTGTCTAGGATAGATTGTGAAATTAATCCATGTGGAAGAGCATACATACTTCCCTAAGCTCACTGAAGCCTTTGCCCATCATAATTCAGCTCAGTAACTCTCCACTGAATTCAAGAGGCTTTCTATCATTTTTGGAATGAAATTTCAGACTCTAAACATATGAGCTTCTAAAATATGTCAGTGGAGAACAAGAGGATTTCAATTACACTGGTTAAAATAGCTCTGAAAATGTCACTATATTTAGGAATACAGTGTTTTATCCCACTGGCATCTTTTAAATTATTCCATTTTCTTCTCTGATATATCAAAGGAAACAAGATATAATGAAGGATGTTCACTGGAGATGAATAAGGGGAACTGACCATTTTAAGTTTGGCATCAGATAAAAGCTAGTATCCTGAGGATACTAAGCATGTCTTTCTAATGTAAACACAAATACCTAATAGTATTTGCTTAAGACATGGAGGTTTCCACACTTTAAGACACAGCCATCATTTTAGTTTTATCAGAATTGATGATTTTAAATGAGTATTTAAAGTGGATTACAAGAATGGCCATGTGTAAGTAATTATTGTATCTGGTGACGGGTACATGAGGGTTCATTATACAAGTTGACCTACCTTTGTTTAAAGATTTGCATAATGGGGTAAAATGTATTATAAGCAAAAGTGGAATGATATAAATGTCTGAAAATAGGGAACTAAATTATACCCATATGATAAAATTCTATGCAGCTTTTAAAAACTGATGCCACAAATATGTATTTATTAATGAGTAATGCTTATTCTATATTCTTGAGTAAAGGAAGCATGTTTCAAAATGCTATATACTCTATGATTTGGTTTTTCTTTTCAAATATAATTATTGTACTTTCAAACACTAATTTTGTACATACTACATACTAGGCACATTCTAAGTTCTTTAGAAAGTTTAAGTCTAAGTGATGAAATATCCTCATAACAACCTTGTGACTGGTAGATACCAGTGTCATACCTATATGTGTAATAGGGCACAGAAAGGTTAAGAAATTCGGCCAAGGTCACAAAGCCAGTAAGGGGTGATAGAGGAGAGGATGCTGGGGCTTGAACAGTTTGGTTCCAGAGCCTTGGAATTATTATCAATTATTATGTGATATTGCCTCTGCTAATCACATAAGTATAATCAGACATAGTTACCTATATTGAAAAAAATGCCTTAAAGGTTATAATCTTCATTAACAGTGGTAAGTAATGAGTGCAAGGAACATGGGTGGTAATTTAAAACTAATTTTTGTTTTAATTTTTGTTTATCTTTATTTCTAGTTTTTCCATATTGATCACATATTATTTTCATAATGGGGAAAAATTGTTTTTTAAAGTTTTAAAAATATAAATGTTAGACAAGTTCCTGTTTAAATTTTTCAAAAGAAGAAGTCTATACATGTAAACATATCTACCCCTTCCTCCTCCTTCTCTTAGTAATCCCTGTGTCCCAGAAGCTCAAGGCTTTCTTGACTCAATCTGCCTGACAATATTAGAGGACATGATACAATAATTCACAAGTATGTTTTGATTCATTATCTAGTCTCATGTGAAAACTCAATCCAAGGTTTACTGACTTAAAAAATCTCATTTTATTTTGCCCACGATTTTGTGGGTTTGGAATTCAGGAAGCGCTCAGTTGGGTGGTTCCTCTCTGATATGTGGTATCAGCTGGAGCAGCTGGCGGGAAGGATTCCCTCTAAGGTGGCCTCTTCACATACATGCCTGTTGCCTAGGTGTTCCTTGGTCCCTCTCTCTCCCCCCACGGTGTCTCATCTTCCAGGAACTCACCATGTGGGTGGGGCTTCTCACACTAGGGCAGTTGCCCTTCTTAAATGATGGTTGACTTCCAGGAAGCAGGAAGCAGGAGCTAGCCGGTCAATTAACTGCTTTGCCTAGAAAGCACTGCTTACTTTCCCACATGAATAGTGGGATGGGGATGGAATGGCCCCTCTTTATAACCATTACATCTCCCCAAAGGCCCCCAAATCTCTCCCAATCTTCCTCCTGGAAGCTGGCTGTGCAGAGTTTATAAGGCCTAGGGCAGGCTCTCCAGAATGACACCTCTATTTCAGCTAAGGAGGCAACTGCTATTGGCTCTCTGAGCTTAGAATGTCTTTAGTGCTTCGGTTTTCAAATGTGTGTCTCTGCCAAAATCCTTGGAACACCCTCTCAGTTACAAGGGATGCATGGCTGGCTAGTGCCTTGGACTATTACAGTAAATCCCCTACATACAAATGAGTTCCGTTCCATGAGCACATTCGTAAGTTCAATTTGTTCGTAAGTCCACCAAAGTTAGCCTAGGTACCCAACTAACACAATCAGCTATATAGTACTGTACTGTAATAGGTTTATAATACTTTTCACACAAATTGTACATAAAAAACAAATAAACACAAAAAATAAAGAAAACCTTTTAAATCTTACAGCACAGTACCTTGAAAAGTACAGTAGTACAGTACGACAGCTGGCATACAGGGGCTGGCATCGAGTGAACAGGCAAGAAGAGTTACTG
The DNA here is from genome assembly GCF_949752795.1 of Hyperoodon ampullatus. NCBI lineage: Eukaryota > Metazoa > Chordata > Mammalia > Artiodactyla > Ziphiidae > Hyperoodon > Hyperoodon ampullatus. Next base: position 27,242,397 of record NC_136913.1, on the reverse strand, counting down.
ACTGGAGGAGGGAGAGGAGGTGGGAGACGGTAGAGCTGAAGGATCGTCAGCAATAAGAGACGGAGGGCAAGCTGCAATTTCACTCACCCCTGACGTGATGGAACGCGTGTTCACATCTTTGAAAGTTCACAACTTGAAGGTTCGTATGTAGGGGACTTAGTGTATTATGTTACTGCTTTTTTTTTTTAATGACTGAAGGTTTGTTGGCCTATATGAATGATTTTTGAAAGAAGTGTAGTGACTGAATTTATCATGCTGATGCAATTAGTGCAAAAGCTTTGGCGTATGCATCCCATTTGTCAAAAGATCTTATATACTTAACTTCAAAGGTTATTGTTAATTAACAAACGACTATCATTTTAACTAGCTGCTAAAGATGTATTTACTTTAGCCAAATGAAGCTAAAGATGTATTTACTTTAGCCAAATGAAGCCAAATGTAAAAAAAAAGTTACATTATTGGCTGATTCCTGAATATTTTGCTATGTTCACCAAATATCTAAAAATTCAACATCAGCAAAATTTGAAAGTGGATCATGTATAAAATAGAGTCACTAAGTATAATTTGTTTTGAGGACAGATGCTATTAACATTTGCTTTTGCAATAAAGAAAATATAACTAAGAAAGCTACTGGAACAAGTAAAAAAATTTAAGATAAAAAATGGTATTTTCGTTCAGTCATAAAATGATAGTATAGAAGTATATTTAATAGCAAACTCTTATGTTAATAACATTAGCTATTATGTACTGTTAAAAAAATCAAGTAGTAAAATACTAAAATTCCGTTAGAGGAAAGAAGGAAAGACGGAAGACAATATACATCAAACTGTTAACCAGTATGGCAGCAAAATGATGAGACTGCAACTTATTTTTTAAAATTTACTTCTTTGTGTTTACTATTATACACATAAAATATGGGTTACCTTTATTAAAACATTCCACCTTCCTCCCCCCAAATAAGTAGTTCTTCAAAGGCTGAAATTTTAATTATGCATATTATTATGGTAGAAATTATGTCCATCAAAGGCAAAAGTGACAACACAAATATTAAGTTCAGTGTTATAATAAGCTGAATTTTATCTTTCTTTTCAAACGATTTTATTCCTTTTCATGAGAACAGGCATACAAGATTATTAAGAGAATAGGAGTAGACCAGGCTAGATTGACACATTCTTTTGGTCATAAATGATATTATAGATCCACATATTTTATTTGTAATAAACATATTGTATATTGTAATATACAATATTTATGTATATATATATGTATCCATACATAGGCATGCATGTATACATATAATCAGTAAACTGTCAGTTCAGCAAACTAATTTATTACTCCCTAAAAAATAAAGATTGGGACCCACAGTACTAAACGGAGTTTCAAGGTCAGAAAGAAATGGGACAGAATGAAGCAATTGAATTTGACAAGGAGAGGTCACTGAACATTTGTTAGTGATCAAGAAAGAGTGGGAGGGCAAAGAGAGATTGATTTCTGCGAAGTGGTTGGCTTGAAGCTAAACTAAATGGAGGTAAGAGGTGAGTCAGATAGAACCTATAGAACAGATAATAAAACTAGCTTAAGAACTGAAAGAGAAATGGGGCTGTCATTAGTGTAGAGAGTTAGGATGAACGGACAATGGTGGGCACCTACGAGTGCCTGAAACTAGACGTGAGGAAAATAACATGGTAAAAGTGAAAATAGGGGAAGAGGGTAAAATATGAGCCTATGGGGGGAAATTATTCTATACACATTATTTTTTCAGCTTACTTTTTTAACCAAAAAAAAAAAACCCATCATAGAAATATTTTTGCTAACAGTACACAGCCCCATTCTTTTAAATACTGATGTATAATATTCTGTAGAATAAATGACCATTTATTTTTTTAACATTTTATCAGAGTATAATTGCTTTACAATGGTGTGTTAGTTTCTGCTTTGTAACAAAGTGAATCTGCTATACATATACATATATCCCAATATCTCTTCCCTCTTGCGTCTCCCTCCCACCCTCCCTATCCCACCCCTCTAGGTGGTCACAAAGCACCGAGCTGATCTCCCTGTGCTATGTGGCTGCTTCCCACTAGCTAGCTATTTTACATTTCGTAGTGTATATATGTCCATGCCACTCTCTCACTTCGTCCCAGCTTACCCTTCTCCCTCCCCATGTCCTCAAGTCCATTCTCTACATCTGCGTCTTTATTCCTGTCCTGCCCCTAGGTTCTTCAGAACCTTTTTTTTTTTTTTTAGATTCCATATATATGTGTTAGCATGCGGTATTTGTTTTTCTCTTTCTGACTTACTTCACTCTGTATGAGAGACTCTAGGTCCATCCATCACACTACAAATAACTCAATTTCCTTTCTTTATATGGCTGAGTAATATTCCATTGTATATATGTGCCACATCTTCTTTATCCATTCATCTGTGTTTATTCTTTAAATGTAATCTAGATTGTTGACAATTTTACCCACTGAATACAACGCTGTAATGGCTAACATGCATCTTCCGCCCTCTGTGTATTTTATTTTCTTTGGAATTTAGAAGTGGAAAAATTGGATCAAAGGTTATATGCATTTTAAATTGTCATAGGCCATATAATCCTTTGAGAAGGTTGTGAAATTTTACTCTCTTAAACATTTTTCAACATTTGCGATGAATGAATGAATTCATCGTTTGTGATAAATATGAAGAATACTCATATCCTTTTGTTCATTTAAAAGATACTCTACATTAAGAGCTGATGCTGAGAATACATTAAGTGAGGGAAAAAATTATCTCCTGTCCTTAGATCTTATAGTCCTTGAGGGGTGGGGAGGAAGCAGAGAATAAGCAAATTCACAATTTAAATATATAAAATGACTGGTAAAATGAAGCAAATAATGCAGGGAAGGGCAGACAGAGAGTGAAAGGTACAGGCAGAAGATACTGTCTTAGGCCTAGAGAATCACTAAAGAAGTGTTAGCTATTACCATTTTTGCTGTTTTCAGTCTAGTCAGATCTGCAGTGTCTACATATACCAAGGGTTAGTTAAGCGCCATCTGACATAGGAAATCTTGGAAGATGGTGCTTATTTATGAGGGTGTAGAAATGAGGGGCAGAGGGCTTCCCTGGTGGCGCAGTGGTTAAGAGTCCGCCTGCCGATGCAGGGGACACGGGTTCGTGCCCCGGTCCGGGAAGATCCCACATGCCGCAGAGCGGCTGGGCCCGTGAGCCATGGCCGCTGAGCCTGCGCATCCAGAGCCTGTGCTCTGCAACAGGAGAGGCCACAACAGTGAGAGGCCTGCATACGGCAAAAAAAAAAAAAAAAGAAAAAAAAAAAAGAAATGAGGGACAGAAATGTACACATAACATGCAGCTGATTACACAGACTGCATTAGCTTTCTCTATTCTGGCCCTCTGAATTATACAACCTGATTTATGCCCACTGTTGGAAGAGATGATAATCATAGCAATAATAGTTATAATAGAAAAAATATCTTAAGCACTTCTATGCCAGACACTAGGCCAAGTATGCTTCAAGCATTGCTTCACCTAATCTTCACAAAACGTCTTAGGAGATCAGTCCTTTTTTCTCCATTTTATAAATGAATCATATAATCAGTGAAAGTACAGCAGATCTATATCATGTAGAGTCCATCCTGTGTATTAGTTAAAAGCGTAGGTAAAAAATTAAATGAGTCAGTATATTTAAAGTGCCTAGAACATTGTGTGGCACATAGGTGCTATATAAATGAAAGCTATTACTGTAATAATTAGTTTGTTTTTTCAACAAGTGTTTCTGAGTGCCTGCTACGTTCAGGTACAGTGTTAATTTCAGAGATGTGGTTTAATACAGCCCTTGACCTCTCAGAACTTACAATGGACTGTAAAAATCAGTTAATATTAAGACATCAAATGCTTTGAATAAAATGATCATTCTGGGCTTGTTGTTTGTTACTAATGTGGTAAGACACTTTTAATTTATTAGTTCATTAATCTAACGAGTATTGATATGTATGGTACCAGATACTCTGCTAGGCCCTGCAGAGAACAGATGAACAAGACTTAACGTACAATAAACTCATGTAAACACATGACAATAATGTAACATGGTAAGTGTGTTAATAGCAGCACTCATTTATGATAGAAATACAGATAGAAAAATGCATAGGATTACCTTAGCAAAGATGGGGTGATGCTATTCACAATATATCCTTAGCTATTACCACTAACTATTGAAACTTTGGATCCATATGTTGCTTTTGCCTTTGGTGTGAGCTAACTTTTCCTTCTATGTGATTTCCCACAACATGGTCCTCTTGTATGCTGTTATGCTCAACAGCCAAAAAATCATAGAATCACAGAACTTGTGGGTGCCTTGAGAAATCTTGTTTAGTCTCTGACCTTCAGTCAGATAGACAGCTAATCCATCCAGATCAGGTGATGACCTTAGTGTCTGGTTTTACGTTCTACTCTATCTTGTCTGCTACTTTATGTAAGACAAAGATGCCCTTATGAGCCCTAAAGGGCTTCAATTTTTGAGTAGAGAAACTCTAAAAAAATCATTTTTATATCCATCTTTTAATGCTCTTTCATTCTAATGAAACTAAAATATAGTCATGCTAAGTTTCCAAAAGAAAAATCTATGATCTGTAGGTGTCCATCATCAGATGTATACTGAAGGAAAAACTTAAAAGAAACTACTTACGTAAAACAAAACTTCAGAATATATGATAAATTATTACAGGCCACATGCAACTAGTGGCAGGAAAAGGACACATCCATAGCAGAAATAAACATTTTGTCTTTATCATCATGTTAATTGAAAGACCAAATGAAGAATATATCCATATGTTGTAAGAACTTGTATAAAACTTGCTCTAAAACACACATTTTGAAATAATGTCAACATTTTAATAAAAAATACATTAGGTGATATTTTATGATTTAAAGAGTTCCAGTTCAGAGAGAACATTAATGATATTAAATTCATCGGTGCTTTCCTATCATATTTCAGCAGGAGGATTATAGTAAAAAAATTTTTTCCATGCCTTATCTACAGGCTCACAGGGAGAAGGCTACAGCAAACCTGATTGCATTCACACTGAAGTGCAGAGGTGAAATTTTCATTAAAACAATTACTCATATCTTTATATGTTAATTTACACATAGATGCTAAAGAGTAGGAGTACCTCAAGTTATAAAATATATATCAACTGTATTGGAGTACTAATTAACATCCTGCATACTTACCTCAGGTAGGCATATATTCAAAAGATTTGTCTTGATGACAAATCAACACCCAAATTAAAGTGTAATGTTTATTCCAGACCTGCAGTACAGTATAGACAGCCACTGGTACAATAAACATAAACAGCTAAATATTTAGCTGAGCACCTACCCTGTGCCAAGTCCTGAGGATGCAAAGGTGACCAAAAGAGACCTCTTTCTCATGAGGCATAGAGAAGGGTAAAACATGTCATTCTAGCTGGAGAGACACTTCTTTACAAATATCACTACTCCTACGCCTACTAATCCTCTCCTCTTTCTACTACTAGGTAACACTTATCTGGTGCTTACCACATGATAGTTACACGTATTAACTCGCTTAATCCTCACAATAAGCTACAAGGTAAATATTATTAGTTCATCCACAGCTGGAGTAGTATAGGAGATGGAATTCCAACTTTGGTATTCTGGCTTCAGTTACAAATTTCACATTCAATTGCATTTTGGGAGGCTGAATTGTATACATCTCTAAGAAAGTAAAAATGTATACACAAATACACACATATTAGCAATTAACCATGTGTTTAAGATTCTGGGGGATAGAAGCAATGGGCTTGATTCTGTTATCACCTTTAACATAATAATCAGATATTATGAATATCTAACAAAGAAGAACCTTTCAATCAACTTCTCTGTGTTGGGAATAGATCATTTGATGAAAAATGTGTCCTTTCTCAAATCTTCCCTCAAGCAAAAGATGTAGTCAAGTGAAAGGATTTCAAGGTGTATGCAATGTTATTAGAGGGAATGAGCTGTTAAAGAAGCAGGAAAGCTCGGTGCTTTGTGACCGCCTGGAGGCGTGGGACAGGGAGGGTGGAAGGGAGGGAGACGCAAGAGGGAAGGGATATGGGAACAGATGTATATGTATAACTGATTCACTTTGTTATAAAGCAGAAACTAAAAAAAAAAAAAAAAAAGCAGGAAAAAAGTAACTGTGTGTAATAAATACTAAGGACCTTGATTTGTCAAAGTAACAATACTTTAGTAATATTTGGATTTAAGAAATACTGATTCAGTTCCCACTGTATGCTTAAAAGGACATACAGTACAAAGGGTAAGACAAACTATTCAGGGTGAAATAGGCATTACTGGAAAAAAAAGACACGAAACTAATGTACAATTAAAAATCAACATAGATGCTTTAGGGGTTGCATTCTTTGATAGATTCATAATCCAAGTGACCCAGCCTAGGCGATGAGAGAATTCTTCATTGAGTAAGTGATCTTGACTTGAAATCTGAATGATGAACAGGAATAAGCCAGGCAAAATGGCTTGGGGATGGGAGAGAGGGAATGAGGAATGTTTCAGATCAAGGAAACATCTTCCAGAAAGTGTTCTAGAAAGGTGGGAATATTGTGGCCCATTTAAATGAGGCTACTGTATGGGTGACAAGGAGAGAGGCTGAGAAAGCATGAAGTATTTTTGTGGCTAGTGAGGTAGATGGGGGACTGACCAGATGTTATGGGTTGATTTGTGCCCCTCCAGTCTCAAATTAATACACTGAAGTCCTAACCTCCAGTACCTCTGAATGTGTCCTTATTTGTAAATAAGATCACTGCAGATGTGATTAGTTAAGATGAGATTATACTGGAGTAGGGTGAACCCCTAATCCAATGTGACTAGTGTCCTTATCCAAAGGGAAAATTTTGACACAGAGATATGCATAGAAGGAAGATGATGTGAAGAAATATAGCAAGAAATTAGCCCTCTGTGAGCTAAGGAGAGAGGCCTATAACAGATCCTTCCCTTGCAGCCCTCAGAAGGAACCAATCTACTAACACCTTGATCTCAGACCTGTGGCTTCCAGAACTGTGAGCAAATGTTTCTGTTGCTTAAGCCACCTAGTTTGTGGTATTTTGCATCCCTAGGAAATTAATACACCAGGCCAGGCTGTAGATGGTCTTTATATTTAAACAGTGGGAAGTCGTGTGTGTGTGTGTGTGTGTTTGTGTATGTTCATGCACATGCATTTGTGTATGTCTCCTCATCTCTTAGAGTGTTTTTAATATGGTCAAATCTGTTTTTTTTTTGTTTGTTTTTTTTTTTGCGGTACGCGGGCCTCTCACTGTCGTCGCCTCTCCCGTTGCGGAGCACAGGCTCCGGACGCGCAGGCTCAGCAGCCATGGCTCACGGGCCCAGCCGCTCCGCGGCATGTGGGATCTTCCCGGACCAGGGCATGAACCCATGTCTCCTGCATCGGCAGGTGGACTCTCAACCACTGCGCCACCAGGGAAGCCCTCATATCTGTATTTTATTTTATTGTTTTTAGGTCTTTACTGAATTTGTTACAATATTGCTTCTGTTTTAAGTTTTGTTGTTTTGGCTGAGAGGCATGTGGGAACTTAGCTCCCCGACCAGAGATCGAACCCGCATCCCCTGCGCTGGAAGGCAAAGTCTTAACCACTGGACTGCCAGGGAAGTCCCTGGTCATATCTGTATTTTAAAAAGATGATTTTAGCCAAAGTGTGGTAAGCAGTTTGGAGGACACCAATGAATCTAAGTGAGTCATGACAGGAGTTTGTTTCAAGGTGGTAGGATTGGAGGCAAGTTGAGGAATTTGAGAACAACTTAGGAAAGCAAGTATTAGAAATGCAAGATGAGGAAGAGGGAGAACAGCAAACATTTAAAGTTCTTGTTTTGTGTCAGGCATGATTCTAAAATCTTTACTGTATTTAAACTCATAATCATCTCGACAACTCTGAGGATTACTCATCTTATTAATAAGACAATAGGCACAGGAAGGTTGTGACTTCTCCAACCAAGTTCACAGAGGGAGTATGTGTAGACCTTGAATCTAAGTCCAGACAGCCAGTCTCCAGAGCTGTTAACTACTTCACCATGATCCTTCAGGAAGATTCTTTATTTTATGCCTTGCTAAGCTGGGTGAGTAATGAAAGTCATTCTACTAAGAAAATTAAAACAAAAAAAAAACAAACAAAAAAGATGATTCTTGCGCAGGCAAGATAACGAGTCTAGCCTTGACTAGATAAAGGTACCTTTAAAATAGTCAAGTACACCAGTGAACATATAGATATGTAACCCAGAAATCTAACTTATAAGCATAAATTTATACTCAAAAGTTCACAGATGATTGTTGAAGGCATAGGTGGGGATCACATTGCCTAGGAAGAGATTTTGAATGAGAAGAGAAGATGGCCATGGTCTGAGTCTTGAGCAAATCCTGCTTTAATGGCCAAGGAGAGAAGGTGAGTTTGCAAAGAAGACAGAGAAGAAACAACCATGCTGATAGTAGGAAAACCGTAAGAGTGTGATGTCACACGTCTCAAAGGAAGAAGGGACATGGTCTACAGTGTCAACTGCAGCTGTAAGATGGGACAAGCTATACTAAAAAATGGTTTAGATTAGCTGGCATAGCCATCACTAGTGACACCAGAGAAAGCGTTTTCAGGTGAGGGCTTGGAGCAAAAATCAAATGAAGCATGGTGAGGAATGCACATGAAATTAAGAGATGAAGACAGTGCATATAGACAACTCTATCAAGATGGTTAATTATACAGCATTATTCATAATAGTCCCCAAATGGAAACAATGTAAATTTCTATCAATTGATAAATGTATAAATGAAATGATATCTATCTATGCAATGGAATAGTATTCAGCCATAAAAAGGAATGAAGTACTGATATGTGCTACAACAGGGATGAACCACGAAAGCTTTATGCTAAGTGAAAGAAGTCAGACATTAAGAGCCACATGTTATATAATCCCACTTTTATGAAATGTTAAGAACAGGCAAATCCACAGAAACAGAAAGATTAGTGGTTGCCAGGGGCTGGGTGGGAATGACTGCTATTGGGTACAAGATTTCTTTTGGGGGTGACAAACTATTCTGGAATTAGGGGTGATATTTGCACAACTTTGTAAATATACTAAAAATCACTGAATTGTATACTTTAAAATGATAGCTCTAATGGTATGTGAATTATATCTCAATTTTTAAATTTTTATAAGAAGAATGAAGGAGCAGAGGCCATAAAGGAGAGGAGGGACATTAGGTGGTGGTCGGACAGGTATATGGTATTGAGGTATCACCTGTCAGTTAAATAATTGTTGGAAAAACAGGTTATATGAATCAGAACTGTTTTTCCCATTTTTCTTTTTTTATTACATCACTATATGATTTACCACCAAGAAGCACTCTGGTAAGGCAGGAATAAATAGCCTTTACTGGGTAACTGAGGTAGAACTCAAAGCAGCATATGGACTCTGACTAAGACCTTGGAGACTTAACGTGCAACAACAACAAGAGGTGTTCTGTTTCAGATGACTAAACTATCAATGGGAAAGAGTCCTATATGGGCATGTCTTCCCAAATAGAGGGACCACAGGACAAACGTGTAATTGGGAAGATTGCACCTCATCAAACTAGTATGTTCTTAGACGTTTCAGTGAAACTCGGATGGTACCACAGATTGAGAGGTAAATTAATTCAAATCCAGCAACAAGGGCAACAAATTTGCCCCCAAAGAGCTCAAGAGGCAACCATTTTCTTGCAGTGAAAATTAACTTTATATTCTTCATTCTGTGGTCTCCATATCATTAACTATATTAACATTTTAGAATAAATTTACCCGCATGTTTTCACTAGATTTTTAAAAATCACATAATTGAGAGAGCTGTGAGATGGCACACACCTTCCTATTAATATCAAATAAACTAGCCCTCTTCAATAAGGCAAGGATACCAGGATGGGGTTCTCGTAAGGTCTCAAGAGAGTAGAGAGCAGAAGATATTTGGCCCCATAACGACTCCTTGTACTTCAATTATATTACGTCAGGATTAGCACTGTGTTTTCCAAGAGAGATTTGGAAATTGCCATTCAGACATATATCGGTACTTCAGAGGCAGTTCTGTTTAGGGTGGAGATGCTAGGAAAGGGTCCACCTGGGGAATAGAAAGGGAGCAATAAAATTTAAAACATTTCTATGGGAGCTGTATGAGGCTTCATATTTTTTCCTTATAACAGCAAATGAAATGTTGTACAAAATGTATTCAGCCCCTAGCTACAATATACATGTACAGAGGGTGTCCTGGATTTCCTTAATGTGGATGGTGCACTGACCTGTAAAATTCAACTTCATCAGTGCTGACTGGTTCTCTTAGTTTACCCAGCAAAATCAAATTGATGATGCAGCACGTTATATGGCTTATTAAAAAAACAGATTTGCCATTTTGCTAAACTGCTAAGGTGTAGCATCACATTGTTAAGCAGAATATGAATATGAAATGCTTTAGATATACTAATAAAACAAGATCCTCCCACCAAGGACATTATTGGATTCAGGCAGAGAGGGACAGAAAATTTGGCACAAAACAAGAGAGAAAAAGAGAAGCCCCTTTCTCCCACCACAAGGGCATGGCTGAGATGTGCACAATGTTGATGACAGATGCTGCTATCTTTTCAGCCAGACTGTTTCTTATTTTTTTACTTCCTCGCCCACGTTTCTTGGGGAGATGCCAGTGCTGCATAGCTTATAAAGATGCTGCTATCTAGAGGTACCCAGTAGCCAAGAGAAGTGATTTTGTAAAACACGTTTGGGAACACCTGATGAGAACTTAAGAAAGTCCATTTAAGCTGAGCAGTTCATGTTAGGAAAAAAAAATTTTTAACATCTTTATTGGAGTATAATTGCTTTACAATGTTGTGTTAGTCTCTGGTGTATAACAAATTGAATCAGCTATACCTACACATATATCCCCATATGCCCTCCCTCTTCCATCTCCCTCCCACCCTCCCTAAACCACCCCTCTAGGTGGTTGCAAAGCACTGAGCTGATCTCCCTGTGCTAAGCAGCTGCTTCCCACTAGCTATCTATTTTACATTTCGTAGTGTATATATGTCCATGCCACTCTCTCACTTCATCCCAGCTTACACTTGCCCCTTCCCATGTCCTCAACTCCATTCTCTACATCTGTGTCTTTATTCCTGTCCTGCCCCTAGGTTCTTCAGAAACATTTTTTTTTTTAGATTCCATATACATGTGTTAGCATACAGTATTTCTCTTTCTCTTTCTGATTTACTTCACTCTGTAGGACAGACTCTAGGTCCACCCACCTCACTACAAATAACTCAATTTCGTTTCTTTTTATGGCCGAGTAATATTCCATTGTATATATGTGCCACATCTTCTTTAACCATTCATCTGTTGATGGACACTTAGGTTGCTTCCATGTCCTGGCTATTGTAAATAGAGCTGCAATGAACATTGTGGTACATGACTCTTCTTGAATTATGGTTTTCTCAGAGTATATGCCCAGGAGTGGGATTGCTGGGTCGTATGGTAGTTATATTTTTAGTTTTTTAAGGAACCTCCATACTGTTCTCCATAGTGGCTGTATCAATTTACATTCCCACCAACCGTACAAGAGGGTTCCCTTTTCTCCACACCCTCTCCAGCATTTATTGTTGTAGATTTCTTGATGATGGCCATTCTCACCGGTGTGAGATGATATCTCATTGTAGTTTTGATTTGCATTTCTCTAATGATTAATGATGTTGAGCATTCTTTCATGTGTCTATTGGCCATCTATATGTCTTCTTTGGAGAAATGTCTATTTAGGTCTTCTGCCCATTTTTGGATTGGGTTGTTTGTTTTTTTGATGTTGAGCTGCATGGGCTGCTTATATATTTTGGAAATTAATCCTTTGTCAGTTGCTTTGTTTGCAAATATTTTCTCCCATTCTGAGGGCTGTCTTTTCGTCTTATTGATGGTTTCCTTTGCTGTGCAAAAGCTTTCAAGTTTCATTAGGTCCCACTTGTTTATTTTTGTTTTTATTTCCCTTTCTCTAGGAGGTGGGTCAAAAAGGATCTGGCTGTGATTTATGTCATAGAGTGTTCTGCCTATGTTTTCCTCTGAGAGGTTTTTTTTTTTTTTTTTTTTTGTGGTACGCGGGCCTCTCACTGTCGCGGCCTCCCCCGTTGCGGAGCACAGGCTCCGGACGCGCAGGCTCAGCGGCCATGGCTCACGGGCCCAGCCGCTCCGCGGCACGTGGGATCTTCCAGGACCGGGGCACGAACCCGTGTCCCCTGCATCGGCAGGCGGACTCTCAACCACTGCGCCACCAGGGAAGCCCATCCTCTGAGAGTTTTATAGTGTCTGGCCTTACATTCAGGTCTATAATCCATTTTGAGTTTATTTTTGTGTATGGTGTTATGCAGTGTTCTAATTTCATTCTTCTACATGTAGCTGTCCAGTTTTCCCAGCACCACTTATTGAAGAGGCTGTTTTTTCTCCATTGTATATTCTTGCCTCCTTTATCAAAGATAAGGTGACCACAGGTACGTGGGTTTATCTCTGGGCTTTCTATCCTGTTCCATTGATCTATATTTCTGTTGTTGTGCCAGTACCATACTGTCTTGATTACTGTAGCTTTGTAGTATAGCCTGAAGTCAGGGAGCCTGATTCCTCCAGCTCCGTTTTTCTTTTTCTTTTTTTTTTTTTTTTGCGGTACGCGGGCCTCTCACTGTTGTGGCCTCTCCCGTTGCGGAGCACAGGCTCTGCACACGCAGGCTCAGCGGCCACGGCTCATGGGCCTAGCCGCTCCGCAGCATGTGGGATCTTCCCGGACCGGGGCACGAACCCGTGTCTCCTGCATCGGCAGGCGGACTCTCAACCACTGCGCCACCAGGGAAGCCCCAGCTCCGTTTTTCTTTCTCAAGATTGCTTTGGCTATTCGGGGTCTTTTGTGTCTCCATACAAATTGTGAAATTTTTTGTTCTAATTCTGTGAAAAATGCCAGTGGTAGTTTGATAGGGATTGCACTGAATCTGTAGAATGCTTTGGGTAGTAGAGTCATTTTCACAATGTTGATTCTTCCAATCTAAGAACATGGTATATCTCTCCATGTGTTTGTATCATCTTTAATTTCTTTCATCAGTGTCTTATAGTTTTCTGCATACAGCTCTTTTGTCTCCTTAGGTAGGTTTATTCCTAGGTATTTTATTCCTTTTGTTGCAGTGGTAAATGGGAGTGTTTCCTTAATTTCTCTTTCAGATTGTTCATCATTAGTGTATAAGAATGCAGGAGATTTCTGTGCATTAATTTTGTATCCTGCTACTTTACCAAATTCATTGATTAGCTCTAGTAGTTTTCTGGTAGCATCTTTAGTATCCTCTATTATAGTATCATGTCATCTGCAAACAGTGCATGTTAGGAAAATTATATAAGAGAAAAAGTTATCTGAGATATTGGAACTTGATTAAATTATTCCTGAACTTGAGGGGAGCCACAAATGTGCCCATCTTAATCAGGTAGTGTGGCTATGAAATAGCCTATTATTAATCTTGATTTTAAAAGTCACCCTGTGATTAATTGACTTTAGCTCAATAGACACCATATAGTGGTTTCATAATGTCTGCAAAGCAGACAAGAGAAATGAATGAAAGGTCACTGTGATGAGCCAAGACAGCAGAGTAAAGAGATGGCCCTCATGCTTACGAGAAATGTTTTCCCTAAAACATACTGTAATCAGTGTTATACCTTTGTTTGTGGAATAAAGAATGAATTAATATTTGAGAATTACAGAAGTATCTCACCCACCCAAAAACATTAATGTAGATACTCGGCTAAGTGATCAGCTTGCATTTTTCCTTAAACTTTTGCATATTCCTTTTTCCTGCTTTGAAGGAAAAGTAATTAACATTTCCCTTAGTTGCAAAACAGCTTCCTGAAAAATTACTTCTCTCATAAACACAAAATTCCATCTTTACAATAGTTATTCAGTATAAGAATTTGAAAATTTAGTAAAAAAATAATTACATTAATATTAATGGATAAGTCAAACTAGAGACAGCAGGATGGACAGTCTCACTGATGAAATTTCAAACATTCTTCATAAAGCACTGTGCTCAAAATTATTCTTTGCATATGGAAAGCTAAGGAGTTAAGACATTAGAGTGCCAGTCCAAGCACTTCAAGTATTTTATTGCACAGACAGATTTCACCTCTTGCAAATTTAGCATTTAGCTGCTTCGTGTGAACAATGAGAGGAATGAACTAGTTAAACTCTAAGGTACCTTCCAGGTAATATATAACTGCTTGGGGCATTTTCTTCCTAGAGCATCCTTATGAAAACAAAAATCCTTGAGAGAGCTGATAACTAACTTCATCCTCAGGAAAGGATTTAGTAAGAACTAGTTCACAGCCAGCTGAGTAGGCACATCGGGAATGAGGTAAACAAGGGCAACCCTGGGAATTTTGAAAAGTGAGGAAGTAGAAGACAAGTCAAAATGGACTACTTAAAAAGTTTCCTAGGGTTACGCCTTTCTTTGAATCTAGTAGTTTTCCTTTTTAAAATATCTGTATCTGACAACAAACTTAACACATATTTTTGGTTAAAGTGCCATAATTTAGGAAAAAAACAGTCAGTCTAAGAAGACTGCCTGTAATTTCTCCATCCAAATACAACAATGATGTCAACAACAAAATTAATAATCATAAGTATTTCTGACTGTGCCACGGGTTGGGCTTTTAAAAAGAAAGCTCACTTAATTGTCATGACAACCCCATGAGATATGTTGACTTATTATTGCTCCCATTTTATAAGTGAGGAGACTACTTTTTAAACACCTTTATGCAGAATGTATTTTCACTTATCATAAAAATATTATCATATTACAAAAGTGTTCAACACTTATTTCCCGCTTCTCCCTCTTATAAACAGTGTAAGAATTCCCTCTTAGATACTTGTAGAGAAATAATACACTAACGTTATGTCCCTTTGGGTAAATTCATGCAGTCAACCATTTTTCTTCCCATTGGCTGAGATCCTGCCAAACAGAGATGAGCATTTGCATGGTGGCAAAGCAATGGACTTTTCTAGGCATAGGTCACTTCCAGTAAGGCAAGTCTTGCCAATGGAATCCCCCACATGGGATTCATTCTTTCATTCTAGTGTTTATTAATTCATTTGAAATATTTCCTGCACACTTTGATGTGCCCAGGTAGTGTAAAACCATAGCTGACCTCACAGAGTTTAAAAACCAGTGGGGAAAGAGAAACTAGAAATTCAACAAGTAAATATTTTAACAGCAATATTTAAGTTAGGATCTTGGCCAATGCAGGAAGGGCAGGGAGATATCAAATCCTGAAGGATATTTTATTCAGGTGAAATTTGAACTTTACCCTGAAGTAAATGAAAAGCTCTCAGGAATCTTTCTATAAATTAATTAATGAATTTGGACATAACTAAATAAATGTGCTTTTAAATGTTTAGGTTTAGATCCAGTCCTCCTTAAATTCATGTATTTCTTTTTCTTTTTCATTTTTAATTTAGTTTTGTATTTGGAGACCATGTAAAGTGATGCAAATCCCACTACCAATGTCCTCAAAAGATCTGGATTGAAATTCTTCTCTGTTTCTTACTAGCTCACTTATTAACCATATCCTCGAGGGCAGAGGTTCTCAAGCTGGAATGTGCAACAGAATCACCTGGAGGGCTTGTTAAACACAAATTGCTGGGCGTACCCCAGAGCTTCTGAGTCAGTAAGTCTGGAGTGAGACCTGAGAATCTGCATCTCTAACAGGTTCTCAGGTGATGCTGAGGCTGCTAGTCTGGGGACCACACTTTGAGTAATACTGCTCTAGGACAAGGCAATCTGAGTTTATTCTCCTTATTTATAGAGTGGATGTCATAATAACTTCCCTGCCTACTTTGCAGCCTTGTTGAGAAGAACAAATGATAAAGTGAGCATGGGAAATGCAAGCCCTTGCCAAATGTGAGATGATATTGGCCAGCAACTACTGTGTAACTCTGAGGGAAATGCTGTCATTATAAATGGGACAGAGAATCTCTGAGTTTCACAATGGCTTCTAAGGCTATGAAGTTCTGCCAGGTACCTTAACTTCAGCACTAGTCATTTTCTCTCAAGTATTTGAGAAGTTGTCTAAGTACCAGCAACTGAAACTCACAAGGTTTTTTTGTTCATTTGTCTGTTTTTAGGTTCAGTCATAAGGTTCATTCTCACCATTTCACCTTATCCATTTTCTGCTGCCAATAGACTTAACACTTATGGCAGAGGAGGTTTTAGTTCTTTCCTCTTTTTCTCCTACATCTGTCCATTGTTTTTGTTCAATAAATAATAGGCTACAGATGAAGACAAATAGAAATAGTATTAGGGGAGAGAATGGTTACTCAGTGGCAGTTAGGGGACAATGAGAGTATTTTAACTCTGTCCTTGAGAATGAATTGAATTCCAATGGGGTCAGACTTCACCTAATGAATTGTTTGGGTCTGGTTCTGTTTCTTGCCTAAAATCTGTGTCTAGAGTTGTTAAATAAAATACAGGTGCCCAGCTAAATTTGGATTCTAGATTTTTAAAAAAGGATATTATTTTGTTATAAGTATGTCCCAAATATTGCATTAGATATACTTATACTAAAAAAAGTATTCATCGTTTATCTTTAAATCTAAATTTATCCAGGCATAACATCTAGGTATTTTTCTTTGCAAAGTCTGGCAATCTTAGCTGTGCTCTATTACTAATGATATGGTAACTGTGGCTGAGAAACGTGTATAGAAACATGTGTACAGATGAAAAACATTCATCTACAAGCCCAGGATGAGCATATTGGTAGATGTTAAATCATAATCACATAGAGAGCATTTTTTAAAAAACATCTTTATTGGAGTATAATTGCTTTTCAATGGTGTGTTAGTTTCTGCTTTATAACAAAGTGAATCAGCTATACATGTACATATATCCCCATATCTCCTCCCTCTTGCAAAATACTAGCAAAGAGAATCTAACAGCACATTAAAAGGATCATACACCATGATCAAGTGGGGTTTATCCCAGGAATGCAAGGATTCTTTGATACATGCAAATCAATCAATGTGATACACCATATTAACAAACTGAAGGAGAAAAACCATATGATCATCTCAATAGATGCAGATAAAGCTTTCAACAAAATTCAACACCCAGTTATGATAAAAACCCTCCAGAAAGTAGGCATAGAGGGAACTTTCCTCAACATAATAAAGGTCATATATGACAAACCCACAGCCAACATTGTTCTCAATGGTGAAAAACTGAAACCATTTCCTCTAAGATCAGGAACAAGAAAAGGATGTCCACTCTCACCACTATTATTCAACATAGTTTTGAAAGTTTTAGCCACAGCAATCAGAGAAGAAAAAGAAATAAAAGGAATCCAAATCGGAAAAGTAGTAAAGCTGTCACCGTTTGCAGATGACATGATACGTAGAGGATCCTAAAGATGCTACCAGAAAACTACTAGAGCTAATCAATGAATTTGGTAAAGTAGCAGGATACAAAATTAATGCACAGAAATCTCTTGCATTCCTATACACCAATGATGAACAATCTGAAAGAGAAATTATGGAAACACTCCCATTTACCATTGTAACAAAAGGAATAAAATACCTAGGAATAAACCTACCTAGGGAGACAAAAGACCTGTATGCAGAAAACCATAAGACACTGATGAAAGAAATTAAAGATGATACAAACACATGGAAATATATACCATGTTCTTGGATTGGAAGAATCAACATTGTGAAAATGACTACCCAAAGCATTCTACAGATTCAGTGCAATCCCTATCAAACTACCACTGGCATTTTTCACAGAATTAGAACAAAAAATTTCACAATTTGTATGGAAACAGAAAAGACCCCGAATAGCCAAAGCAATCTTGAGAAAGAAAAACAGAGCTGGAGGAAATCAGGCTCCCGGACTTTAGACTATACTACAAAGGGAGCATTTTTAAAAGTACCACAAAGCAGACCCAACCCCAGAACAATTAAACCAGAATATTTGGAAATGCAACCAAGTCACTGATAGTTTTAGAAGCTCCACAGATGATTCTAATAAGCAGTCAAGAATGAGAGCTATTAAATTAAAAGAAGAAACATATCAGTGGTTCTTAGATGTGGCTGCCCACAAGAGGCTGGCAACTATTAAAAATCCCAAAGTCCAGGCTGTACCCAGGCCCATTAAATCAGATTCCCTGGAGACAGAACCAAGACATCAACTGGTTGTTAAAATCCCCAGATGATTCCAATGTACAGTCAAGGATGGAACCTTTATATTTAGTCAGTCAACCTGGCATATTCTCATGAGACACAGTGAAGTGTCTAAAAGTGTTAGAAGACCATAATAAGCATTTACAAATTATTGCATACAGTGCAATATAAACTTTTGATTTCCTAAATTTCAAAAATATATTTAAAAACATATTCCTGGTTACTTTTACATTCTAACTAGATTTTTCTTCCCTTTTGTCAACAACAGAATAATGTAAAGAAAGTTGAAAATATATAAAATTTAGTAGTATTCCTTGCCACTCTTATGCAGCAATCCCTGAGACATTACCAGTAAAATAATGCTTAGTGCTAAAACATTTCTTTGTCTTATCTTCCCAGTAACACCCCAGTGCACAACTCAAGGGGGCACCATTTACATAGAATATCATGTGAATGGTATATGCCAGAATTTTGATACTTGGTGACCCTGTGTGATTTTGACATTTTAAGTGTCATGGTAGATGGTTGAACATGTGTCTGTAATAGAAATTCAATCATTATTTGAATATGAGGCATGAAGAATTGAATATCCAAAACAAGTATATAAAAAATATGGGGGACTTCCCTGGTGGTGCAGTGGTTAAGTCTCTGCGCTCCCAATGCAGGGGGCCTGGGTTTGATCCCTGGTCAGGGAATTAGATCCCACGTGCATGCCGTGACTAGGAGTTCGCATGCCGCAACTAAGAAGCCTGCGTGCCGCAACTAAGGAGCCCACCTGCCGCAACTAAGACCTGGTGCAACCAAATACATAAGTAAATAAATATTTTTAAAAATATATCAAAATTAGAGAATAGGGCTTCCCTGGTGGCGCAGTGGTTGAGAGTCCGCCTGCCGATGCAGGGGACGCGGGTTCGTGCCCCGGTCTGGGAGGATCCCACATGCCGCGGAGCGGCTGGGCCCGTGAGCCGTGGCCGCTGAGCCTGTGCTCCGGAGCCTGTGCTCCGCAAGGGGAGAGGCCACAACAGTGAGAGGCCCGCCTACCGCAAAAAAAAAAAAAAAAATTAGAGAGTAAAAGCAGTTTACCATTACAGATATATTAAATTATCAAAATTTTGTGGGACAATGCTTTGGGAAGAAATTGGCTGGGCAGTTCTCACTCAGAACCTCTCATGGGACTGCAGTCAAATACCAGGTGGGGCTACAGTTATTCAAAGGCTAGACTGGGCTGCGTGTCCAAGATGACTCACTCACAGGACTGGCAGTTGATGCTGGCTGTTGGCGGCTGGGGCTGTCAAATTGAATGCCTACCTGCGGCCTCCCCGGCATGGTGGGCTCAGGGTAGTTTTATACATGGTAGCTAGTTTCCCCCAGAGTACACATCCCAAGAGAACCAATGGCCTTTTCTAAACTAGCCTTAGAAGTTATATAGCACTGTGGCCTTATTATATTGATTAGAGCAACCACAAGCCTGCTCAGACTTCACGAGTCAAACACTTTTGGAGCCATGACTATAACTATATTAATATTTAATTTAAGCCTCTCATTAAATTCAGTTAAAATTTCATCCAGAATGGGTAGTTAAGTTATTCTCAAGTAAATTCATTTTTAAAGCTCCAAGTAAGCCGAAAAACAGAGGACAAAAAGGAAAAAAGAAAATAAACCAAAATTCCTGACCTATTTGAAACCTAAAGATACTGAAGGATCTCTAGGCATCTAGATAGCCATAGGCTGTCCCTAATTGGGTTTGCTTCTGCAAGCACTTTCATGTGTACTCAAATGAGTAAAGCACAAAGTGAGAAGTTAGAAAGTTAAAATATATCACTTTTAAAGGCATTTCTTTTTTTTAATTTAATTTTATTTTTTATACAGCAGGTTCTTATTAGTTATACGTTTTATACATATTAGTGTATATATGTCAATCCCAATCTCCCAATTCATCACACCACTACCACCAGCCCCCCTCCCCGCCACTTTTCTTTTTTGGAATTCACCAATATTTCACAAGAAAGTTCACTTTTTTTTCCTAAATCTATATCAACAAATATTGTATGCATTATGAAGACTAGTTGCTTATCACTCTTTGTACTGATAATGTGTTTCTTTTCATAAAGCCTGTGGCATTCCTTTAGTATTTCTTGTGTGAATCTCTCTATGCATTTGTTAAAAATAAAGTAGAAAACAAATTTTAATTATTTGAATTGCCTCTAAAACATCTATTTTTTTAATCACAGGCCAATGTGGTAGTTAAAATTTTTAACATTACCAAAATGAAGCATATCTATTTCCAAAACACCATCTTAATCCACATGGCTGAATATTTTATTTTATGCAGGTTGTCTACAGCAAAGTGAAATGCCAAACTCAATATTAAATGTCAAGCTCCAACACAACCTTCTCTTTATACTCAAGGGGAAGACCTCTGATTTACCCCAGGACTGTTAGATCAATTGTGTCCCAAATACCAACAGACACATATACACATGAATGTAAAGAAACTATTCATTTTCTCTGTTCTGGGGAATCTCCTGTGAGATGATTCAAGCCCATCTATCACATCACTAAGGAAGAGTTTTGAGGCTGAACTAACTAGGAGGATAGAAACTGAAGGGAAGGCAGTCAATACCCATTGTGGCTGGTCTTCACCACCTGGGTGTGCTTCAGCTGGCCTGGAACTGTCAACCCAAACTGCAATTACTGACCTTGCTAGGGGCTGTGGCTCCCTGGAGGCAGCAGGGAGAGAGGGAATGATGGATGCTCATGGTGTTTTCTACAAACAGGAGGAATAATTACGAAGTATTCATGCTGTCACGACTACAGTGCTGGGTCTCAGGAGGATCATAAGATTAAAATCGTTAGATTTTGGAATGAAAATAGGTTCAGTGAGAGTTCACTTCAAGTTCTCATTAAAATTTTTATAAGAGAGAAGGAAAAGCACATGCCTTTATCACAGAGCAATTATAACTTATAAGCTTGGTGACAAGCAGTATGAAAGAACTCCCCAAGCAATATTTTATTTCACGGAGCTGTTTTTCCCTTCAAAACTATGAATATAGTTTCACTATAAAAAGTTCCATTTTGTTGGTCGTAAACAGTATCATACAATTTTGCAATATGCATGCCTACAAAAAAGATGTTTTACTTATATGCACTAATTCTCTTATAATGCACTTATGTGCACTATTTTATATCTGAGACATTCTAAAAATCTTTGTAATGAAATTTTATCAATGATTTTATTTTTATACAAAAATTATCTTTTTAGGGGCTTCCCTGGTGGCGCAGTGGTTGAGAGTCCGCCTGCCGATGCAGGGGACACAGGTTCGTGCCCCGGTCCGGGAAGATCCCACGTGCCGCGGAGCGGCTGGGCCTGTGAGCCATGGCTGCTGAGCCTGCGCGTGCGGAGCCTGTGTTCCGCAACAGGAGAGGCCACAACAGTGAGAGGCCCGCGTATCGCAAAAAAAAATAAATAAATAAATTATCTTTTTAAACTAAAATATATCCTCCTATAACAATATTCTATAGTTTTTGGACAGCATTTCTGAGGTGTGATTTACATACAATAAAATTCACTTTTTTTTTTTTTTTTGTGGTACGCAGGCCTCTCACTGTTGTGGCCTCTCCCATCACGGAGCACAGGCTCCGGACGCGCGGGCCCAGAGGCCATGGCTCACGGGCCCAGCCGCTCCGTGGCATGTGGGATCCTCCCGGACCGGGGCACGAATCCGTGTCCCCTGCATTGGCAGGCGGACTCTCAACCACTGCGCCACCAGGGAAGCCCAAAATTCACCATTTTAAGTGTTCAGTTCAATGAGTTTTAGTAAATTTATACATTTGCACAGCTATCACCACAACCCAATTTTAGACCCTTCAGTCTTTTGTGACTGGATTCTTTCACTCAGCATAATCTCCTCGGAGATTCATTTATGTTATGATATGTATCAGCAGTTTATTTGTTTTTATGGAGCATCATTCTATTGTATACCTATACTATATTTTATTTATCCACTCACTAGTTAATGAAAGTACAAAGAGTCTCCAGTTTGTGGCTGCTCTGAATAATTTTAGTCTGAACAATTAAGTGCAAGTGTTTGTATGGACATGTTTCCATTTATCTTGAGTGGATATCTAGGTGTGGAGCTGCTGGGTTTTATAATAAATGTACATTTCAAAGTGGCTATACTGATTTACATTTGCACCAGCAACGTGTGAGGGCATTAGCTCCTCTACTTATATGCTAATATTTAGTACTGTCATTCTTTTGGATTTTAGCCATTCTAGCGGGTGTGATGTGATATTTCAATATGATTTTAATTTGCATTTTCCTAATGACTAATGATGTTGAATATCTTTTCATGTGCTTATTGGCCATTTGTAAATGTTCACTGGCGAAGTGTCTATTTGAATATTTTACCTGTTTTCATGTTGGGTTTTCTTATTATTGAGCTGCATACATTTTCTAGGTTCTAGATAAAAGTCTTTTATCTGATATATAATTTGCACATACTTTTTCCAAGTCTGTGGCTTAGTTTTTCATTGCCTTAATGATATCTTCTGAAGAACAAAAGAGTTTATGTGGATGAAATTTAATTTATTAATACTTTATTATACTGTTCATCCTTTTGGTATCAAAAGAAGTCTTGGCCTGCCCCAAGGTCACAGAGATTATCTCCTATGTTTTCTTCTAGACATTTCATAGTTTCATCTCTTAACTCTAGTATTTTTTATAAAGATTTATTTATTTGTCACAGACAAGGCTGATATTTCTAGCATGTAGGCAAGCAGTTATTTATGTCTGGCAACTGGTTTGATGGGTCAGTGACTAGGCAGTATCACCTGTAAACTACTTTAAATATAATTTCTAATTGTATGTAATAGTCTTTAACAGACAAGTCACACACTTTATTTAGTATACATATATGCAGGAATACATCAAATATCTATAATTCTTACTCCACAGTTTTATAAAAAGAGCTAAAGGATGGCATATCTCAGGATTCAGGTCTGTGGTATGGGTGGTTGTTTAGAGGAGAAAAGAGTAAGCAGAAATGGGACATGGCATTTATGTGACACAGTAGGACACAATAGCTGCAGGGAGAATTTGCCCAACCACAGGCTTAATAGTTATGAATCAATATGATGGGTCATTACAATGCTGCCCCCAAAATATGAATTTCTCTAGTGAGAGTTGGGGCAAAAAGCTACAAGGCCTGAGATGCAGTAGGATCCAGGTAGGGAGTTACAAACTAATGTCAGGGGAGCTGACTCTACTACTTGAAAGTTCACAGAAGCAACTATTACAAGATAGCAAGGTCTGGAAGCATTGGGCCTCAGGAATCTAGGCAAGGTTTTTGTCTCCAGGAAATGACTTAGCCAGAAGACAGGGTTCAAGGAAGACAGATGTTTTATTGAACAATTTTCTAGAAACAGGAACCAAGCAGACAGTTAAAGGGACTGCTGCATATGGTGGGACTAACGCTTGGGAATAATTTAAGTTCCTGGTTGTTAATCATTAAAATGTTACAATTCACTTTAACAGCCCTTATTTCCAAATTGTCTTGCCCCAATAAGCAGGGCCTTCATTATCTCCCTTGTAAGCTATTATGATAGTCTTCTAATCTGTCCCATTGTTCACAGTCCTTCACTTCTCTAAGGTATTCTGCACACCATTCCTAGATTGACTATCTTCAGGTGTGGTTTCTATAAAATCTCTCTGAAATATAAAATATTTAACAGTTTGCCATTGCTCATCAAATTAGGTTCAAATTCCTCATCCTAGCACTGAACACTGTCAAAAATGAGCAAATCTATATTTGTACATCTAGAGTTACCATGATAGAACGCTTGGTGCTCATAACAATTCTACTTCTTAAACTCTGCATACTCCTTCCAGCAGAAATCACAATCTCAGCTCACCAAAATCCTCCCAGCCTTCAAGCTTGTCCCAAATGCTACCTCTTCAACGAAACACTTCCCCATCTCCTAAAGTTGAAACTATATTTTTCCTCCTTTCAACTTTTATGTTGTCTAGATCAGTGGTGGACAAACTATGGCCCACAGGCCAAATCAGTCTCACTGTGTCTTATTGGAACACAGCCATGCTCATTCATTTACCTGTTATCTGCAGCTACATTCATGTTGCAATGGCTTGAAGTTGAGCAGTTGTGACAGAGACCGCAAGGCTCAGAAAGCCAAAAACATTTACTATCTGGCCTTTTACATTAAAAGTTTTCTGACCCCAGATCTAGATGATGCTGATTAGGGAAATACAAATTTTTATAACTAATTGTCCTAGTTAAAGAAAATATTTAAAATACAGATTTTTGTAATATAATATCACCATGATGTAATCACCAACTACTGTTCACTTCAATGTTATCTGAGGTGGTCCAAGGATCCATTTGAACACTGTGTCTGTCTCTCTGTGTGTGTGTGTGTGTGTGTGTGTGTGTGTGTGTGTGTGTGTGATTTGACTACCCAAGTAGTACAATCCTTTTCACACACATTCTTGTATCAATCTGGCAGTGATCCATACTTCAGGATGTTGAATTAATTATTCAAATGTGTTACCTAACTTACTGCCATAAAATATTTATGGTGTATGACTGAACTTTTCAGAACAGAGGCAGATAAAAGCTGGTATAAATTGCATAATAAAATTTTATTTTAATGGAATAGTTTGGGCTTAAGATTCTTCTGTAAAATAGTTTTTTTAATGCAATTTCAAGTGTTATTAGAAAATATTTTACTGTATATAAATAATGATCAAAATATACATGTATGTAAATGTTCTTCCATTCCCCTTAGTTAATCAAAAGAGTCAATAAAAGGTCAATAAAAAAAGTGGTTGGTATTAAAGCTTTGGAAAGCTTGGAGACTTCTGTAAGAGACAGGCCCCTTTCTAATCTCTGCTGGCCATGACTTTCGTTGTTGTTGCTATTGTATCCTCCACATCTCGTATAGTTCACAGCATTTAGTTGTGGTTCAATACATATTTTTTAAAATAAATGAATGATTCATTTCTCCATTTTTCTATTCTATGACTTGGGAAAATCCTGGTGTAACACTTCCAAGTAAACAACTTTCCTTTAACCAAAGTCTTAGCCCATATTCAATCGCATGCCACCCAACTGAGTGGCACCAATACAAGTTTTCTAGCAGTTTGCCATGACTACTAGCACATCCGTCTCCCTGCACCCCTGCCCCAGCAAACTTGCCCTGACTTCGGCAATGATTATCAACCAATACCATTTACTTCTTTCATTTCTTAGGCTGAGATCTCTGAAAAGCAAGATGTTGTGCCACTTCCAAAAAGTGCAACAAAATATTTGAACGAAATTCAACTTAGAGTGGATGTTTTAAGGTGTTTTAACTCCAGGGATACAAGAAAACATTTTCTTTTTTCCTCTGGGGGGTAAATGTGGGATTTTATACATAGGAAATTTTGTTTCCACAATTTTAAAAAACTGGTCAGACAGGAAATACTTTGGTTGTTTGTTTTCTATTAATTTCGTCAAATCAGGGAAATTTTCAGCGATACACTGCCTTTAAAGGGATAAGTACATTTCATTGCATGTCTAATCTAAAATTTTGCAAAGGCTCATTATCACCCAGTGAGTGGTATCAGTGTTTTGTTTTAGACACACATTCATCAGTGATGTGAATAATTAGAGAAGGAAAGAGTGATGACTCAGGATTTTCTTTAACATTTTTTTCTCTCATAATTTTCACTTTTTTAATTAAATTAAAAGGAGAAATGAAGTTACTTTTAAGTAGGAAATTAAATGAAGAACCCCATGGCAATGCAATAGAAATGTGTTTTTTTCTTAATTAAAAAGACAAAGGCCATGCAATATGAAAATGTAAGGGCCTCAATTATGAACTCACATTATATATTTGTGATAAAACTTTGGATAACTACTTAATTAAATTTATATTTTGTTATAATTTATATTAACCCTTAAGCAGATTTCTGGGGTAGGGGCAATTTTAAATATGCTCCCCTAAATACCACAGGACTTTTACATTTATTTTGATGCTCAAGAGTAAAGCCTTTCAAGGTAAAAGTTCCTCTGCCTCAACACTTTCATATAATTAAAACTTAACACGGCTTCTTTTCCTTTTGAAAAAGTCATTGAAGTGTATATTATAATCTGAGTTTAAAAAAGTGTTCTCTTTCAATACTTCAGGTAGCACTCAAAGCTTAAGAAACACTTTTAGTCATTCTAGAGATAACTGTTGGGATTCTGTTTGTGTTAAAACAAGAACCAAGAAAATTTATTGAAAAGGAAAAGTCTATAAAAGATTTTATTAAAAAATATGTCACAGAAAAGAGATATGTAAAAAATGTCATTAGTTGTGGTCATATATCTCTGGCCAATGTCATCTATAGTTGGATTCTATCACTTTTCATTGAACAGAAGTAAATTTTCTGAGCCTTCACCGTGCTTCAGATGTCAGGATCTCCCTCTCTCCTGCCTTCCACCTCCACACCAAAAAGATGGAACTACCAATTTGCTGCTTTTGCCTGCAGGTATTCATCTACTATGCATGACAAGTTATTCTTGCTTTAAAGTGGAAACATGAAAGATTTTTGAGTGGGAGAGAAGGGTGCCTTATATATACTCACTTACTTGGTGATGGTATCTTTCAATGATTTTCTAGCCATGTTTATCATAATCTTTCATTCCTGATGGTTTTATTGATTACTGAACAATTTTACTACTTGATTTTTCTATTTTCTCCTACACTTTAGAATTTTTTTCTATTGATTCCTAGTTACTTTCCTGGTTTCTTGCCCATTTTTGCCCTTCTGCTGGTATGAATGTATACTTAGATTGATGCTTGTCTGTTTAAACTTCTCCTATCTTGCTCTGACAATGTGTGGTACACACATTGCCCTAATTCAAAAATGCTCACCCATCCCCAACTACTAATCCACTTGTTGGCCAATTTTGAGATTCAGTGAGGGACAGGCTAAGTCTCATGCCTGTCCAATAGTCTGTTCATCATACCACCAGCTCCAACTCTAATCCTGCTACCTTCCAACTTGGGTAGACATACTACAACGTGAAGGCTTTTCAGGGAGTATACAAACATAGATATATTTAAGGGAATCCATTTCCAGATCTTCAGCTTTTGGATATATCTAAAATTGATCTGATAATATGCCTGTGATCAGCCTTTCCTCTTTCCCAATCATTTTTCTCTGAATTTAAAAAAGAAAGTTTCCAGAAATAAACCCATGTATATATGGTCAATTAATATTTGACAAGGGAGCCAAGAACACTCAGTAGAGAAAAGATAATCTTTTCAATAAATTGTGTTGGGAAAACTGGATATTCTCATGCCAAAGAATGAAACTGGACCCCTATCTTACACACCATTTACAAAAATTAACTCAAAACAGGTATTGCTCCAAGGAGTAAAACCCTCCAGGACATCAAACAAAGGAATTGTTAGAGAATGAATTAGTCCTTTGAAAGAGTCCATTTCTTAAAGAAATATTAAAAGGGATAGACCCGTATATTATCTGAGAAACAAACTATGGGAAAATCTCTGTCTCTGTCTCAGATTATCTTACTTTAGGACATTTTCCATAAATCAAATGAGTAAAATATCCAGCTTCAAAGTTTCAACAAGAATGTATTTATAGCACATATAACATACAAAGGAGCTTATGTTCTTTGGAACTCTTTAAATATACGATGAAATGTTTTATATTTAAAATGTGAGAGAGATTACATAGTTTTTCCAAATTCCTTTAGAGTTCTTTGAGGAAAACAACTTGAAGACCACTAGAACTTCTCAACCATAATTGCACAAAAGAATCACTTGAAGTTGCTTTAAAAAAAAATACAGATATTCAGGTACCACTGGGGAATCTCTGAAGCTAGGATCTGGTTCTCATGACAAAATTTTCTAAAAGCTCCCCCGGGTGATTATCCCTTGCAGTCAAGGTTGAGAACCACTGCATTGTGATCTACTAATAAGGATGATCTTATAATCATTTTTAATGTTATTTTATTTTTTTTTTTACACAGCAGGTCCTTATTAGTCATCAATTTTATACACATCAATGTATACATGTCAATCCCAATCACCCAATTCATCACACCCACACCCCCACCCCCACACCCCGCGGCTTTCCGTCCTTGGTGTCCATACGTTTGTTCTCTACATCTGTGTCTCAATTTTTTTCCTGCAAACCGGTTCATCTGGACGATTTTTCTATGTTCCACATATATGTGTTAATATGCGATATTTGTTTTTCTCTTTCTGACTTACTTCACTCTGTAGGACAGTCTCTAGATGCATCCACGTCTCTACAAATGACCCAATTTCGTTCTTTTTTATGGCTGAGTAATATTCCATTGTATATATGTGCCACATCTTCTTTATCCATTCGTCTGTCGATGGGCATTTAGGTTGCTTCCATGAGCTGGCTATTATAAATAGTGCTGCAATGAACGTTGGGGTGCTTGGGTCTTTTTGAATTATGGTTTTCTCTGGATATATGCCGAGTAGTGGGATTGCTGGGTCATATGGTAATTCTATTTAGTTTTTAAGGAACCTCCATACTGTTCTTCATAGTGGCTGTATCAATTTACATTCCCACCAACAGTTCAAGAGGGTTCCCTTTTCTCCACACCCTCTCCAGCATTTGTTGTTTGTACATTTTCTGATGATGCCCATTCTAACTGGTGTGAGGTGATACCTCATTGTAGTTTTGATTTGCATTTCTCTAATAATTAGTGATGTTCAGCAGCTTTTCATGTGCTTCTTGGCCATCTGTACATCTTCTTTGGAGAAATGTCAATTTAGGTCTTCTGCCCATTTTTGGATTGGGTTGTCTGTTTTTTTCATATTGAGCTGCATGAGCTGTTTATATATTTTGGAGATTAATCCTTTGTCCGTTGATTCGTTTGCAAATATTTTCTCCCATTCTGACGGTTGTCTTTTCATCTTGTTTATGGTTTCCTTTGCTGTGCAAAAGCTTTGAAGTTTAATTAGATCCCATTTGTTTATTTTTGTTTTTATTTCCATTTCTCTAGGAGGTGGATCAAAAAAGTTCTTGCTGTGATTTAAGTCAAACAGTGTTCTTCCTATGTTTTCCTCTAAGAGTTTTATAGTGTCTGGTCTTACATTTAGGTCTCTAATGCATTTTGAGTTTATTTTTGTATATGGTGTTAGGGAGTGTTCTAATTTCATTCTTTTACGTGTAGCTGTCCAGTTTTCCCAGCACCACTTATTATGAGTCTGTCTTTTCTCCACTGTGTATCCTTGACTCCTTTGTCATAGATTAGGTGACCATAGGTGCGTGGGTTTATCTCTGGGCTTTCTATCTTGTTCCATTGATCTATGTTTTTGTTTTTGTGCCAGTACCATATTGCCTTGATTACTGTAGCTTTGCAGTATAGCCTGAAGTCAGGGAGTCTGATTCCTCCAGCTCCGTTTTTTTCCCTCAAGACTGCTTTGGCTATTTGGGGTCTTTTGTGTCTCCATACAAATTTTAAGATTTTTTGTGCTAGTTCTGTAAAAAATGCCATTGGTAATTTGATAGGGATTGCATTCAATCTGTAGATTGCTTTGGGTAGTATACTCATTTTCACAATATTGATTCTTCCAATCCAAGAACATGGTATATCTCTCCATCTGTTGGTATCCTCTTTAATTTCTTTCATCAGTGTCTTATAGTTTTCTGCATACAGGTCTTTTGTCTCCCTAGGTAGGTTTATTCCTAGGTATTTTATTCTTTTTGTTGCAATGGTAAATGGCACTGTTTCCTTAATTTCTCTTTCAGATTTTTCATCATTAGTGTATAGGAATGTCAGAGATTTCTGTGCATTAATTTTGTATCCTGCAACTTTACCAAATTCACTGATTAGCTCTAGTAGTTTTCTGGTGGCATCTTTAGGATTCTCTATGTATAGTATCATGTCACCTGCAACAGTGACAGTTTTACTTCTTTTCCATTTTGGGTTCCTTTTTCTTCTCTGATTGCCATGGCTAGGACTTCCAAAACTATGTTGAATAATAGTGGTGAGAGTGGACATCCTTGTCTTGTTCCTGATCTTAGAGGAAATGCTTTCAGTTTTTCTCCATTGAGAATGATGTTTGCTGTGGGTTTGTCGTATATGGCCTTTATTATGTTGAGGTAGGTTCCATCCGTGCCCACTTTCTGGAGAGTTTTTATCATAAATGTGTGTTGAATTTTGTCAAAAGCTTTTTCTGCATCTATTGAGATGATCATATGGTTTTTATTCTTCAATTTGTTAATATGGTGTATCACATTGATTGATTTTGCATATATTGAAGAATCCTTGCATCCCTGGGATAAATCTCACTTGATCGTGGTGTATGATCCTTTTAATGTGCTGTTGGATTCTCTTTGCTAGTATTTTGTTGAGGATTTTTGCATCTATATTCATCAGTGATATTGGTCTGTAATTTTCTTTGTTTGTGGTATCTTTGTCTGATTTTGGTATCAGGGTGATGCTGACCTCATAGAATGAGTTTGGGAGTGTTCCTTCCTCTGCAATTTTTTGGAAGAGTTTGAGAAGGATGGGTGTTAGCTCTTCTCTAAATGTTTGATAGAATTCACCTGTGAAGCCATCTGGTCCTGGACTTTTGTTTGTTGGAAGATTTTTGATCACAGTTTCAATTTCATTACTTGTGATTGGTCTGTTCATATTTTCTATTTCTTCCTGGTTCAGTCTTGGAAGGTTATACATTTCTAAGAATTTGTCCATTTCTTCCAGGTTGTCCATTTTATTGGCCTAGAGTTGCTTGTAGTAGTCTCTTAGGATGCTTTGTATTTCTGCAGTGTCTGTTGTAACTTCTTCTTTTTCAGTTCTAATTTTATTGATTTGAGTCCTCTCCCTCTTTTTCTTGATGAGTCTGGCTTATCAATTTTGTTTATCTTCTCAAAGAACCAGCTTTTAGTTTTATTGTTCTTTGCTATTGTTGTCTTTGTTTCTATTTCATTTACTTCTGCTCTGATCTTTATGATTTCTTTCCTTCTGCTAACTTTGGGTTTTGTTTGTTCTTCTTTCTCTAGTTCCTTCAGGTGTAAGGTTAGATTGCTTATTTGAGATGTTTCTTGTTTCTTGAGGTAGGCTTGTATAGCTATAAACTTCCCTCTTAGAACTGCTTTTGCTGCATCCCATAGGTTTTGGATCGTCGTGTTTTCATTGTCATTTGTCTCTAGGTATTTTTTAATTTCCTCTTTGATTTCTTCAGTGATCTCTTGGTTATTTAGTACCGTATTGTTTAGCCTCCATGTGTTTGTATTTTTTACATTTTTTCCCTGTAAATCATTTCTAATCTTACAGCATTGTGATCAGAAAAGATGCTTGATATGATTTCAATTTTCTTAAATTTACTGTGGCTTGATTTGTGACCCAGGATGTGATCTATCCTGGAGAATATTCCATGCGCACTTGTGAAGAAAGTGTAATCTGCTATTTTTGGATGGAATGTCCTATAAATATGAATTAAATCTCTCTGGTCTATTGTGTCATTTAAAGCTTCTCTCTCCTTATTTATTTTCATTTTGGATGATCTACCATTGGTTTCAGTGAGGTGTTAAAGTCCCCCACTATTATTGTGTTACTGTCGATTTCCTCTTTTATACCTGTTAGCAGTTGCCTTATGTATTGAGGTGCTCCTATGTTGGGTGCATATATATTTATAATTGTTATGTCTTCTTCTTGGATTGATCCCTTGATCATTATGTAGTGTCTTTCCTTGTCTCTTGTAACATTCTTTATTTTAAAGTCTATTTTACCTGATATGAGTATTGCTACTCCAGCTTTCTTTTGACTTTCATTTGCATGGAATATCTTTTTCCATCCCCTCACTTTCAGTTTGTATGTGTCCCTAGGTGTGAAGTGGGTCTCTCATGGACGGCATATAGTTGGGTCTTGTTTTTGTATCCATTCAGCCAGTCTATGTCTTTTGGTTGGAGCATTTAATCCATTCACGTTCAAGGTAATTATCGGTATGTATGTTCCTATGACAATTTTCTTAATTGTTTTGGGTTTGTTTTTGTAGGTCCTTTTCTTCTCTTATGTTTCCCACTTAGAGAAGTTCCTTTAGAATTTGCTGTAGAGCTGGTTTGGTGGTGCTGAATTCTCTTAGCTTTTGCTTGTCTGTAAAGCTTTTGATTTCTCCATCGAATCTGAATGAGATCCTTGCTGGGTAGAGTAATCTTGGTTGTAGGTTCTTTCCTTTCGTCACTTTAAGTATATCATGCCACTCCCTTCTGGCTTGTAGAGTTTCTGCTGAGAAATCTGCTCTTAACCTTATGGGAGTTCTCTGGTATGTTATTTGTCATTTTCCCTTACTGCTTTCAATAATTTTTCTTTGTCTTTAATTTTTGCTTGTTTGATTACTATGTGTCTCAGCGTGTTTTCCTTTGGTTTATCCTGTATGGGACTCTCCACGCTTCCTGGACCTGGGTGGCTATTTCCTTTCCCATGTTAGGTAAGTTTTTGACTATAATCTCTTCAAATATTTTCTCTGGTCCTTTCTCTCTCTCTTCTCCTTCTGGGACACCTATAATGCGAATGTTTTTGCGTCTAATGTCGTCCCAGTGGTCTCTTAGGCTATTTTCATTTCTTTTCATTCTTTTTTCTTTATTCTGTTCCACAGCAGTGAATTCCACCATTCTGTCTTCCAGGTCACTTATCCATTCTTCTGCCTCAGTTATTCTGCTATTGATTCCTTCTAGTGTAGTTTTCATTTCAGTTATTGCATTGTTCATCTCTGTTTGTTTGTTCTTTAATTATTCTAGGTCTTTGTTAAACATTTCTTGCATCTTCTCGACCTTTGCCTCCATTCTTTTTCCGAGGTCCTGGATCATCTTCACTATCATTATTCTGAATTCTTTTTTCTGGAAGGTTGCCTATCTCCACTTCATTTAGTTGTTTTTCTGGGGTTTTATGTTGTTCCTTCATCTGGTACATAGCCCTCTGCCTTTTCATCTTGTCTATGTTTCTGTGAATGTGGTTTTTTCCCCACAGGTTGCAGGATCGTAGTTCTTCTTGCTTCAGCTGTCTGCCCTCTGGTGGATGAGGCTATCTAAGAGGCTTGTGCAAGTCCCTAATGGGAGGGACTGGTGGTGCGTAGAGCTCGATTTTGTAATCATTTTGAAGTCAACAATCCTAATATTTCTCCCTATGTAATTCTGTGGCTGTAGTAATTGATAAGGATTGTTCTCTTGGTAACTACTAATCTTGAAACTAGACTATAACACATGATAACCTAAAAATCCAATTATTTATGTGTCTTGGATTTTTTTTCCTAGTAAATAACTGCTTGGCATATAATCGTAAGGTCATATATACCTGTGAACTAAAAGTACATTTTACTTGACATATAAGCATTGTGAACTAAAAGTATCTTTTATTTCCTGCCTTTAAAGTAATAGTCATAAAGACAATATTAAGCCAGGGTAAATCATTCTTACAGCATTTATATTGCGTCCAGCTTCTCATTATGTGGGAAAAATAATCTGTATAAACTCTCAAAGGGGCACACTACACTGCTTGACAAGTGTAAATTCACAGACCCATTGTGGAAAGTGGCACAGTAGTTCTTTATTCGTAATTCCTCCTTCCACTTAATTTAATAGGCACTCGTTTGAGTACCTAAAACAGGTTTGTCCTAAGTTTCTGCTGGCAATGTAAAGCTTAATTGTTACTTCCAAAAATATTTACGGAGCATCCACCCTGGGCCTGACATTGCTGTAGGTGCTTAAGATACAGTTGAGAATGAAACAGACAAAAATCCCTTACTGAGCTTGGAGAAGGTGGTCCCTACCCTAAAGCATCTTAAAACCAAATGTTAAAAAAGCTATACTATCCATGAGGGAAGAGTATGTCATGTTTTTATTGTTAACTAAAATTTGTGGAATTGATTGATAAATCACAAAAATCTTCCCCAGCCCCACCTAATTGTCTTCTAAATAATTCAATAAAAGATAGGTACACTCCCTGGCATTAGCTTCAAGGGGACTGCCATCCCAGAGAGACATTTTCTCACTGTCATTTTGCAATATATTTCCCACACATGTAATGAGTGACTTCACTGGAGTGGGCACATTTTCTATCCCAACATTTTACTGCCTAAACCTGAGTGAGAATCAGCTCTGGAAAATTAATCTAAAACCCAAAGAGAAGTAACTAGAGAAGAGAGACACTTCTTAAGTGAAGCAAATTACACACATATCCTACAGTTTAATATTAAAAATAGTAAATTTAATGCTGCTTTATTTATAATGATAGCTTTACTCTTTTAGAGATAGAGATTTTTGACACTTGATGAGATCAATTTGTTATCTTGGTTTCAAAACTCCCAGGTTTTTTTAAATTACTTGATATTTCTTACTTTGTCATCTTGACTTTGATTAACTGCATAACTTTTTCCATGACAAGTGTTTCTCTTCTTCTTTTACGAAACATTAATCCATATCCTGGTATGCATAATAAGTCTTAGAACAATTCTGCATTGAAACTTGTATTCCTTCCTTATTAATATAAATTACAGAACTAATGGAAAATATCATATTTGTTAAGTTTATTTTCTGCTCTAATTTTAAATTAATTTTCTTTTCTGTTTAATCACCAAATACCCTTTTGTTCTGAGTAATGACAAGCAAAATGAGTACTGATATTAATGTGGGACCACTATTTTCACAAATACATTTTTAACAGGAATGTTACTGCCTCAGTCTGTCTGTCTCTCTCTCTAGACAGAGAGAGAGAGACAGACAGAGGAAGGCAGAGATAGAGAGAGAACCAGTTCAAATTCCTAAATAAGAACAAATGACCCCTTAGAGATTAATTCATAAAAGAATTCAATTCTACATCCCAGATCACAATAAAATTATGATTAAAATGCTTTTAAAAATCTACTATAGTTCTTTTTTCCCATCAGGCATAAGGTAAACATAAACATTTTCCATCTTATATATAAACAAATTTTCCCTATCTTTTTGCACTTGCCTCCTTTGAACTTGATTGTTTCTCACCAATTATTAATGTCATTGTGATTCCTTAAGATAAATACCAACCCACCACCATGTAATTTGCTATCATACACAAATATTGGCACCCTAATCATGTATGGAAAGTGGTAAATAAATATTTTGGAATTATTTTCCAAATTTGACATAGTTCAGGAGCTATTTTATGAGAATTGCTCACAGATTTCTATTTAAGGCACTGACAAGCATGAATATATTTAAGGTGGTTTTGAATATGAAGATGCCACTTCATTTTAATGACTTTCACTTGAATTAAGCATTAATATAAAATAAGTGCTTCAGAAGAAATATAAAATACAGAAATGTGCAATTAAAAAATTTTTTTTGAATGATTTGATATGCATTAACTATTTGAGGCATAAAGTTACATACATATCCATTTCTACTGCTTGTGAGTTGAAGCTATATCTCTTTATAATACACAGTATATGAAAAATATTAGACCACGGGTCAGCAAACTGGCCTGTGGGAAAAACCTAGCTCCTTCCTTATTTTTATAAATAAAGTTTTATTGGAACACAGTCATGATCATTTTATTACGTATTGTCTGTGGCTGCTTTCATGCCTCAACAGCAGAGATGAGTAGCTGTGACAGAGACCACCTGGCTTGCAAAGCCTACAATATTTACTCTCTAGCCTTTTGCAGAAAAAGTTTGCCCACCCCTCTATTAGATAGTTGAAAATGTATGTGTATGCGTATGTATGTGTTTCTCTTCCTGGTGTCTTTAAAACCCATCACATCCTCTCAACACACTGAAGCCATCTCAGCACTTATTAGATGGTAAAGTACTGAATTTTTTTCCTCTAACACTAGCTAAATATTCCTAATTGATAACATATTTTCCCATTATGCTAAAATGGACTTAGATTTGTCAGCTTAAGCCCTCATTAGAAAGCCAAAGATTGGGAAATTTTCCTTTCTACCTTGACACTTTCTAACCAGTTGGCATTTCCCAAGTCATTAAGCTCATGATAGTAAAATTGCTGATACTGTCAAGGAAGTAGAAATTGAAAGCTAAAAAGCATACCAGCTGTCAAGAGAATTCCCTTAATATAGATTTCTTCCCCTGAGTCTTTTCTCCTTTCATTTATTTATCATTTCTTTCCTCTTTTTTCCTTTGAGTCAATTAAATATGTTCTTATTTTCAATAGGAAGAACACTGGTACATAACTAAAGTGTCTTATAAAATAAGATTACTTTATTCCGCCTTATATTCTGTATGTGTGTGTACGTGTAGGTGTGTGCATTTGTACACATAAGTTAGTCTTGTTTAAAACAAGCTTTGTTTATTGGTCAACACTGCAAAATGTTTCTTCACTATTAAAGGGAGATTCCCGGAAAAAAAGGGATACATTACTACTAGCACTTCACCCACAGAGCCCAATTTAGATTTAGCAAGATGTTTTTCACTGTCCAGATATACTGTTAGAAAAGCTAGGGGAATTTAAAAAATGACCACCCGGTGGGCATGTTTAAAAGAATCTGATTTAAATTACTATTTTAGCTACATCTTTAGAACAACACATCCATATCTCATAGTGAAAATGGTAAATCACTGCAGTATCTCTTATACTTTATGTTCTCTCCCTCTCTCTTACTCATTCTCTCACACATACAGACAACACTCATACTTGCACATTACTGCTACCCCAATCATTAAACTGCCAATACTCTACTTTGACCCAGAGGATGGGTTAAGAGCATCATTCTTAGGAATACATCTGGGTTCAAATCCTGGCTATTTCACAACCCCACCCCACCCCCAACGACACAGCCATTGATCCTGGACAAGTTATTTACCAATCTCTGTCTTAGTTTCCTTATCTACAAAATGGGGGGAAGAGTACTTCTCGTTGGATTGTTATAACTGTTAAATAAGATAATACCTGTTGTTATGGACTGAACGTCTGTGTCCCCCCTCCCAAAATTCATATGATGAAGTCTTAACCCCCAATGTGATGGTATTTGGAGCTGGGGCCTTTGGGAGATCATTAGGTTTAGATGAAGTTATGAGGACAGGGCCTTCATGATGAGATTAGGGCCCTCATTAAAAGAGGAAGAGACACCAGAGCTCTCCCTCTCTGACATGTGAGGACACACTGAGACAGTGGCTACCTGTAAGCCAGGAAGCGCCCTCACCAGGAACCAAATCTGCCAGCACCTTGATCTTAGACTTCCCAGCCTCTAGCATGATGATAAATAAATGTCTGTTGTTTAAGGCACCTATCCTATGGACCTAAAGACAGTCATACAGAGTAAAGTAAGTCAGAAAGAGAAAAACAAATATTGTATAGTATCGCTTATATGTGGAATCTAGAAAAATGGTACAAATGAACTTATTTGAAAAGCAGAAATAGAGACACAGATGTAGAGAACAAACATACAGATACCAAGTGGGGAAGGGGGGATGGGATGAATTGGGAGATTGGAATTGACATATATACACTATGATGTATAAAATAGATAACTAATGAGAACCCACTGTATAGCACAGGGAATTCTACTCAATGCTCTGTGGTGACCTAGATGGGAAGGAAATCCAAAAAAGAGGGGATATATGTATACATATAGCTGGTTCACTTTGTTGTACAGCAGAAACTAACAAAACATTGTAAAGCAACTAAACTCCAATAAAAATTAATTTTAAAAAAAGGCACCCATCCTATGGAATTTTTTATTCGTAGTTTTTCTTAGATAAAATTTATGTATCACATTGTGTGAGTCTGAAGTGTACAATATGTTGATATGATACATTTATATATTACAATATGATTACCACCATAGCTTTAGCTAACACCTCTAACACTCACTTAATTATCATTTCTTTTTTGTAGTTAGAACATTTAAGATCTAGTCTCTTAGCAACTGTTAAGTATATAATACAGTATTGTTGACTATAATCACTAAGCTCTACGTGAGATCCCCAGAAATTATTCATCCTGTAGTTGCAAAGTTGTATCTTTTAATATCTCCCCAATTCCCCCAGCCCCCAGCCCCTGGTGACCACCATTCTACTCTTTGTTTCCATAAATTTGGTTTGTTTAATTTCCACATATAAGTGATATTATGCAATATTTGTCCTCCTTTGGCTTATCTCCCTAAGCATAATGCCCTCATGGTCTATCCATGTTGTCACAAATAGCAGGATTTCCTTCTATCTCATGGCTGAATGATAGTCCATTATGTATGTGTGTGTGAGATGTATCTCTCCTGTTAGAATGGCTATCATCAAGAAGACAAGAGATACCAAGTATTGGCGAAAATGTGGAGGCATCAGGTAATCGAAAATATATGTGCATTCTCATATTTATTGCAGCATTGTTCACAAGAGCCAAGATATGGAAACACCCTGGGTCCATCAACGGACAAATGGATAAAGAAGATGTGGTATATACATACTATAGTATTTAGTTATAACAGTCCGAGCTGAGAGAACTGCAAATGACAAGTTCTATACCTTGTATATAGTAATGCTTTGCACATATTAGCTATTACTAATTCCCTCTGAGAAGTTAAATACCTAAAAACAATTTTAAAATGCCTTTTATTTCTCAACTATCCACTGAATATTTTTCTTCCGTTTTTGTGTGTTCAGTTTCATGACTGCTTCTGCATTTTGTTTGTCAATGAGTCTTAGTAAATATTAGTATATGTTTAAAATTATTGTTACTCTAATTCTTCACATTTTGGACTAGGCCAGTCAATAGATTTGTATTGGCTGGTGATAAAATTTTCTACACTCAATCTCCATAATATGGACAAAGAATTTAGAAGTATTATTTTTCTTAGAAAAGGGCCTAAAACAATTCAATATTTGAGAATAATTTTGCCTTAAGATTATTTATAGATTTTAGCAGGAAGAATGAGACACATTTAAATAACACTGAATTTCATAGCATTAACAGTTTGATAGTCCAGACTTTCTCACTTTTCTCCAACTCTAATTTCACCCCTCTCACAATCTATTTCAGAGGAATCTTTCTAAATTAAGTGTTTAGGCAAAATCTCAGTGGTTCCCCATAACCAACAGGATAAACTTTCAAACTTCCCCATGACCTGGTTTTACTCCAACTCTCTCCACTCAACCTCCAGAATTAACTTCTACGAACCTTGGCTTCAACCAAGCTGGCCCACTACTGAACTTCAAATGCATTACTTATACCTCAGCAACCTTGCTCATGAAGTTTTCTCTGTCCAGACCACTTTGATATCCTTTCCATATATAAACTCAATGTTCATGGAAGTCCTACCAATACAATGAAGTCTTCCATGACTATTCAAATATGTGCTAGGTATTCCCTTTCATTAATGAATGGATTTCTTATTTATACCACCAACCTTTGCTCTTAGTCATCATTCATTTATTCTGCAATGGGTATTGAGTGATTCCTGTATGCCAGAATCCCAATTTCTTTCAATGATATATAATATACACTATGTTTTCTATCATTGAAGAGTTTAGATATGAGAAAGTCAACAACCGTACTGCAGGGTAATACCTCCTAAAATAGAGTTGTGTTGTTGGAGCTCAAAGGAAGAGCTTTGTTGAATGAAACTATTCTAAGTATGGACATTTTAAGTGACATAATGTTATAAGAGCTCTTGCTCATAATTGCTATAATAAAGTCCATGAGATGAGATACCTGCCTTTCATTGAATTCTGTAGTAAAACAAGTAATGCTAAAGCAAACTTTGGGACCCACAGCTACTGTCCAGTCTGTAATATCAATGCTTCAAGTACCAAATTATTCTAGATGGATAATTACAAAAATATCTTATTGTGAAAAGTACTAGGACAATTATAATAAATATAAAAATGTAAAATTCATGGATAAACACTGAAAGTCATGTACTTCTTTTGAAGAAATAAATTATTTTGATTACTTTTGGAAGGCAGTTAATGAAACATTCTTTTTTTAACATGAGTTTCACGTAATTGTCTCAATATGAAACTGTGAAAGGCAGCTTCACAATGAAAACTAATCAAGTAGAAATTCTATTTTTATAGGCAAGAAGAAGCACCTCTTTGGGGGAGTGAGAGTGTTTCCACATGCACTACATAATCAAATCATGTGAACATAAATGAGGACTAGGCCATGCCGTTTGATGTAATAGCAAATATGGACAAGTACAGATGGATCATGGTTTTCAAGATTAAAGACTTTTTAAGTGCTTAGTTGATTTTGCTAACTTAAACTGAGAGTCCACAATAAGAACAATAAAAGATGAATATTCATTCCAAATCATATCATGTAGAATCTAGTTGTTTTAAAACTATATATAGGACTATAGCTAACATCACTGCATGATATATAGAAAAGTTAAGAGTAAATTCTGAGTTCTCATCACCAGAATTTTTTTGTCCTTTTTTGTTTCTTTTTCTTTCTTTTTATTGTATCTATATGAGAAGATAGATGTTAGCTGAACCTATTGTGGCAATCATTTCACAATATATGTGATTCAAATAATCATGCTATATGCCTTAAGCTTATACACTGATGTATACGTATTACTTTTCAATAAAACGGAAAAACCCTCAAAAATTTTGTCACGTGCTGGTGCACGTTTAGCAACAGTTTCACATTGTGTGAGGGTGATTTGTACCATCTGTCAGGTCCTGTGAGTTGGTACAAGTTGGCTCCAGCCTAACACTGGTTTTAATGTTCTGAGACCATTCCAAATGAAACTTAGTATTCTGTCTTGTGAAAATGGCTATACTCTGAAAATATAACTAGGTTATATTTAACTAGGTTTCTCCTAGGGTGTACTACGTGTATGACTACTTGTATGTTGCTAAATGATGATTAATATGTTTACTGCTATGAACTGTCAGGTATATTAACCCTGAAGAAGCATTCCTTCCAAGTATCATCTTACAGAAAGAAAACAGCTACCTGAAATTAAGGTATGTGTTGTCCCTTAGTCATCAGACTATACTGGCTATATATGGATTAATCAAGACTTAGGAAATATAAGAAGTAAAACTGGCTCTTATTTTTAGATGATTAATTAATATAGCATATATTAGTCCTTTTTTCCCCCTAAAAATGGTTTCATTAGCTTTTAAGCAGAATAATCTAATAAGCACTGGCTCATACACCTCAATTTAGGAGTCAGAATACATAACATGACTTATTAAAAACAGATGACTAAAAATGCCCATCAAAGTTTTATATTTGTTTGCTTATTTTTTAAAATCACAGATATAATAAAATGAAGTTCACACTCATCAGGGAGGATTTTAACGTTTCTCAATTCTTCAATGTTTAGCCACATTGCTTTTTTGTTTTTCAAGATATGCCATTGTTTTGAGGGGTCATAAATTTCAAAGAGAGTTTTATAATTTAAAAGATATACAAGGCAAAAGATTTTGAGAATCATTTGGTACTGTATAATAAATTTTAGAGAACTGTACTTCTTTCAACTATTGTTTCAAAGTAAAAGCAGTATTCACTCAAGTGATAGTTATTTCTAGTTCAATTTTCTCTCAGTTGAAACAATTTTCTATTAGTGTACTGAAATTATTAAAAAGATATTTAAGTGGTTTTTAAATTGATTTTGGAATTAATAAATGATACTTGAAAAACAGCAACTTCATTATAAGAATTATATCTTGGTAAAGAATCATTTTCCCTTTTTAAATCAAAGGCTTATTGTTTTTAACTTTTAAACAAGTTAAAACTTGTTTTTAAATTCAGAAATCTAAACTTTTAGGCCACATGTTTTCAGGACCCATATGTATGAACTAGGACAGAGAATAACTAAATAACTAAAATATCTGACTCACATAAACTTAAATAGCTATTTTTAACACTTGACACTATTGCAATAATTTTATACAGACCAGAATCTAAATATACCCAGATAATGGGTCAGGTAGAGGTCAATAATAATCTACTTAATTGGAGATGTTCTTGGTTAACAGCTACCTCTAAGGAATACCAACATATTTCTCGATGCAATTCCATTTTTAAAAACAAAGGCATTTATGTATAATGTATAAAACTTCTAACTCAGAAGCAGCAAAGGCCTGACTCTTTTGGTGAAAAGGGAGCTAATGGCTAGGCCAGCGGGGTTCCAAAAGAGATAATGGTGTCCTACTGGTAAGTAAAACTTAATGCTGTTCCAGAAAGTCAGCAGTTGATTTTCTGCTCTTTAGTAGGATTCCCTTCTCTTCCCAAGAGTGAATCTAAGCAGAGTGGAGAATGGAGTGTTCACTTTTTTAAAGTCTATTAAATCTTTCAGAACCAATGTGCATCTTTCAGTGCACAGAAAGAAGTATGGCATTCTGTTGACCTCTTGGTAAACTGTTTCATGAATATGTCCAATTCTAATACTGGGTTGGCCAAAAAGTTTGTTCAAGTTTTTCCATAAGATGTTACGGAAAAACCTAAATCACTTTTTGGCCAACCCAATATTTATATCTGAGGAATATTCCAGAAAAGAGAGGTTCACATGACTAGGAACAAATGAATTGTCTATTTTTACACAGCATAACTTTATTGGGAATTTACTGCTTCTATTTACTCACAAAGAAGCACAATATGGGCAGTACCAGTGCAATCTTCTAGCAAAACCAATAAATGTACTTCATCTTCAACCCTTGAGGGCCACTATGAAGAAAGGAAAGCTGGAATACATTCCCTTTTTTCCAGTACTGATCCCAATTAGTGTTCATTGTGATAGTGTTTTCATCTTTGGTTTTTTTTTCTCCCAGTGTGGGTTCTTTCACATCAGGAAGTGCATCACATCTTTAATTTACCTATGCTACAGAACAGCCATCAGGGAAAATGATTTTCAGTCATTGCTATCTGGTCTTAACTAGATTACAATCAAAGGATTGACAGTACATACATTAGGTACTTTTCATTTATATATTTTCTTCAAACTATTTCATGACTCTCTTTTTGAGATCATCATAATTATTAGTAAAATGAACTACATCAATATAAATGAAGTGCAGCACCCTGCTGAGCTCATTGTATGAACCTGGAACTGCTCATTCACAAACCTGACTGGGGAAACATTTGTTCACATCCCCTTTTGTCCTTAACAGTTATGTTCTATAGCAAAACACCTCAATTTCCTAGATTAGTGTGATAGATAAAAAGGTCATAAATTCTTCTATTTCTGCATGATATCCTTTTTCAGTGTGATGTTGCAGCTTCCAAAATGAGGTAAAACCTACTTTTCCATCCCTTGAATCTGGGTTTGGCAATGTAACTTGCTTTGGCAATAAGATATCAGCAAAAGTGACACAAGGATAGACATGAAAAGTACTTTTGTATTAGGGCTTTCACCCTCTTGCTGCTTCTGGGACAAGTTGGATTCAACAAATTCCTCTTTTGGATTTGAACAAAGAGTCACAAAGGGGAGTTTCCAGTCTATGGTGAATAATAGAGCTGAAAAATGATCCACTTTGACTAGAGTGGCCATTATGGGGCCTTTTGTAAGAAGAGAAAAAGGTCTGAACAAGAGAGAAGAACACAACAAATATATTAAAACACGGAAAAATCCTACTGAGTACTGAGTAAGACAACTTGTGAACACTGAGTGAGAAAGAGAGCGCTTCAGTTCCTAATAAATTTCTAGGCCCCAGTTCCACTTTGAATGAGACACATTACACTCTGGTTCCTGTGCAGAGACTTCTAAAAGATTCTTAGTCTTTAGGTTGCAAAGAACAAAAACCCATGAACGTTTGACCATGTGAGGGTAAAGGTTGCTCTTTGCAATCCAAATAGTTAACTAAGGTGAATACTAATTATATAAGTAAAAGATAACATGCAAAAAATTTTGAAAATGGGTATCAAATGAAAATATTATTTTAGATCTTTTACTATTTTACTTATCAATATTAAGATCAATCACTAGTGCAATATTTCTTTGTTTTAAATTAAGTAGAAACAAAACTTTGGATAAACACAGGCAATATACTAATATTTGAACATTACACTTTACAAAGCAAGACTAATCTGTAGATTGGTTAATAGTATTGAATCAATGTCAATTTCATGATTTCAATACTTGTGCTATGATTACCTAAGTTGTTAAAATTTGAGGAAGGTGGGCAAAGGATACACAGGAACTCTAAGTGCTGTTTTGAGAAAATTTTTCTAAGTTAAAATTATTTCAAAATAAAGATGTTGAAAATATATAAAATACTGGACTAAGGACATTTATTTATCTTACTTTTTTTTCCCAATGAAATCCCACTGACATGACAAAAACTGGATGAAGGAAAGCTCACGTTAAAATGATGGGTG
Organism: Hyperoodon ampullatus; assembly: GCF_949752795.1. NCBI lineage: Eukaryota > Metazoa > Chordata > Mammalia > Artiodactyla > Ziphiidae > Hyperoodon > Hyperoodon ampullatus. The sequence continues at coordinate 27,197,807 of NC_136913.1, read as the reverse complement.
CCATCAGCTAACCAGAAAATGTGAGAATTTTGTGGATAAAATTTAGCAGATGGGAAACAAGATGAAAAGACAATCCTCAGAATGGGAGAAATTATTCGCAAATGAATCAATGGACAAAGGATTAATCTCCAAAATATATAAACAGCTCATGCAGCTCAATATTAAAGAAACAAACAACCCAATCCAAAAATGGGCAGAAGACCTAAATAGACATTTCTCCAAAGAAGACAAACAGATGGCCAAGAAGCACATGAAAAGCTGATCAACATCACTAATTATTAGAGAAATGCAAATCAAAACTACAATGAGGTATCACCTCACACCAGTTAGAATGGGCATCATCAGAAAATGTACAAAAAACAGATGCTGGAGAGGGTGTGGAGAAAAGGGAACCCTCTTGCACTGTTGGTGGGAATGTAAATTGATACAGCCACTATGGAGAACAGTATGGAGGTTCCTTAAAAACTAAAAATAGAATTACCATATGACCCAGCAATCTCACTACCGGGCATATACCCAGAGAAAACCATAATTCAAAAAGACCCAAGCACCCCAATGTTCATTGCAGCACTATTTATAATAGCCAGCTCATGGAAGCAACCTAAATGCCCATCGACAGACGAATGGATAAAGAAGATGTGGTACATATATACAATAGAATATTACTCAGCCATAAAAAGGAATGAAATTGGGTCATTTGTAGAGACATGGATGGATCTAGAAACTGTCATACAGGGTGAAGTAAGTCATAAAGAGAAAAACAAATATCGTATATTAACGCATATATGTGGAACCTAGAAAAATGGTCCAGGTGAACTGGTTTGCAGGGCAGAAATAGAGACACAGATGTATAGCACAAATGTATGGACACCAAGGGGGGAAACTGGCAGTGGGAGGTGGTGGTGATGGGATGAATTGGGAGATTGGGATTGATATATATATATTAATATGTATAAAGTGGATAACTAATAAGAACTTGCTGTATAAAAAAATAAATAAAATTCAAAAAAAGATTTAGCAGGTGGGATCATTTGTCTGAGGAACCAGAGTTGAGAAAATTTCTACGCCAAATAGGAGAAGGTGGATTCTGCTATACAGGTTAGAGCTATTCCTCCCAAAAGATCTCTGGAGACCCTCCAAAACTAGCACCAATGAGCTCAGACACAAGTCATGAAGCAGTAATCATGTCAATTTATTAATCAGGATTTCCCAAACATTTCCACATACCAGCATACATAGACAACGATTACATTCACGTGGAATGGTAAAATGACACAATGAGAAGTGTGCTTTAGGCAGATTTATCTGAAGGAAGTTTCTACAACATATCTAGAGTAGAAATATCTGCAGACAAGAAGAGTGTTTTACACAGTAATACAATAATTTAGGCCAAGATTGCAGGCAGATTTCATACTGTACCAATGATACTGTCCTGATTTTGACTTTCTGATACATGAATTTTGAAGCCATGTCTGGGAACATCAGGAGAGAATGTCAAGGTCAAATGAAATGTCTGCCAAGGAGCATGTGTCATGTGCTTACCATTTTTGACCTAGCCATTGGGCAGTAAAAATTTGAAGCAGGTGAGATCAGTGAAACTATGAAGCAGATATGAATTAAGACTACTCACATAATTAACAATAGAAACTTAACAGTGAAAACCAGAGTCGCATCTGGAAAAACATGTCAATTTGTCTTTCCCAGTAACAAAGGAGATTTGGAGTTAAAGGATAGGCAAGAATCTAAGATAGTGGAGATTTTGACATAGGTGGCAGAATTAACTTACTGGTAAATCAAGAGATAGTGAGTTGATTTTTGTTGTTTAATTTGAAGGAAGGGGAGAGCAGGAAAAGGATGGGAAATAAGGGAGAGGATATGCTGAGGCAACATGGAAATATGTCCCAGTGAACACTTCCAGTAGGTAGCTGGAGGTATGGAATGGGTTCTTCGGAAGAGAGGCTAGTGAAGTATATTCAGCATCATTGTTAAAGTTGTAAAAGTAGATAATGAAAGAAAAAAGGAAAGAAGAGACAAATCAACAATGAAGGAAGATGAGAAAAGAGGAGCCATGACAGAGACATCACTAGAGAAGAATATATCAACCATAGCAACTGGAGACACTCACATCCAGTCCTGACCTATCTGTTATTGCTATATTACAAGAACTAGAAAGTCACTATGGAAAGGAAAATTTGAAGAAAAATAAGAACTTTAAAGTTTATTTACTGCCAATAGCTCAACTATGTCCCTTTCCCTCCAACTGACACAATAGCAATAAACATGTTCTAAATTGTTTCCTTCATTCTTTTTAGCGAAATTTGCTACTTTCTATTTGACAGATATTAGAAAGGGTCTAATTGAATTCTAATTCAGCTGCTTTTATTTTGTTCTAGTGATTGTGTTTCAAATGTCATTCACATGAATACCAATGAACACAAATACTTTTCTGATATGGCTCTTTATTTTGTTTGATATTGTTCTAAGAAAGCTGATAATGAGGTGGCACCTGTCTTCTGGGTTATTGGTTTTAATTCAAATCAATCTGATAAGAAGAGACTGAAAGCCACCACTGGTTCCTTCTGTGCTCAGTAGTCTGTGTTAATGTGTTGGTGATCCCAGATCAATTCTTGGGGAACAAGTGTCCATATTGTTAAAACCACTACCTCAACTGTAACCAATTACTATCCCGAATAGACTCTGAGGAACCGTTTCCTTTATTTTCTGCAGGTAAGGAAAGTTCTCTGTCACCCGGTGAGTATATGAAATACCAGGTGCTATATGCCTGTTCTGGATTTAAATTAAGAATTCTCTCCCCAGGGTTTTCTTTGTTGTATTTTTAATGACTACTGTGTCTCTTCAAATAAAATTCAAATAGTGGCCTGAAAAATCCTGGGCAATTATCATCCTATAGGATTCGGTGACGACTATCTGAGAGGTACCAAACAGTCTATAAATTTCAGATTCACAGAAAAATTTTGAAGATTTGCAAAAATAAATGGTAAGTGCAAATGTTTACACACACACACACACACACTCACAGACATGTCAACTGAACTCTATTTTAAGTCTTTGTATTTAGCTTAGCTATGCAAGCTTACAATGGATTCACCCCAAATTCTCCCAACCAAAAGCTTACCTATAGTTTAAGACCAAAAGAATCAGAAAAAATAGGCTGGATTGGGAAGGGATATGGGGATATATGTATACATAGAGCTGATTCACTTTGTTATACAGCAGAAATTAACAAAACATTGTAAAGCAATTATACTCCAATAAAGACGTTAAAAAAATACATTGTCATCGATGTAGTATGAAGTATATTCTAAGGCACTTTCTCATTAGCTTACTAAAGCTATTTCTTCATATTCTCCAAAACATAATGTATAGAATTTAATTGTATGTTAAAGGAAATATCCCTTACGGTTTTAAAGTCAAATAAAGATTCCCCATTTTTTCATGTGGAGGGTTAATTTTCATTTTCCTGATCCCTGTAGAAAGTAGAACAGATTCAGAAAGCAAGTCAGAGGTGAACTGGATCACTTCTTCCAATTCTTCACATCCTCACTGTAACAGAATTACATCCATGCCTCAAAATCCATGTGATTTTGAGGTGCCTCCTACTGAAAGAGGAAGAGTATATATTTTCAACACACTAGCTTTTGACATTGCTATGACTTCCTTTGGACAATGGAACGATGGACAGTGGAACTGACACTGTGACTACTACAAGCTGAGCATTAAAGAGGTATTCCATGTTTCTGCCAGCTCCCCTGGAGCTTCCACCCTTTGCCATGAGAGGAACATGTTCCAGATAACTACTGCTCCTTCAGCATGGATCCAAAAATTAACATGTATGGAAGAGACTTGAATCTAACCCCAAACCTGGATTTCAGAATAGCTCAGTGGAGCTCTGGCATGAACAGACAAGATCAGTTAAAATACAGCCAAACTGTACACCCTGACAAGGAAATAAATAATTAGTATTGCAAACTCTGAGCTTTTGGGCTGTTTGTTATGCAGCATTATCATTGTAGCCTGCCTAGTCAAATCCTGTGGCAGAGTAACATTGTTAGCTGCTTGCTTTTCCCCTAGAAATTTTAGCAGATGACAGGAAAGGTTGATGAGGTAACAGAAATGAGGATAATGATACAGAAGGTTTATGCAATTCAACAAACCCTTACTGAGCACCAATTATATACAGGGTTAGATTCTTCAGGAACTAGAGATCCAAATCTTCTGACTGGATAGAACACAATCAATCAACAGTATCTAATAATAATTTATAAGACAATCCACCCAAAGGGATCAGAAAAGCCATTTTTTAAGTTCCCATGGAACACATAACAAGACTGACCATATCTTAGACCATAAAAACTAATTTGAACAAATTTTATATAATGAAAATCATACAAAGTGTGTTCTCTGACCACAGTGGAATTAAAGTAGAAATTAATAACAGAAATATAGGAGGAAAATACCTAAACATGTGGAAACTATACAACACACTACTAAACAATCCATGGGTCTAAGAAGTCTTGATAAATATAAAAATTGCATGGACCTGGAAAAAAAAAAGAAAACACAACATGCCAAAACTCATGGAATTTGGCCCAACTAGTGCTAAGATGAAATTTGACAGCACTAAATGCACGTGTTAGAAAAAAGGATAAATCGCAAACCAATAATCAAAGCTTCCACCTCAAGAATATAGAAAAGAGGATCAAAGTGAACCCAAAGCAAGCTGAATGAAGGAAAAAATAAAAGACAAGGGCAGAAATCAATAAAAATGAAACAATGAGCTTGTTCTGTGAAAAGCTCCTGAAAATTGTCAAACCGCTAGCAAGACTGACAATGAAAAAAAGAGAAGACAAATTATTAATATCAAAAATGAAATAATCACTATCACTACAGACCTTGTGAACATCAAAAGGATAATAAGGAAATACTATGAAGAATTCTATACATATTAATTTGGCAACTTAGATGAAACGGATCAATTTCTCAAAAAACACAAACTTATACAATAACTCAAATTGAAATTGATAATTTGAATAGCCCTATAACTATTAAGGAAACGAAATTTATAATTAAAACACTCTCAAAAAAGAAATCTCCATGTCTGGATGATTTCACTGGAGAATACTACCAAATATTTAAAGAACCATTAGCACCAATTCAACACAACCTCTTCCAAAAAACAGAAGACAGAATGCTTTCCATTCCTTTTATGAAGCTAGTATTAACATGATACCAACTATTCCTTATGAACAAATACACAAAAATCTTTAACAAATTATCAGTTAATATATTCAGCAATATATAAAAATAATTATTCACTAAAACAAAATGGAGTTCATTCTCATGACTGATTCAGTAGTACAAATAACTATAATGCAAGATATCAAGAACTGATAGCAAGAATCTCCAACAAATTATAAAACATACAGGGGCTTCCCTGGTGGAGCAGTGGTTGAGAGTCTACCTGCCGATGCAGGGGACACGGGTTCGTGCCCCGGTCTGGGAAGATCCCACGTGCCGCGGAGTGGCTAGGCCCGTGAGCCATGGCTGCTGAGCCTGTGCGTCTGGAGCCTGCGCTCCACAACGGGAGAGGCCACAACAGTGAGAGGCCCACGTACCGCAAAAAAAACCCAAAAAAACCCCCCAAAACATACACATTTCATTAAAACAGTCAAACATAAAGACAATTTAAAATACATTATGATAAAATATTATAATATCGAGGGTCTCATTTGGGACCTGCACAGAGTAATCCATAGATTTCCCTTTGTTAACACTCTTTAATTCTTGATTTTGCCCTTGTCACTCCAGGAAATTTTAATTTCACTTTCAAGCAGCATGTCTCCATCTATCAGAACTCAGATAATACAGCCATCCCTAGAAGATGGCTTCCTGCTCAACTAACCAAGGAGAAGGGGAGCTTCCTGCTCCCTCCATCACCTCCTGGGTCTTGTCTCACACGAAAGTGAAGAAGAAAAGGGAGGAATGGGAATTATTGTAAGATACCTGTATTCATTTACATTTATTTTCTTTAGAATCCTCAAAACTTTGTCAATTACTAGTTTAGCAATAACATCTTCCCAGGTACTTGAAAATGCATGAAAAAATCATTGTACCTAGTAAAATAAAAGCTTTTGCAAATGTCCCAGTAGGAGAATTCCTAAGAAGATGGTAGGAAGAGGCTCATTTTGGCATTAAAAGTAAACATTTTTCAATAAGATTTTTGAAAAGAGATTAAAATCATTAAAATAAAATCTACATCAAGGAGATGGCTTTGCTTTATCAATAAGGAAACTCTAAAACCTACAAACTGTTAGTGTGGTTTTTCTTCTCCCTCCCCACCTATATTGGGTTTTTTTTAATGCCTTTATTGGAGTATAATTGCTTTACATTGTTTTGTTAGTTTCTGCTGTATAACAAAGTGAATCACTACAGGTATACATATATCCCCATATCCCCTCCCTCTTGCGTCTCCCTCCCACCCTCCCGATCCCACACCTCAAGGTGGTTACAAAGCACCCAGCTGATCTCCCTGTGCTATGTGGCTGCTTCCCACTAGCTATCTATTTTACATATGGTAGTGTATATATGTCAATGTTATTCTCTCACTTCGTCGCAGCTTACCCTTCCCCCTCCCCGTGTCCTCAAGTCCACCCTGTACGTCTGCTTCTTTATGCCTGTCCTGCCCCTAGGTTCATCAGAAACTTTTTTTTTTTTAGATTCCACATATATCTGTTAGCATACAGCATTTGTTTTTCTCTTTCTGACTTACGTCACTCTGTATGACAGACTCTAGGTCCATCCACCTCAATACAAATAACTCAATTTCATTCCTTTTTATGGCTGAGTAATATTCCATTGTGAATATGTGCCACATCTTCTTTATCCATTCATCTGTCGATGGGCACTGAGGTTGCTACCATGTCCTGGCTATGGTAAATAGAGCTGCAATGAACACTGTGGTACAAGACTCTTTTTGAATTATGGTTTTCTCAGGGTATATGCCCAGGAGTGGGATTGCTGGGTCATATGGTAGTTCTGTTTACTTTTTTAAGAAAGCTCCATACTGTTCTCCATAGTGGCTATATCAATTTACATTCCCACCAACAGTGCAAGAGGGTTCCCCTTTCTCCACACCGTCTCCAGCATTTATTGTTTGTAGAATTTTTGATGATGGCTACTCTCACTGGTGTGAGGTAATACCTCACTGAAGTTTTGATTTGCATTCCTCTAATGATTAATGATGTTGAGCATTCTTTCATGTGTCTGTTGGCAATCTGTATATCTTCTTTGGAGAAATGTCTATTTAGGTTTTCTGCCCATTTTTGGATGGGGTTGTTTATTTTTCTGATATTGAGCTGGAGGAGCTGCTTGTATATTTTGGAGATTAATCCTTTGTCAGTTGCTTCGTTTGCAAATATTTTCTCCCATTCTAAGGGTTGTCTTTTTGCCTGGTTTATTGTTTCCTTTCCTGTGCAAAAGCTTTGAAGTTTCATTAGGTCCCATTTGTTTATTTTTGTTTTTATTTCCCTTTCTCTAGGAGGTGGGTCAAAAAGGATATTGCTGTGATTTATGTCATACAGTGTTCTGCCTATATTTTCCTCTAAGAGTTTTATAGTGTCTGGCCTTATATTTAGGTCTTTAATCCATTTTGAGTTTATTTTTGTTTATGGTGTTACGGAGTGTTCTAATTTCATTCTTTTATATGTAACTGTCCAGTTTACCCAGCACCACTTATTGAAGTGGCTGTCTTTTCTCCATTGTATATTCTTGCCTCCTTTATCAAAGATAAGGTGACCATACATGCCTGGGTTTATCTCTGGGCTTTCTATCCTGTTCCATTGATCTATATTTCTGTATTTGTGCCAGTACCATACTGTCTTGCTTACAAAAGCTTTGTAGTATAGTCTGAAGTCCGGGAGCCTGATTCCTCCAGCTCCGTTTTTGTTTTTCAAGATTGCTTTCGCTATTTGGGGTCTTTTGTGTTTCCATACAAATTGTGAAATTTGCCATTGGTAGTTTGCTAGGGATTGCATTGAATCTGTAGATTGCTTTGGGTAGTATAGTCACTTTCACAATGTTGATTCTTCTAGTCCCAAAACATGGTATATCTCTCCATCTATTTGTATCATCTTTAATTTCTTTCATCGGTGTCTTCTAGTTTTCTTCTATAGGTCTTTTGTCTGCTCAGGTAGGTTTATTCCTAGGTATTTTTTTTCTTTTTGTTGCAATGGTAAATGGGAGTGTTTCCATAATTTCTCTTTCAGATTGTTCATCATTGATGTATAGGAATGCAAGAGATTTCTGTGCATTAATTTTGTATCCTGCTACTTTATCAAATTCATTGATCAGCTCTAGTAGTTTTCTGGTAGCATCTTTAGGATTCTCTATGTAAAGTATCATGTCATCTGCAAACAGTGACAGCTTTACTTCTTCTTTTCCAATTTGGATTCCTTATATTTCTTTTTCTTCTCTGATTGTTGTGGCTAAAACTTCCAAAACTATGTTGAATAGGAGTGGTGAGAGTGGACAACCTTGTCTTGTTCCTGATCTAAGAGGAAATGCTTTCAGTTTTTCACCATTGAGGACGATGTTGGCTGTGGGTTTGTCATATATGGCCTTTATTATGTTGAGGTAAGTTCCCTCTATGCCTACTTTCCGGAGGGTTTTTATCATAAATGCGTGTTGAATTTTGTCAAAAGCTTTTTCTGCATCTACTGAGATGATCATATTGTTTTTCTCCTTCAATTTGTTAATATGGTTTATCGCATTGATTGATTTGCATATATTGAAGACTCCTTGCATTCCTGGGATATACCCACTTGATCATGGTGTATGATCCTTTTAATGTGCTGTTGGATTCTGTTTGCTAGTATTTTGTTGAGGATTTTTTCATCTATGTTCATCAGTGATATTGGCCTGTAGTTTTCTTTCTTTGTGACATCCTTGTCTGGTTTTGGTATCAAGGTGATGGTGGCCTCGTAGAATGAGTTTGGGAGTGTTCCTCCCTCTGCTATATTTTGGAAGAGTTTGAGAAGGATAGGTGTTAGCTCTTCTCTAAATGCTTGATAGAATTCACCTGTGAAGCCATCTGGTCTTGGGCATTTGTTTGTTGGAAAATTTTTAATCACAGTTTCAATTTCAGTGCTTGTGATTGGTCTGTTTATATTTTCTATTTCTTCCTGGTTCAGTCTCAGAAGGTTGTGCTTTTCTAAGAATTTGTCCATTTCCTCCAGGTTGTCCCTTTTATTGGCATATCGTTGCTTGTAGTAATCTCTCATGATCCCTTGTATTTCTGCAGTGTCAGTTGTTACTTTTCCTTTTTCATTTCTAATTCTGTTGACTTGAGTCTTCTCACTTTTTTTCTTGATGAGTCTGGCTAATGAATTTTGCTTATTTTCTCAAAGAACCACCTTTTAGTTTTATTGATCTTTGCTAATGTTTCCTTCATTTCTTTGTCATTTATTTCTGATCTGATTTTTATGATTTCCTTCCCTCTGCTAGCTTTGGGGTTTTTTTGTTCTTCTTTCTCTAATTGCCTCAGGTGTAAGGTTAGGTTGTTTATTTGAGATATTTCTTGCTTCTTGAGGTAGAATTGTATTGCTATAAACTTCCCTCTTAGAACTGCTTTTGCTGCATCCCACAGGTTTTGGATCATCATGTTTTCATTGTCATTTGTTTCTAGGTATTTTATGATTTCCTCTCTGATTTCCTCAGTGATCTCTTGATTATTTAGTAGTGCGTTGTGCAGTCTCCACGTTTGTATTTTTTAGTTTTTTTCCTGTAATTGATATCTAGTCTCAAAGCATTGTGGTTAGAAAAGATACTTGATATGATTTCAATTTTCTTAAATTTACCAAGGCTTGATTTGTGACTCACGATATGATCTATCCTGGAGAATGTTCCAGGGGCACTTGAGAAGAAAGTGTATTCTGCTGTTTTTGGATGCAATGTCCTATAGATATCAATTAAGTCCATCTTGTTTAATGTGTCATTTAAAGCTTGTGTTTCCTTATTTATTTTCATTTTGGATCATCTGTCCGTTGGTGAGGGTGGGGTGTTAAAGTCCCCTACTATGATTGTGTTACTGTCGATTTCCCCTTTTATGTCTGTTAGCATTTGCCTTATGTATTGAGGTGCTTCAATATTGGATGTATAAATATTTACAATTGTTATATCTTCTTCTTGGATTGATCCGTTCATCATTATGTAGTGTTCTTCTTTGTCTCTTGTACTAGAGTCTTTATTTTAAAGTCCATTTTGTCTGATATGAGAATTGCTACACCAGCTTTCTTTTGATTTTCATTTGCATGGAATATCTTTTTCCATCCCCTCACTTTCAGTCTCTATGTGTCCCTAGGTCTGAAGTGGGTCTCTTGTAGACAGCATATATATGGGTCTTGCTTATGTATCCATTCAGCCAGTCTATTTCTTTTGGTTGGAGCATTTAATCCATTTACATTTAAGGTAGTTTTTGATATTTATGTGCCTACTACCATTTTCTTAATTGTTTTGGGTTTGTTATTGTAGGCCTTTTCCTTCTCTTGTGTTTCCTGCCTAGAGAAGTTCCTTTAGCATTTGTTGTAAAGCTCGTTTGGTGTGCTGAATTCTCTTAGCTTTTTCTTGGCTGCAAATGTTTTAATTTTTCTGTCAAATCTGAATGAGATCCTTGCTGGGGAGAATAATCTTGTTTGTAGGTTTTTCCATTTCATCAGTTTAAATATGTCCTGACACTCTTTTCTGGCTTGCAGAGTTTCTGCTGAAAGATCAGCTGTTAACCTTATGGGGATTCCCTTGTATGTTATTTGTTGCTTTGCCCTTGCTGCTTTTAATATTTTTTCTTTGCATTTAATTTTTGATAGTTTGATTAATATGTGTCTTGGCATGTTTCTCCTTGGATTTATCCTGTATGGGACTCTCTGAGCTTTCTGGACTTTATTGACTATTTCCTTTCCCATATTAGGGAAGTTTTCAACTATAATCTCTTGAAATATTTTCTCAGTCCCTTTTTCTCTTCTTCTTCTGGGACCCCTATAATTCAAATGTTGGTTTGGTTATTGTTGTCCCAGGGGTCTCTGAGACTGTCCTCAATTCTTTTCATTCTTTTATCTTTATTTTGCTCCGTGGTAGTTATTTCCAGTATTTTATCTTCCAGGTCAGTTATCCATCCTTCTGCCTCAGTTATTCTGCTATTGATTCCTTCTAAAGAATTTTTTTTTTTTTTTGCGGTACGCGGGCCTCTCGCTGCTGTGGCCTCTCCCGTTGCGGAGCACAGGCTCCAAACGTGCAGGCTCAGTGGCCATGGCTCACGGGCCCAGCCGCTCCACGGCATATGGGATCTTCCCGGACCGGGGCACGAACCCGTGTCCCCTGCATCGGCAGGCGGACTCTCAACCGCTGTGCCACCATGGAAGCCCCTTCTAGAGAATTTTAAATTTCATTTATTGTGTTGTTCCTCATTGTTTGTTTGCTCTTCTAGGTCCTTATTAAACGTTTCTTGTATTTTCCCCATTCTATTTCCAAGATTTTGGATCATCTTTACTATCATTACTCTGAATTGTTTTTCAGGTAGACTGATCATTTCCTCTTCATTTGTTTGGTCTGGTGGGTTTTTAGTTTGCTCCTTCATCTGCTATGTTTTTCTCTGCCTTCTCATTTTGCTTAACTTACTGTGTTTGGGGTCTCCTTTTTGCAGGCTTAGGTTCGCAGTTCCCTTTGTTTTTGGTGTCTGCCCCCAGTGGGTAAGGTTGGTTCAGTGGGTTGTTTAGGCTTCCTGGTGGAGGGGACTGGTGCCTGTGTTCTGGTGGATGAGGCTGGATCTTGTCTTTCTGGAGGGCAGGATCACGTCCGGTGGTGTGTTTTGGGGTGTCTGTGACCTTATTATGATTTTAGGAAGCCTCTGTGCTAATGGGTGGGGGTGTGTTCCTGTCTTGCTAGTTGTTTGGCATAGGGCTTCTCGCACTGGAGTTTGCTGACCATTGGGTGTGCCAGGTTTTAGTGTTGAGACAGAGGTCTCTGGGAGAGCTCTCGCTGATTGATATTACATGGGGCCAGGAGGTTTCTGGTGGTCCAATGTCCTGAACTTGGCTCTCCTACCGCAGAGGCTCAGGCCTCACACCTGGCTGGAGCACCAAGACCCTGGCAGCTACATGACTTTTGGGAAGTTTGAGGTCTTCTGCCAACGTTCAGTACGTGTTCTTTAGGAGTTGTTCCACATGTAGATGTATTTTTGATGTATTTGTGGGGAGGAAGGTGATCTCCACGTCTTAGTCCTCTGCCATCTTGAAGGTCCTCCCTCCCCACTCATATTGTTTTAATTATTTTTAACTATTTTTGTTCTCTTGCTTCCAGGGAAGCGAAACATTTCATGAAGATATATTTATATTAATGACTATCAGTCTAATAGAGTTAATGAAATTTCTAGAGGTGTTTAACCTACCCTGAAAGGATGGTTTATATACTGGTATTCTGTAAATATATTTTTCAATGAGAAGCCACTTTTTAACCCCAATGGAACTTCAGGTCAAAGAAGGTTATAAATAAGTATGATTTTTTTCCCCATTTTCTGAGCGCTACAAACATTGGTCTTGAAAAGCCAGAGTGACCATTCCATTAACACAGAAATCATTTGTAGAATTCTTTAAAGCCACTTTTGCAAATTCAGTAAAGACAGAGCTTCAGGAGTTGAAAAACTTAATTGTAAAAAGTGACCTAGCTTAAAGTTTAGTACATACTATCAGATCCTCTCCTTTCTCAGAGTTCTTTTTATTTCATAAATGTAACACAGAACCATCAACAACTCCTTTCAGTATGTCACAATATACACAGCATGCTTCAAGATGGTTTAAATAATTTTGATATCAGCAATTGCATTTACAAAACCACAGATGCATTTATAACTTTAGCAATTTTAAGACAAATGCACAAAATCATAATATGATCCTACTTTACACTCACTAGGATGGTTATAATTTATAAAATAGAAAACAGCAAGTGTTGGCGAGGATAGAGAGATAGTGGAATGCTCACATACTGTAAACCTGGCTTATAGTGTTTGAATGTAAAATGGTACAGATGTTGAAGAAATCAGTTTGGTAATTGCTCAAAAAGTTACACTGAGTTATGAGTCATCAGTTTCACTCCTAAGCATATACCCAAGTTAATTCAAAACATGTTCACACAAAAACTTGTACACAAATGTTCATAGAAGAATTATCCACAACAGCCAAAAAGCAGAAACAACCCAAATGTGTATCAATTGGTGAATGGATAAACAGTATATATTATGCCCTTGCAATGGAATATTATTTAGCCATAAACAGTATATATTATGCCCTTGCAATGGAATATTACTTAGCCATAAAAATGCAGTATGCATGTGCGCTTGCTACAACATGGATGAAAACATTATGCTAAATGAAAGAAGTCACAAAAGACCACCTATTTTATGATTCTATTTATATGAAAAGTCCAGAATATTCAAATCCATAGAGACAGAAAGGAGATTACTAGTTGCCAGGAAATGGAGGGAGGAAGGAATTAAGAAGTATGGGCTTAATGGAAGTGTTCTGAAATTAGGCAGTGGTGATGATTGTACAACATTGTGAAGATACTAAAATGCGCTAAATCATACACTTTAAAATGGTTAAAATGTTGAATTTTATGTTATGTGACTCTATCTGAGTAAAAAAAAACAACTGCATTTATGGACATAACATATATATTAAAACAATAATTAATGAATGCCTCCCAATCCCGCCCCCATTTCCTGGAAACTAATCTACTTTCTGTCTCTGTGAATTTGCCTCTTCTGGACATTTCATACAAATAGTATCATATAATAGGTGTTTTTATGTGACTTGCTTATTTTACTTAGTATAATGTTTTTAAGGTTTGTCCATGTTGTAGCATGTAACAGTACTCCATTTCTTTAAGGGTTAGTGAAATACTCCAAAATTATGTAGATGATTATTTTAAAAAGTAATCAAAACCAAAGCATAATTATTAGCCATCATTTTCAGATATGAATTATTATAAACAAAATACTGGGGAAACATGGGAATTTACATGAGCAAAGTATTAAACAGTATCAATAACAACTCTCATGAATAAATATGGAGAAATTAGCAACAGACAACATAAAACAATGTGCCAAGTATGAAAACAGGTATTGCTTCACATGACCAGCACCTAAGAATAATTGGAACAAGCCTAACTGGAACTAGAGCAATGTACACATTAATCTGATATGTTCAGATTCTCCTTATCTTCTTGATATTTATGTTTCCATAAAATCTCTTTTTAAAGTGGTACCTCTTCATAGAAAAAAATTCTATATTTTTCTTAGTCTAATGATACTTTTTTAAAAGAGATAAAAATGAAAAGAGATTAAATATATCAGTTCAAAGTGTACAGAAAAGAAGTGATTAAGGAGTGAAAGGAATTGAGAAGTTTAAAAATTTCAGTTTGAAAAATTATATTAGAATGTTAGAGTTCTTAAATATAAAAGAGAATTGTCTTCCTGTGATAATGAAGGATCTGCAATTATCTTAAGGGTTATTTTTTCTAAATACCTCTGCATAAAATTATTATGAATTTTATTTGAAGAATCATGACACGTGAATAATAAGTTCACATACATCAGTGTATCTATAGTTATCAGAAACTTCATTTATACATAGAGTAAATTTAGAAGTAAAATAATTTGTGAAATGAAAGGGCACAGAGCCATATAAAGTTCCCACAAGGACCACTGTACTATACAGTAAATTACTGTACATGATGACTATACTTTGGAGAATGTGTTTAAGAAGGAATGAAAAAGGGGAAAAGGAGGAAAATGGCTGAAAGTTCAAGATTAGGGAAGCCTTTTTAGAAAATACAAATAGTTGATATTCTTTTAAAAAACCCAACCCAATTACTTATTACATAATAAAAAATTAAAACAATATTGAAGGTTCACTTTGTGTCTATAAGTTGAGCAAAGATTTAAAAAATGGGTAATACCCAGTGTTGTAAATAGGCCTCCTCATGCAGAATACGAAAAAATTTAAATTGCTAAAGCTTTTAAAAAATAATTTGAATATTTTATAAAACTAAATTAAATTGACATGCCTTTTCATCCAGAAATTGTACTTTGAGAAATTATTTCTAAAAATATCACATCAAATGCACAAATATGATATGGCATGATATTCATCATTGCATTATATGAAATACAAAACAGAAGAAGAATGTATGTCACAGGAAATTGATTAAATTATGGTATATGCTTGAAAAGGATGATGTCTATTTATATTAATATGGAATATTTCTACATTGTCATTAAAGCATAAGAACACATGAAAGAAAAATATAAAATACTGTTAGCAAGATATCTGAAAGGATAAATGTCTAAATTCAAGTAGTAGTCACCTCTGTGATGTGGAATTTTAGGTGATTTTTACTCCATGCTTTAATCCATGCATTTTCAATGTGTAATATCATCTCATGGGTGCAAAAGTTGGTTCTCAAGGGGCAAATGAGTCTTAGGTATTACAAAGGTTTATGGCACTCCAAAGAGCAACAGTACATAAACAGATGTACTGTATATTCATGGTATTGAAATCTCATGGCAGGGGGTGGGGTAAGAAAAAAATATGTCAAAACGCTCCTTAGAGGGACACTTATGATTTTTAAAACATTAAGACAACACTTTTAATCTATGGTTTTCAGTGTTTAAATTTTCTACATGTGCGCTTTTGTTTTATCACTACCCCACCCCCCACACACATACACACAAACGCACAACTATTTCACTATGAGAAGCAAACCTTTCTTCATTTGAGAAAAACAGAAGGCTTATTACTACATTTTAGGACAATTTCCATCATGAATTATAAAAGTAGATGAAAAAATGTGGTATGGCTTAAAGGGTAAGACATAGTGACTGCAGGTAGATAAGGAATTGCTATACCTTAGAATATTCATTAAGACCCTTTAAAAATCTATTTACATTCTTTGAGAAGATAAACAAAATTGATAAACCATTAGCCAGACTCATCAAGAAAAAAAGGGAGAAGACTCAAATCAATAGAATTAGAAATGAAAAAGGAGAAGTAACAACTGACACTGCAGAAATACAAAAGATCATGAGAGATTACTATAAGCAACTCTATGCCAATAAAAGGGACAACCTGGAAGAAATGGACAAATTCTTAGAAATGCACAACCTGCCAAGACTGAATCAGGAAGAAATAGAACATATGAACAGACCAATCACAAGCACTGAAATTGAAACTGTGATAAAAAATCTTCCAACAAACAAAAGCCCAGGACCAGAAGGCTTCACAGGCGAATTCTATCAAGCATTTAGAGAAGAGCTAACACCTATCCTTCTCAAACTCTTCCAAAATATAGCAGAGGGAGGAACACTCCCAAACTCATTCTACGAGGCCACCATCACCTTGATACCAAAACCAGACAAGGATGTCACAAAGAAAGAAAACTACAGGCCAATATCACTGATGAACATAGATGAAAAAATCCTCAACAAAATACTAGCAAACAGAATCCAACAGCACATTAAAAGGATCATACACCATGATCAAGTGGGGTTTATTCCAGAAATGCAAGGATTCTTCAATATACGCAAATCAATCAATGTGATACACCATATTAACAAATTGAAGGAGAAAAGCCATATGATCATCTCAATAGATGCAGAGAAAGCTTTTGACAAAATTCAACACCCATTTATGATAAAAACCCTGCAGAAAGTAGGCATAGAGGGAACTTTCCTCAACATAATAAAGGCCATATATGACAAACCCACAGCCAGCATCGTCCTCAATGGTGAAAAACTGAAACCATTTCCACTAAGATCAGGAACAAGACAAGGCTGCCCACTCTCACCACTCTTATTCAACATAGTTTTGGAAGTTTTAGCCACAGCAATCAGAGAAGAAAAGGAAATAAAAGGAATCCAAATCAGAAAAGAAGAAGTAAAGCTGTCACTGTTTGCAGATGACATGATACTATACATAGAGAATCCTAAAGATGCTACCAGAAAACTACTAGAGCTAATCAATGAATCTGGTAAAGTTGCAGGATACAAAATTAATGCACAGAAATCTCTGGCATTCCTATATACTAATGATGAAAAATCTGAAAGTGAAATCAAGGAAACACTCCCATTTACCATTGCAACAAAAAGAATAAAATATCTAGGAATAAACCTACCTAAGGAGACAAAAGACCTGTATGCAGAAAATTATAAGACACTGACGAAAGAAATTAAAGATGATACAAATAGATGGAGAGATGTACCATGTTCTTGGATTGGAAGAATCAATATTGTGAAAATGACTCTACTACCCAAAGCAATCTACAGATTCAATGCAATCCCTAGCAAACTACCACTGGCATTTTTCACAGAACTAGAACAAAAAATTTCACAATTTGTATGGAAACACAAAAGACCCCGAATAGCCAAAGCAATCTTGAGAATGAAAAATGGAGCTGGAGGAATCAGGCTCCCTGACTTCAGACTATACTACAAAGCTGCAGTAATCAAGACAGTATGGTACTGGCACAAAAACAGAAAGATAGATCAATGGAACAGGATAGAAAGCCCAGAGATAAACCCACGCACATATGGTCAACTTATCTTTGATAAAGGAGGCAGGAATGTACAGTGGAGAAAGGACAGTCTCTTCAATAAGTGGTGTTGGGAAAACTGGACAGGGACATGTAAAAGTATGAGATTAGATCACTCCCTAACACCATACACAAAAATAAGCTCAAAATGGATTAAAGACCTAAATGTAAGGCCAGACACTATCAAACTCTTAGAGGAAAACATAGGCAGAACACTCTATGACATAAATCACAGCAAGATCCTTTTTGACCCACCTCCTAGAGAAATGGAAATAAAGACAAAAATAAACACATGGGACCTAATGAAACTTCAAAGCTTTTGTACAGCAAAGGAAACCATAAACAAGACCAAAAGACAACCCTCAGAATGGGAGAAAATATTTGCAAATGGAGCAACTGACAAAGGATTAATCTCCAAAATTTATAACCAGCTCATGCAGCTCAATGACAAAAAAACAAACAACCCAATCCAAAAATGGGCAGAAGACCTAAATAGACATTTCTCCACAGAAGATATACAGACTGCCAACAAACACATGAAAGGATGCTCAACATCTTTACTCATTAGAGAAATGCAAATCAAAACTACAATGAGATATCATCTCACACCAGTCAGAATGGCCATCATCAAAAAATCTAGAAACAATAAATGCTGGAGAGGGTGTGGAGAAAAGGGAACACTCTTGCACTGCTGGTGGGAATGTGAATTGGTACAGCCACTATGGAGAATAGTATGGAGGTTCCTTAAAAAACTAAAAATAGAACTACCATATGACCCAGCAATCCCACTACTAGGCATATGCCCTGAGAAAACCATAATTCAAAAAGAGACATGTACCAAAATGTTCATAGCAGCCCTATTTACAATAGCCCGGAGATGGAAACAACCTAAGTGTCCATCATCGGATGAATGGGTAAAGAAGATGTGGCACATATATACAATGGAATATTACTCAGCCATAAAAAGAAATGAAATTGAACTATTTGTAATGAGGTGGATGGACCTAGAGTCTGTCATACAGAGTGAAGTAAGTCAGAAAGAGAAAGACAAATACTGTATGCTGACACATATATATGGAATTTAAGAAAAAAAAATGTCATGAAGAACATGGGGGTAAGACAGGAATAAAGACACAGACCTACTAGAGAATGGACTTGAGGATATGGGGAGGGGGAAGGGTAAGCTGTGACAAAGTGAAAGAGCGGCATGGACATATATACACTACCAAACGTAAGGTAGATAGCTAGTGGGAAGCAGCCGCATAGCACAGGGAGATCAGCTCGGTGCTTTGTGACCGCCTGGAGGGGTGGGATAGGGAGGGTGGGAGGGAGACGCAAAAGGGAGGGGATATGGGAACATATGTATATGTATAACTGATTAAATTTGTTATAAAGCAAAAAATAAAAAATAAAAAAAAGAAAACAAACAAACAAACAAATGATCTATTTACATTGATTCAGATTCCTTTACAGTAAACCTGAGGTCCAAATAGTGTCATAGAAAAATTGTACCAGACAGAATTATACAGGCAAGGAAGATTTTATGAAAGACTACTGCAAAAGGGGAGAGAAAGAACGCAATTCCATGGAAACAAAAGCAAGAGAGCTCTTAAGCATTGACATGAGCTGGTGAAAAAGTACTGGGGGACATTAGGGGAAGGGTAGGTCAATGTGATTAGGCCACTTGTGTTTGCTATCATCACTTCTCTTCTCACTTCTCTCTCGAAGTTAGTCTCCTACTCTCCCATAGAGACTGGGAGATAGGGGCCCTATCTCCCATGATTACATTTAAAAATGATGGTTCTCAGGTCTTTGAGAAAGATATCCCTGAGATGTTAAACTGACAAGAGTCTGGGAAATGATTTACATCTCAAAGGGGTACAAAAGAATTTGCAAATTCAGGTTTTCTAAAGTGAATGCTCTAAGAACATGGAGGTCAGGGGCCTATAGTCATGAAGAAATCTGTCTAAAGTTAGTCAAGCTGAGGGAACATTAAGGCTGTCTTAGTCAATAAGCACTCTGTAAACTGCTTTCATTTATGAGGCCCCTAAGTTATTTTGTGGTTTACTAAAATTATTTTTTATTATTATCCTAGGGCTAACAATTAAGGCACCACCTCAGAGCTGACTCCAAGAAACAGCAGTTAAGCTCTCCTTTGAAATAAAAAAAATTAAAAAAAAAACTGAGTTGTAAAACATTGCTATAATTTATCAAGAGTAACACAGTATACTGGTGAATTACAAATTGGAGTAAAATACTTAAAGCTTTAAAAATAGCACTGTATGCACATTTAAGAGGGCTCCTTCTAATTCCCACTAATGATGATTTACTGTGGTAGTATTAAGCATAATATGCCTTACTAGGGAGACTTAGCTTTTTCTTTTCTTTTTTCTTTATCTACCAAACCCTTTGCTACTCTTCTGAATTAAGATAAAAGGAGTAGAAAACAGGAATAATATTGGTAAAGGGAAGAAAATCACAGAGAATTTGAGAGTATTTAAGAGATTTTCCCCTATTTAATCATCAAATGGGTGAAGTATAATTCTATTAATTCTCCAGACATATACTTAAATGATGTGAATCAAAATATCAAGAGAAAAGGAGTGATATATTTTCTTGATTGCAAGTGGGTAATTGAATAACTGTGTGCTGATAATTATGGGCTAGTGTGTTCATCACTGAAAACTACGGGGGAGGGTGAAGTACTTTCAATGTGTGTTGCAGCAAAAAGAAATCTATTGGACAAAATCATCATTAGCATATCTTGAAGAATCTTGAGGTTCTTCCTAGTTGTTAGCTCACTATAGCTATTTATTTTCAATATTCTATGGTCTTTCATTGAAAAAAGGAAAATGTTAATATTCTGAAGTAAGAATTACTGTGGTGGAGCACGTTCAAGTCAGACTTCACACACTGTACAATGTGAATACTCAAATGCAAAACTGCTGAAAACAGCATTATGAGGCTTTAGGACAGTTCATTATGGTAGGCTTTGCTGCCAACGTGATCTTGAAGGCAGTAGAAAAACTATGAGTGTGTATTATAATTACGTGCTGTAAGAGTGTATCATAATTATACTGTACGGGTGTATTATACTGTAAGAGTGTATTATAATTAAGTGCTACTGCTATGTTTGTGGCTTCCAGAAAATGATTAACAGCGCTCAGTCAGATAATTAGAAATGTGGACCACACAGATATTTCTTTTAATTTGCTAGAATTCACACCCTAGTATAATTGCCCCATTCTCTTTGTATTTGGGGGGATGGTGCTTTTAGTTTGAAATTTATAGTATATGTAACATCTTGTTAATAGACAGATCTATATATTACCAAGACTTTGTCTTCTGATTTCTTTAACACCTTAGCCATCAAGTAATGAAAATACAGATTATACACACACATACACATACATATATATGTGAAAGGCATACATATGGATGAAAAATATACATTAGATATATATACACACATTTTACATATCATGTAGATATAGACCACATCACATCTATCACTCTCTATCCCTCCCTCCTCCTCCTCTCTCTCTGTATCTATCTATTTATATACACACACACACACACACACACACGTAGATAGATAGCTATACATACACACAACTATACACATGATAAATCAACTATATCTATCTCTAAATACATACATACAGAGAGCAAGCTCTCCAAGTAATACCACATATCTTACACAGAAATCCACAGTAATTAACCCTCTTCCTTATATCCTTATATTGTGCCTTTGGACAATAAAGAAACTTGAACCCTAATAAAGACTTGTTAGAAAAGTCACCCTGTGTTTTCTTAAAACCACAGGTTTCTGAGGACACATTTTCTTCCAGAAACAAAGTTTTACTTGATGGTTTTGTCTGCTCAGAAACACATTTAAGCTTAATGGAGGAGAAGAGCAATGCCTATACAACTAAAAGCCTTGTTGACCTAGTAGGAAAATTATTCTTTGATGAAATGTTTCTACCAATCTCCCCCTTGGATGCAGTGACTGTTCTATGTATGTGTTCTCTGAGATTCTCTTTACTTGTAATATTTTCGACGGGGCTGTGAGTACGGGTGGTAAGGGGACCACAAGGAGTTTGTGTTATTTTCATTTCTCCATTTTCACAATCTATGCAACTATAAACATTTGGAACAAAATGGCTACATGTCTTCTTTAGCCCAAGCCCTACGCATGTATGCACTTAAACATACATATTCATAGGCTCAAGACAAGATCAAGTCTCTACGTAGACATTAAAAGACAAGTATTTGTGTAAACGAATGACTGATAAATAGTTCATTTCCATTTCTGAGGAGAATCCAGATAATAGCTTTTGGAGCATTACAACACTAAAGTGGAGTCTAGGGATGTGATGGGATTCTTTGATAAATAGAACGATGGGGTCCAAGGAGATGAGATTTGCAGAAAGAAATTAACTCAATTGATGTCTGAAAAGACAAGATATGTTCATTTTTCTTCATCCCTCCACCCTGGCTTCCTTTGTTTTTCATTTTCAAAAGTGCTATCATTGAAAATGCCTCCCAAGTTGACTTCAGGGTGTGAAAGTAATGGAGGAGATTGTGGGAGAAATTCCAGATACCAGTGAACTCTGAAGCAGAGAGACAGAAAGAAAGATGGAAATACCAGCCACAGAAGGAGGGAAGTAAATATCCTTCTTAAATGGTTATTTCTAATCACTGCTTGTATTTTTAAATGAAACTGTTGTATTATAAAGATTCTATTGTTATTTTTATTGGAGTATAATTGCTTTACAATGTTGTTAGTTTCTGCTGTACAATGAAGTGAATCAGCTATATGTATACCTATATCCCCTCTCTCTTGGACCTCTCTCCCACCCACCCCCATTCCACCCATCTAGGTCATCACAGAGCACTGAGCTGAGCTCCCTGTGCTATACAGCATGTTCCCACTAGCTATCTATTTTACACATAGTAATGTATTTAAGTCAAACCTAATCTCCCAATTCGCCCCACCTTCTCCTTCCCCTCCTGTGTTCACCTGCCCGTTCTCTACATCTACATCTCTATTCCTGCCCTGCAAATAGGTTCATCTGTACCATTTTTCTAGATTCCACATATATGCGTTAACATACGACATTTTTCTCTTTCTGGCTTACTTCACTCTGTATGACGACTCTAGGTCCATCCACATCTCTACAAATGACCCAATTTCGTTTCTTTTTATGGCTAATATTCCATTGTATATATGTACCATGTCTTCTTTATCCATTCATCTGTCATTGGACATCAAGGTTGTTTCCATGTCCTGGCTATTGTCAATAGCGCTGCAATGAACATTGGAGTACATGTGTCCTTTTGAATTATGGTTTTCTCAGGGTATATGCCCAGTAGTGGGATTGCTGGGTTTTTTAAGGAACCTCCATACTGTTCTCCATAGTGGCTGTATCAATTTACATTCCTACCAACAGTGCAAAAGGGTCCCCTTTTCTCTACACCCTTTCCAGCATTTATTGTTTGTAGATTTTCTAATGATGGCCATTCTGACCGGTGTAAGGTGATACCTCATTGTAGTTTTGATTTGCATTTCTATAATAATTAGTGATGTTGAGCAGCTTTTCATGTGCCTCTTGGCCATCTGTATGTCTTCTTTGATGAAATGTCTATTTAGGTCTTCCGCCCATTTTTTATTTTTATTTTTTTATTTTTTTATTTTTTTATTTTTTTTTTTTTTTTCAAAGTTCTACAAAAAGGAATTGTATTTACAAATGACAGGAACTAAGCAAATACATCTAGCATCGTCTGGAAAACTTAATAGCACGCCACAACTTAATATCACAGTCAATATGCATAACAGAACCCATAATTATTTTTGTAATAATCAAGCCAAAAGCAAAGAAATAAATGAAGCAATATAAAAATGAAACAGAAAAAGACAAAGGAAAGGACCGGAAAACGTTTATGATAAAACTGAAACGGCTTGAGAGACCAGTTAAGGCCCTGAAGTCTTTTTTGTTTTTGTTTTTGTTTTGAACAGGGAAGCCCTGTCACTAACCCCTAAGATGCCCTGGTGATCTGCAGATACCTCAGATCTTCGCTCTTCCCCCAGAGCGCCCTCTCACTGAAACAAGGTTTAATGCAAAGTACAAGATGTGCAGAGAAGATTCAGGCAATCTCCCCATCATGGGACCCCGGGGTGAAAGCAACGCCTCTATCCTACAGCGGCTTCTAGGTGGTCACCCTTTAATGGGCCTCCGAGTCAGGCCCTCGGTATTCAAACAGCTGCGGAGTAAAATGCTGTGCCTGAAACACAGTCCGCACACCACGCAGGGCCTCGGTTCCTTCACTAACGGGGAACTCCTCTGTCAGGAGGCTTCCAAAATGCAAATACGACCTAGGCTTCTCAGATGGATTTGATTTCAATCAAAATTAGTGCCAAACAAAAATCTTTGATATGTAAAATGTCTACTCTAGTGAATAATAAAGAATCATTCCCACAACCATCCCCAAAATGTTATCTTCCAAGAGGTTAAAGGAAATAGCAGATCTGTAAATGTTAACATACCTGCTGTAAAGCTGAAGACAGGGAGAGACGACAGTTAAGGGAATCAAATGATCAGAACTATAACCCATAAGATCTTGGGAAAAGTTCACATTTCATGGTCTTTAATAAAGCAAGGCTGTTGTCATCCTCATCTGGAAGTATTTTGAAAGTTTATAGTTGAGTGCATATTAAAAGCACATTTCACCAATAAATTTTCACATGCTGAACATATTAGCAATATAATTTTTAAATGAAATCTAAAAATATCGAATAGAATTATGTACAAAGTGAAGGCGCTTGGTTTTTACATGTTTTCAACCATATTACATATACAATTAACCCACTTTAAGTTC
This sequence comes from Hyperoodon ampullatus, assembly GCF_949752795.1. NCBI lineage: Eukaryota > Metazoa > Chordata > Mammalia > Artiodactyla > Ziphiidae > Hyperoodon > Hyperoodon ampullatus. The sequence goes on along the minus strand of NC_136913.1, from coordinate 27,173,273 downwards.
ATAAAAATCCAATCTTCATTGTATGTGATTTGGTGTACAGATTTGCTTCTTTTAAATATAGTTTAAGATTTATGTAAGCATGCACAATTAAGTGAATATGTTACATAACCAAACTTGTTTTTGGTAAGAAAGCGGAATAAGTACATGTTGTTTTTGTTGTGACCCACTGTAACTGACGAGTTCACGCAGCCCCTGCTACAAGAACAACTGCTGTCTATTTTTAAATAATGAATAATCTGCTCACAGGTGTCAGTACGTGTGTATGTGGATATTTATGTGTGTGGAGAAGAAATGGAGTAAATTCTCTGACAACATTTGTTTGTTGTTCTTAATTAATCTCCAAGGACTTTTTCTTTGGCCATTTGTACATCATCTTTGGAGAAACGTCCGCTCGGGTCCTTTGCCCCTTTTTAAATCTGGTATTTGCTTTGTTGTTGTTGCTGTTATTGTTGTTAAGCTGTAGGAGTTCTTAATATATTCTGGATATTAACCTCGTATCAGATATGGGATTCCAAAGGATTTTTTAAGAGCAGCAGAAGTGAATGCCAAGGAGGACGCTTAACTCAAATCATGATTTGCCCCTGGTGACTGTTTTCTGCTACTGCCAGGCCTTTGTTACCCGCAAACTCTAACAAGTGCAGCCAAGGGAAGGCCCATGTTACCTGTTCCCTAAAAAACTAGGTTCTTGAGAGCACTTAGATAAGATGGAAGCAAGATGGAGTCTGGAGAGATTCTAGGACCCTCTTATTAGAGAAGATCACAAGTAAAATGGATAATTCACATAGCAGCTAAAAAGTTACATCAACTCATTCTATGCTAGGATCACGGAGACAAAATTTTTTTAAAAATGCTCTGTTTTAAAATCTCTCAAGAAAATACTGGCGGCAACAGTTTGATTAGTGATGTAACTGAATATGCCGTGCAACAACTAGAAATAGTAATCCAGCTAGCAAAGAAAAAAATATCCCCGCTGGGGCCAGAAAAAATGACCAGCCATACAGCACAGAAGGGGTGAAATCCAAACAGTCTTTCATTTTCATGTTTTTGTAGCTTTCCATGTCAGCCACTGCCTGGACCCAGATGACATACAGCAACACCACCAGGGAAAACAGGATGCCTGCGGCGATGTAGGAGCCTCCTCCGGCTTTATAGAGAAGATGGCTGGCGAAGGGGGCTGCACAGATGATCAAAAAGCTCGCAGTCACCACAGAAACTACCCCAAGAAGCATCAGGACCGCCCAGAAGCCACGGTAAATGACTGCAGAGTCATAGGAGGTCGAGTTGTGCTCTCCTCTCATGAAGGGATATGGCGACAGGTAAGCGTGCGTGCAGTTCTTCAATGGTGGCTGATTGGTGTACCAGAACTGCCAGATATTGGAATCATTCTCTTCCACAATCCCATTAAACCAACATCTCCAGAAGAATCCTTCATGGTGGAAAGTGACGTTTTCTATCAAAAGGACAGCGAATGTTCCAGATTCTGGGGCCGTCGCGGGCCCCAGAGAAAGCGCTCGCAGCTCTTGTGGAACCCTCACAGCTCCAGGAGCCTGGTCCACACTACGCCCTCCTGTGTTTCAAGCCCGCCCATTTTTTAATTGGGTTGTTTGTTTTCTTGATATTGAGCTCCATAAGTTGTTTGTATATTTTGGAGATTAATCCTTTTAAATTCATCCAGTAGCTGTTAATTCAGTGCCTATTGTGTGTCAGGCTCTGAGAATTCTGTCCTCAGTCAAGGGAAACAGACAGACTCTAAATACTTGTTACTCGGTGTGTGCTCTGAGGACTACAGTACTGGCATCACCTTGACTCAGAATCTGCATTTTTCACAAGATCTCCATGTAATTCCTATGCACACAGAAGTTTGAGAAAGACTGCTTTAAATATATGACTATGGAAGTGTGTAAAACAGATGTACCTTGACACTAGGAAAGCACAAAAGGAGGAGCTACTAAATTTGAGGGCTAAGCAGACAGACTTTACTTTGTAGCAATAAGTTAGATCTGAAGAATGCATTGGAGTTAATCAAGCAAATGTATATGATGAAGTTGGATAGTGATCTGAGCAGATGGGATATGCCTGTGAAAGTTCAGTTTGGGTGGAAGTTAAATGTAATAAAGCAAACAGAGATGGATGACGGTAAGGGGTGTGCGTGCGGACTAGTGATAGATGGTTTGATAAACCAACTAAGGATTTGAGACTTTACCCTTTGAGTAATGTGGAGTGAGTCACTGATGGTTTTTAAGCATCTGCTTTTTAGGACATGGAGAATGGTTTTGAGGCATGCAAGATGGCAGCAGAAAGATGCCCTAATCTCAGCACACAGGACCCAATTTCTTCAAGCCTGGGGTTGTGTAAATTGTATCTTAGTTCTTTTTTTTATTTCAAACATACAGTATTTGTCTTTCTCTGTCTATCGGGGGTCACAAATCAAGCCACAGTAAATTTAAGAAAACTGAAATCATATCAAGCATCTTTTCTGACCACAACGCTATGAGATTAGAAATGAATTACAGGGAAAAAAACATAAAAAACACAAAAACATGGAGGATAAACAATACGTTACTAAATAACCAAAAGATCACTGAGGAAATCAAAGAGGAAATAAAAAAATACCTAGAGACAAATGACAATGAAACACGACAATCCAAAACCTATGGGATGCAGCAAAAGCAGTTCTAAGAGGGAAGTTTATAGCTATACAAGCCTACTTCAAGAAACAAGAAACATCTCAAATAAACAATCTAACCTTACACCTAAAGGAACTAGTGAAGGAAGAACAAACAAAACCCAAAGTTAGCAGAAGGAAAGTAACCATAAAGATCATGGCAGAAATAAATGAACTAGAAACAAAGAAAACAATAGCAACGATCAATAAAACTAAAAGCTGGTTCTTTGAGAAGATAAACAAAATTGATAAACCATTAGCCAGACTCATCAAGAAAAAGGGGGAGAGGACTCAAATCAATAAAATTAGAACTGAAAAAGAAGAAGTTACAACAGACACTGCAGAAATACAAAGCATCCTAAGAGACTACTACAAGCAACTCTAGGCCAATAAAATGGACAACCTGGAAGAAATGGACAAATTCTTAGAAATGTATAACTTTCCAAGACTGAACCAGGAAGAAATAGAAAATATGAACAGACCAATCACAAGTAATGAAATTGAAACTGTGATTAAAAATCTTCCAACAAACAAAAGTCCAGGACCAGATGGCTTCACAGGTGAATTCTATCAAACATTTAGAGAAGAGCTAACACCCATGTTCTCAAACTCTTCCAAACAATTGCAGAGGAAGGAACACTCCCAAACTCATTCTGTGAGGTCAGCATCACCCTGATACCAAAATCAGACAAAGATACCACAAACAAAGAAAATTACAGACCAATATCACTGATGAATATAGATGCAAAAATCCTTGGCAAACAGAATCCAACAACACATTAAAACATCACACACCACGATCCAGTGTGATTTATCCCAGGGATGCAAGGATTCTTCAATATACGCATATCAATCAATGTGGTACACCATATTAACAAATTGAAGAATAAAAACCATATGATCATCTCAATAGATGCAGAAAAAGCTTTTGACAAAATTCAACACCCGGGCTTCCCTGGTGGCGCAGTGGTTGAGAGTCTGCCTGCCGATGCAGGGGACATGGGTTCGTGCCCCAGTCTGGGAGGATCCCACATGCTGTGGAGGGGCTGGGCCCACGAGCCATGGCCGCTGAGCCTGCGTGTCCGGAGCGTGTGCTCCGCAACAGGAGAGGCCACAACAGTGAGAGGCCCGCATACCGCACACACACACAAAAAAACAACACCCATTTATGATAAAAACTCTCCAGAAAGTGGTCATAGAGGGAACCTACCTCAACATAATAAAGGCCATATATGACAAACCCACAGCAAACATCATTCTCAATGGAGAAAAACTGAAAGCATTTCCTCTAAGATCAGGAACAAGACAAGGATGTCCACTCTCACCACTATTATTCAACATAGTTTTGGAAGTCCTAGCCATGGCAATCAGAGAAGAAAAAGAAATAAAAGGAACCCAAAACGGAAAAGAAGTAAAACTGTCACTGTTTGCAGGTGACATGATACTATACATAGAGAATCCTAAAGATGCCACCAGAAAACTACTAGAGCAAATCAGTGAATTTGGTAAAGTTGCAGGATACAAAATTAATGCACAGAAATCTCTTGCATTCCTATACACTAATGATGAAAAATCTGAAAGAGAAATTAACGAAACAGTGTCATTTACCATTGCAACAAAAAGAATAAAATACCTAGGAATAAACCTACCTAGGGAGACAAAAGACCTGTATGCAGAAAACTATAAGACACTGATGGGGGCTTCCCTGGTGGCGCAGTGGTTGAGAATCTGCCTGCTAATGCAGGGGACACGGGTTCGAGTCCTGGTCTGGGAGGATCCCACATGCTGCGGAGCAACTAGGCCCATGAGCCACAACTACTGAGCCTGCGCGTCTGGAGCCTGTGCTCTGCAACGAGAGGACGCAATAGTGAGAGGCCCGCGCACCGCTATGAAGAGTGGCCCCCGCTTGACACAACTAGAGAAAGCCCTCACACAGAAACGAAGACCCAACACAGCAAAAATAAAAAAAATAAAAATAATTAAAATTAATATAAGACACTGATGAAAGAGGATACCAACAGATGGAGAGATATACCATGTTCTTGGATTGGAAGAATCAATATTGTGAAAATGAATATACTACCCAAAGCAATCTACAGATTGAATGCAATACCTATCAAATTACCAATGGCATTTTTTACAGAACTAGAACAAAAAGTCTTAAAATTTGTATGGAGACACAAAAGACCCCGAATAGCCAAAGCAGTCTTGAGGGGAAAAAACGGAGCTGGAGGAGTCAGACTCCCTGACTTCAGACTATACTACAAAGCTACAGTAATCAAGGCAATATGGTACTGGCACAAAAACAGAAACATAGATCAATGGAACAAGATAGAAAGCCCAGAGATAAACCCACGCACCTGTGGTCAACTAATCTATGACAAAGGAGGCAAGGATATACAATGGAGAAAAGACAGTCTCTTCAATAAGTGGTGCTGGGAAAACTGGACAGCTACATGTGAAAGAATGAAATTAGAACACTCCCTAACAACATACACAAAAATAAGCTCAAAATGGATTAAGGACCTAAATGTTAGACTGGACACTATAAAACCCTTAGAGGAAAACATAGGAAGAACACTCTTTGACATAAATCACAGCAAGCTCTTTTTTGACCCACCTCCTACAGTAACGGAAATAAAAACAAAAATATACAAACGGGACCTAATGAAACTTCAAAGCTTTTGCACAGCAAAGGAAACCATGAACAAGACAAAAAGACAACCCTCAGAATTGGTGAAAATATTTGGAAACGAATCAACGGACAAAGGATTAATCTCCAAAATAAACAGCTCATGCAGCTCAGTATTAAAGAAACAAATAACCCCATCCAAAAATGGGCAGAAGACCTACACAGACATTTCTCCAAAGAAGACATACAGATGGCCAAGAAGCACATGAAAAGCTGGTCAACATCACTAATTATTAGAGAAATGCAAATCAAAACTACAATGAGGTATCACCTCACACCAGTTAGAATGGGCATCATCAGAAAATCTACAAAAAACAGATGCTGGAGAGGGTGTGGAGAAAAGGGAACCCTCTTGCACTGTTGGTGGGAATGTAAATTGATACAGCCACTATGGAGAACAGTATGGAGGTTCCTTAAAAAACTAAAAATAGAACTACCATACAATCCAGCAATCCCACTACTGGGCATATACCCTGAGAAAACCATAATTCAAAAAGACACATGCACCCCAATGTTCACTGCAGCACTATTTACAATAGCCAGGTCATGGAAGCAACCTCAATGCCCATCGACAGACGAATGGATAAAGAAGATGTGGTACATATAGACAATGGAATATTACTCAGCCATAAAAAGGAACGAAATTGGGTCATTTGTTGAGACCTGGATGGACCTAGAGACTGTCATATAGAGTGAAGTAAGTCAGAAAGAGAAAAACAAATATCTTATATTAACTCATGTATCTGGAACCTAGAAAAATGGTACAGATGAACTGGTCTGTAGGGCAGAAGTTGAGACACAGATGTAGAGAACAAACGTATGGACACCAAGGGGGGAAAACCGCGGCAGGGTGGGGATGGTGGTGTGCTGAATTGGGCCATTGGGAATGACATGTATACACTGATGTGTATAAAACTGATGACTAATAAGAACCTGCAGTATAAGAAAACAAACAAAAAAACAACTAATACTAAACTTTCTTTGGGTTATTTGTATGGAAATATGTTAATATAAATGTTTCAGACGCTACATGAAATTTCTAAAAATCTTATATGCTCTGGTATAATGTTATAAGTTATAATTCTAGTTATTACTTTAAAATGTATATCTCAGAAATAACTAAATTTCCTTGTCAATTGCATTATTATGAACTTTCATCAAAACTTTAACTGTGGTCAGTTTTAAGTCTTTTGTCATTTACAGACAGTTCTGGGTGTACTCTGATGCTTTTGCAAAAATGTTCGTATAAAAGGACTTCATCTTCAAGGAATTCATGGGAAAGACTCTGATAAGTACAGGTTTCTGGTAACTGACTATACTGCTGAACTGAATGAATAAGCATTTTCACAACTCTAATGGAAAACCGATGAATTCATAAAAGTGCTAACAAAAGATCAAGATAAAAAAATTAATTACATGGGACTGAGTGAACTGATGAGGATGTTTATAATTTTTGTGACTTTCTGCTTGAATAAAAAAAATCCCACAAGGACTCAGATGCAAAAAATATACAAATCAATTTTCACAGCAAAGTAAAGGAGCTGTTACAGTGGAGGATTACTGGACTGAATGTCAATATTATGACATAGTATGAGTGTGTTTCGTGTTTGGTAAATGCAATCAATGTTGCTTTTGTTGTGGTCATCCATTTACAATGCTTGGTGTCAGTTTATCTCTTGTAAAAATAAAATGCAGTCTGGGGGCCTCCCTGGTGGCGCAGTGGTTGAGAGTCCGCCTGCCGATGCAGGGGATACGGGTTCGTGCCCCGGTCTGGGAGGATCCCATATGCCGCGGAGCGGCTGGGCCCGTGAGCCATGGCTGCTGAGCCTGCGCATCCGGAGCCTGTGCTCCGCAACGGGAGAGGCCACAACAGTGAGAGGCCCGCATACCACAAAAAAAAAAAAAAAAAAAAAAAAAAAAAAAAAAAAAAAAATGCAGTCTGTGTGTGTGTGTGAAAAAAAAAAAAAAAAGAAAAAATGGCTGACCCTGATCTCCACCCCTACCTCTATTCCCACACAAACAAAAACCAGACAAACCAGTGGGCCCTTCTGTCCTGACCGGCTCAGTTTTTTTTTTTCCCATTCCCTGCATCCAGAAACTTTCCTGTTAACTATTATTCTCTTTTGTCAAGCTCCACTGGCTGCTGCTACTACCCGTGCACCATATCCAAAGTTGGACTTCCTGGTTTTCTATGTTGTTCTTTCTCCTGTGTACCACAACTTCTCCCATAAGTATTTGTTGGAGTCCATTTTTTGGGAGGTGGAAAATCAGTGCACGTCCCCTCTCTCTTGCTCAAGCAGTTTCATCCCATCTCTCTCTGGGTTAAAGGAATAGTCTGATGTAATAAAAAGAGGTTGGGCCAGCTGTTGGGAGACATGAGCTTTATGAATTACAGTCCCAGTTGTATTTCTTACTAGCAGTGTGACCAAGTTATTTATCTTCTAGGGGCTTCAAATTCCTTGTCTATAAAATGGGAGAATATTGTACCTGTATCATCAGATGGTTGTGAGAATTAAATGAGTTGACAGATGTAAGGTACTAGGAACAGTACCTGGCACTCAGAAAGCTACTACCATTATTTATTAGTGCAATGCTTCATAATATTTACATGCTAGCTAAATGAAACACTTCCTATGCACATCTCTTTCCTAAGGAAGTCCTCACTGATTTTTTTCTTCCCACACTCCTGACAATGTTGAACTTTACCCAAATCCGATGATCCTGGAAAATAGCAAAGGTTAAGAAACTCCCCCCTCCTTTTGCATTCCGGGAAACAGCTTACTACAAGAAACCACCCTTTTCCTTATGACTTAGATATGACTCGTGGATGCACCTTTGTTCACCTATAACAAGGCCAGTCACAGACCCTTAAAATTCCCACTCTTTGCCTCATAAATTATCAGCTGTACTGTTGTCCCCACTGATTAACCAGAACAAAGTGCTTGTTAACATATTTTGGTTAAGATTCTCTCCTTCCCCCAGGCCCCTAAGCTTTGACCTACCCTCAGCCTGAGCTAGCATGCAGCCCTTCCTTAATAGCCCTCCCACAGACTAGGCTGGCCTCAGGGTAAAACATTCTCTGATCTTCTGTCCCATCATGCCTCTCCTGTTCATCCCACTTCCTCATGCCCTGTTCTTTCTAGCCTTGTTTTCTCCTCCCTATAAAAGAAAAACTCTTTTTGCCTAACTCTTGAGAGGCTGGCAGATCTTATACTCAGAATGAACTCCCTATAGCAACAGTCCCCCTCCTCCTCTGGCAACAGTCCCCCTCTTTGCAATAATCCATCCAACTAAAGTCCTTATCAAGTCAGAGTTTTTTAAGTTTGACACTCCCATGTCCAAATTCTTGCTCTCCTTGAAGAAGGACTTCAAATTCTACTTGTGCAGGAAATTTTCCATGACCATTCCAGATTCCCACCACCCTTTATGACCATCTCTCTTATACTGCACTTCCCAGTTTGCATCCGATTGTTGCATAATTTATCTCTTCTGCTCAATGATAACTACCCCAGGAGATCTTTGACTAAATAATTCTTCGATTTATCACAGTGCCTAGCACAGTACACAGTACTTAGTTTTTGTAAAGTGAATGAAGAATACACTCAGTACATCTACAGAGTCTATCAAATGGAAGTAGACAGTAAGATGCATTCAACTAACAGGACACTTTTAAGCTATTATGTCATCTATGGTACAATTTAAATTAGATAATATATGCAAAGTGCTTAGAATGCTGCATATAGTAGGCATTCAATAAATGCTAGTTATCATCATCAACATCCTCTTTTCTTCTCATCTGCATTAAATGAGATACTCATTTAGTGGAGAACACCCAACTTATATAATCATCATAGCTGAAATTAACCAGGGAGTATTAATTAATTTTTTCTCTCATATAATTTTTTTTAATTAATTTATTTTTGGCTGCGTTGGGTCTTCGTTGCTGCGCGTGGGCTTTCTTTTTAGTTGCGGTGAGCGGGGGCTACTCTTCATTGCCACCCGCGGGCCTCTCATTGCAGTGGCCTCTCTCGTCTTGGAGCACCGGCTCTGGGCGCGTGGGCTCTAGAGCACAGGCTCAGTAGTTGTGGCACACGGGCCTAGCTGCTCTGCAGCATGTGGGATCTTCCTGAACCAGGGCTCGAACCCGTGTCCCCTGCATTGGCAGGTGGATTCCTAACCACTGCGCCACCAGGGAAGCCCTCTCATATAATTTTTTAAAAATATAATTTTACCATGGTTTGTATCACAGTAGTGAAAATTGACTCTGACAAATTCTGGTGTCAAACAACCCCTTGCGACCAGAATAGACATATAGCTAACCTATTGTTGCTTTTAGTTTGTATTTTTTTGTTGTTTTATATACCAGAGGATGGAAACAAGCTTTTATTGAAAGTCCACTGCATGCAATGTACTGTACTGGGTGTCTAAATATAATTTAACTCTCATCACAATTTTATGTAGACCAAAAAACTTAACTCCGAAAGTTAACTTGCCCATGGAATTATTTTGGGAAAAAAAAATCCAGATTTAGATTGGAACCCAGGCATTTAATTAAACAGTTCTTGAAGGAATGAATGTTGGTTTATTGGCTTTTGGAAATTTTGCTCTTTCAAGAATAGCTTTCTGCCCCCCCCATACTATGAAGAGATACACCATTCAGGAAACTTGCTAAAATCAGAATAGTGTAAACTTTTAAACATTTTATTGCATTAGAAAGTTTTAGCTCTGGAAGGAACCACAGAGTTCCCTAGTGTTGGAAACAGGATCATAACTGACATCACCTCACTCTAACCCAGACTCTTTCCACTATATGGTACTACCTCACATAATTTATAAAATCCTCTCCTTCTCATTTTTTGGACATGTGAGTTGTTTCTAGCATTGTGCTGTGACAGATAACACTGCAAAGGGACAGCGTAATGACAACTTCCTCCCTGCCAGCCACCTCCTCTCTCAGATGAATACTTAGGACACACACCCTCCTCGAGAAGACCAGGGAGTTTTCCCCTTTCACTTTGTCTCCTTCCCTTCTGCCCCCCTTCTCTTATTTATTTATTTATTCATTTATTCTATAGTTCTCTTCGTTTTTCTGTGTGTATCTTCTGTTAGCATCAGTCTTCTAAGCTGCCTTGGTATTCTTACTTATTTTTCACATTATAGTACTTTTTTGTAGATTCTAACTTTAAAATATTTTGCTATGTGTTTTATGAATGAATTGCCAGACTATGCAAGCTTTTTAAAAACACTTCGGTTGACCCTATATGAAGAAAATATTTTGTGCTGAATTTAAAAGAAAATCATATCGTTAGAATTATTGTGAAAAAAAAACAGCGGTTATAGCTCATTAGGATTATTACATATTAATTTGAGAATAATGAATGTACAATGATTTTCTAACAAAAGAGTTACATTTTAAATTATTTTGTGAATAAGCTGAAAGCCCTGAAATCATTACTTATATAAGGGGTTTACAATTAAGACTAAAAGCACATTTAGCTGAGTTATTTACAATGGAATATACTCCTTTAAACACAAACCTAATTCAGCTTTTGTTTATTCAATAATTTGAAAAGTCCTTATTAATCATCTTCTACTCTGTGTTAAATAATGCAGAATTACTGATAAAACCAAAATAAACGAGTCAAAGTCTTACTTCAAGTAACTCAGAGGCCATTGTGAAAGAGTGTCAATATATTCAAACAACCAAACCAACACATAGGAAACAAAGTGTCAGGAAGCAATCTGACCTCTAGGGAAGAAGGGACCGTCCTGATCTAGGAGGCAAGCATTGGCTGACTGGAGGTATGCATTTGTGAGCTGGCCTTTGAATGACAGGTAGACTTTGAACAGGCAGAGATCTGGTGGGGTGCATAGCAGATGGAGAAACAGTGCAGACAGAGGCAGTCAGACAGGAAAGTGGGAGGTGTGTAGTTTAGAAGTTTCCCTTTGAGTCCTTTTGTGACTTGACAATAAATATCTCTTTACTCAGATGACTCTGTATTAGCAAAATTTGCTTAACTGTGCTACTTGCAGTAAGGCTAGGTAAGCCAGCTGCCGTAAGAGTAAACTTCATAATTGCACTGATTTAACTTAATTGATGCTCATTTCTCACTCACAAAAGCATGCAATGACAGTCTTTCTGGTCAGGAATCAGCTTTCCCCCATGATGTGATTTAGAGACCTGGCTCCTTCCCTCCCATGGGGCCTTGGGATTCTCTGCATCCAGCAATTGATAAGGGAGGAAAGGCAGGAAGAAAGGATACTCATTGCCTCACTATTCTGGCTCAGAAGTGACCCCTCCTCCTTTCCTTTGCATTCACTGGTGAGAATTAGTCAACTACGTAGAAGCAGTAGGGGCTAGGAGATATAATTCCTGGGTGAGAAGCTGCTTCCCAGCAACAAACAGCTCTATACTATGGAAGTCTGCTCTGCAATACCGACCCACTTAGGAACTTATTTGGCCAAGGGCAGAAACACAAATGAAAACATATCGTAGACTCCTATGGAGGGTAGACTTGGTATGCTTACATCATGGAGCTTCACGTGTATTGATAACTATGACTCCAACAGCTGCAGTCACATGGAAGACTTACCTACTATTCGTGGGGCATTGTTAAAACACTCTGTCATTATGCTCTAGTATTCTAGATGTCATAACCAGAAAAAAGTAGCACAAATCAAAAACGCATTCTCAGAGTAAATTTAATTGGAATCAGTGACTAGAGATTATTTGAATGATAAGAAAAATATGTCATTACATATGTTTCTAAACTAAAGGAAAAAACAAACAAACAAACAAACAACTTGTAAGTGTTAAGAGGATTCTTATGGATTAGAAATGTAGGGGCTAACTTGAAGTTCTCTGAGGCAGGAAAATTCTGCCAATAACAAATTTGTATTTTAGAATTTAATTGTATTTCTCTCTTTCTCTCTCTCTCTCTCTCTCTCTCTCTCTCACACACACACACACACACACACAGACACACACACAGACACACATACACACACATAGTATCTCTGGTTCTTATTCTCTCTCTCTGGAAAATCACCTTCTCTTAACATCTTTGTTAGCCTTACAGTATTTTGCCCTTTGTACACCTCACATTTTACTCTATATATTGTCCCTGGATAATCCCATTCAAGTACCATATGTGTGCAGATCCCAAATACTTAACACCTTCCAGGCCCATATTTCCAACGGTCTCCTGGACCCTCCAACAGATATCCTGTAGACATTACCAAACCTTAACTGCCACTTCCTGGGTACATAATCTAGTTGCCTGTCCCAAACCCATTCCCCATTCCTGCTTCCTTACTATCCTTGATACACTGATATTGTTCACCCTACTCCAGGTTCTCATGTGCTTCATGGGGAAGCTGAGACCCTTCTAAGTCCCAGGGTTGAATCCTGAATGACCTAAGCCAGTCCTCCGTACAGTGGTCTTGGCCCCCTTTCTAGCGATCAGTTTATTCATGGGCAATTTTGGACAATGGGATGTGGGTGAAAATTTGCTTTTGGAGCTTCTGGGAAAGTTGTCCTTGCTCTTATTCAGAGAACACAACAGGGGACAATCTTTTTTTCTGTAGACACTAGTGCTTTCACATGATGCCATTTTGGGAAGCTAGCCTAAGAGGTCAAGTCACTTGCTGACAATGTCAGAGAGGAAAGACAAAAGAAAAAGTGTCCTTGAATAGTGTCATTTCAGGTGCTGAATAACCAACCCTGGGCCTGTCTACTTCTAAATTCTTGTTAGAAAATGTAACATATGTCTGTTATTTAAGTCATTACTTACCTGCAGTCAAAGAAAACAAAAACAAAAACAAAAAACATTTTAACAAATAGTTTTCTTCAAACAGGCTCATCTTGAAATCTCTCAAAATTCAAATCTTCCAAACAAGAATTCAGCCCCCACTCCATCAACGTTCACATGTAATTAATCATCTAATTCTTTTGTCCTACCTCCTACATATATCTCAAATCCATTACCTCTTCCTCAAACGCATTCTCTTACCTGTGTTTCAGTCCTTTGTTTTCTGCCATCAAGAACAGTGAGAATCTATCATCAAAGTAAAGGACCACTTTGCTATGTTATTTCCAATCTACACTTTGCATAGCACCAGTCCTGAAAGTATATATAACTTAACTTCACCTAAAACAATAAAGGCAGATCCTATAACTATAGAGCACATTCATTTATACAACTATATAAGTAGCTTGCATAAGTATACAATCGTTTAGTGTAATACTATTTCTTACAAAATGTTTATCAAATGATTTTGTTGAATGAAAAAAAAAACACATGAAAAGGCAGGTCAACACTATTGAGTTTATTTACCTCAAAGAGAAATTAGATCAACATAAAATGATCTGATTATATACCCCAAACGGAAAACATCAACAAAACTATTTCATTATATTGGTACTCAGCTTTTTTGCTTTAATCTAATTTTAGCAATGTCATAACCAATCAGTGAACAGTAAATAGCTTAGGACCTTTTTGCTGCCCCCATAACATATTGTTTTAATATTATGTGATATTTTTCACATCTCTGCTACTTCACTCCCTTCCTTCACGTTTGGTGTTGACAACTTTAACAACTTCATTATTTTGAAAGGGTTGTATCATTAACTAGCTCAATAATACCATAGCAACAATATCTAATTAGATACATTTTGCCTTCCAGTTTTATTTTTAATCAGGTATTCATAAAAGTTGATGCATAGAAGAAACATGACATGTTCATGACATCTAGAAGCCATAATTTCCCTGAAAAGTTTAAAATGTATTTTTACTTTTAAAAAAGACGACATATGTTTCAATGTCTTTCTTTCATCCTTTGACAGAGCAAACCTCAATTTTAAAAAAAGCTCAGCATGTGCTTTGTGATCCTAACTGAAGTACTGAAAACCAAAAATTCTAAACAAAGATTAGAAATTACAAGACTTAGAGAAAAGACTTAGAGAATTAGGCATGGGAGAGAAATAGCATTTATATCTGTGTTTAGAGTATGTTTCAAGGTTTAGTGAATAAAGCAAATGTGTTCTTCAAAAGACAGCAGTATGTAAACAGAGGATAGTTATCTAATGGAACATTAGCAATAAGTGCTCATTAAAAGTTCCAAAGTTTCTTTTGTTGACACCAGAACAAAGCAGTGACTACAGACGATACTTTTATATTTAAAATACCTCTTAAATGTTAATTTGCACTTGTAAAAATTTCCCTGGTAAACACACTGCACTGCATCATTTGAAACAAAGTCTATAATATTCATAATAAATCTTGGATGCTGATTCCAGGAGGTCCTGGTTGATATACTGGAGTGAAACTCAATGCTAAACCCAACAGATGATTAAGAAATATATTGGAAGATCTTCTAGTTAAGGCATAGAGTAAGCTACCACTCTACATCTTAGGTAGAATTCATAACATGGCTTTAATTTGCATACTCATGTTGAACTGTCCATTTACAATTCATTGGATTTTTTAAGTCCTCCAGATGGAACAACAGATGCTAACATAATGACTAAAAGCTTTGGTCAAGCATTTTAAGAAGTGAAAGCATTAAATCCTCTTATGATGTAAAAGTCATATGTTTTGACATGAATTAAACCAACTCCATTTCCATGCAGTTTTCTCAAAGGTAGTTTTAAAAATTCTTCTAAATATGTATTATACAATATCCACATTGATTGCAAATTAAGAGTTACCTTTTGATCTCATCATCAAGAAAGAGCCTTCAACACTACAGGAAAAACCAGTGAAAACCCTAGAACATACTTAGTGGACCTTTTCACAGTACAAAAATAAGAAAAGTGCTTTCAAATAGTCAAAACCTTTTGAAAATAACATCTGTCATTTAAAAATCTTATTATGTAATTATTAAACTGTCATATCAAAACCTAATGTTTTGATTTTCTTAATTGCTTCCTGATTTTTAAACTATAAAATATCTTTGAAAAATATGAGTAATAAAAATTAACATAATGCAAAATCACTAGACTCTCAGTGACCTTCTGCCAGCTTGTCTATGCCTAAACCTATCTGAGGTGAGGATCTATCATATTTTAGAAACCTGCAAGGAGGACAGTACCAGCAATCTCTCCCAGTATTGAGCAATGAGTTTTTCAGGAACCAATGTCAAATGTTAACCTCACAGAGCTATAAATTTAATCTCCTTACTTGAGATGAAGATGAAGATGAAATCTAGAGAAAGTAAACATACTGCCATGTACACAGTAGACAATTGTTTAAAAAATATCTAAATCATGATGAAACCTATTACTTATATTTTTAATGCTGTAAATGCAAGTTGCTCTATTATTCTGAATTCTCCCAATTCTTAACATCTTATTATATCACATCATAGGTTTTTAAAAATCCAAATAATAGTAATAAGTAGTAGTCTCAGTCTATTTAACCTTTTCTTTTTTCTCCATCTGTAATCATTAGTGTGCTTTTTTCCCCACAGTTCTTCACAAGTTCTTACTGTCCTTCTTAATTTAACGTCTAGGAAAGAAGAAATATAAACCTGGGACTCCATTAAGAATAATACACAAAGTTAGGGGCTTCCCTGGTGGCACATTGGTTAAGAATCTGCCTGCCAATGCAGGGGACACGGGCTCGAGCCCTGGTCTGGGAGGATCCCATGTGCCGAAGAGCACCTAAGCCCATGCGCCACAACTACTGAGCCTGCACTCTAGAGCCCACAAGCCACAACTACTGAAGCCCACGCGCCTAGAGCCCATGCTCCATGAGAGAAGCCACTGCAATGAGAAGCCTGCGCACCACAACGAAGAGTAGCCCCCACTCGCCGCAACTAGAGAAAGCCCACGTGCAGCAACGAAGACCCAAAGCAGCCAAAAATAAAATAAATTTATTAAAAAAAAGGAATACACAAAGTGAGTATGACAGGAAATTGGCTTGTGGTTTTCATTTTTTCCTTAGTCCTGAATACATTAAGCTGACAGAGTTCAGTTTGTTAACAAAAAATTCTGTAGTGAAGTAGCAGCATGATCATACTGCTTTTGCAATGATTCAACTGCAGACTCTATGTGTTATTGTTCATTTTGAAAAATAAGATAATAGGAATTTATTCAAACTAATAGTGGAATGATGTAATATCATTAAGTCCAGTAGTAACCTACTGCTTAAACAAATCAACTTGGCTTTATTTATACCAAGTAATAAATTTCTTGCCACTAAGTAGCAACAATAAAATTAAGAATATAGGAGCCATGTATAAAATAGGTTTGAAAATTCTCTAAGAGAAAAAAACCATATATATACACATATGTGTATGAAGATATAGGTATCACACTAAAATGTCTAATTAATTTACTGAACCACTTATCTTGCCCAATATTACATAAGTTTTAAACAAGTTTTAGTGTTGACATTATATACCAAGTTTAGTCTTCATAATTTTAAAGAGTTTGCATGAAGTGAGGTACTAAATGCAACTTAGCATTGAGGTTATAGTCATCTTTACTCATGGTGCTCAAAGACTTAATTACCATAAAATATGTTGGAATATTTCATCAAGATTCTAGATCCTATTATGTTACATTTTACGCCTAACAGTTTTACTTTTAGGTATGCAGTCATCTATCCTCACCAGGGATGCATGATCCTAGAGTCCATTTTCAATCTCAGATTTAATGAGATGGAGATGATGGAGAATGTTGCGGAACAGAGGTTTCCTTAAGCTTGTCCTACTAACTTTTCCATACCAGAGCTTCCATATTGAAATAGGTCCAATGTTGAATTCTCAGTTAATTTTGCTGACATCAAAACTAAAAGCAGTTAATATTAAGTGCCAACATAATGACTAGAGTTTCATAAGTTTTATGGAAAAATCAATGCCTGTCAAACAGGAGAGCCAACATGAAGTAGGGAAAGGATGCTCTTTTTACAAAAATCTTTGGTTTGCTAAGTTTAAAATATACTCCAAAGCAACCAAGATGTCCTTCAGTAGGTGAATGGATAAATAAACTGTGTTACACCCAGACAATGGAATATTATTCAGCACTAAAAAGAAATGAGCTTATCAACCAGGAAAAGACATGGAGGAAACTTAAATGCATTTTACTAAGTGAAAGAAGCCAGTCTGAAAAGGCTACATACTGTACGGTTCCAACTATATGACATTCCAGAACAGGCAAAACTATAAACAATAAAAAGACCAGTGGTTGCCAAGGGTTGGGTGGAAGGAGGAACAGATGAAGCACAGAGTATTTTTAGGGCAGTGAAAATACTCCCTACGATATAATGATAGATATGTCATTATACCTTTGTCCAAGCCCACAGAATGTGCAACACCAAGAGTGAACCCTAAAGTCAACTATAAAAAAAAAATAAAGTAAAATATAATATACTCCAAACTGTTAAGGATAGTCATTTATGTTAAAATGGACTTCTTTTGCGGTAAACTATACATGACATAAAATTTATTATTTTAATCATTTTAAGTATACAATTTAGTGACATTTGGTACATTCATAATGTTGTGCAACCACCACTGCTATCCATTTCCATAACTTTTTCATCATCCCAAGCTGAACCTCCATACCCTTAAACAATAACTCCCTGTTCCTCCCTCTCCCAGACATTGTAACCACTATTCTACTTTCTGTCTCTATAAATTTACTTATTTTAGGTACCTCATATAAGTGGAATCATACTCAAATGGGTTTTTGAAAGATGACCCACGAAGGAACCAGTTTTGTAAAAAAGAAGTGGTACTAAAAAGTTATAGCTAAAAAGTTATATATATATATATATACACACATATAATATTTGCATATAAATATATATACATGTATATATAATCAGATCAAATGCAGAAATGCAAGAAATGCATACATTCATTATTTACACCACTTCTAGACATTGGACTTCACTTGTTAATAGACTGCATAGAAATAAGATATTTTGAGATGTCTTCACACATATAAAAAATTACTTAGTGAACAATGAATATTGATCAGTGATTTGTATTGATGATAATCAGTGTCCAATGTCTCCTGTATTGGACAGCACAGTTCCAGACATTTGCCCGTTTCTCTAATTAGCTTAACTAATCATTCTATCAAAGAGTATTTATTGGACAGCTCTTCCATTCTCACAATTGAGTTTGTTAGAATGAGTGTTAAAGAGAATCGGAAGCAGTAGAGGGCAAATAAAAGAATGGAACTTCATTAGAAATGATGATGATGACTCATATTGAAAATTATAAATTCATGCCCACAATGTACTTTGAGTTTCCTCCTTTGTAAAATGTAGATAATAATGCCCATAAATCATTTTGCACAGTGCCTCCATATAGCTAGCAGTCAAAGGAAAAGTAACTGTTCTCTAACAAGGAGGGAGGTATGAGTTCAGTTAGTGGTCTGCAAGCCTAGAAGCTCTAACACCTGGGTCAGGCAAGGAGGTTGACTGGTGACAGGAATACTGAACCATTCTAAGAGGCAAGCAGTCCATGGGATTGCACTGGTAGGACTATCATAATGAACACATTCTAAGCACTGAGAAATCCAAAGCTATCAAAAGCAACAAGAAATTCAAGGCTAGGTCTTGCTGATGAACTATATCAGGCAACACAGTAACACCAAAATCAAGGCCACAAAATTCAATCGAATCAAAAGGCACATAGGTCTGGGGTAAGGAGTACTGCTGACCAAGCACTCTTAAGATGTTCGCTCTCACACAGCACCAAAAATGGCAACATTCATTTAGGTTTTTAAAATATCACTCATCATCTTAAGCAGAGCTAATTTATATAGCCTGTATCTATGGACTCTAGTACCTGACATTCTTAGGGGTGTAATATAGGGTTGTTTTTTTTTTAATGCTGTCTTGTCCCAGGCCCACTTGAGGTCCTGGATGGAGGTCAGTCAGTTCCCCTTCTCAAGCAGTCGATTAATGTACCTCAACCACTTCCCTTATTTGGCTCTCACCCTGGAAGGCAGGCACCAAGCACTAGGGACAGCTCCTATGTCCCCGAGTCCGTGAAATTATTCAAATTAGCCAATCGGCAGGGATCCCTCAAAATCCAGCTAACCCCACTCCACTTGTCATACATCAGCTACTCCCTACAGCTGAAGCTTGCTGTTACCCCATCCCTGGGTACAACCCCCTGCGTGCCCCTGCCTGGCAGCCTTCTCTCAGTTGGATCTGTAACAGAGTTCTGCCTTTCCTTTTATCTCAACTCAGTGTGTTGTGTCTTGCCACCAAAAGAATGTTTAAATCTTATAAAACAAGGGTCCTAGTCTACTTTGTATTTTGTCCTCAGACACTTTTTTGTGGCCAATCATGTTCTTTTTCTTCCTGAAACCCTCAGTGGGGTTTCATCCATGGGAATATTATGCAGTATGTGTTGAGGTTCTATTCCTCTACACGTTTTGCTTTACATTGCTCTTGGATAGTACCAGCCTGGTACCATTTTTATGTAAATTTTTTGACTTAAGGGTTTTCAGGCCAGACAAGTGGTGTAAATTCAAATGCCCAAACACACAAGGCTATGGATTAATAGCCTTGTTTTAAATAAATGAAGAGCTAATGCCAGGACAGGCAAACTGCCTTGTCTTGTGTCAGCGGTCATATTTTCCTTTTCCTTTTCATGGCAGCCCATTTAGAATCCTTGGTTTATATGGGAACTTCAGTTCCAACTGCCTACGCTTTGAGTGTCCAAGTCCTAGTCTCATCTCGCCATGTAACTAATAAAACCAAAGCACTTGGTTGCTGATAACTACAATCCCAACACTCATCTGCTCCCGACCCACCCCCTGACCCCATGGTGTGCTCGGAGTCAGGTTCTTTTTTTTTTTTTTTTTTTTTTTTTGCAGTACGCGGGCCTCTCACTGTTGTGGCCTCTCCCGTTGCGGAGCACAGGCTCCAGACGCGCAGGCTCAGCAGCCATGGCTCACGGGCCTAGCCGCTCCGCGGCATGTGGGATCTTCCCGGACCGGGGCACGAACCTGTGTCCCCTGCATCGATCGGCAGGCGGACCCTCAACCACTGTGCCACCAGGGAAGCCCTCAGGTTCTTTTAACTGCTCTAGTTAAAAGTTCCTTCTTTCCTTTTGACCCCTGAGAAGGTGTGTGTATGTGTGTGTGATATTTTTAAAAAAATTTTATTGGGGTATAGTTGATTTAAAATGTTGTGTTAGTTTCAGGTGTACAGCAAAATAATCTGTTATACATATACATATATCCACTCTTTTTAAGATTCTTTTCCCATATAGGCCCCTGAGATTTTTTAAAAACTCTCTTGCAAGCTCATCTAATCATTTAAAAGGCCTATCTATTCTATTTTATCCAGCATTTCTAGGTGTTTCAAAGCAGGGAAGGGGGGTACCTATTCAACCACATTTTCAGAAATGGATATCTATTACTTTTTAAGTTCAAAGCATCATATGAAGTGGATAATGAAAAAAATGAATATTTTTAAGTTCAATTTACAAAATCTAGAAGGAAATCAGGTACTTTTTAGCAAGTACTTGAAAAGTTTTTTAAAGGGTGAGTAAATTGAGGTTATGTAGGTTGGATGAGTCATTATAAATAAGAACTTAGAACAGATCCTGGCACAGAACAAACAGTATTAACTACTTTCATTACTAATACTTATTATTATTGCTTATATTGATGGAAATCATCTAAATGAATAATGCCTTGTTTCCACTATGGCTAGAAATGGCACATCCCAACCTTGCTATTGATATAGTCTAAAATGTATACATCTTTGCTTAAGATAAAAACATCATGCTTTTAATTAAGTTATCACATCTTGATATTAAATGACATTAATCAAATACTGCTTGATTAATACATTTTGGATAACTCACTCAATATACTGAAAGATTAAATAATAATTTAAGGTAATTTGTGTCAGGAGAGTTATCATTAGAAATTACTCATAAGAGAGATCTTTTGCTCTAGGTACCGAACTCCAAATAAAGATTAGACAGCCAAAATGATTAAACTCAGTTTCACTATATTGATCAGCTTTAATCTCTTTGATTTCAAAAGTTTCAATTAATATAAATGATCTTTCAGTTGTGAAATATGATAGACCTTTATTTATAAAATAGCTAAGACTATAATATGCTCCATTTTATCAAAAATAATATACGTGATGGTTGTTCTTGGCATTAATTCTAGCACACTACTAAACACACAAGGTAAAGTCTAGAAAGATATGCGCCTATTATCAATTTCATCAATTCTTTTTAAGTTACAATCAGCAAAGCACACTAGAGTCTATGAAATATTTTAACAAAAACAGTTTTTTAAAGGGGGAGATAAAAGATACCAGTTTTTAAAGAAATGGAAAAAACAATAAAAGTAATCACGTCACCCCCAGGCTAGACCACAGATACACCATCTAATTATATCAGTGGCAGAAGAATTAAAGGTCTCATAGTAAAATGTGTTTCAGTTGAACTTAAAAGATAAATCTTTCATAGTGATCAGCAGAGCTAATATGAAAAGTACGATGGCTGCTATTAATTATCTAGTGTAGTAAATCATAAACTGAAGTTCAGGAAATTAAGTTTTATTCCTAAATTTGTCAAAATGATGTTTCATAACCTTGATAAAGCCACTTAACCTTTCTTTGCCTCAGCTTCTTCATCCATAAAAACAGGAGGAAGATGTACCTTTGAGAACATAAATTCAGCCTATTGCTGATTGGAAAGTAGTTTAAGTATATTGCTACATTAACTCTGTTAAAAATGTTATACCAAGTATAAAAAATGCTACACTCTTGTAGCAATAACCTCACTCTTTTTGTTTTTTTTCAAGTCAGTTTTCCTTTCCTCACTTCATCCCTAATCTTGCTGACTCTTACATTGTGTTGGAAAAATTTTTTCCTGATATAACATTTTCACAATCCATTTTCTTACCATTACTTTACTCTATGATCTAGCCCTAGAAATTAAATGGCTTTCAACTTGTTTGACTCATTCAAAATTTTATGATGGAAATATGGTTGTTATTTTGTTTTGAATCTTTCTTTTTAAAATTAAAGAAAAATGTTTTCATCAGAAGGAAAAATAAGTATTAACAGATAAAAGTGAATAATATATAATTTAATACTTCTGGAAAAATTTATATAGTGTGCATTTTTTTCTTAGACCTAAACAAATCCAAAAGCATGTACCATAAACTAATAATGTCTGTATTTTTTGTCTAAATAGGTCACATTGTATGAAGAGCCAAGGTCATCTAATTCATTTTGGAATTACTTGGTCTCTTATGGACCACCTCTTGACATGTTTTCCCTACAGCTGCACTCCCACAAATAATCTGGCAGAGGGTTAGGGTTAAAGATACAGCTTGGGTGTGAGTTAGAGTTTACTATAAGGAACCCTAGGATATGGCAATGTATAGCAATACAAACTTGAATATTTTCATATTTTTATTTATCAATAGATAAAGTACAGAAAACTGTCATATGACCCACAACATAATTTTATGAATATCAGACCACATTTTATAATCTCCAAGAAATCATAATGTTTAGAAGTAGTGAACATCTGTTGTTTATATTCCCTAGAATATTTTTCACTTTCTCTTGGCACCTCAAACTTCCTTTGGATTACTACTCCCCTCCTTCTCTCAGTCCATTTGGTTCGGGTAGGCCCATGACCCAAAGCAGCCTAAACAATATCTACTAAATTTGAAAATACACATACTGTGAATAAACAAATCCACTCCTAGGTAAAATCCTCCATAAATTCCTACTTATATGTACAATGAAAAACGTATGTTTGTGTGTGTGTGCTTGCAAGATGGTTAATGGCAATATTATGTACATTAGCAAAAAAATCAAAACAATCCCAATTGTCTGTAAACAAACTGTGAGATATTCACAGAATAGAATACTATAGTATAAAAGTAATAAATAAACTGCAGCTAAATGGAATAACATAATGAATTTTTGAAACAGAAATTTGAGTTGAAAAAACCAGACACAGTAGAATACACAGTGTGTGGGTCCAAATTTATAAGTTTCAAAAACAGGCAAGGGCCTCCCTGGTGGCGCAGTGGTTGAGAGTCCGCCTGCCAATGCAGGGGATAAGGGTTCGTGCCCCGGTCTGGGAGGATCCCATATGCCGCGGAGCGGCTGGGCCCGTGAGCCGTGGCCGCTGGGCCTGCGCGTCCGGAGCCTGTGCTCCACAACGGGAGAGGCCACAACAGTGAGAGGCCCACATACCGCAAAAAAAAAAAAAAAAACCAAAAAAAAAACAGGCAAAATGTTAGCTATATTGCTTAGGTATGCACTATTCACTAGCGTTAACTTTTAAAAAAAGACAAGAAAACAACATAAAAGTCATGAGGGCATTAACATAATCAGTAGCAGGGAAAAAGGAGTTTATATTCAGGAGGGTATGTGGAGAACTTCTGTGATGCCTGTAATGTTCTTATTTATTTATTTACTTATTTACTTATTTGCTTCTCATTGCGGTGGCTTCTCTTGTTGCGGAGCATGGGCTCTAGGCGTGCGAGCTTCAGTAGTTGTGGTGCGTGGGCTCAGTAGTTGTGGCTCGCGGGCTCTAGAGCGCAGGCTCAGTAGTTGTGGCGCACGGGCTTAGCTGCTCTCCGGCACGTGGGATCTTCCTGGACCAGGGATTGAACCCATATCCCCTGCATTGGCAGGCGGATTCTTAACCACTGTGTCACGAGGGAAGTCCTGCCTGTAATGTTCTATTTCTTCACCTAGGTGGGTTCATTTGATAATACACTAAGTAGCTGCATATTTATATTTTATGTACTTTGTTATATTTGACTATTAAATGAAGAGAAACAAGTGAAGAAATATGGGCTAGGTTATGGATTTCTGAGCAGCATAAAAAAACTGTACCTAAAGAGAGGTGCATTAATGGAAGAAAAAAAAGAAAAGAGGAGTATAATAGAATGCTACACAGCTTTATTTAGGACTTTTTTGCATAGAACACTTTAAACAATGATTTAAATCAAAACAGCAATATCTTCTGGGTCAAAATTTATTGACACTTGCCCAGAAAGAGAAGCTAATACAGTAGAATACACAATCAAGAATTGAAAAGAATTTGATAAACTGGAAGACATGTTAAAAATGAGCATGAAGCAATCTTAATAGGAAAATTCAGTCCTATGTTTATACCTAAAAGTCCAACCGTAGGTAGGCACTTGAGTTAACAATTGATATATGGGAGATGAAGTTATTTGACTTAAAGTTCACTACAAAGCAACAATACAATGTAGGAAATAAAAGGGTTGATGTAATACTCAGTAGTGTTAGCAAAAGTGGAGTATGGGATATGGGATCTGGATTGAGGGAATTATTCCTCCACTATTTTTTATACTTTTGGGGTGACAAGGTATCATTTTGCTCAATTGCAAACACAATTTAAGAGCAATTGATTTAAAGAGGAATATGTCCATGATACCGAATTAATTCATTCAAGAATATACATCTGTTTAGTGACTACTATGGGTCAGACATGCTAGATTCTCACTGGGTTTGAGAACCCCAAGACAGAAATGACATTGCTGCTTTTGGTTTCAGCTTCCCCAAGTAAGTAGCTTAGAAGTCATCACTCCCATTGCTACAACAAGAAGCTGAAAAAACTGAAAACCAAAAGCTTTTCTTAGACCTCTAAGAGAACTGATGTTTCAAGGCAAACCACCACTCCAAAATTTGGAAACACAGGTGAATCCAGAGAGTCACAGCTGAGATTTGCTTATTTAAAGAAGACACTGGAGCCAGAAACTCTGTCAGCAACCATCATAACCAAACCCAGATATGACACAGATATTGACATTATCGGACAGGGAATTTAAAATAATTATGTTTAATATCTTAAGTGCTCTAATGGAAAAAAGATAACATGCAAAAACAGATGGATAATTTAAGCACAGAAATGGAAATTCTTAGCAGGAATCAAAAGGAAAAGCTAGGGGGCCTCCCTGGTGGCGCAGTGGTTGAGAGTCCGCCTGCCGATGCAGGGGATACGGGTTCGTGCCCCGGTCTGGGAGGATCCCATATGCCGCGGAGCGGCTGGGCCCGTGAGCCATGGCTGCTGAGCCTGCGCGTCCGGAGCCTGTGCTCCGCAACGGGAGAGGCCACAACGGTGAGAGGCCCGCGTACCACAAAAAAAAAAAAAAAAAAAAAAAAAGGAAAAGCTAGGAATTAAAACACTGTAACAGAAATGAAGGCTGTCTATGATGGGCCCATCAGTGTACTGGACACAGCCAAGGAAAGACTTAGTTAAAATAGGTCAATAGAGGGCTTCCCTGGTGACGCAGTGGTTGAGAATCTGCCTGCCGATGCAGGGGACACGGGTTCAAGCCGTGGTCTGGGAGGATCCCACATGCCGCGGAGCAACTAGGCCCGTGAGCCATGGCCACTGAGCCTGCGCATCCGGAGCCCGTGCTCTGCAACAAGAGAGGCTACGACAGTGAGAGGCCCGCGCACCGTGATGAAGAGTGACCCCCGCTTGCCACAACTAGAGAAAGCCCTCGCACAGAAACGAAGACCCAACACAGCAAAAATAAATTAATTAATTAACAAAAAAACAATTAAGGAAATAGATGGCAGATGGTGGTAACCAGGATTCTCACTATTGGACAGGAGGTTACACATAAGCCAAAGGAAGAGGCCAGAATGATCCCTATGGTAATGGATTAGAGTTAGAGACATAAGTATGAACTCATGTTTAGTTCAATATAGATACGAATGGTTACATACAGAAATATTTCTAGATATGTGTATATACCTGGGTTATTATACTCATATTTCCTTGCTCTGTCAACTGACAGGTCTTAGAAGCAGCTATACTTGATTAGCAATGAGTACTCCCAATGCCCAGATCTTAGTTTCTAGCACCATTCTCCAACAAAAGGAAAAAGGACTCTTCGGAAGAAACAGCTGACTGCAGGGCTAGGGCAGGAAATACATAAGATGATCCTGGAGCACCTTGTAGGGTCTGAAAATAAATACACACACACACACACACACACACACACACCCCTAAAAGCGCTCCAAAGGGCCAAAGTTGGAACAATTTGAACAACAAAATAAATAAGGTGATGGTAGATACAAACCAAAGTATAAAAGAAATATTCATGAGTCCATACTGATATAGACAATGATTGAATAAGTACATAAATGTAGGAAAATAGATATATGTCCCATGCAGAAGAATTCCAAATAATTTAAGCATATACTCTGACTTCAAAGAGGTAGGGGCATAACTCCTCACTCCTTAAGTGTGGACTACAGATAGTGACTTCCTTCCAAAGAGGACAGTAGGGAAAGCTGTAAAAAAGAGTAAGTTTACAGTGGCAAAATCTGACCAAGAAGTGACTAATACTACCAAGTGATGAATGTCAACATCAACAGTGACGCCGTGTTGATAGTACAATATGTTGTGATTTTTACCTCTATGGTCTTCCAGGAATATATAACTCAAGTCTAATCATAAGAAAAACATCAGGGCTTCCCTGGTGGCGCAGTGGTTGGGAGTCCGCCTGCCGATGCAGGGGACGCGGGTTCGTGCCCCGGTCTGGGGGGATCCCACATGCCGCGGAGCGGCTGGGCCCGTGGGCCGTGGCCGCTGAGCCTGTGCTCCGGAGCCTGTGCTCCGCAAGGGGAGAGGCCACAACGGTGAGAGGCCCGCCTACCGCAAAAAAAAAAAAAAAAAAAAAAAAAAAAAAAAAAAGAAAAACATCAAACAAATCACATGAAGGACATTCTACAAAATAAGTACTTGTTAAAATTGTCAAGTTATCAAAAACAAGGGAAGTCAGTAACAGTAACAGCTAAAAGAAGCCTAAGGAAACAAAACAACTCAGTGTTATGTGCTATCCTAAATGGGATCCTGGAACAGAAAAAGGACATTAGGTAAAAATTAAGGAAATCTGAATAAAATATGGACTTTAGTTAATAATAATATAGCAATATTAGCTCATTAATTGTAACCAGTGTACCATACTAATGTTAGATGTTAATAATAGGGGAAACTGGGTGTGGGGAATACGGGATCTCTCCCTATTATCCTTTTTATTTTTTCTGTAAATGTAAAACTATTCTAAAGTAAAATGTTTATAAAAAAAGAGATATTGCCCTTGACTCTGAAAAATTCATGTTCTTGTGAAAAACCAGGAGTGGCAACAAATAGTTATAATGCAGTGTGGTAGAGGTAACATTTTAGCAGTGCCTCGAAGAAAGAGTAAGAGTCAGCTCTGTGACAACGTGGAAGAAAAAACATTCCAGAGGGAGCACACCAGGAGTAAGGGTTAAGAGGGAGGATATTTGGAGAAGAACAGTAAAACAGTGTGGCTGAGACGTAGAGAAGAGGGAAGAGGCTACAAACGATGCTGAAACATCTTATGTTTAATTTTTAAAAAATGTTTAAAGTATACCAAAAGCGTCAAGCAGATTTATTGTTTCTTTCACTGTGGCTTCCCTGGTGGCACAGTTGTTACGAATCTGACTGCCAATGCAGGGGACATGGGTTCGAGCCCTGGTCCAGGAAGATTCCACATGCCGCAGAGCAACTAAACCTGTGCGCCAGAACTACTGAGCCTGCGCTCTAGAGTCTGCGAGCCACAACTACTGAACACGCGTGCCACAACTACTGAAGCCCACGCGCCTAGAGCCCGTGCTCCGCAACAAGAGAAGCCACCACAATGAGAAGCCCACGCACCGCAAGCAAGAGTAGCCCCCGCTTGCCACAACTAGAGAAAGCCTGCACACAACAACGAAGACCCAGTGCAGACAAAGAGGTATCACCTCACGCCAGTCAGAATGGCCATTATAAAAAAATCCAGAAACAATAAATACTGGAAAGGGTGTGGTGAAAAGGGAACCCTCCTGCACTGTTGGTGGGAATGTAAATTGATACAACCACTATGGAAAACAGTATGGGGGTTCCTTAAAAAACTAAAAATAAAACTACCATACGACCCAGCAATCCCACTACTGGGCATATACCCTGAGAAAACCATAATTCAAAAAGAGACATGTACCCCAATGTTCATTGCAGCACTATTTACAACAGCCAGGACATGGAAGCAACTTAAGTGTCCACTGACAGATGAATGGATAAAGAAGATGTGGCACGTATACACAATGGAATATTACTGAGCCATAAAAAGAAATGAAATTGAGTTATCTGTAGTGAGGTGGATGGACATAGAGTCTGACATACAGAGTGAAGTAAGTGAGAAAGAGAAAAACAAATACCGTATGTTAACACATATATATGGAATCTAAAAAAAAATGGTACTGATGAACCTAGTTTCAGGGCAGGAATAAAGATGTAGACATAGAGAATGGACTTGAGGACACGGGGTGGGAAGGGGAAGCTGGGGCAAAGTGAGAGTAGCATCAACATGTATACACTACCAAATATAAAATAGTTGGCTGGTGGGAAGCAGCAGCATAGCACAGGGAGATCAGCTCAGTGCTTTGTGATGACCTAGAGGGGTGGGATAGGGAGGGTGGGAGGGAGGCTCAAGAGGGAGGGGACATGGGGACATATGTATGCATATGGCTGATTCACTTTGTTGTACAACAGAAATTAACACAGTATTGTGAAGCAATTATACTCCAATAAAGATCTATTAAAAAAATGTTTAAAGTATACCAAAAGTGTCAAGCAGGGTTATTGTTTCTTTCACTGTGATCTGTTTTCCTGAACCACTACTTCAGTTAGTAGACACATATACTTTTAATAAACCAAAGATCTCCCATAAAAGCTTACAATATGGCCTGTACGATGCCACTTTATTTATCCAGAAATTTTCTTTTCTCTTCACGTATTGGACTCTTTTTTGTTTTATTTTAAAGAAACATTCTAACACACTTCAAAATATATATTATCAGCTAAGGCAGATCCACTAAAACTAAATGATATCATGCTTTGCATAAGATTTACATTAAGTATAATATGACCACGATATGCAGAAAACCAAGATACAAAGCAGGGATTAATTATTGCTCAGAGAAAATGCCCACCTTCCTTGCTTTACTGAGAGTTTAACTTGGGTTCTAAGAATTGCTCTTTAATTTGGCCACAGCCAAAGTAAATGAGCTATAGTGTAACACTATTTAAAGCAATGTTATGCATAAATATATCTTGTCAACAGACTTCTTGTTAAAACCTAAAATGCATTTTAATACATATTATTTTTAACTATGGGATATGCAGCTCTATGATTCAACCAAAATTTCATATACAATCAAATTTTGCTTTATACTTTATTTCCCCAAATCAATGTCACAGGTAGAGCTACTTAAGTTACAGGTATTCATAATATTCAGCTGAATGTAAACTTTCATTTAAACTTTCACTAACTTCTTTTTGGATATCAAGAAATAATTATTCCTCCTTTTTGCATAAAGAAAAGGAGATATTTTTTGGAGAAAATGAATGTACAAAAATATAATAGCCCTGGGTAGCATTTACGAGAAAACAACTCTATTACTGATTGTACAAAATAGCCTCGCTTACATGATTTTACCATTTGGGACCGTTTCCAGTCTCTAGGAGACTGTTTTCCAATCACCTCTTACTAGACAGTGTTTTAGTAACCTAGTGTTTCTAGAAAGGGGAAAGATGTGCTTACCAAGAATTAGCTCTACACTCCAAAGAATAAAGACTAGAAGTTCATTCTATTTTCTTTACAGAATAGATATTTTTTCATTATTTTTTAATTCCTTTGTCTCAGTACCTACTCCCTGAAAAGCTACTTCAGTAATAGATTAAGAGCAAAAAAGAAGTAATAAAATATTCAATATTATTGTAAAGAAAACCCAAGTACAGATAGTTATGTTTTTCACTGTTCCATTAAACAGGGAGGTAAAGTGATAAAAGTGTTAATTTTCTATACGAAGACCTATTATACACAACAAAGCTGAAAACAAAACTAGTGCAAATCATACATGTGTACATCATAGGTACATAATACATAATTAAATGTGTGTTTACTATTCAAGTGTACCATGTATTGCTATTGTCAGTTATTTACTGGGTCTAAGATCTATCAAAGGCATTACCAAAGAGTATCTTACTTATTTAACTAAATTTCCTTTCAATCTGAATAATTACTATCCATCAAATGAATTTCATGAAATCAGATCTTGTTTATAAGTGAAACTATATCATATCATAATTTCAAGATTTCAAGATGATTATTGTAAGATGAAGGTGACTACCACAAAACAATTTTCATATACGGGAAAACTATTTTAAGTGAATCAATGAACAAATGGAAATCTCTTTAAAGTATCTGATATCCTTTTCTTACTTTTATATATATGTTTCATAAAAATGATTGTATAGGGACTTCCCTGGTGGTCCAGAGGTTAAGACTCCACGCTTCCACTGCAGGGGATGTGGGTTCGATCCCTGGTCAGGGAATTAAGATCCCACTTGCCATGCAGTAGGACAAAAATTAAAAAAAAAAAAAAGATTGTACAAAGAATGTCACCAAGAAGAATCTCTTTTAATAAGATGAGAATAATGTCTTTAACTGCCTAAAGCATTGATCTTGATTCCCCTCCTTTTTTGTGTTGGAACCACTTTGAGAGAAGTATTCAATAACATAAAACAGGGAATGAATACAATATTTAACATGACATCATTTAACATGACAAAAACGACGCATATTTGGATATAATTCTATGTTTTGCAAGTTGATTTCATACACATTAGCTTGCCTCATTCAATTCTTGCAAAAACGCTATGAAATAAACAAGGCAAACTTTACCATCATCATTTTATACACAAGGAAAGTGATATTTTGAAGGCTGTGGTGATTAAAATAAAGTCATGTGACTAGTGAGCTGTAGATTTCTGATTACAGACAGTGTTCTGAACCTTGTTCTCATGCCCTTCTACCTTAGCAACCAGGTATGGGAATGAGTCCATGCAATGCATCTCACATAATTATTCAATTATTGTATCTGAAATTTTGTTATATTCAAGTTCATGAGAACACGTATATCAGGTTCATAGAGTGATAAATGGAAAAAAAGTAACTTTTCTAATTTGGAGCAAGACAGGAAAACAGAGGTAGATTTCATATATTCCATTTCAACATTCTAGGAAGTGTTTCCAAAAATTATACCGCTACAAAATATAAGCATAATTTTCTGAAACTGTAAACTCATTATTTCAAGTACTTTCTAAAGCTAACATTTCTATAATCCCCTAAGCCTATTTTCTTTAAACTTTCAAATGCATTTCAGGGCAACATGATTTCAAAGCAAGGAGGAATAAATTTCACCTATAGGAATCCACTTAGCATTTGGTTAAGCACTTCCTTCATTGCAAAGATTTGAAAAAAAATCAATATGCAGCACAAAAAATGAAACTTAAAATGTTAGTTTCATTACTTGCAAATGAAATATTGAAGACTGTACTTACCTGTAACAGTTAGTTCAGTAGTTCTTCTCACAACAAAGCCTCCATATTTTAATTCACACGTATAATTTCCAATGTCGTCTTCTCTGACTTCTCTTATAAGCAGGGTATCTCTTTTGAATACAATACTTGGCCTCCATGTTTTTGTCCTACATTCCTACGTGAAGAACACAAAATTTTTATAGTACATATAGTTACTTAAAGTATTTAAAATAACTAAACTAAAAGCCTCTAAAGTTAGATTTTAAAAGAGCTAGAGTTGTGAATTAATGCTAAGGATTTTCAAAACTTCTCCACATCTCTGGGAAATCAGGTACCTCAATTTGAAAAAAGCACTTTTAGCAAGAGTCACTTTATTAACGTCTAACTTTAGTGTCTCTAAATCAGATATGTACTGATTTATTAGATATAAGAAAATGACATTTATTAAGATTACTCCTGACATCATTTTTAGAAGCAAATAGTCTGCATTTGATGATTATGAAATTAACTACTTTGATACTGATAATATAAAATATAAAATGAATTTTTTAGTGGAAAGCAGAAAAACTAATTCTATAGAGAAAAATGCTTTAGTTCAATATTTTAAATCTTTTAAGGCTGCATTTAGAAATAATTCAATCTTTTCATAGCATATATATTCTACAGTCCATGGAAAAAATGGCCATTATTTATATGCAAGGTCTTTATAGTCTCACAGTCTACCAAATTATGGTCTCTGCCTTAAGCTTTGGATTATAATGATGTTGGCTCAGGAGATTTCTGTTTTTGCCAAACAGAAGTCCATTTTCTCTAGCCAGATTCGAAATCAGTGGAATGAGGATAAAATAACTTTAAACCTTTTAACATTATTCAGAGGTAATATTATTTTGTTAAAAATTTATTGCCAAATCAAATTTATGCAGACCATTATTTTGATTATGTGTCTCAATGCCTGTGTACAATTGGGGGACAATTATCTGGTTATTTCAGTCCAAAATATACACTTAATATCCTCATATTAGTTGCATAAACTGTCATAGTTGCATAAATTATACACTAAATGTATGCAATACATATTCCCTTGACTATGGAAAAATAATCTGAATTGTTACAAGACTTTTAAATTCCACATATACTGCATCTCCACCCATCACTTCACTAATTATGGTCTTTATAGTGTAAGGTCACAATGACTAGGGAGATGGTGGAAGTATGACTAAAGGACCAATATGAGGCCAGCCATTTAAAAAACTGAGTGTGTGACTCTGTGTGTGTGTGTGTGTGTGTGTGTGTGTGTGTGTGCGGCCTCTAACGTTTCAGCAAATTTTGAGATACTATTTGCAAAAAGTGAGCAAAAGTGCATGACTCTTAAGATCAACTTATTGGCAAACAACAAAGAAACTGCATATTTAGAAGCTGAATGTACACATATGAGTACTAGAAAAATATTTGTACTTGAAGACCTTGGGTCAAACTCCCCTAATACCTCTCGCCTTTGAGGAAATCATCAGGGCTTGCTTAGAATCCTCCTGTGGAAAGCAGGCAAACCACAGAAAATCCGGGTAAGAAATATATAATTAAAAAACTTAAAAAGTAAATAAAGCTCACATGCACAGAAACAGAAATAGTGGGGCGAATATTTAAGGGCTATTTAATACTGTCTAATACAGAAATCCAAGGGAAAAGTAGAAAAATATTTCAACAGTTCCCTTGATGTTCTGAACACTCCATTGTTTATTGTCAAGAATCAAAAGCAAGTCATTCAAAGAAGGGCATTACTAATTTTGGAAAAATCCTTTAAAAATTGTTAAAGATGTACTTCCTGTTTCATTTCTAACAAGTTTTGAATTCGTTATCAGTCCTGAGGGCTCATATTCTGTATACTGACATTTGTGAATCTAGTTACTAAAAGATCCAGCTTCCTAAATTCCTATTTCCAGTTAGTTGGACAAAGCAAAAGTTTACACTAGGTATCTTTAAATCATGGAAAACATATTCCAGACAAATGTTCATAGCATCTATATTGTATTTTCTTGGGTATGTTCAATAACAAAAGCATCTTTTAGATATAAATAAGTTGAAGAACATGTTCAAATCTTGAAATTCAGTCAAAGTCAATGATGTGACAGGAAGAACAGTGCCTGATTATTCTGCTTAAGCCTAAAGTTGCTTCTGGTTTTTGAAAAGAAGTTAATCTAACACTATTTTTATAATCGTATACATTTTCATCAGATTTTTAAAAACATGTATGCTTTTATACAAAAGGGATTAGGATATGCACAAAGATACTTCCATTAGACAGAATATTTCAATAAAACTAGTGTACCATTTTATCACAGAAGCAAGTCAATCCTTTTTCTCCTTGTTTGGGGACATTTTGGACTGCTTATATGAAGAGTCTGAAATGAATGCTTAATGCATTTTAGTTCCTGAAATTATCAACACAGATTACAATAGACTTGATAGGATTATCAGCATAAACTACATATAAACATTAACACAATAGCTTATTACAATGTACTAACAATACAAATATTGACTAGGTTTATCAAAGCCCCTGGATTAAAAACTTATAATGACCAGCACAACTTGCTGTAGTGTCTTAGGAAGGCAGAACTGAACTATATAACACCTATTTAAATGTTTTTATCCAACTTGCCCTAGAACAAGGTACACATTAATCTATTTAAAAGTGATAAAATAATTCATAGTCCATACCTTATACCATAGGATTTCAGGTTCTCTGGATGGTAGTAAAAAATCTTCTATGTCACGGCACGAAATTTCCTTGCTTTTGCTAAGTTCAGCTTTATCAAAGTACTTCATCTTGGAATTGTAGCACAGTCCAGTGTCATTTTCACCCACTGTCAGTGAGATGGATACTTTCATACAGTAAGTGGAGTTTCTGTAATGAAGCAGAATAAATATGGTGGCCTGGTGTGAACAAAAAGCAACTGCTGTCAAGGCAGTGTATTTACTTCACTCAAAAGGGGAGAGAGGGAGAGAGGCATAAAAACTCTACTGATAATTAATGTGTGGTATCATGGCTTATTCCACAGGGCTCTATGCTGTCAGCCAGCTAAACAATGCTTGGTTCTGTTAAACCATTTACATATTTTTCATATGCTAGAAAAAAATTTTTATATTATAAAAAAGTTTGGTTTGAAAAACTGTTCAATAGACATTTTTACCTAGATTTTATCTAGGAAAATAAAATAAAGGAAGATTTAGGTCAAGAAACAAGTCAAGCTGGTCATAATTATGCTAAAATTGGTAAATTCATACTCAGCCATAAAAAAGAATGAAATAATGCCATTTGCAGTGACACGGATGGACCTAGAGATTGTCATACTGAGTGAAGCAAGTCAGACAAAGACAAATATCATATGATATTACATATGCAGAATCTAAAAAAAAAATGGCACAAATGAACTTATTTACAAAACAGAAATAGAGAAAGTCTGGATGCAGTCAGCTTACAAAAGAAGCCATCTATGGACTATTGGAGAGGACTGTGCCTCACCAAAAGATAAAGAAACAGAAGCCTGGAGAGCCTCCACTGCTAGTTTAAGGACCCAAGAAAGCTGAATTTTGAGCTGGAACTTTTCCTAATAGGAACCGTCCTTGGGGAGACCTTCAAGATGGCGAAGGAGTAACACGCGGAGATCAGCTTCCTCCCCACAAATACATCAGAAATACATCTACATGTGGAACAACTCCTACAGAACACCTACTGAACACTGAAAGCAGACCTCAGACCTCCCAAAAGGCAAGAAACTCCCCACGTACCTGGGTAGGGCAAAAGAAGAAAGAAAAAACAGAGACCAAAGAATAGGGACGGGACCTGCACCAGTGGGAGGGAGCCGTGAAGGAGGAAAGGTTTCCACACACTAGAAGCCCCTTCGCGGGCGGAGACTGCTGGTGGTGGAGGAGAGAAGCTTCGGAGCCACGGAGGAGAGCGCAGCAACAGGAGTGCGGAGGGCAAAGCGGGGAGATTCCCGCACAGAGGAGCGGTGCCGACCAGCACTCACCAGCCCGAGAGGCTTGTCTGCTCACCCGCCGGGGCGGGCGGGGGCTGGGAGCTGAGGCTCGGGCTTCGGTCGGAGCGCAGGGAGAGGAATGGGGTTGGCGGCGTGAACACAACCTGAAGGGGGCTAGTGCACCACAGCTAGCCGGGAGGGAGTCCGGGAAAAAGTCTGGACCTGCCGAAGAGGCAAGAGACTTTTTCTTGCCTCTTTGTTTCCTGGTGCGCGAGGAGAGAGGATTAAGAGCGCTGCTTAAAGGAGCTCCAGAGACGGGCGCGAGCTGCTGCTAACAGCGCAGACCCCAGAGACGGCCATGAGACGCTAAGGCTGCTGCTGCCGCCACCAAGAAGCCTGTGTGCGAGCACACGTCACTCTCCACACCTCCCCTCCCGGGAGCCTGTGCAGCCCGCCACTGCCAGGGTCCCGTGACCCACGGACAACTTACCCGGGAGAACACAACGCACTCCTCAGGCTGGTGAACGTCACGCCGGCCTCTGCCGCCGCAGGCTCGCCCCGCCCTCCGTGCCCCTCCCTCCTTCCGGCCTGAGTGAGCCGGAGCCCCGGAATCAGCGGCTCCTTTAACCCTGTCCTGTCTGAGCGAAGAACACACGCCCTCAGGTGACCTGCACGCAGAGGCGGGGCCAAATCCAAAGCTAAACCCCAGCAGCTGTGCAAACAAAAAAGAGAAAGGGTAATCTCTCCCAGCAGCCTCAGAAGCAGCGGATTAAGTCTCCACAATCAACTCGATATACCCTGCATCTGTGGAATATCTGAATAGACAACGAATCATCCCAAATTGAGGAGCTGGACTTTGGGAGCAACGATATATATATATATTTTTTCCTTTTTCTCTTTTTGTGAATGTGTATGTGTATGCTTCACTGTGTGATTTTGTCTGTATAGCTTTGCTTTTACCATTTGTCCTAGGGTTCTGTGTCCATATTTTGTATTTTTTGGTTTTTTTAAGTATACATATTAGCACTTGTTATCGTTGGTGGATTTGTTTGTTGTTTTGCTTGCTCTCTTCTTTCTTTCTTTCTTTTTTATTACTTACATTTTTTAAATTTTTAATAATTATTATCCTTTTAATAACTTTATTCTATCTTATTGTTTTCTTTCGTTCTTTCTTTTTCTCTCCCTTGTATTCTGAGCCATGTTGATGACAGGGTCTTGGTGCTCCAGCCAGGCATCAGGGCTGTACCTCTGAGGTGGGAGAGCCAACTTCAGGACACTGGTCCACAAGAGACCTCCCAACTCCACGTAATATCAAACGGTGAAAATCTCCCAGAGATCTCCATCTCAACACCAGCACCCAGCTCCACTCAACGACCAGCAAGCTACAGGGCTGGACACCCTATGCCAGACAACTAGCAAGACAGGAACACAACTGCACCCATTAGCAGAGAGGCTGCCTATAATCATAATAAGGTCACAGACACCCCAAAAAACACACCACCAGACGTGGACCAGCCCACCAGAACGACAAGATCCAGCCTCATCCTCCAGAACACAGGCACTAGTCCTCTCTACCAGGAAGCCTACACAACCCACTGAACCAACCTTAGCCACTGGGGACAGACACCAAAAACAACGGGAACTACGAACCTGCAGCCTGCAAAAAGGAGACCCCAAACACATTAAGTAAAGCAAAATGAGTAGACAGGGAAACACACAGCAGATGAAGGAGCAAGGTACAAACCCACCAGACTAAACAAATGAAGAGGAAATAGGCAGTCTACCTGAAAAAGAATTCAGAGTAATGATAGTAAAGATTACCAAAATCTCAGAAATAGAATGGAGAAAATACAAGAAATGTTTAACAAGGACTTACAAGAACTAAAGAGCAAACAATGATGAACAAGACAATAAATGAAAGTAAAAGTTCTGTACAAGGACTGAATAGGAGAGTAACTGAGGCAGAAAAATGGAAAAGTGACCTGGAAGATAAAATAGTGGAAATAACTACTGCAGAGCAGAATGTAGAAAAAAGAATGAAAAGAATTGAGGACAGTCTCAGAGACTTCTGGGACAAAATTAAACACACCAACATTCGAATTATAGGGGTCCCAGAAGAAGAAGAGAAAAAGAAAGGGACTGACAAAATATTAGAAGAGATTATAGTTGAAAACTTCGCTAATATGGTAAATGAAATAGTCAATCAAGTCCAGGAAGCACAGAGAGTCTCATACAGGATAAATCCAAGGAGAAACATGCGAAGACACATATTAATCACACTAGCAAAAATTAAATACAAAGAAAATGTATTAAAAGC
This sequence comes from Hyperoodon ampullatus, assembly GCF_949752795.1. Classification (NCBI taxonomy): domain Eukaryota; kingdom Metazoa; phylum Chordata; class Mammalia; order Artiodactyla; family Ziphiidae; genus Hyperoodon; species Hyperoodon ampullatus. The sequence continues at coordinate 27,135,222 of NC_136913.1, read as the reverse complement.
AGCAAGGGAAAAACAACAAATAACATACAAGGGAATCCCCATAAGGTTAACAGCTGATCTTTCAGCAGAAACTCTGCAAGCCAGAAAAGAGTGTCAGGACATATTTAAAGTGATGAAAGGGAAAAACCTACAAACAAGATTACTCTATCCAGAAAAGATCTCATTCAGATTCAAGGAAAAAATTAAAACCTTCACAGACAAGCAAAAGCTAAGAGAATTCAGCACCACAAAAACAGCTTTAAAACAAATGCTAAAGGAACTTCTCTAGGCAGGAAACACAAGAGAAGGAAAAGACCTACAATAACAAACCCAAAACAATTAAGAAAATGGTAATAGGAACATACATATTGATAATAACTTAAATGTAAATGGATTAAATGCTCCAACCAAAAGACATAGACTGGCTGAATGGATACAAAAACAAGAACCATATATATGCTGTCTACAAGAGACCCACTTCAGACCTAGGGACACATAGAGACTGAAAGTGAGGGGATGGAAAAAGATATTCCATGCAAATGGAAATCTAAAGAAAGCTGGAGTAGCAATTCTCATATCAGACAAAATAGACTTTAAAACAAAGACTATTACAAGAGACAAAGAAGGATACCACATAATGATCAAGGGATCAATCCAAGAAGAAGATATAACAATTGTAAATATTTATGCACCCAACATAGGAGCACCTCAATACATAAGGCAAATGCTAACACCCATAAAAGGGGAAATTGACACTAACACAGTCACAGTAGGGGACTTTTAACAGCCCACTTTCACCAACGGACTGATCATCCAAAATGAAAATAAATAAGGAAATGCAAGCTTTAAATGATACATTAAACAAAATGGACTTAATTGATATTTATAGGATATTCCATCCAAAAACAACAGAATACACTTTCTTCTCAAGTGCTCATGGAAAATTCTCCAGGATCGATCATATCTTGGGTCACAAATCAAGCCTTGGTAAATTTAAGAAAACTGAAATCATATCAAGTGTCTTTTCCGACCACAACGCTATGAGACTAGATATCAATTACAGGAAAAAACCTGTAAGAAATACAAACACATGGAGGCTAAACAAAACACTACTAAATAACCAAGGGATCACTGAAGAAACCAAAGAGGAAATCAAAAATACCTAGAAACAAATGACAATGAAAACACGACGACCCAAAACCTGTGGGATGCAGCAAAAGCAGTTCTAAGAGGGAAGTTTATAGCAATACAATCCTACCTCAAGAAACAAGAAACATCTCAAATAAACAACCTAACCTTACATCTAAAGCAATTAGAGAAAGAAGAACAAAAAACTTCAAAGTTAGCAGACGGAAAGAAATCATAAAGATCAGATAAGAAATAAATGAAAAAGAAATGAAGGAAACAGTAGCAAAGATCAATAAAACTAAAAGCTGGTTCTTTGAGAAGATAAACAAAATTGATAAACCATTAGCCAGGCTCATCAACAAAAAAAGAGAGAAGACTCAAATCAATAGAAGTAGAAATGAAAAAGGAGAAGAAACAACTGACACTGTAGAAATACAAAGGATCATGAGAGATTACTACAAGCAACTCTATGCCAATAAAATGGACAACTTGGAAGAAATGGACAAATTCTTAGAAATGCACAACGTTCTGAGACTGAACCAGGAAGAAATAGAAAATATAAACAGGCCAATCACAAGCACTGAAATTGAGACTGTGATTAAAAATCTTCCAACAAACAAAAGCCCAGGACCAGATGGCTTCACAGGCCAATTCTATCAAACATTTAGAGAAGAGCTAACACCTATCTTTCTCAAACTCTTCCAAAATATGACAGAGGGAGGATCACTCCCAAACTCATTCTATGAGGCCACCATGACCCTGATAACAAAACCAGACAAAGATGTCAGAAAAAAATAAAACTACAGACCAGTATCACTGATGAACATAGATGAAAAAGTCCTCAACAAAATACTAGCAGACAGAATCCAACAGCACATTAAAAGGATCATACACCATGATCAAGAGAGGTTTATGCCAGGAATGCAAGGATTCTTCAATATATGCAAATCAATCAATGTGATATATATACCATATTAACAAATTAAAGGATAAAAACCATATGATCTCAATAGATGCAGAAAAAGCTTTTGACAAAATTCAACACCCATTTGTGATAAAAACCCTCCAGAAAGTAGGCACAGAGGGAACTTTCATCAACATAATAAAGACCATATATGACAAACCCACAGCCAACATCGTTCTCAATGGTAAAAAACTGAAACCATTTCCTCTAAGATCAGGGACAAGACAAGGTTGTCCACTCTCACCACTGTTATTTAACATAGTTTTGGAAGTTTTAGCCACAGCTATCAGAGAAGAAAAAGAAATAAAAGGAATCCAAATCGAAAAAGAATAAGTAAAGCTGTCATTGTTTGCAGAAGACATGATACTATACATAGAGAATCTCAAAGATGCTACCAGAAAACTACTAGAGGTAATCAATGAATTTGGTAAAGTAGCAAGATACAAAATTAATGCACAGAAATCTCTTGCATTCCTATACAGTAATGATGAAAAATCTGAAAGAGAAATTAAGGAAACACTCCCATTTACCATTGCAACAAAAAGAATAAAATACATAGGAATAAACCTACCTAAGAAGACAAAAGATGTGTAGCAGAAAACTATAAGACACTGATGAAAGAAATTAAAGATAATACAAACAGATGGAGAGATACACCATGTTCCTGGATTGGAAGAATCAATATTGTGAAAATGACTATACTACGCAAAGCAATCTACAGATTCAATGCAATCCCTATCAAACTACCACTGGCATTTTCACAGAACTAGAACAAAAAATTTCACAATTTGTTAGGAAACACAAAAGACCCCGAATAGCCAAAGCAATCTTGAGAAAGAAAAACGGAGCTGGAGGAATCAGGCTACGGACTTCAGACTATACTACAAAGCTAAAGTAATCAAGATAGTATGGTACTGGCACAAAAACAGAAATATAGATCAATGGAACAGGATAGAAAGCCCAGAGATACACCCATGCACATATGGTCATCTTATTTTTGAAAAAGGAGGCAAGACTATACAATGGAGAAAAGACAGCCTCTTCAATAAGTCGTTCTGGGAAAACTGGACAGCTACATGTAAAAGATTGAAATTAGAACACTCCCTAACACCATACACAAAAATAAACTCAAAATGGATTAAAGACCTAAATGTAAGGGCAGAGACTATAAAACTCTTACAGGAAAACACAGGCAGAACACTCTATAACATACATCACAGCAAGATCATTTTTGACCCACCTCCTAGAGAAATGGAAATAAAAACAAAATAAGCAAGTGGGACCTAATGAAAATTAAAGTATTTTGCACAGCAAAGGAAACCATGCACCAGACAAAAAGACAACTCTCAGAATGGGAGAATATATTTGCAAATGAAGCAACTGACAAAGGATTAATCTCCAAAATATACAAGCAGCTCAATATGAAAAAAACAAACAACCCAATCAAAAAATGGGCAGAAGACCTAAATAGACATTTCTCCAAAAAGGACATATAGATGGACAAGAAGCACATGAAAAGCTGCTGAACATCACTAATTATTAGAGAAATGCAAATCAAAACTACTATGAGGTATCCCCTCACACCAGTCAGAATGGCCATCATCAGAAAATCTACAGACAACAAATGCTGGAGAGGGTGTGGAGAAAAGGGAACCCTCTTGCACTGTTGGTGGGAATGTAAATTGATACAGCCACTATGGGGAACAGTATGGAGGTTCTTTAAAAAACTAAGACCAGAACTACCGTATGACCCAGCAATCCCACTACTGGGCATATACCCTGAGAAAACTATAATTCAAAAAGAGTCATGTACCAAAATGTTCACTGCAGCTCTATTTACAATAGCCAGGACATGGAAGCAACCTAAGTGTCCAGCGACAGATGAATGGGTAAAGAAGATGTGGCACATATATACAATGGAATATTACTCAGCCATAAAAAGAGACGAAACTGAGTTATTTGTAGTGAGGTGGATGGACCTAGAGTCTGACATACAGAGTGAAGTCAGAAACAGAAAAACAAATACCGTATGCTAACACATATATATATGGAATCTAGAACAAAAAAAAAAGGTTCTGAAGAAACTAGGGGCAGGACAGGAATAAAGATGCAGACGTAGAGAATGGACTTGATGACACGGGGAGGGGGAAGGGTAAGCTGGGACAAAGTGAGAGAGTGGCATGGACATATATACACTACCAAATGTAAAACAGATGGCTAGTGGGAAGCAGCCACATAGCACAGGTAGATCAGCTCCGTGTCTAGTGACCACCTAGAGGGGTGGGATAGGTAGGGTGGGAGGGAGACGCAAGAGGGAGGGGATATGGGGATATATGTATAAGTATAGCTGATTCACTTTGTCATAAAGCGGAAACTAACACACCATTGTAAAGCAATTATACTCCAATAAAGATGTTATGAAAAAGTAAAAAACCAAAAAACAGAAATAGAGTCGTAGGTGTAGAAAACAAACTTATGGTTACCAAGGGGGAAACGGGGGGAGGGATAAATTGGGAGATTGGGATTGGCATATACACACGACTACATATAAAATAGATAACTAATAAGGACCTACTGTATAGCACAGGGAACTCTACTCAATACTCTGTAATGACATATATGGGAAAAGAATCTAAAAAAGAGTGGATAGGGACTTCCCTGGCGGTCCAGTGGTTAAGACTCTGTGCTTCCAATGCAGGGTGCACGGGTTCGATTCCTGGTCAGGGAACTAAGATCCTGCGTGCCACGCGGTGCACCAAAAAATAAAAAATAAAATAAAAAGAGTGGATATATGTATAACTGATTCACTTTGCTGCACAGCAGGAACTACCACAGCATTGTAAATCAACTATAGTCCAATACAAATTAGTTTAAAATAAAATAAAATTGGTAAACTGAACAAAGAAGGAGAAAAATGTAACTGACCTATTAAGCATAATGGAAGAATCTGAGAAGGGCATTCTGCAGACCTCTGATTTACAACCAGTCAGTCAGAAGTGGAGGTAATATTGTGGACTAGCAATTGGCATCTGAATTGTGTGTGTCACAGGTGGGGGCAGTCACGCAGAACAGAGCCCTTAACCTGTAGGATCCGATGCTAAGTCCAGGTAAGCAGTGTCCGAAATGAACTGAATTGTAGGATATCCAGCAGGTTGAAGAATTGCTTGGTGTGGGAAAAACCCCACATAACTGGTATGAGAAGTGTTGAGAGTAGAGGAGAAAACCAGAGTTTTCCATTACTGTTAGTTATTCAGCTTTATATTGGGTAACAAAGAAAATTTCCACAAAATTAGAATTTAGGGCTACTGATTGTAGATTTCTCTAGCTTCATATAATATGTACTCTACAAGTATATCTAAAATATTTAATAGGTGAAACCATCAACCATTAAATAGTCAATTAGTAGCCTGAAAAATGTCCTGAGAGAATGTGCTTAGGGATTTTGCTAGAATGATGAGACATATTCCCTGCCCCCAGTCCCTCACACTCCAGAAGTGATACACAAGTAAATAGTTAAAATTCAAGGTGGTAAGTACTACAAAGGGGTATGTACCAACAGTAGTGTCAAAGAAAGAAACAAGAAGACCTCATAAATTGTGATATCTGGGTATCTTAAAGTGTAAGAATTTAACAATTTTAAAAAAGGTTATTTCAGAGAATAGTATGCACAAAGGCTTGAAGGCATGACACAACTTGGCATGTTTGAGTAATTGCAAATAATTTGGTGTGGCTGGGTTATAAAATAGTGATAAAGGAACAGCAGGAACTGAAACTGGAGATGCGGGCAGGAGCCAGACTGAAAGTCCTGTAAAGCCACCGTAAGGACTTTGGACTTTATGCTGGGAAATGATGACATCTGAATTTTGGAGAGATTTTTCTGACTGTAGTGAGAAAAATGGATTGGATTGGATTGCGAGGAGGACTAAGTACAGTGAGACAAATTAGAAAGCAACTGCATTCATTCAAGAAAAAAAAAAGTAACTCCAACAAAGGCAATGCCCAGTGAGATAGGAAGGAGGGATCATGTTCAAAATATATTAAAGATATAGAATAATGTGACAGTGAAGGAGTGAAGGAAAGAAAGAGGCATACAAGATGATAAAGAATTTTTTCAGATGAGTACATGAAAGGTAGAGTCAATCTTTTAGCATGCAAGATACTGAAAAAGAAACAGCTTTGAGAGAAAGGAAAGTGTGTTAAATTTTAGCTTGAGCTTCACACTCAAGAGGGGAAAAAAATCCTCTTTGGGGCTGCCAGCAATATTGCTCATGCATTATTTATTAATTTAACTCCAGTACAGACTGGAGCACGTGCTTCTCAGGCTCATTTTAAGATAATTTTTTCAGAAAAATATAACTAAGTTATTAGCTATCTTAGGATGCATTCAAATGTGTCTTAAGAAAATATTCAAGGTTTTAGAAAAATACTGACATTTGTAGAACACGTTAGAATTCTTAAAGAACAGACTTTTCTAGGAAGTAAATCAGTGAATTCTAATCTTGGACCTTCCACATTAATCTTCTAAATTCAAGAATCTTAGGTTTCCTTTCTATTCAAACTTATACTGTTGTCGATTTCCCCATACCTCCTTGTATCAAATACCAGGTCTTTTTTTTCTACAGGCAGTTGGGTTAAGAGTAAGATCTCTAAAGCCCAACTGCAGAGTTTCAGATTCCAGCCCAATCACTCATTACTTTTGAAATTAGGGAAAGTTACTTGACTCCTTAGGCTTCCATTTCCTCATTTGTACAAGGAGAAAATAATACTAAAGACCTCATAGGTTGCTGTGGGAATCAAGCATGTTAAAACACAGTGTCAGTCTTTTAGTGAGCACTCAGTAAGTATTAGAGCTTATCATCAGTACTGCATCCCTTTTTCCTACTTCCTTTATATTTCTATTTTGCAGTAGGGCTAAACAGTGTTTGTTTACAAGGCAGGTTAGATACGCAATATCACCATGACGATGCCTTCAGTTCTGTGGTGTTTAATGACTGTGAAGCGTAAGAATCCAGATAAGTCCTGGGATACCTGATTGCGTTGGACAAGAATGAGAAAAGTTTATGAAAAATACGACTCTTTACCGCAGCCACCCTCTCTTGCTCTACTATAAAGGCAACTGACCCCTAATTTTCAGAAAGTGGCTCCAGATGAGCACCCTTAGATGTTCTTATTTTCCTGTCTTTTGTTCCCTAGCTTTGTGAGGCGACTGCTGATTTACTACTCTCTGGTAATGTCTGGAATTCCAGACTCCCCAGGATAGCACTACTTTCAAATTACTTTCCATGTTTTAATACTTGTTTACTGTTTCTGTTCATCAGGAGGTGATTTAAAAAGCTAAAAATAAAGCAGCATCCAATGAATGCTACAGTCCTATTTACTGAGAAGAGCTAACAGGAAGCAAGCAACTTGTGACACATTAATAAACATATGATCCCCCTGAGGGGAATTAGACACTCTCAAAGTGAAGAGTCCCATCCGCCATCATTAAATTTGCAGCATGACTGCTATGGCACTGTGGCTCTCTGCAGTCGGGGAAATACAGTGGAATGGGGTAAATGGGGAAAGAATGCTCCTCCAGGATTTACGGTAAAAATCATCAGCACATATCTACTCAGCTTCCATTGTTTTAACACATGAGCTGCAATCTAGGCAAAAGTGAAGTCATGACTGCTGGTTCCAATGTTTATAAAATGGGTAGAGAGAGACAGGATATTATAGGTATGTGGACAAAACAGTTGTTCATAATTGAGAGTCAATACTCATCTTTTCCAGTGAAGAAATGATATTAATGTGAAATTTTTTCAAAACCTAGTTTTCTCTGGCAAGGGTAACCCTGCAGGACACACCAAGTACACAAAATGTGTTGTACAAACAGTTTAGAGAGAGTTACTTCTTTCAGCCTCCTGAGGTTACAGCAAAGGGACCCAAAGCCTAAAGAAGTCAATGATTTTTTTTTGAAGTCAATTAGTTGTCTAAGTTCTACTAATTGGTGGCAGAAATGGGATTAGAACATATATCTCCTAACTTCTAATTCATTGGTCTCTTCTGTATACTACTGAAGATAAGTAGTGCTGGGTTAGCACACATAAACTATATATACATTGTTTAAAACAAAAGCAAGTTACCTACTCTTAGCCCTGATTTTATATTATTTTATATTCTAGAATAGATGCCTACTGGAGAAAGGCAGAACACGCTCTAACTTAGATTTCTTTGAAAAGTTAGGTCCTTAAGCTCCCAAACATCTAATAAAGAATAAGATGGAGCAAGCAGCAGGTATTAAAGAAATATCATGGTTTCTTCAGCTCTTTCTACTACACACTTTCTACATATATATATACATACTTGTAAAAGAAATGGCTTCTGAAAGGACTGGCTTAGGACCCTGTCTTATAAGGAAGAAGGAAATCTAGCCTTAAATCCAGTGCAAATACTGGGGATTAACAAATATTTTTGGACATAATCAAGAAGTAAATCTATGACACAAAAAATAAAGTTAGAATACTTTCTGTAAGTAGTCTCTGCAAGTCAGTACAGTGTATCGAAGTTCTCCATAGGTTCCTTAGTGGTGTGTTACTTTGAAAAAGTGAAAGATTCTGAATTGGCATGCATGGGAGCTACCAGAGATTTTATAATTTATCTTTTGAAGGATGACAACATCACGCAGCTACAGATCGAGGTGTGGAAGTTTGGGTAGTGCAGGCAGGGGGTAAGAAAGAAAAATATATGTGGGAAGAGAAATTTTGTATATTGCCTGATTAGCTATAGAGTAAAATAAAAGCCATGTTATGCCATACCTAAGGGTAGCACAGTTTCAATCATTCTGTAATCACACCCCCAATGCATGATAATCCATAGTATTCAGTGTTTCTCTCCACTCTAACAGAATTACCAGTAACATGATTGTTAAATATGTCCTCTAACGGCGGCGCCACTAAACACTTGACCTGTATATTATGTTAATTTCCTGGTCCCTAGGGGAAATAATAACATTTCCATAATGTTTGGAAATCTCTTCCCACTTATGAAGTGCTGAGAAAGACAGGGATTTAATCAATGTTTTTTAAGGATTAAGTTGTTTTAGGCTTCTATGTTTTACATGATTTACTCTAACATTCACTGGTCTTTTTTCAAGTCATAATCTTTTGTACATAATTTTTTGTGTGTGAAAACAAAAGCACAGAGTATTCTTGAAGTGTTACAAATGTTTGGGCACTGAAAAGCAGCACAGAGGGATGGAAGATCTGAAAGTTCAGTTACTACAGAATGGAGCAGAACTCCATTGTTTGGAAGGTGACTCCTTAACCATAAATTTGACTGTACTGTTTAATCATTTGTTGTGAAAATAAAATGTTGGGAATCAAAAATGTCAGGGTTAGGGCTTCCCTGGTAGCACAGTGGTTGAGAGTCCGCCTGCCGATGCAGGGGACACAGGTTCGTGCCCCGGTCTGGGAAGATCCCACATGCCACGGAGTGGCTGGGCCCGTGAGCCATGGCTGCTGAGCCTGCACGTCCGGAGCCTGTGCTCCGCAATGGGAGAGGCCACAACGGTGAGAGGGCCGAGTATCGAAAAAAAAAAAAAAAAAAAAGTCAGGGTTAGATTGTGGAGGGAACCTCTTACAGTTTGTTAGGCCTTAAATATACTTTGATAGTTTATTTCTAATCTTAAAGCCTTCCAATTTTTCTATCTGTAATTTTTTTCTATCAGTCCTTATGGTGATGCCTGAAGCTATGTGTGTGGCTCCTCTATCTTATCTTTCTTACACACACTATGCTTACAGCTACTGACAGTAAATGTGAAATTTGTTTGGATTAGGTTTTCTTCTCAGAAGAGCTCTGGAGGACCTATTGATTTAACTGTGGTTGAAATCAGTGCTTCTGAAAAGATTAGAGTAAGTACACTGAGCAATTGATAAGACCTAAAAATGCCAATTTATTGCCTTCTTGTTTGAAATCTTTCTTAATAATTTAACCAGTAAGTTGAACTTCATCCTCAATCTTCTGCTAACTATAAATTCAAAATAATTATCTCCCACTTTTTGACAGAAAGTGAATAATATAATTTTATCATTTTAATTTTTCTAGCCTAGTATTCCTGGAATATTAGACTTGAGGAGGCCTTAGTGTATGAAATTCTAGTCTAGTATTTCTCCACCTGAGTTATTGTTGGGCACGAGAACTTTCAAACTTCACCACTATAGACCCCAAGGTCTCCTTCTAGACCTCTTCTGGAGGGAAAGAAAAAGAGGGAGATTAAACAAACAATCAAACAAACATGGCACTGAAGGAAACTGAGGCTCAGGAAGTGGTCTCAAGGTCATATAAATGACAAATTTCTTCAGAGAAGCTATGGCTGACCTCCTCTATCACTATCCATCTTATCTCTGTTTATTTTCTTCATAACAATCACAATTTGTAATTACCTGTTTTCCCTTATTTTGCTGCCTCCGCTGTTAATATGTATTCTTCTCATAATAGGTAAAATGAGAGAGTTAGATGTATGCTGTTTGAATTCTTAAAGGCATATATTTTTAACAAGGTAAAATTCACACAACATAAAATTAACCGTTTGAAAGTGCACAGTGAAGTGTCATTTAGTACATCCATGACGTTGTGCAGCCATCACCTCTATCTTATTCTAAGACATTTTCATCATTCCAAAAGGAAATCCATACCCATTAACAATCACTCCCCATTTCTCCATCCCCATAGCCCCTGACAACCACCAATCTGCTTTCTGTCTTTATGGATTTGCTTACTTGGAATATTTCATATAAAAGAAATCGTACAGTATGTGGACTTTTGTGTCTGGTTTCTTTCACTTAGCATAATATGTTCAAGGTTCATTCCTGCTACAGTATGTATCTGTACTTCATTCCTTTTTTTGGCTTAATAATAGCCTATTGTATGGATATATCATATTTAGTTTCTTGGTATATAAGCTGATGAACATTTGGGTTTGTTTCCACATTTTGGCTATTAAGAAAAATGCTGCTATGAACGTTCACCTACAAGTATTTGTTTGAGTGTCTTCTTTCAGTACTTTTGGGTGCATACTTAGAAGTGGAAATGTTGAGTCATATGGTTATTTTATGCTTAACTTTTAAATGATTCAGGCACTTTTCAAAAGAAATCTCTTATGCTCTTTCTCCCTTTCTGAACACTCCAGTTTCTTCTGACACATGGAGAATAATCCATTATAAGAATTTGTTCAGTGATGGCCAATGGAGCATAAGGACTTAAGAAGCCTAGTGATTTCCCTAAGTGTCTTGTACAGTGCCAGGCATATAACAGGCACCCTCAATAAATATTTGTTAAATGAATGAATGAATGAACTATTAGTTAATGGCTACAAAGTTCTGGTTTACATTTATTTTTTGCTTAATCCCTCTAAACAACCCTCACCTACATCCTACTGCACTTTTCCCTCCTCTCCCTGTATGCTTCTTTGACATAGCACACACTTCTTGACAGTGGATGTGGTAAGCAAATGTCTCTTCCAGGCCAGGCAAAAACTACAACACAGCTATAAAGACTTTCTGGCAATGAATAGTTACTTGCAACCACCTGATTATCTCTTCCCACCCTGCATACAACAGACCTTCTTTTCAGCGTAGTTGACCTTCTTGATTTGAAAGATATCCCACTACTGGGCATATACCCTGAGAAACCCATAATTCTAAAAGAGTCATGTACCACAATGTTCACTGAAGCTCTATTTACAATAGCCAGGGCATGGAATCAACCTAAATGTCCATCGACAGAGGAATGGATAAAGAAGATGTGGTACATATATACAATGGAATACTACTCAGCCATAAAAAGGAACAAATTGGGTCATTTGTAGAGACGTGGATGGACCTAGAGACTGTCATACGGAGTGAAGTCAGAAAGAGAAAAATAGATATTGTGTATTAACACATATATGTGGAATCTGAAAAAATTGGTATAGGCGACCTTATTTACAAAGTAGAAATAGAGACACAGACGTAGGGAACCAACGTATGGATACCAAGGGGGAAAGAGGGGGTGGGATGAATTGGGAGATGGGGATTGACATATACACACTATTGATACTACGTATAAAATAGATAACTAATGAGAACCTACTTTATAGCACAGGGAACTGTACTCAATGCTCTGTGGTGACCTAACTAGGAAGGAAATCCAAAAAAGATTTACGTATACAAATATCTCCTCTTTGCTGTACAGTAGAAACTAACACAACATTGTAAAGCAACTATACTCCAATAAAAATTAAAAACAAAAAACCCAATACTGTATTGTATACTTGAAAGTTGCTAAGAGAGTAGATCCTAGATGTTCTCACAAGAGAAAAAAAAGAAAAGAAGTTAAATATGTGAAGTGATGGATGTGTTAACTAATCATATTGTGGTAATTATTTCACAGTCTGTCTGTATATCAAACTGTCATGTTGTACACCTTAAACTAATACAATGCTATGTGTCAATTGTATCTCAATAAACCTGGAAGAAAATAAAAAAGATAAATAAATTTTTAAAAAAAGAAAGATAAGGGAAAGATAAGGGAACAGAAGAATAAATGTGTGAGCCACATTTGCGTCAGTTGCAAATCACTTTTTTCTCTCCAAGCATCACACAGGCAGTTTTTTCTAACGTGATTGTAATAGTTCTTGTACTATTAAATCTTGCTCCTAGAATGTTGTGGAAAAGTGGTGAACCAGGATCCAGACACATGGTTAATCCTGAACCCCACCTCTCATTTTACAATGAAAATTCCAGGGAAACTTCCAATAGAGTAAAAGAAAGTCTACACTGATCTTTAAAGAAGACAGAGAACTACCAGAGTTTGCTGAAATTTACCCATGTACAAATAGATTTCTCAGAATTATATTAATTTTCTGAAATTTAAAAACATATCAATACTTTTTCCGCTACTGTGTGTAAACCAAATCTGGACAATGTCAGCAAATAGCTGCTATAAACCAGTGATTTTTTTTCTACTAATACTTCTCTAAATATTTTTGGAATATAATAATGGCATACGTTTTATTCATTTTTACTTTGCGGGTCAGTATTTCCTGATAATAGCTTTGCTTTCCTTGACTTCAAAATAAAAACATAAGTGATAAGTAAAATTGTGAAGATGGTAAATAAACTTAGTGATAATGGGCATTTATATTGTATACTTAACTACATATAGGAGACAAAAACTGAATCTATTCCATAAAATCGACCAAGGTGCATATTTCCAGACTCTGGAGACTGGTGTAATTTTGAAGACACAGTGTTTACTGAAATTCACAGTCAGAGTTCTCATGTAGAGTGACTTCTTTGAACTTAGCATATTTAGAAAGTGGCCCAACTTCTACAGACACAAAGAAGATAGAACAGTGTATCTGTATCCGGGAAAACTATTCCTCACTCAAGAAAGGTGTGGGGGAAATGGAAACGGAAGCTAGATAGTCTCCTTGAAGAAGAGATTGCAGCCACCTTCCTGAATTTACATGTTCATAGCACCGAGTGCTCCAATTTGAAGATAGCATGTGAGATCTTGCTTGCTTTTCCATCGCTTTCTAATGTCATATTTTTCAAGTCGTTCCCCTCCTTTTCTGTTGTTATGGTTTGAGGCAGTTTCATTCTATGTAAATTCAGCATATTGCCTCTTAAACTTCTCATAGCAAAGGCAAGTCATTTCACAGAAGCAAAACAAAACCATTAAGCCCAGCAGGGGACACTCAACGTAATACAGGAATTAATATATTAACTATCATTTATTAGAAGAGTGAATTAAATATCATTTATTGAACATTTAAAATGCATTAATTCAGTCAATACATATTTATTGAGCAAAGACTATGTGCTTGGCCCAGCTGGGGATAAAGCAGTGAATATACAAAGTATTTGGTTTTATGACACTTATATTCTACTGAGAGGAAATGGTGGAGGAAAGAACATTGCGCAAAAAGCTTTATACAATACTACTTCACACCCATTATGATAACTATTAAAAAAAAAGGAAAACAAGTTTTGGCGAAGATATGAAGTTGGAACCCTTGTGCATTACTGGTGGGAATGTAAAATAGTGCAGCTACTATGGAAAACCAGTTTGGAGGTTCTTCAAAAAGTTAAACAAAGAATTACCATATGATCCAGCAATGCCACTCCTAGTTATATACCTAAAAGAATTGAAAGCAGAGATGTATACAGATACTTGTACGACAATGTTCATAACAGCATTACTCACAATAGCCAAAAGGTGCAAACAACTCAAATGTCCACCAAAAGATGAAGGAATAAACGAAACATGGTATATACATACAATATTATTTGGACTTTAAAAGAATGAAATTCTGATACTTGTTACAACATGGATGAAGCCTGAAAACATTATGCTAAGTGAAATAAGTCAAGACACAAAAGGACAAATATTGTATGACTCCATTTATATAATTTACCTAGAATAGGAAAATTCCTAGAGATAAAATTAGAATAGCAGTTACCCTGTGCTGCGGGGGGGCGGGGGGGGAGAAAGGAATGGGCAATTACTGCTTAATGGGTACAGAGTTTCTGTCTGGGATGATGAAAAATATCTAGAAATGGATAGTGGTGATGATTGAGCAACACTGTGAATGTAATTAATGCTGCTAAATTGTACAATTAAAAATAGTTAAAATGGTAAATTTTATGTTATGTATATTTTACCACAATAAAAAATTAAATTTTACATTTTATATGGGAGAATATTATGATATGTGAATTATATCTCAATAAAGCTATCGTTTTAAAAAATCTTTATATGCATTATCTCATTTAATCTCCCTCTATATAATCTCATTTAACCCTCACTTTAAATACCAACTCTCCGTTGTGTCCTGTATTTGTATCTCCAGCTCTAACCTCTATCTGAACTCTAGATTTATATATCCAGTTGCCTATTTATCATACTCAATTGAAATCTAAAAAATTTCTTTAGATCTAACATGACCCACAAATAAATCTTTACTTCTACCCTCAAATCTACTCTTACCCTAGTCTCCCCTGTCTCACTGATAAACACACCATTCACCTAGTTGCTCAAGCAAAATAGCTAGAAGCCCTTCGAAACATTAGCCTTATCCCAATGGAACTAGTGTGACGCCAGTGAGGGGGTGCTCAAAAATTAAGGTAAATATTATCTCAATGCAATTTTGAATAAAATCAAATGAATATAAAAAATCCATGAAAATAAAGGCTTATAATTCTTTAGTATACCACTCTATTTTATATCTATCCTATCAATTATCACTAATTGATATTTTCCTGATTTTATTTCTTTATATAGGTATATATTTTCCCTTCCATACAGTGTAAGCACCATGGGAAAGGGAGTCTTATCTGCTTGTTTACCACTTTATCCTATAAATATGTCCTCCATTTCCCAGGCTCTCCTGCCAACTGACTTCCAGGTTGGATTTTTCCGAGAGGATCTGTTGTTTCAGCTTCTGGGTTTGGTAACACCACTTCCTTCCTTTCTTCTTCCCTTCAGACATAGGGGTGGTTGCTAACCCCTGGACTGCCTATGTCCTGCCATTTCAGTTCTTCTAACATATTTATAACCCATTTACCACATTAAATTCTCCCTACTGAACTGCTTATAAAGAATTTGCTTTAGCTGACTAGATCCTGGCCTATACAGTGGTTTAGGAAACAAATATCCGAGTGCTTAATCTACATTATACATAAATTCCTACAAGTCTCCCAGGAGGTTAAAAAAAAAAGAGGTAAACAAATTATATTTCTACACTTGCAAATATTTCAACACTCTTTAAACATGGTGCGTTTAATGAATTAAGCTGCTTTTGCATTTTCCTATCTATGATGAAAGCCTTTTATTTCTATATCGAAAACAAAAATGGCGGGGGAGAACAGAATTAAACTAATTTAATTTAAAGGCAGAATTAGATGTTTTTGGGAAGAGACTTTTTTATTCTACATAATTTATGCACATTTCACAGTTGGTTTCTTTTCAATACTTTTTAAGCAATTTTAGTATCAATTCCAGTCAACTGCAATTTTTAGATTTTTCTGACTAGAAAGAAGAGCCATTAATCTGAATCACCGAGAATTTACTTAAAGAACAAATGGTTGAAATAGGCCATTTTCAGAGAAAAGGAAATGGGCTAATGATTTGTATATCTTCATAAATATAAACATGGTAGAATGTGACAATTATACTACGGATTCTTGTCAACAAAAAAGACAGGAATAAAATACTTTACACTCGGGTGGGCAGAATGTAATGTCATGGAGTGATATTAGAGATATGATTAAAAGTTAAAAGCAAAACATGAATGGGTCGCATCTTTATCAAAATGTGATAAAGAATACAAAAAGAAGAGGACATTTGCAAGGGCAGAAGAATCCACTAACAAGCTGTGTGATGGACAAATAACTTATCTTCCCTGAACTTCAGTTACCTGATCATAAAATTATAAGGATACTTAACCTCATAGAGTTGTTGTGAGGAGTAAATAACATCCTGATATAAAAACACTTCCTAATGGAAAAACTGTTACATAGTATGTTTTATTGATGTTACCATTTTCTGCTCTGATGGTTTAACAGCTTCGATTGTCAACCTCACTGTATCTGTTGAATCTTCACACTTATGCCTGATGTTCTTCCATTCATTCTTCATAATATTTTCACCACTGGTTAAATATGGAATTTATATCAAGGTCACCACTTTTTAAAAGCTTAAGCTCCTTTCCAGCAGCAACTCATAAAAGAGATAAATCCTATAGCTCTTTATATTTAATCTCCTTATCCTACTACAAATATAGCCCTCCTCCAATTCTGTTCTCCAGATTCAACTTTTCATTTTTATAGAAAGGCTCAATATGAATAGAACACTCTTTCTGGGAGTGAAGTCTCATACATTTTGATATTCAGTTACACTTGTCTCATATTATTGCCAGAAAGAGCTGCCATTGATGTGAAGGCCTCCCTAGATGCAGCAGTAGGGAGATGAATGAATGAATGAATGAATGAATAAATAAATAAATAAATAAATAAATCACCACATCACCATGAATGAGGGCTTGTTATTGGCTCTGCTCTCTTAGTTTTAGAGGAATGAATCACCAAGGGGATTCTAGAACTGGATAGTTAAATATTTGCGGATGTCAACGTAGAACAGACATTTTGAAATTCAGTACTTTCAGAAGAATGGGTCATATGTAAAACACTTATCCCTAGTCAGAGGGGAGGTGGAATAATTACACAGGAGACTTTGTGTAACAGTCAGCTGTCAAAATACTTTTCTGCCAATACTATAAGATTATCTCTCATGTTCTTCTCACATGAAACAACTGTTACAAAGTACTGAAAATGGCTCTACTGTATACATGATTTCCAGTCACAAAATCTGCTTTTTCCTTAAAAGTCTGTTATGATAATAGCAAGCAAGAAAACAAAAGGGAGAGAGAACTCTTACGGAATGGAGGAATTCAACTATGTTATATTCAGTCTTATCAGGATGCAGGGTTTTCCCAAATTATTCTTCATACATACATGAAGAATATCATAATGATTAACTAGACAACTTTTCCTTGAGTGCTTTCTCAAAGCTACAATTTATGTAACAGCACTGTAATCATTCCCACTCTCAAAACCCTTCTGTTCACTAGCCTATTAAATACAATAGTAATTGACCACCTTGGTGACTAATTTGCAAAAGCTATTACATTGCTTCTGGCTTCTAGTTTTCTTTATTAATATGGATTTATTTGGTATCCAAATTGTACAAAGCATCGCTGCGTAATTTGACTTTGCAGTTACTGATGTTTTTATTTACCATTTATTAAGTCTATAATGTATAAAGCACATAACATGAATAAGTTATTAATCTGAATTGTGGCTTTGGGTTAGTTTCTCATTTGTCGAATAAAAGTCTACATGAGGGCTTACATCCTTTCCCAAAATTCCAAAATAATATTATCGATAATATCATTCTGCACGTTATATTTCCCTGATCTATGGGTGTACTGACAGATTTTACACAGAGATATTCTATGTTCATGTGCACGTGTGTGTCCTCTATATATCTACCTATGATTTACCTCTTTCCCTTCACTAATAAAAATGTTTCAGTGGTAGTGTGAACTATTCTCCTCACTTTCTCAACACAGGCCCATCCCTTTCTCTACTATGGTCTGAGTTTCTTCACTAGTATTTCTCAGAAAATGTTGTTACTAGAGTTATCAATAACCTGGCTTTCCTCTGTTATCTGGGTTGAGCACAATATGAAAATTTAATTTTATTTATGCCCATTCATCTTGAGTTTTTATCAGAGAGTGTTTTCCTTTTGTGCCTCGATTCATTTTCTCATTTCCCCTTAAATACCGGAATTTCCTTAGGTTTTTGTCCATTTTATTTGTTTCCTCTTCAGCACTTTTATGTTACCTATTCAGAATGAAAAATTGCTGCACCCCACTGATGGATCCAGTTGTGTGCTAGTGGTGTACAAAGTAACAGGGTAAATGTTGCACTTTTTTTAAAAAATTGAAAAGTATGTAAATTGTTAATGAGTACACACCAATGGTGAAAAATCCCCACCTATGAGCCCCAGCCACCCTGAAGCCAATCCTGGGGGGCAAATCCTATCACTAGGTTCTTTGTTATCCACAGGAATTGGACCAATTAACACCCTCAACAACAATGTTTGAGAGGGCCTGTTTCCTCATACCATTAGCTAACATGGTAAGCTATGAAGTGTTTTCATCTCTGGCAATCTAATAGGTAAAGATACGGTCTTTTATTTTTGTCTTAACTTGCAATTCTATTAATTGTGAGGTTGAAGATTTTTTCATATACTTAAATAGCGTTTGTATTCCTTATTTTGTGACCTGTCATCTTGAATTTTTACTTCTCCTGGGTTAATGATCTTATTTTTATTAATTTGCAAGAGACTTCTGAGGTCAAACTCTGAGATGGGAAATACTGAGAAATGATTTGAGACCAGGTATATTAGAGCACTGGTTACTGGGAAATCAAAAGAAAGGGGTATAGAAAAAGCACAGGACCAGAGGTGTTCATCCCTTCTTAGGAAGAGTGAGGCACCTTCAAGAGGAAACATGTGCTTCTAAGACTTAGTGGTGAAGGGAAAAAAGGAACTGACTGAAGGTAAAGGGCTCTAATGAACGAAGGCTGTGACAAAGAATCAGAAGAAATCAGACTTGTGAAAAAATGTACAATTTGTTAAAAATACCACCACAACCACCAACATTAACAATAATAAAATCTATGTATCGTAATGGCAGCAAAAGAAGGTGACCTTAAAATATGAAATCAAGTAAGCCATGCAATCCCCCTACCCTACCCACTTCAAAGTGTCTTCTATTGCTGGGGGAAAAAAGCCAAAAAATGAGAATCGATTCAGCAGATGAAACCATTGCAGAACACATCTGCACACGTCCAAATCCACACTTGCACAAAGCAGAGGAAAAATTTAACTTGACACTCCAACAGGAATTTTATACTTAAATAAGTATTGCAGAATTGGAATCATAAACTTCTTTCTTTAACTTCAAAGACAAAAGAACAAACAACATGAAGTATGAAACAGGAGCTAGTCAAACTCAGGAGAAACAGAATAAATTAGGATTAAATTACAAAGTACCTATGATAGGCAGAATTGCTAAAATGGCCAGTGAAATATGGTCCATTCTAATTCTCAGAACATGTGAAAATAATGAGTTACCACTCCTGTCATTATAGTGCGTTATGTGGCACCATAACTTAAAATAGGGACTATTATCCTGGATTATCCACATGGGCCCTTAGAAGCATAGAATCTTCTCCAGCTGGTGACAGAAGAGGAAGTCAGAGGTGCGAGAAGCATAAACAGGATTCAATATGCCATCACTGGCTTGAGTATGGAGGAAGACACTTGCCAAAGAATGGGAGCAACTTTTTTTTTTTTTTTTTTTGCGGTACTCGGGCCTCTCACTATTGCGGCCTCTCCCGTTGCGGAGCACAGGCTCCGGACGCGGAGGCTCAGCGGCCATGACTCACGGGCCCAGCCACTCTGCGGCATGTGGGATCTTCCCGGACCGGGGCACGAATCCGTGTCCCCTGCATCGGCAGGCGGACTCTCAACCACTGCGCCACCAGGGAAGCCCGGGAGCAACTTTTAACAGCTGAGAGTGGCCCCTGACACAACTGGCAAAAAAAAAAAAAAGGAAATTTAATCCTATAACCACATCTGACTTTGACCAACTACTTGAATGAGCTTACAAGTGGATTGTTCTCCAGATCCTCCAGTTAAGAAGCCTAGCCCAGGCAAATTTGATTTTGGACTTCTGAGACCCTAAACTGACACTGCTCTGTGTTCTGACTTGCAGAACTAAGAGGGGAAAAACAAACAAACAAAAAAACAGGTGTTGTTTTAAGCCACCAAGTTCGTGGTAATTTGTTATGGCAGCAATACAAAACTAATACAGTTCTGGAGGGAGAAGAGGTATACCCACAATTAACAGAGGATCATAAAGGATAGAATAGAAGAGACAAGAAAATAAAGTAATACAAAAAGCTTTAGAAAGAATATGATAGAAAAGGCAGGAAGAGATTATCCGACATACTTATAAGTGAAATCCTTGAAGGGAAAAAGCAAATCAAAGAAACAGAAGAAAGATTTTCAGACAATGATTCAAGAAAACTTTGCTGAAATAAAAGTTCTGAATTTACATATTAAAAAAGTAATAACACTGCCTCGATTCCTAAAAAACATTTTTTGCGTTTACCTTGCACAACTGCAGACTGGATATGGACGCCTGGCCCGACTCTCCAGTAGGAAGTACAGGTAGGAGAACAGGAGATGCAGGCCAAAGGACAGCCCACTGCGCAGGCCTGCACAGCACGCAGACGCGCGAAGGTGTACGCAGATGCGCGCACGCAGACACGCACAGCAGGCAGACGCGCACAGCAGGCAGACGCGCACAGCACGCCGATGCGCGCAGGCGCACGGAAGCCCGTCTAACCCCGATGTCGACTTCTGGCTTAGCCAGGCCGGCCCTATCTGAGGCTGCCGCCCCTACAGATACAGGTATTTTCAGAAACTCACAAGAATTTTGTGTAGCACTCCCTTGGAGGTGGGTTTCTTGGTGTCCGTGCTGAAGTTAGGCTAGTAGTTCCACTGTGGAGTTGGGGCAGCTTGCAGAACTACACACCCATATGAAAGACGCGATTTTCACCCGCTTCGTCAGTAACGCTTAACGTTTTCTCTTCTTTTAGGGCCCCTATTTTGTACCAAAATGCAACAATCTCTAGAAAGAGCTTTGGATCGTGCGGAGTATGTCATTGCAAGTGCCCAACAGAGACCTCCAAAAAGGCAATACTCATCTAATGGGGGAAAGTCTCTGTATGAAAAACTTTATGACATTTATGTTGAAGAATGTGAAAAGGAGCCTGGGGTTATGGAGGAATTAAGCAATGTGAACCTGTTAGAGAAGCTTCTTAGGAGAGAGTCGTTGCCATGTTTGGTGGTCAACCTGTACCCAGGAAAGGAGGGCTATTCGCTGATGCTCAAGGGGGAAAATGGATCATCTGAAGAGACCATTCGACTGCCCTATGAAGAAGGGGAATTGCTTGAATACTTGGATGCAGAAGAATTACCTCCTGTTTTGGTGGATTTCCTGGAAAAGTCTCAGGTTAACGTTTTTCATCGTGGGTGTGCCATAGCAGAAATACGGGACTACAGGCAGTCCAGTGACAGGGAACCTCCCCATTACCAAAGCAGGCATATTCTCTTATGTCCCACGATGCAGACTTCAGCCTGCGATGTAGAGGCCATAGCCAGCAATAACCAGAAATGGACCCAGGAGGACAAACTTTTGCTTGAGAACCAACTGATCTTAGATACAGCTGAACCACTGTGTCTAGACCCTTCTGTATCAGCAGTCTGCACTGAAAACAGACTGCTCTATAACAAACAAAAGCTGAACACTCGTCCCATGAAAAGGGGCTTCAAGAGGTATTCTATGGCCTCTCTGAATCGGCAGCAGGAGCTGTCTCATTGTCCACCTCCTCCTGAGCTAAGAGCCCTGACTTCCTGCAAAAAAATAAGAGAAAGTAAAACAGGTGGGAATTACGGCCTCAAAACTTTTAAAGCAGGAACTTGTGTAGATATGTGGAAACAGACACCCTGTGACTTGGCTGTACCTTCTGAAGTGGACGTGGAGAAATATGCTAAAGGGAAGAAATCTGTCAAATATGATGACTCACAATCAACAGTCTGGCCAGTGCACGAGGTACAAGATGGTTCTGTATTTGGGTGTGAAGAGGGCAGTCAGTCCCAGACAACAAAGCTGACCTTGCAGTCGCTTAATGATCCACTTATCTCTGGAAAAAGAAGCTCCCATAAACAAGTCACACGTGAGAGACAGCTGTCTCCCCCGCAGTCCTCCACAGATAACCATTCCTGTAGTTTCATGCCAGGGCCAAAGACTGATGTGGGGAGGGTGGTCAGTCAGTCCAAGGAATTGGTCCAAAAGAGCGCCCAGCGTCCAGTGCAGGTATCACACAGTTCCGGTGACTCAGCTGGTCTCAGGCAACCTTCTCCAGGGAAAGAACCAGAACAGCCTAAGACTGGGTCGGTTCAGTCTTCAGTGCCGGACAAGGGAACCAAACATCCACCTCCACCCATCACACTTCCCTTGAAGTCAGGAAGGAGCTCCAGTGGTGACAGTTTCACTTCACAGCAGGCAAGCAGCTCTCATAAATCTCCATCTCCTGCCCCTGCCCCTAAGCCACCAAGTCCTTCCCAGAAATTCTCTGCGGAGGTGAATCGAGTTAGCTTGCTTCCTGCCACAGCCCTGTCCACTGAGGGCTCATCACAAAGGACCCAAGTTTTGGCCAGATCATCTGGCCTGAAGATCAGAGTGGTGTACGCTGGTAAAGGACGCCAGGCCTCGGGGAGAGGCTCCAAGCCCGTGCAGGACTCTACCACTGGGGCCACAGCTCCTGCAGGAATCATGTTCTGTCAACTGCCCACAGGGATCAAGCCCGACCCCCTTCCCACGGGGATCAGACCTGGCCACCTGTCTACAGGGAGGAAGACCAGGCCCTTGCCCAGAGGAATCAGGCTTGACCACCAACCAACAGGGATCAAGCCTAGCCCCCTGCCTGGAGGAATCACTCTTGGCTACCAACCAACAGGGATCAAGCCTGACCTCCTGCCCACAGAGATCAGACCAGGCCATCTGTCTACAGAGAGCAAGCCCAGCCTCCTGCCTGGAGGAATCACTCTTGGCCACCAACCAACAGGGATCAAGCCTGACCCCCTGCCCACAGGGATCAGACCTGGCCACCTGTCTACAGGGAGGAAGACCAGGCCCTTGCCCAGAGGAATCAGGCTTGACCACCAACCAACAGGGATCAAGCCTGGCACCCTGTCTACAGGGATCAAGCCTAGCCCCCTGCCTGGAGGAATCACTCTTGGCCACCAACCAACAAGGATTAAGACTGGCCAGCAGCCTGCAGGCGCTCAGCCACCAAATGTGCTGCCTGCTGCACCACCGGCTCCATCTCAAGGAGGTGTTCAATTTATTGTTAAAAAAGCTTCCAGTCTCAGGCCCTTAGGTCTACTCCAGCTTCCACCAGACTCACTCACTTTGAACACCCAGCAGCAAGCCCAGGAGCAGCCACAGCAGCAGTGCTTCTACCACCTGATTCCACAGCAACTTCAACAACCCACAACTTCGCATCCTCAGCAGCCAGTGCCACAGGCTCCTGCACAAGGTTCAGTCAGTCAGACAACGGACTTACCTGCTCAGCAAGCAACGGCCATTAACCTCAATGAAGTGGAGGGTTTTCTGCAGCCCCAGGTAGTTGTGTTGTCTCAGCTGGGCTCTGCCCAGAGCCACCCAGGGCCAAACCTCCCTCAGCAGGGATCTCAGCTCTCCTCTGCCTTGCAGCTGCAGTGGCAGCCATGGCCTCAGCCAATACAGTTCGGAATCTTGCAGCGCTTAGTGGCTGTGACAACAGTAACAGCCCAGACAGCTCAGCCCCCTCCACCTAGTGAGCATACAGCAAGCCAGTCAGAAGGTAAAATGAAGAGAAGCACACCAACCCCTCCAAAGCCCTGAGTCTTGCACTACTTTTTAATCTTTTTGAAAACAACACAAGAGTATTGGATCAAAGGGTTTCTAAGTTTTCACTCCATTTTGGTATTTAATGTCTCAGTATTTTACATTGGTAGGTGTACAAATTATACAAAAGCACAACTCTATGCGTTTTTTTTAAAAAAAAAAACAGGGAAATGATTTACTGAAAAACAAAAAATGGGCTATGGTGCTAACCACCATGTCAGAATCCCATCTCTGCAATTTACTGACCTCAAGCCTATTGCCTGACTTCTCTGAATCTCCATTTCCTTGTTTATAAACAGATAAGTAGTTATATCTACTTCTTAAGTTTATTGTCAGGGTTAATATAAGATATGTTAAATATTGAAATTCAAGTTAACTTTAAATTAATAAAATATTAAATATTTGAAAGAAATAAGCATAAGTACTTAAGCTGAAAATAAACTATAGTAATAATATTAGTGCAAATGATAGTTTTGTTACATTATATAAAAGTCAACTTTATGATCAATGGCAAATATGCCATGGAAGTTTAATTCCTCAAAAAAAACCCCACACACCAGACTTAAAAATAAGCAAAAATATATATATTTATATATGCATTTCTTAGGTTTTCAAATTATATCTTTATGTATTATATATTATTATCATGTTTATTCTTTTTTTAAAATTTATTTTTGCTGTGTTGCGTCTTCGTTTCTGTGTGAGGGCTTTCTCCAGTTGTGGCGAGCGGGGACCACTCTTCATCGCGGTGCATGGGCCTCTCACTATGGCGGCCTCTCTTGTTGCGGAGCACATGCTCCAGACGCGCAGGCTCAGTAGTTGTGGCTCACGGGCCTAGTTGCTCCGTGGCATGTGGGATCCTCCCAGACCAGGGCTCGAACCCGTGTCCCCTGCATTAGCAGGCAGATTCTCAACCACTGCGCCACCAGGGAAGCCCTGTTTATTCTTTAGGTTCCTTATATTTATATATTCCTTATTTCTTTTTTTAAAATTTATTTGTTTAGTTATTTATCTATTTATTTATTTTTGGCTGCTTTGGGTCTTCATTGCTGAGTGCGGGCTCTCTCTAGTTGCATTGAGCGGGGGCCACACCTTGCTGTGGTTCATGGGCTTCTCACTGTGGTGGCTTCTTTTGCTGCAGAGCATGGGCTCTAGGCACACGGGCTTCAGTAGTTGTGGCACGAGGGCTTCAGTAGTTGTGGCTCGCGGGCTCTATAACGCAGGCTCAGTAGTTGTGGCACACGGGCCCGGCTGCTCCACAGCATGTGGGATCCTCCCGGACCAGGGCTCGGACCCATGTCCCCTGCATTGGCAGGCAGATTCTTAACTGCTGCACCACCAGGGAAACCCTCCTTATTTCTTATAGTTGTATATTTCTTAGGTTTTCAAATTACCTACAAATAATTAAATATATTATTATATACTCCTTAGGTTTTCAAATTATACATATGGGTAAAGATTTTAATCCTTTCTTAATAAACAGTAGCTTTTTACTCTAACTAGATGCACTACATGGTGAGTTCTCTGTCTGATAAAACTAAATGAATTAGGCATTTGTAATTCATTCTTCAGTAATTGAGGGACGATTTGGATATATAACTCAATATCATTTGCCAGACAATATTCTTCAAATGTATTATTCATGTGATGCTTATTACTTTGCAAACACTTCATAGTATACAAATGCACCTGCTGTCTGCCATTCATCTTGCTCCTCTATTCTGTCTCAATTATTTTGTCTCCATCAGACAGGATAATAATCACAAGAGAGACAGGGTAAAAGTTTCTTGACTTGTAACAGCTGAGTGAATAAAAAATAAGTTTAGATAAACTGAAAAAAAATGACAGGGAATTATAGGGGAAGAATGAATAATTGTGATATGAAGATATCTTTAAATATACATGCTAATTGAAAAAAATTATTTCTGTAGCTCCTAAACAATATATTTTAGGATAACAATGTAAGGTAAGAAACTAAATGACTACTTCAAACGCCCTCCCCCCAAAAAACCTGAGTAAATTCATACATGTGGAAAATACTTTTAAAATATTTTATATGTAAGTGTAAAGATTTATATCACTCAAAAATGTCATCTTCCTGATTTTCTGGAATTGCAGGTTGCTTGAAAAGAAGGGGATATTTGAAAATATCAGAAAAATATATTTGTTAATAGTTATTTTTGTTGAAAGACTTAATTTTATTGTAATGATATTTGCTATTTGAGACATCCCCTTGGATGACCGGTAAACATCTTTCATTTAACATGTCCAAATACGATGACATTCATCTTTTTCCTGATCCTATTAGAACCTTTACTGTTTGGTGTTAGAATAATTCACAAAGTAACTGAATTAATTACCAAGTAATTTTAAATAACTTACAAAATAGAAAATCTATCTGCATACCCTTCTTATCCCTAACTGTTTCTACTCTAACTTTGAGGGATACCTAGAGAAATTCTCAGGCTTCCTTCTTAATAGCTGAACAATCACCCACCTTGAATGAGTCCTGACACTAGCCAATGGATTAATGATAAAATATTTTCATCTGTGACATTTCTGACCAAGTCACACTCCTTTGCTTAATATCCTTCCCTGAATCTGCATACTCTGTGGAATCAAATTCAAACTATTTTGTTTAGCTATACAAGGTCTTTTTAGACCAGGATTTGTCTTGTATCTCTTTCCCAGTCTCCTACCACTTCCCCATTCACATCTGTGGCTTTGGCAGTACTTAACTCCTGGTGCTCCCAATGTGCCATGTTCATCCTCACCTCCATGTGTTGGTGGAGACCCTCAAGCAGGAACTCCTTCCCATTCTCTGCTCATAGCTTAGTACTCAGCCTAAGTACCACCCATCTGGATCTGGGTCTACTTCCATATCATCCTTTATTACAGCACAGTTCAAACTATTTCACAGGATTATTTTGTGAATCAAATATGGTAGTAAATATTAAAAAAAGAATTGAAAAGGTAAATTAATATAAACATCCTTTTCAAATTTTTGTTTATTTTTTCAAACATAGATTGTATGACTTTGCATTTACTTATATAGCATTAGTACTTTTACTTGAATGGTTAAAATTTTACTATATATAATTATAATCATATGTAATGTACATTTATATTCTCTAACTCTGTGTTGAATGTTACAATTGTCTTTTTAAAACATCAGAAGAATACTAAATGAGAATTATTACTTATTTAAATATAATTTAACTTTAAACAGAGGTTATGATGATAAGAAATAAGAAAATTAAATAAAGCTTTTTTTGTTTTCTTAGATTTGAACCAAGAAAATATTCCTGAATTCACAATTCAGTCATAGGTCATTCTGATGAACTATAACATATAAGTTTCCTTCTACAAAATTCCAAGGCTAAACTAAGGAACAAGAAGAAGACAAATCAGTAAGATACTCCTTTTTATTTCAAATCACCTCATTTTTGGTGCATTTATGTTTCTTAGAAGTTTTGAACTCTGGGCATATACCAATGTATGCAAATAAGACAATGTTCTCCTGTCTTTGCTTCCCTGTTATTGTCACGTGATAACAGCCTGATGGAGTCTTATTAGATCTTTGGGATGACAGGACTTAAAAACGATGTGGTGGGAAAATGGGGAGTTGTTCAGTGAGTAGAGTTTCAGTTTTGCAACATGAAAAAGTTATAGAAATTTGTTGTACAGCAATGTGAATATACCTAACACTAGTGAACTGTATACTTAAAAATGATTAAGGTGATAAATTTTATGTTTCATGTTTTTTACCACAATTAAAAATTTAAAACAACAACAATAAAACTGTGGCATACAAAATACTTCATTTTCAGGGTCCTTAGGGGAACCTCAGTCACTTATGGGTTCATAGCCCTGTTGTTAAAAGCACAACCCTGGGGGCTTCCCTGGTGGCGCAGTGGTTGAGAGTCCGCCTGCCGATGCAGGGGATACGGGTTCATGCCCCGGTCCGGGAGGATCCCACATACCGCGAAGCGGCTGGGCCCGTGAGCCATGGCCGCTGAGCCTGCGCGTCTGGAGCCTGTGCTCCGCAACGGGAGAGGCCACAACAGTGAGAGGCCCGCATACCGCCAAAAAAAAAAAAAAAAAAAGCACAACCCTCTGGAGCCAGCCAGTTTTAATTTCAAAACATGGCTTTGACACTTACTAGTTGTGGGGCCATAGATAAGTCACCTAACTTCTCTGTGCTTCAATTTTTCCATCTGCAAAATGGAGATATTTCATAGGACCCTTTTCACACAGTTGTTATAAGTATTAAAGAAGATAGTATTTGTAAGCTGCTGAGACATTCCATAAAGTAAATTATCCAGAATGACTGAAATGGAGGAGTTATTCTCACCAAATTTAGAGGATATGTTTCAGATGATCTAACAATATAGGCTATCTGGCAAATGTGAAATCCCTCTGATGAGCAATGGGGGCCACCTGGAAGTGGTGCTAATTCTCCAGTGCAAATGAGTGAGATCGGCATTATCGTTGATTTATCAAATGATGTGGTTATCAGTTTTCTGACGCTGTGGACACAGCCAATAAATGGTAGTTGCTAATGGAAGCCCCAAATCAAACATCCCAACAGGAGACCTTCTGAATTACAAATTAAGTTGCCTCACACATGCCCCATTCCACATAGCCAGCTTCAGTGTAGGTGGCTGAGGACTTCATGTATTTAATGACTGATGATTCACCTATACAAAGAGGGAGGAGGCCAGGGAGCACCCAGTGTTTCAGAGTGGAAAGGAGCCTGTGGGTACAATTGTAGGCACCAATCAAAACCAGCAGTGCCCAACTCCTCACCTAAAATGCTTAATAGTAACTACGATGGGGTTGCCATACTTCACATTCATTCATTCACAAATATTTATTGAGTACCTATAATAGGACAGACGATGTCAAAGTTTTAAAGACATAGCAATAAATGAGACAATGCCTTTCAAAAGCTTACAGCCTAGTACATTAAGAACAAATAAATATTAATAAAGTAGAGAAAACTCTAGCTTGGCTTTCAAATCGAATTGATCAAGCACAATTCCTGCATTAACCTTCTAATTTTTAAAATTATATTTCAAGATTCTATGGCATTCAATGGTAATTTTAAGAAACATTGCCAATTAGGATTTAAAATGGAAATAGCAAAAGACTTCCAGATATAGTGTTGACATAATATCACTTTTTTATCACTTGCCCTCATTTCAGCTTAATAAGCTCTCTTGGCTCTCATCTTTCAGTGTTTAATCCAAAGCAATTAAACTGATGTGCAAATGCCATCTCCATTGCTTTAAGAGTGACACAACACAATTTCATTATGATAGGCAACTGGAATGTTTGTAGAATGATCAACTCATTTTTATTTTTAAAAATGTGCTTTTCTTGCAAGGTATGCTTGTAAATAAAATGTCCACACACAAAAATTTTACTTGATAAATAACATGTAGATAATATTTGTCTTGTATACTGAACACAAAGTCCATACCATGTGGTATTTCTATTTAAAAGCCTGCTATTCTTTTTGTTTTGTTTTGTTTTGTTTTCGGTATGCGGGCCTCTCACTGCTGTGGCCTCTCCCATTGCGGAGCACAGGCTCCGGACGTGCAGGCTCAGCGGCCATGGCTCACGGGCACAGCCTCTCCGTGCCATGTGGGATCCTCCCGGACCGGGGCATGAACCCGTGTCCCTTGCATCGGCAGGCAGACTCTCAACCACTGCGCCACCAGGGAAGCCCAAGCCTGCTATTCTTTTGCTTAGTCTCTACAGAAATGAATATTTTAGCTAATGAATTATATTAGCAAAAAGTACAAGATAAGCAGAAAATGAACAAAGTGTGTGTGTATTGTTTAAGGTAGTCTGTCTTTTAGGATTCAGTTCTAATTAGGGAATGAGAAGGTTATAGTGGAAATTCCAAATACACTTTATTAGATTCAATTAGCTAAGTATGCGTGGTATTAATAGTCCCAGTTCTTCACTCCTGCCTGTACTCATACCCTTGGACATGTAACCTCCACTCTGAGTCTGAGTCCACCATGTGACTTGCTTGGGCCAATGGGATCTTAGAAGTCATGAAGTAGGGCCTTAAATCAGTACTTACACATCTCTTCTTCCTTTGTTGCACTTCTCCTGTTGACATGAGAACATACCTGAGCTAGCCTCTGGAGGATGAAAGTCTCACAGACTTAGATTCTAGCCACCCCAGTTATTCCATCTGAGGCCATCCTAAATCAGTCAACAACTAGCTGACTTCTAGAGAGGAAGTCAGCCATAGTTGGCTAGGTTTAGGACATAGTATACTTTCTCATCTCTGAGAGTCATATTTTTATCATCATCAGTTGGAACAAATGCATTATGTTGGATGGTACATATATATCACTGTCTTAGGAAGGAACAGATTTTCCATTAACCATTATTGACATATATTCAATAACACGCTTAAACACTCAAGAGGCTTTAGAAACATACTCTATTAAGAAGAAATATGTATCAGAATTTGAGCATTTCTTAAAAGGAAACATTTTTCAATTAAAGGCCTTAGTCTAGTAGCTGAAAAAATATTTGATAGACAAATTAATATTCATAATTCAATAAATATTTATTGAGAAACTATGTGCTACTCATTGTCCAAAGTTCTGAGATACAAAATAGGATTAGCCTTTGGACTTTAAGTGTTATGCTTGGTAAACTCAAATTTTAAAAATCCTAATTCAACCAAATACTATAAACAACAACAACACAAAAATGAGCATTACAAAATTTGTTTTGACAGAAATAATTTAAAAATATTCAATTTGTGGGCTTCCCTGGTGGCGCAGTGGTTGAGAGTCCACCTGCCGATGCAGGGGACACGAGTTCGTGCCCCAGTCCAGGAGGATCCCGCATGCCACGGAGCGGCTGGGCCCATGAGCCATGGCCACTGAGCCTGCACGTCCAGAGCCTGTGCTCCGCAACGGGAGAGGCCATGACAGGGAGAGGCCCGCATACCGCAAAAAAAAAAAAAATTCAATTTGTATTTATGCCCAAAAAGGAAACAAAAATATAAAAGAGTGAAATATGTGAGCTATAATTAATCTGAACTTTATTTTAATTCTGACTCCTATAATTATTTTGTGACTAATCTACTCCATGGGTAACCCAAGACTTACATGGCTAAGAAACACTTAAGTGACTCTAAAAACCTGCAGTTTCAGCATGATCCCAAGACACACAGTTGTCCAATTTACCAAACCTTAAATCACAGAAACGCTTATCTCCCATTGGGAGTGTTTAGGGTTTAGAGTATGGGGCTAAGGTGAGGTTGATAGGGTTTAAGTCCAATCTGCAACATTTATTAGCTGCCTGACCTCAGGTCAGTTATTTAAACTCTTTAACGTATCACTATAAACATTTTTGAAATTCCAGAGTTGAACTACACTGAATATGACCTTTTAATGTTGGAATTATTACTAGCTAACAGATATGGTTTTGTTCCCACTGATTCTATAGCTCCATGACATACTTTCTTACCTATAATAAGACTCTAAAATGACAAAAACAATTTTAGCCCATTAGCTTAACAGTTTACCTCACACACTCTTTTTGACTTTGATCATCACACCTAAATTTACAAACAAAAATTTTTCTGACACTCAAAAAGAAATAAATAATTATCTTGGGGTGATAGCTTTATGCTACAAATGTTTCCTGGTTGTAATCATTGGAGTACATGAAAAGGAAAAGTATCTTTAAAAAATGTATCTGACAGGGGCTTCCCTGGTGGCGCAGTGGTTGAGAGTCCGCCTTCCGATGCAGGGGACATGGGTTCGTGCCCCGGTCCGGGAAGATCCCACGTGCCGTGGAGCGGCTGGGCCCGTGAGCCATGGCCGCTGAGCCTGTGCTCCGCAGCGGGAGAGGCCACAACAGTGAGAGGCCCGCCTACCGCAAAAAAAAAAAAAAAAAAATGTATCTGACAAAGCTAAATAAATTGTTGGAATACAGATTGCTATTTATGATTATATTGTCTACTTACATTCTTCCTAGAATTCTTCACACATTGTATGCATCCCTTGGGTTCTTCTCATAGCATTAGATATAAGATATACAAATTATTAAATACAGTTACTGGGTTAATAATGATTTTCTAAATCCCAAACTCTGCACAATCATTAAAGTTATAATCATCATCATCACTTATCTTTTAAAGAAGTGTGCCACTGTGGAAAAATTAATACATTGTTTATTAGAAGCACTGAGACTGAGCACCATCTCTATCAGTATGCTGATTGATTTGGCAAGTCTCACTCCTCTGAGCCTCTTTGCCCTCATGTATAAAAAGTGAATAACAGTATCTGACTTAACTCATAGGCTTGACATGAGGATCACAGTTAAAAATGCACATGAAAGTAAATAAAAGTGGAAGACATTCATAAACAATAAAGTTATGCATTACTAATTTTCTATGAGTCTCAGTTTCACTTATAAAATAGCAATAATAATTTCTAGCTCACAGGATTTTCTGAGGATTCAATAGAAAAATACTTAACATATGCAAATAACACCATAATGCCAGAGACAGAGGAGTAGCTCAATAAATAATGGTGGTTGTACAACTTTAAACATTTAAAACAACTTAGAAGTTTAGAGATAAAATATTATTTACATATATTATACTCCATAATATAATCACATATTATACCCTTTTTCATTTGTAGTACAATAAACTGTTCCGAATGAGAAAGAATAGCTGGAGAAAAAAAAATCTGACATGAGAATAATACGGTGAGACTTTCTCAGATTCTTAGACGTTCTCTGATTCTTTCTATTATCTCCAGATGAAAAAAAATTATAAAGTATCAGATGTCATATTATTAACTTTCCATTTCTCTGTTGTTTCTAGGTATTGGTTTGATGAGTAAATGTACCAAACATATTCTTTTTAGGCCAAAAGATCCTTTGTTATAGATAATATCTGATAAGTAGTTCTAAGAAAAGAGAAGACTACACAACAGCCCTGATTTATGTGGTCAATAGTCAAATATTCATTAATTGATTTCTTCAAAATCTGAATACAGGTTAGAATTCTCCAAGACTAACATGGGCTCCTGTGCGTCTAATTCCTCCATCATTCCTTCCTGTCTTACCTCTTTTAATCAGCTTATATCCCATAACTCCTTCCTGGCTTCATTTAATTCCCTGACAATCTAAATCTAAATCTAAATCTAAATCTAAATCAATCATCTCAATACCCATGAGTTTCTCACTACATCTTTTTATTTCACCCAATTTTCCAAGTCCTGACTCCTTCTTCAAAGTCATGAATTCATTCTTAACTCACACAACCAAACCATCCAGAGGTTTTATTTAAAGATTATTTTTTTGTAAAATCCCTATCATATTAATGAGAGTAACTATTTCAAGGTGCTTAAGATTGATAGAAATTGTCCAAAGGAGAAAATTAAGTTAAAATGTAGATTAGAAATAAAGCTGACAGTAGCAAGAAAGCAAGGTCAGAGAATGAGAATTATGTCCTAGAAATCTGAAATGTTAAATAGAAAATCTGGTTGAGAAAAGTCCTATCTAAGAAAGAGTGGGGAAGTTCTATTTCTAGTAATATGGCAAACTAGGTTATTTGGACCAAGAAATGAAAATAAGTAAAAATACTAGATTCTTTCCCTCAAAATGAAATAGTTCATAAGAATCCTAGGCCAAAATCTAAGTAAAACCAGAGCTCAAAGAATTAAGTGGCCCACTGAAGACATTTTCCTGAGGGCATTACTGAACACAGTAATCTCAGTCACCACAATCTCGGTTTAATGGTGGCACAGGTCTGATAGCCTAGGGATTGGGGGTTTAGTCAAATCTCAAATTGGAGAGAACCCTCATCCAGTAAAGCTAAGGCCTACAATCATTAAGAAAATGATGAAACATAACTAAACTTGACCCTCTCCAACATCTTACACGTCCTTAAGGTAGATCTATAGCACAAATTCATATTACTTATATAGTTCCCAAAAAAACCTCAAGCTATGAATTTCATTTAATTTATAGTGATCCCAGAGTGATCACACCTTAGGCACTTGCCAAGGCAAATGGAAATCCTTTCCAGAAGAGTTCCCCTTCATCCTAGGCCTCAGAGAATCCCCCAAAATAATATTCTAAGGAAAATGATCAGCTCGTTGAAAAAACAGACAAACAAAAACCAACTAAGCACAAAGGGGAAATAAAGTGCCTTGAGCAAGAATCATGAGAAAGAATAAAGAGAAGCTATCTCTCCACTCTCTGTAATGAAACTACAGATTTAAAGTTACCAACCAGCAATTTTAAAACAAAGAAATAAAAGACAAGCATAAGCATATATAGATATTCCTATATCTGTCTATAAAAATTACCTAACCAATTTAAAATAAGGCAACTCTTAGAACTTCTAGAAAAGAAAATATAATAAATAAAATTAAAATCTCAAGGGATAGGTTTAATACCACATTAATTACAGCTGATGAGAAAATAGAAGTGAAACATACATGCAGTGATGGAGAGGGGGCAGTCACTGAAACGGGGGAGTACCCACCATCTCCCAAATATCCTTCTTTACTCAGGGTTAGCCATGACAAGTTGGTAGTGGAATACTCTTTATAAATGGGAAGGTTCTTGAGGGTCACAGATGATGCTAGGTCAGCTTTGGTAGTAGTACAGATGTAAGGACACCAAGGCCACATATTTCTAGATTGCATCCTTGGCCCTGATCATCCTTAAAAAAAATGAATGTTTTGCTGCTTATATAAAGGATAGGAAGAAGGTAGAGCAAATCAAAATCTACTTTTAGGAAAAATCAAAAACAAAACAGATGCTCGCCATATATATGTTAGAAGTTTCTTCCCAAGTATTTAATTATACAGTTTTCCTTTCAATATGAAAATGAATGTAAATAGCATAAAAAGCGATTTTTTTAAACTGTAATCAGACTTTCAGAGAAAAATAACAGCCAAGCACTTATTGTGTACCAAACAAGGTACCAAGTGTTTTATGCATATCATCTCCTTAACCTTCACAATATCCTAGAAAGAAGAAATTCATATCCTCCTTTGACACTTAAGGAAATAGATTCAAAGGAGAAATAAATTGAAAATGACGGCACAGGATTTGAACTCAGGTCTGCTGATTTAACAGCTCAGGCTCTTAACTAAAAATGGTGTTATTTGATATAAAAATAAATTCAGGTTAAAAGAGCAGTGTCATCTTATTTTAAAAAGCACTTTTTACATCTATACCACTTCAATGACGTTTCCCCCAAATTCCTTCCCTAACTCTGACAACTTACTATCAAACTAGAAAAACCCTGCTAGGTAAAAGGATTCTATCCTTAATATAAGTTGTTTACTATTCCACAGTGTGAACAATGTCATAAATGGAGATCTAGAAGGCAACTTGATAAATATGATCGATTTGGGATCTAAAGAATCACATGGGTTAGAGTAACATCAGCTACAACAAGGCAAAATGTAACATCACTTAAGGGAAGAGGCTCCACTTGGTTTCACAGCCAGCTGCAGAGGATTAACAGATACCAGTGGCAGCATGCTGACTATGAGCCAGCTGGGGGATGTAGCCAAACTGACTTCGGCTAAATTTTTTTTTAAATCACAATATTTAGACCAAGGGAGGGGCTAGTCTTGCTCTTCTCCGTGGTAGTTAGATCAAAGAAGAGTGATGTGATTGGAAACTATGTCGTGTGAATCACTGTGAGAACTAGAGATGTTTAGCTTATAAAAGGATATAGGAGTGTAAGAAGCAGGAGATGTGACAGAGGCACACATGTGTCCCCAGGCATCTGTCCATAGGGAGATCCTAATGATTCCCATCAGGGATTTTAAAAATTCAGTTTTGCACATTAGATTTATTGAGCTTAGAACCCACTCAAATTTTGTTTTGTGTTTTCTATAAGTTTATTTATATCTGGGAAAACTCTAGCAAGGATCACAGCCAAAGAAGGCATTAAGATATTACATTGCCTCTGAGCACCATTTACACTCCCTGCTTTACTGGAAGAGTAGCCTAAACAGGGATGTTACAGCTTTCTTAAAATATCAGAAGAGCTTATGTAAGACTGAAGAACTACAATTGCTCTAGGGTAGGGTCCGAAGACAGAGAACTTGGCTCAAAAGGAAAGAACTTTGATGAGCTCAAAATAAAGAAGGAATTTCAAACTGAATGGTGCAAACAGAAATGCCTGTCTCAGGATGTCATGGACCCAAAGTTCAAATATAGGATAGACGTCCATTTGGCAGAAATGGGGAAAAGGCACGTAAGAAGAGTTCTTAGGATTAAATGAGCTACGAAGTCCCCCCTCCCCCATCCTGAGATTATTTTAGACTAAAACTCCCAAATCTCTTCCCTTTCTTTAACTCTCTCCTGAATGTCTAACCTCATTCTCAAATACTTGTCTGAAACAGTCATTCTCAAAATTCTTCTAGTATCTTACATCCATTCAGTTAAAGACCAGAATATATCATCTGCCCAATTTCCTGTTTTTATTCTGCTACCACATTATCCTAGTCATCCAAGCAGGCAACCAGTATTATGGGCCCCTCCCTTTTCCTCCTCAATCAGTTGCTAAATCATGTGGATTCTGCTTTACACAGTCTCTCACATCCACCCCCGCCTTTCCAGTTCTTTCCCACTATCCTAGTCAAAGCCTTCACTATTTCTCACTTAGGCCGTTTGGTAATGAGCTGTTACCTATTATCCTTCCCTCTGACCTCACCTCCATTCTATTTATCTAATATATGACAGCCAAATCAATTTTTCTTAAAAGTAGGCTGGATGACACATCTCCCTCTTCAAAATTCATTACCTCCTACGGAATTAATACAACGCCCTCACAATGGGATATGATCTAAAAGCTACATGGAACCTTTCCGTTCTTGTTCTCACTGTGATCATAAGTGCAACACGCTCCATTTCTGCCAAAGCTTTTGATTTTACATCCTTGGATGTTGTATCTAACGTAGGTAACATTAATTCCTTGCCTGGAGTGTGCCTGTCTAATTTTCACCTTTATAGTCAAAACTCATTTCAGGGGCTTCCCTGGTGGCACAGTGGTTGAGAGTCCGCCTGCCGATGCAGGGGACGCAGGTTCATGCCCCGGTCCGGGAAGATCCCACATGCTGCGGAGCGGCTGGGCCCGTGAGCCATGGCTGCTGAGCCAGCACGTCCGGAGCCTGTGCTCCACAACGGGAGAGGCCACAACAGTGAGAGGCCCGCGTACCGCAAAAAAACAAAACAAAACAAAACAAAAAAAACTCATTTCAAACACTACTTACTCAAAGACATCTTTTACATGTGTGATTACTCTCATTTATAATCTTTTATACTCCTTTGTTTACATGTTCTTTAGGCTACAATGTAATCCGCTTTGTATTATAAGTATCTGCACACCCAGAAGAATTCACCCCGTTATATTTCAAAAGCCTCAAGCAAAAGGACTGTTACTCGTCATTGATGCTCTGTAGCATCTGGCACAGTGTAAGTGTTCAATAAATAAATATGATATAGACCAATTAATACTGCCATTTTCCAGTATATGCATTTCACTTTTGATTTTAACTTGGTATTCTCAAAAATTTGACAGTAAGTATATAATGCATACACAATTATCACCACCAGCGGACACACCTGGCAAGGTGTACTTCCTCGTGACAGTCAACAATGGAGGTTTAATATACCCTAAGGAAAGTAATTCACTAAATCCATCAGCTCTTTTGGTCAAAGATATATCACATTTGCAAATCAATTGTCTGCTTAAAACTCCTTTCCTTGTGAACATTTTTGGGGGGTTTACTTAATATATATATATATAGTATACATATATATATACTATATCTATATATAATATGTTTCTATATCTATTTATAATGCTTACTCTGCTCAGACATTGTTCTAAGTGCTGTACAAAATATAACTCATTTAATTTTAACATGCAATTTCCTATGTTAACTCCTTCAATCCTTCAATTCAGGGATGATGCTAAAGGTATCTTTTATGATGCCTGCTTAGCCACATACCGTTTTAAGTGAAACTGCCCCACTGAGAGCACAGATTCAAGCTCAGCTGGAGGCAAGCAAACATCCTTCCTATTCCTACCACTCTATTCCCGCCTCCCTTCCCCACCCACAAATCCCTACAAATGAGGACAAGTTGAACAGTGATGAGCACTGTAGAGGGTAGAATAATGGCTCCCCAAAGATGTCCACATCTTAATCTTCGGAACCCGTGAATATATTACCTTACATGGCAAAAAGGACTTCGCTGATGTGATTAAGAATCATGAGATGATTAGCCAGGATTATCTAGGTGGACCCAATCTAATCACGAGGGTCCTTATAAGGGAAAGAGGTAGGTGTTACTTTAATACTGACTATACTAGGTAAGGATCTTGACACCAGTACTAAAAGAGAGAAGAAATGGGTCTGTTCTTCACTGGAGCCTTTTGGGGTTTAAATCAAAGTACTGAACTGGCCTCAGTAAACAAGAAGGAGTATATTTTGGTGATAACCCAAATAGCCAGAAAGTAACATTCCTATTTTAGAGGAAATATTAAAAGCACAGAGAAAACAAATATAAAACTCTTGCTAATTATCCATGTAACTGAGTTAATATTCCATAGTTGTTGGACTACGATTTGTAATGTGACTTAATGATTCAAAGAAATTGTCATATATTATGACACACACATATTCATATATACACCAATTTCTACCGTACACCATTCACAAAATAAATTCTAGACGGATTATACATCAAAATGCTTTTTTAAAAAAGCTATAAATGTACCAGAGTTTCGATTCTGATATTCGGGATAGGGAAGGCTGGAAGGCTTTCTTAAATAACACACAACAAGGCAGGGGGTGGGGGAACCATGAAAGATAAGATTGATATATTTAATTTATAAAATTTAAAAATTGTTAAATTAAGCAAAGTAAAAAAGATAAACAACACACTCTAAGAAAATATCTGCAATGTATAAAATCTACAAAGGATTTAAAAGAACAGGCTATGAAGAGGCATTTCAAAAAGGAGAAAGACAAAAGAGCCAGTAAATATATGAAAACCTGAACTCACTAGGAATCAGAGAAACATATTAAAATAACACAGCAGTAGTATTTTCTCTTTTCAATGCTTCTAAAAGATAGGGGGCCTATGAACTCTTACAATCTGCTGGTGGGAAAGTAAATTGGTACTGACATTTGGAGGGCAATTTCGCAGTTTCTATTAAAATCAACAATGCTTGTACCCTATGACTATCAGTTCCACTTCCTAGTATCTACCCAGAGAAATACTTGCTTATCTGTACACAATGAAGCATAATCATGGATTATAACTGAAATATTGTTTGTAATGGTAGAATATTTGGACAATCCTAAATATCTACCAGTAGGGAAATGATTTAATACAATTTTTGTGTGCTCTGTGAAATATTCTTCATGAGTTAATAAGCCTATATATACTGACATGGGGAAACGTTGCAGATGTATAAAAATGATCTGCAAAATGATTCATACAATTTCAGTAGAAAAACAAACAAACAAAATCTGATTGCTTGTGTTCTGGAGAAGTTAGAGAATGGAGATGAGTATTGGCCAAGGCAGACTAATACATTCTGTGTGTGTTTTATTTAAATTTTTTTTTTTTACAGTAGGAATGGATTCATGCTTTACTTGTCTACGTAAAATACGCGGAAATTATAAATACTTTTTAAAAAGGAAAGCGAATCAAGGCAAATGTCTATGTAAAATGAATACCTAGATGAGTGAACAGATGAATGGGGCTTTTAAATTTTTCCTTTCCTGTGCACATAAAATATATTTCATGTTTATGGCGATAGAATTTAATTCCAGAGATGAAAACATGGACTTAAGTGTGGCTAAAAATAAGCCACTAAGAATGAACAATTAATTTTATTATTTTTTAATTTCAAAGACATATGGCCTTCTGTTTCTATTTATTCTTACTCATTTCCATTGAATTACTTTTCTGGTCATAATGAAATGATCAGGTCAACCGCAAAAGACTAAGTGAAATCCCAGATCAGTGAAATTTTTTGAGCAGATTTACAACTTGCATTTGGGAACAACAGAAAGTAATACATTACTGAATAATGAAAACATGGGCATAAAAATGGAACAGTTTCATATGCATGGCAAAGCTCTGAAAATTTTGCACTTCATGCAAAGTGCGCAAATAAATGTCAGTTTTCGTACTGTACTTGGCATCCTGTTCATTTGCATTAAGCTACTTTTGAAGTGTCCCTAATGCAGAATTTCCTCCCTTGTTCTCCTACCTACACTTGTGTGTGTGTGTGTGTGTGTGTGTGTGTGAGAGAGAGAGAGAGAGAGAGAGAGAGAGAGAGAGAGAGAGAGTGAGTCACTAATGTAGGGCAAGAATGGAAGCCCAATTAAAAAGAGTTTCTCACTGATGTTTGTTGGAAAAATTTAGCCCTTAACTAAATGAATATTATACACACACAGACGCACATACATATATGGATATTCTGATGTAAAACCATACAAATCAATCTTTTCTCATAGAATATCATGAGGTTGGTTAATACTTTATGTAGTGTTTCCTTCTCCTGGAATTCGTCACAGAATGCTTTTTCACTGTGTCTCCATCAGATAATGCTATTTCATACTTTCAGACAATTAGGCATTTAATAAAATGAATGAGGTGTTTGATTCTTGAGTTTCTACCATGTGCTTGGTTCTGTGGAACTTGTACCACTTCTCTGTCCCTGCCCCATTTACTCATGAGCCATTTGGTCTCCACTCATGACATCTCAGCTTCTCCCTGTTAGGCTCATGGGTACAAAACATGGAAAATAAGTAGACAAAACCAAAAATTACCTGAAATCCCACCAAAGGAGAAAACCATTATTAATAATTTGGCTATTTATTTTCTGTATTTTCCCAATGAGCTTGCATTTCCTTTTAACAGCCAGAAAAAGTTAAAGCTATTTTCATTTTAAATGACGAATACAGAGGGGAAATCAACAAGTATATTGTTTGGATTACCCAAGTAATTAACACTTGTTGGCAGACAGTTTAGGAACTGTCATCTTCATCAGGCACTTAAGAGAGAGACCTCCAGAAGTAATGACACTGAGCTGTCTAAGGGAGCTTTTTCAATATTAATCTTTGAAATTTGATTCCAGGAAAAAAAAAAAGGCTTCATTCTGTTAACATTGGGACCTGTGACCCAGCTACAGTGCCCTGTTATCCTGCTTCTTTGACACTTTCTAGTCCACTTGCTTTGTGCTTCTTTTAATGATATTTACTTGAATTTAAAGAGAAGTGTATTGTTACCATCATTATTTTAAGCTGCATGTTAGCGTAATTAGACAATTCAGGTGATACTAGCCTACATCCTAAGTCATGTTTACAATTTAAACACTGACATTTAATTAGAAAAATAGACTAAATTAGTCTTCATATTTTGATGTGTTTCTGCCTTTCTCTACACCTTCTTCTACTGAGGTCCATGCTTTGTTGTGACTGAGGAAGGTGAAGGCAAAGCTGCCCAAATGCATCACCAATGGGCAGATGCAAATGTACTTGTTGAATGATTTGTCCTCGAGAAATGTTACATTCTTGACCTCTTTCTTCTAATCACACCTACCTTCATTTTATTCTGTGTTCTTACTGCTACATGGAATTAAAATTGGGGAAAATGTGACACTATTACTTTCTATTCAAATATGCACTTGTTTGTCTGTTTACTGCCTTTACCCACTATAACCTAAGATTAATGGGGGCAAAAGCCATATTTTTTAAATCCACAATTTAATCTCTAATAACTAGCAGAGTCCAGAAACATAGTAGGTTCTCAATAAATGCATTTGAACGAAGGACTTATTCTGGTCCTGAGGTTTAAGCCCATACCACTTACTTGTATCAGAAAGTTTTTCCTGAAGCCACCATAAAAAAAAAAAGAACCTATAATGGAAAAAAATCTGAGAAAGAATATATATATATTCAATATATATATGTATATATAAATGAATCACTTTGCTGTACATGAGAAACTAACACATCGTAAACAACTATACTTCAATAAAAATTTTTTTAAAATTGCAGCAATCATAGTGCATCTGCACAAATTTTTCCATTTCCTTTAAAGTTTTTGAGCTTATTTTCACTCCTAAAACTGCTCTCAATGCATTCGCTACTTTCACTGGAATACTAGCATACTTCATGTTCCAGTCCCCTCGTTAGTTTATCTTACTCATGTCATTGAAAATTTTCCTCCTACCAAAATAACGTTATTCCCCTAAAATTGTTTCAACTAAACATTTCTTCTCAAAACCACTAACTGGCTTTTCATTGTCCTTCAACTTCCATTTTTTTCATCTTCAACTTTAGTCATCATTATTCCAATCTCTCTTTGCAGCTCCAACATTCAACCCTTACCTCTATTTTACTCAGGCACTTATCCTATCTTGCCTCCTATGCAGTCTATCTTTTTTATACACTAAGGAAGTATGCTAGGCCTCTATCTCTGTACTCATTTACCATATATTTTAATAAAAGAATCAAAATATTACATACTCCAAAATTATCACACTTCATTCTCTCCTAAGTGGATGTCAGCAGGCAATACAAAGAGCCTCACCTTTTAGTCAGGGCTGCAGAGGTGCCCTTGACATTTTGGGTTTATTCCCTGGAAGTGGTATATATATATGTTTAGAAGAAGTCTACGTCAGTGCACTGTTATCTTACTCTATAAAGCAGCAACCTCCATTTTTCAGACATAACTTGCTCACCTTTTTCTCTCTGCCATATTAGGTGCACAGGAATAGTCCTAAGCTAAGGATGACAGTGGTGAAATGATTAAAACATTTATGTAAGTGGACATTTGAATATTCTCTTACTTAGGTTTAATGTAGAATTATGATAAACTCATTGACTGAGAAATGTCTCTAACTTTAACTGGATCTCTAATGCATAGTAAAATAGGTTTTGTCATATCAATATTTTTAAATACATAAGATGCTCATTTCTTTTTCACATGAAAGGAGTCCAGAGTCCAGATTACAGATTGGATATAGCAGCTGCATGTTTTCTTTAGAGATGTCAGTTCCTTCCGGTTTTCTATTCTATTATCCTTGTGTTCTGTTCCTTAGATCTAGAGTGCTCGCCATAATGGTTATGTTTCATGATGGAAGAAGGGAAAGGGCAAAGGGCCAAAAGGGGGATTGCTGACTGAATCAGCTTCCTGTAAGAAAAGTGCCTGGAAGCCCCATCCAGGAATTCCTACACCTCATTGGCTAGACGAGTGCCACATAACCATACCTAGGAGCAAGAAAGGGAGGGGAATATAGTTTTCTTTGAAGCTGGGAACACTGCTATCCCAAATAAAAGTAGGCCTATGCCATAAAAAGGAATGAAGTATTTATAAATGCTAAAATGTGGATAAACCTCAAAAACAGTATGGCAAGTGAAAGAAGACAGACACAAAAAGTCACATATTGTACGAATCTGTTTATATTAAATATCATGAATTG
This sequence comes from Hyperoodon ampullatus, assembly GCF_949752795.1. Lineage (NCBI taxonomy): Eukaryota > Metazoa > Chordata > Mammalia > Artiodactyla > Ziphiidae > Hyperoodon > Hyperoodon ampullatus. The sequence goes on along the minus strand of NC_136913.1, from coordinate 27,091,506 downwards.
ACAAATCTATAGAGACAGAATGCAGACTGGTAGTTGTCAGAAGCTATGGAGTAGGGGGAAATGGGGAACAACTGCTTAATGGGTACAGGGTTTCCTTCTGGAAATGTTTGCAAATGTTCTGGAACTAGATATAGTTGGTGATTGTACAACATTGTGAATGTATTAAATGCCACTGAATTGTTCACTTTAAAATAGTTAATTTTATATTATATGAATTTTACCTCAATCAAATAGATATATATATAAATAAATAAGCAATTTTTAAATTAAAGTTTTGTTGGTAAGGAAGAAGGAAAAGTAGAATATTGCTTAGGCAACCAGTAGTCTCTGCCATTGGTTCCTTTTTTTTTTCAATTGGCAGACAATTATTTATTTACCTACTATGTGACAGATAATGGTCAAAGCTACAGTGTTGAAAGTGGTGGACAAGTTCCTGATCTTCTAATGGGCCCAGAAACATATGATGAGAGCAACATCAACAAACCCAGTTGAGGGATATCCTTCAAAACACCTGACTGGTACTCCTCAAAACTGTCAAGGTCATCAAAAACAAGGAATAACTGAGAAACAGGCTCAACCAAGAAGGGCCTGGGACATGATGATTAAATGTAATGTTGTATCCTGGATGGGATCTAGGAATAGAAAAAGGACATTAGGGAGAAGATGAGAAAATCTGAATACAGTACTGACTTTAGTTAATAATAATATGTACATATTGGCCTATTCATTGTGCAAATGTACCATATCAATATAAGTAGTAAATAACAGGGGAAACTGGACATAAGGTATATAGGAACTCTCTGAACTAACTTTGTAATAATTCCGCATATCTAAAACAGCTATACAATTAAAAGTTTATTTTTATGAAAAGCGTATAGATGGTATTTCTCCAGATTTTATACCCCTTCCCCACTCCTGAATTCCCTTTTCTGAATCAAAGTGGTTTTGTCAAAGGGCAAGTAACAAGATATATCTAATATATACTGAATGTTTACTATGTGCTAAGTACTAGATTAGGTTCATCTTGATGTAATATATCATTTAGTCTTCATCACAATCTTGTATATTATCTTTAGTTGACAGCGAGGGAATGGATGCTCAGAACATTTTCTAACTTGGCTAAGAGTACACAGCCAAAATGGAAAGGGGTCAAACTGCTCTGCCTCCTATATCCTTCCAGTATGACAAGCTGACTAGGAGACTGGTCCAATGTTTCTCACAGGATCATTACCATGGTGAGGTACAATATTTGAGAGAGAGAGAAAGAGAGAATATGAATGTACGTGTCTATGTTTGCATTTGACCAGTATATGCTTGGGAAAAAGGATCACATTTCTCAGTCCACGTGGCTCAGGTGGATTGATCCTATCCCTGGCCTTGGGGGTGAGCAAGAGTGGCCAGTCAGAGTACTATACCTCCTTGGCCCCTTGGGTAGGTTCAGGCATGGGCACATGATCAAAGCACACAATCAAAACCAGAGCAAACAAAAATCTAGAGCTTTCTCAAATGGGGGGCACAAGAGATTATACAAGCCTGAGGCTATCAGGGGCCATTTTAGTCATCAGAAGGATAGAGACTGACTTAGAATGAACCCAACATAGGGATACAGAAGAAACAATATTTAAGAGATGGAGAAACAGAGACAGGAACAGGGAGAGGAGGAGGAGGCGGAGGAGGAAGAGGAGGAAGAAGAGAGGCCAGGTACTGATAGTATCAATTGAGTTTTGGGATTCAGCTATATCTGCAATCATAACAGTGACAGTCCTACCATTGGAGTATTCAGTCACTGAGTCAAGATTTTTCTTTTGAACTCTTTTGAGTTATATTTCTGTCACTAGTCCCTCAGAGAGTTATAATACAGAAAATGTGTATGAAAAAGCAGTATTTCTAATACACAAGCTTCTCTTTTAAGCCAATTGTTGTCTAAAATTAAAAGCAAATATCTAACAACCTAGCAAAGCAAATTTTTAATAATATCTACAGAGCCTTCCTGAAAATGTAAAGAATCAAAACCCATAATTTAACATTTTTAAACCCATTATAAATATAGCATTCTATGTTCAAATGATTTGGCTCATATATATATATATATATATATATATATATATATATATACACATACACACACAGATACACATATATATATGCTATTTATCATATAATACTAAAAGTAAACATCTCCTGAATAAATTAAATTCATATGCCACTCATGCACTTTACAGTTAACTCAGCCAACTTATTCATTCACTCAATGAGTCATTTATTCAAGCCTTTAAGGATAAAAATCGTGCTAATTGTTGAAGCCAAAAAAAAAAAAACCAAAAATAAGATATGGTCTCTCTGTTCTCAAGAAGCTCAATCCAGAGAAAGAGGTATCTCAAGAAAAAATTTTAAAAATTAATTTTAATATAATGTATAATAATCATAATAATTAATATCTGTTAATTATTTTCTATTTTAAGTCCTGTGGTGTAGTATCTTATTTAATACAGAAAACAATCCTATGATACATATTGCATGTATCATTATTATAACTCCCATTTTTCGGATTAGGAAATGACAGTTAATTGAGGTCAAGTTACTTTTCCAAGGTCACACACATCATGAACATGAACTCAAGGATCATGAACTGCAAGCCATCTCTTTTAGCCAGTACAGTACTATATTCCCTTACTGCTATTGCTTTCCATTTAAAGTTGAGAATACTAATCTTTTTTCCTCTATAAATAAGAAAGTCATTTTATACAGATATGCTCTTTTATCTCTTTGACAATGCTTTAAGATAAAATAATCCATAGCTTAAAATTTAAGACTGACAAGGTTCAATTGAATTTAAACTTCAAAAATTAAGCTAGTCAGTATTCTGATAAACATTAAAAATGTATGTAAGAGGGCTTCCCTGGTGGCATAGTGGTTGAGAGTCCACCTGCCGATGCAGGGGATGCAGGTTCATGCCCCGGTCCGGGAAGATCCCAAATGCCGCAGGGCGGCTGGGCCCGTGAGCCATGGCCGCTGAGCCTGCGCGTCCGAAGCCTGTGCTCCGCAACGGGAGAGGCCACAACAGTGAGAGGCCTGCGTACCGCAAAAAAAAATAAAAATAAAAATAAAAATGTATGTAAGAAAAAAATGTATATAAGTATTTAGACATATATCTTTTAAACCTGGGCAAATCTTCTGTTATCTTTTAAGGTAATGCAGTAAAATTTCCAAAGCCATTTTATAATGTAAGTCTACGTTTGAGATTAGCATTTTACATTTTAGACTATTTATATTCGTGTGTATATCTTTAAAAACAAAAGAAAACAAAGGTATTTACAGATAAAGCTAGAAATCAGAATCATATAGGTATACATATGTTTAATACAGGTAATTGAAATATGAAGGTCAGGTTTATAAAAGAAGAATAACCAATATAATTCAGATATCTTTTCATAAACAGGCAAAAAAGTCTGTAGCTATCATATACTTTTGGAAGTATTTACATACACATGTGTGTCTTTCAAAACAACAGAATCAAGGATACTTTAAAAATTAAATATCCTGGGGCTTCCCTGGTGGCGCAGTGGTTGAGAGTCCGCCTGCCGATGCAGGGGACACGGGTTCGTGCCCCCGTCCGGGAGGATCCCACATGCCGCGGAGCGGCTGGGCCCGTGAGCCATGGCTGCTGAGCCTGCGCGTCCGGAGCCTGTGCTCCGCAACGGGAGAGGCCACAACAGTGAGAGGCCCGCGTACCACAAAAAACAAACAAACAAACAAACAAACAAAAAAATTAAATATCCTTTTTATTAACTGGTATTTTTTTTCAAAAGTTAAATCACCACTGATACTTTTCTAACGAATGCAACATCTGTAATTTAAACACATTTTCAAATACAGGGAAAAAATAAAAGACAAAAGTACCCGTCACAAAGTCCTTGCCCTTTGTTCTCTAAAAGGTGCAAGGAACCAACTAGACCTCAAGCCAAGTCTATCACTTTAGAATAATACATAAAATCAAGCATTCTCATTGGCTGACTTCCTCTGATAAGCTGTGGTTCTGCCAGATTTCACACTTGGAATGTCCAGATCTGTGATAGAATAAATTTTCATATTTTAAGCCACCAAGTTTGTAGTAACCTGTTACAGTAGCCTCGAGAAACTAATGGAGTAACATTATGGTCCCATATACTTTTTTTTTTTTTTTGCAGTACGTGGGCCTCTCACCGTTGCGGCCTCTCCCATTGCGGAGCACAGGCTCCGGACGCGCAGGCCCAGCGGCCATGGCTCACGGGCGTAGCCGCTCCACGGCATGTGGGATCTTCCCGGACCGGGGCACGAACCCGCGTCCCCTGCATCGGCAGGCAGACTCCCAACCACCGCGCCACCAGGGAAGCCCCCATATACTTTTTAAAGTTACTTAGTAGCTAAAGTATAGAATTATATAGTGTCATTCATTCAGTATTAATTGAGCACCTCTGTAAGACAAGTTTATGCATCAAATCTATGTAGATATTTTTGTGATTCTGTGCTCTGAGGAATTCTCAACTGCATCTCCTGCTTCTAAAGACATTAGAATGGTATCCTGAAAAATAGTTTGTGACCTTTCACACCGTTTTTTTTTTCATTTTTTTGTTCTACTAATGGTTTAATATAGATCTTAATAACAATCGTAATAATAATTTCTTTACATATGTGATGATCATGATAATAGCCCTAGAGGCAGGTACTATTATTACCCTCATTTGGGGATTAAGTTATGACTTCAGGAAGCCAAGTCACTTTCCTAAAGTCATAAATCTAATAACCTTAGTTTTCTGTTTTCAAAGCCTGTGGCACACTTAACCAGTAAAGCAAAGAACTCCTTTTAACATTCTACTCAAAAATAACTCTCACATTTGTGATGACAAAAAATATATATATATGAAACAAGATGTTGACACTGAAGTTGGAACTAGGCACCAACTTGCAACAGATGTGAAATAGTAATGTGAGTTACAAATCACTAAATAGAGATTTTTAAAGGAAATGGGTAAGCATCTGTTCCTCACTCTTGAACACTCTGATGACTTTCAGATTATAAATGGTTTACAAAGATGCAGAGGTAGGATTTGGTGCAGACACTTTTGGGAAAGAGCTGTCATCTATCTCCTTGGGGAAGAATTGGGGATTATGACCCATCATCTCCAGCCAACTAAAGGGTTCTTTAAGGGCACCCCTTTAAAATCTATGGAATATATTCTTTGCAGTTGAGAGACATGGAGGAATGAACTTTACCTCATACCTGAGTGAGGCAAAGCAGCTGCTATAGCAGGAAAGATGAGACTGTGTTCAAAACTTTGGAGGCCAAGCTGTGTGCATGTTTTTCTATACTTTGGGTGTCTATAAGACTCATCTTCACAGAACAGTCCCATTCTATGTCTGTTATTCCATTGTAATTATTAGTTGTGTCCCCTTTCATTCAGAAAAGTATCTCAGTTTGTATGATGGATTATATAATCATCCTAATGTTGGAACATACAGAAAATAGAGTCAACATGGAAATGACTGGGGTTCTGTCCAGTGGACATCTACAAGAGTAGAGGAACCTCAGTAGCAACAACCTGGAGGTGAAGCCTAGACTTTTAGGAAAGAAGGATATAATCACCAGTCTTGTTCACACAGAATAAAGATGGCTCTATCTGGGTCAAGGAACCTGCAGGGCATGAGGGTGGGGGGAGGGATAGAGAGGGGAGAGAGGGAAGGAGAGAGAAGTAGAAGTTTGTATCTGTTGAGCCTCTTCACCAATATGTACCAAAATATACATTTTTAAAGCAATCATCACCACAATGTAATTTTATTTTATTTTATTATTATTATTATTATTTTTTTTGCAGTACGCGGGCCTCTCACTGTTGTGGCCTCTCCCGTTGCGGAGCACAGGCTCCGGACGCGCAGGCTCAGCGGCCATGGCTCACGGGCCCAGCCGCTCCACGGCATGTGGGATCTTCCCAGACCGGGGCACGAACCCGTGTCCCCTGCATCGGCAGGTGGACTCTCAACCAATGTGCCACCAGGGAAGCCCACACAATGTAATTTTAAAACATTATATCCCTCTAAAAGAAACCCCAACCCATTAGCAGTTATTCTCCTACCCACCTTTCCACATTTCTGTAAAGAGTCATTTTATACAAAACAAAACTAATAAATAGTATTACCTGGTTAAAAGTTTAATTTAAGAATTAGAAAGAATAGAAATAGAAAATAGCCTGTAAGAGAAAACTGCCCACGGCCAAAGAGTTAAATTAAACAAACTGAAAAGAATCAGGAGAAAAACCACTGTAATCATGATATTAAGAATTGAGAAATGATTTGATCTCTGTCATTGATAGTAAACAATATAAATCAACTTTAATTTTTTAATATGCCTTTTTCACTTCACTATAATACAATAGAAGAGAAACCTTGAGAAGATGGCATATATAGCATTCATTCTCAACCCTAGCTATACATTAAAATCACCAAGGAAACTTGTAAAAATACCAACATCCTAGTACCCAGGAAAATTAAACCTGAGCATTAGAGATTCATATTTGGAGCCAGCATTCAACCACTACTATATAATGTCATAATTCTCATGAGGATCATGGGTATTTAAACAGCTAAAGTTTGGGAGGGAAATGTAAAAGACAACAGGTTTAGATCATACATATTACCTTACTTTTTTTCTGCAGAAATTTTATGTAAAATAATGGGAGTGTGTTACCATGTAGAAATATGCAAGCAGAAAAATATTGAAAACTATTGCTACAAAAGAAAGAGCATAGGGCTTCCCTGGTGGCGCAGTGGTTGAGAGTCCGCCTGCCGATGCAGGGGAAACGGGTTCATGCCCCGGTCCAGGAAGATCCCACATGCCGCGGAGCGGCTAGGCCTGTGAGCCATGGCCGCTGAGCCTGCGCGTCCGGAGGCTGTGCTCCGCAACGGGAGAGGCCACAGCGGTGAGAGGCCCGCGTACTGCCAAAAAAAAAAAAAAAAAAAAGAAAGAGCAAAGAGCATAAATTCTCAAGTTCTACAAAGTTGGTACAGATTTCAGTCCCAGTATGACAGTGGGAAGTCACAGAAATTCTGTGAGCCTTGAATTTTCAGCTGGGTATTGGAAATAATCATAGTCTATTTATTTGCAGGGTCATTGTGAGAATAAGGAAAAGTGTAATATCACTATCATTAAAGTATAACAAATGGTGGCTACGTTATTATTCAAATAAGTCAGTATTACAGTTGAAACATAAATAATTATCTTTTTAGGCTGTTCACTTAATGAGATAGTGAAGTCTATGACCCTTTCGAACAATGCATTCTCAATAGTACTAATCTTTTCAAGTATTATTAAAAATACATTTACAAAAAAATACATTTAAAAGTAGACGTAGATGCAAGTAGAAAAACACATCCATGTACAAAACACCTTATACAATTTTCTACAGTGAAAGTGCAGTGGCTGCTAATAATTTGCCTCTATTTGGTAGGAGTTAAAACTCAACAAGAAACTTTCTCTTTGCATAAAAATTGAGAGTCCTTGGAAAGGCATACAACTTAACTAGAGAGATATTATACTTGACTAGATCTAAGGTCACAAATATGTCTTTATATATATACAAACCAATTCATCATAAATAAGACAAGGAGATACAGGATCCTTTTTTCAAAGGCAAGTGTCAATGAATTAACAAAATACCTTGAATGAAACCAGGTGTCACTTTCTCTTATCCTAACCTTCACAACATAAAAGAGAAAAAACAGCTTTGGTGTTTCTACATAGCTACAAATGTAAGGTTTTCAAAGAGATACCAATATTTTTACATGAAAATAAGTAGACAAATGGGTATTTAAATGACCAAGAAGATAATGATTGGAATGGTCCCTTGTGAAATGTATCAACCAACTGAAACGGTGTCTGATTTTATATGGTGTCTGATTTTTCAAGGAAGTGTAAAGAATACAGATGGCAAAATAAAATAAAATCTAGAATTCAAAACAAGTACGAAAAAAGGACAGTGGCAATTCTTGCCAATTAATTTTGAATAACTGCATAAGGAAGAATGTGGAGTATGAACATGAAGATGTGAAAAACTTCATCTGTCCTCTGGAATTACATTCCTGGGTGACCTTTGACAGCTTCATTAATTTAAAAAATGTTTATCTAGTGCTCACTCTGTGACAGATCCCACGCTAAGTACTGTGAGTAGAAACACAATTAATAAATGCACATTCTACTCCTGGAAAGGATCATCTGTGTGACTGAGACATATACTCGTACTTTATTCTTTTTAATTGTCTATATCAAAATACTTGATAAATATGAATAGTGACCATATCTAGAAATTAACCTAAATATCTGTCAAAATGGAGGAATTTCTGATGCTATGTGAAAAAGAGAGAGGAGAACTGAGAAATATTCATGAGCTATTCCACACAAAGCTAAATATAAAAATGTTAAAACCAATAGCAGCCATTTTTTTAATAACAAGTAGTTTAATCTTTCCATGGGTTAAAAAAATGTAGAATACCTTGGTCTTTACTAGCACATTTCACAAATTCAAAATACCACTGAATAATAACACTATAAAACTAATTGCATATTATATAAGCCACATGTGTATAAAGCAGTGATGCTGAATTGTTCATATGATTGTATAAGAATTTATGAGGAAATAAACTAATCTTATAGACACTTTAAAATGTATGACATTATTCCAAATTCAAAAATGATATCCTTTTGTAAGTGAGAGTATGTATGTCATGTTCAGTTATGTGAAAAGCTGTGTACTGTTGTAGGAGACCAAAAAAGAAATAAAGAAAAAATATTTGAACCAGGGCTTGGTGCTAGGGATAAAAGAGAAGATATGGAAAGAAAGAAAATACTTCATTGGCAAAATGTGCAAATCTTGGTGACTGATTGAATGGGAAAGTGAGGATGTTGGTGAACAAGAATGACTCCACTGTTCCTCACCTAGGTTACCCTAAAGATGCTGTGCTAAGAGAAGAGGGGGAGAGACTTACTCAGCATGAGTTCAGACATGGTGAGTTTCGTATACCTGTGGAACCACTACATGAAAGTGTCAGATGGTGAAGCAAAGGGTGGGAGAAGGCATGGGGGCACCAAGACGGTGTGCAGAGTGAGAAGAGTAAAGGAACTGGGATGGAAGCATGACAGCACCTATAACTAAAAGGTAACTTGGAGGAAGAGGAGCTCATGGACAATACTGACGAAGTGTCCACAGAAGAATGAGAACAGAGGATGGTGTCATAGGAGTCGAGTGGGTTGAGAATTTCTAAGACAGAGTAATCAACAGTGTCAAGTGCAGAAGAGAGACCTGGTAAAGAATAACTAGTACATACTCACTAAATTTACCAATACAAACGCCATCACTCATCATAAAAACAACACATTTTGCCCAGTGATGAGCAGAGACTGAACTGCACTGGCTTAGGAGGAAATGGGAGATTAGGTCACGGAGATAAAGAACTGAGATTACTCCCTTGAGAAGTTTGGCTCAGAAAAGAAGAGAGTGAAATGGCAGTTCCATGAGAAAGGAGAAGATGAAGCTAACCATAGAGTTGAAAGAGAAAAGGAATCAAAAGAATCAAGGACACAGGTGAAATAATTATCTCTTAAGTGGAAGATGAGACCCTCATCCCTGGAGACAGGAAAAAAGGCATGAGGTTAGTTGTGGTCATGAATACATTAATAATTAGGATAAAGGGAAGGCAAGAGCATTCATAGCTGATGGTCTCAAATGTTTAAAAACTTACCAGATGGAAGAATAGAGGCTAAAGGGAGAGGAGGGAAAAGAAGGGTCGAATAGGGGACTTGAGAAGAATAGGTTAGTTTTGGAATTGTCCTTCAGGGGAGTTTTAAACAGAGCTGAGCTCAGACAAGTAGAATACTGATGAAGAGCTCTTACTGCTGTGTAAGACTACAATTAATAAACACACCAAGAGAAAGCAACTCCATGAACTTGGTTTCTGTTATTTTTTTTCTATCACGAAGACTCATTATTTAATTTATTTTATTTCATAATGTAATTGGAAAGTTAAAAGGTTTTTCCCAAGTACGGATTTCATTATAAGATTTAAGCTTCATAACAGGGAATATCATTCTGAAAACAACGTTTAAAGGTTAGACCATTAATAAGAAAGCCTTATTTAACAATAAATTCTTAACATTGATTTGTATTATTTATATTTTGATTTATGTCTCTGCTTACATTTCTTCCTTCTATTTGTAGGCAAAGATCTGTCCTATAATTCACATAAATACCTTTTCCATGACCCTCCATGAAATGTACACATAGAGTAGTTGCCTAATAAAACATAGAGTGACATCCTATAGGATTCTGGGTTATTAAGCCCAAATTTAGAGAATTATTATCTGAATTTATTACTCCTTCCGAAAGTAGAAAAGTGATATAACCTGACCTCCCTTTAAGAAACAAATATCTTTTTGATAATTCTAAATACGTGTGCTAACAGAAAATATCTCAGCACGACTCAACACACACAGACACACACACAAATACACACAGAGATACACACATTCTATATACTCATACACATGCTGGTATTTTTCAAAATATAAAAAGCAGTAATTACAATGAATTACAGCTTAAGATCACCATAATGGAAAAAGAATATTTTTAAAAAGAATGTGTGTGTGTGCATATATATATATATCTGAATCGCTTTGCTCTATGGCAGAAATGAACACATCATTGTAAATCAACTATACTTCAATAATAAAAGAGATCACCTGTTTTGTAAATAAGTTCATTTGTATCATTTTTTTGACTCCACATATAAATGATATCATATGATACTCATTTACAAAACAGAAACAGACTCACAGACTTCGAAAACAAACTTATGGTTACCAAAGGGGAAACTTGGCGGGGGGAGGGATAAATTAGGAGCTTGGGATTAACATACACCCTACTATATATAAAATAGATAATCAGGGCTTCCCTGGTGGCGCAGTGGTTGAGAGTCCCCCTGCTGATGCAGGGGACACGGGTTCTTGCCCCGGTCTGGGAAGATCCCACATACCGCGGAGCGGCTGGGCCCGTGAGCCATGGCCGCTGAGCCTGCGCGTCCGGAGCCTGTGCTCCACAACGGGAGAGGCCACAACAGTGAGAGGCCCGTGTACCGCAAAAAAAAATAATAAATAAATAAATAAATAAATAATTAGCAAGGACCTCCTGTATAGCACAGGGAACTCTACTCAATACTCTGTAATAACCTATATGGGAAAAAAATCTGAAAAACAATGGTTATATGTATATGTATAACTGAATCACTTTGCTGTACCCCTGAAACTAACACAACATTGTTAACCAACTATACTCCAATATAAAATAAAAATTAAAAATATTAAAAAGTAAAAATGTAAACCAGAAAAAAAGATCACCTGATTTAAGGCATTCAAAATAAATGCAATTATTTGTGAGACCCATTAAAATCAGTAATGAAATTAATAATGTTTCCATTAACGTGTTTGTTCATCAGGAGCCAGAAAATGAGAGAGCATCAAAATCGCATTCATACCAACACCATAATGCAACCAATAGGAATACCCATTGAGCTTCGTGCTGGGGTGCTTAGTTTGTTGTTTTTATGTACTTTACTCATTATCAATAAGAAGCATACTTGCTAAAAAAATGAAATAGGCAACACTTTCAAACTAATATTTAAACTTATGTGTACTAAAAAAATACAGCAACTTAAAAGCTGATACTTGTTCTTTTTAATTTGCCTTAAAAGATGACAAAAATTCTAAGACGAGATTAGTCTAAGAACAATTGAGTTATCAAAATAATTGTTGCTCTATAATGATGAATACTTCCCTGAAAATATTTTTTAAAGTGGGAAAAATCTTGAACATGTTTTACAGGCTCTTTGAAAATTTTCCTTTGCATATTTTGCCACCAAAATTAGAAAAAGTGAGCAGCATAACATTATCACTTATGGTTATCACAGTTATTCCTGACATATTATGATTAGCCCTGATTGAAATGACATTTCCAACATGTACCAAATTTGTGAAAATGGTAATTGCATTCTGCATTTACATGAGGTTATTCTTTTAGCCTGCCGACTGGTTATACAAGTTTTTGTTTTTTGTTTGTTTTTTTTTTAAGGGCTTCAAATGCTTGGCTTTTTGTTTATTTATTTATTTATTTATTTTTGGCTGTGTTGGGTCTTCATTTCTGTGCGAGGGCTTTCTCTAGTTGTGGCAAGCGGGGGCCACTCTTCATCGCGGTGCGCGGGCCTCTCACTATTGCGGCCTCTCATTGCGGAGCACAGGCTCCAGACACGCAGGCTCAGTAGCTGTGGCTCACGGGCCTAGTTGCTCCGCGGCATGTGGGATCTTCCCAGACCAGGGCTCGAACCTGTGTCCCCTGCACTAGCAGGCAGATTCTCAACCACTGAGCCACCAGGGAAGCCCGGTTATACAAGTTTTATAGGCATCTTTCTGTGAAATAAACTCTATGCATACTTAGATCTTTGGTGTTATTTCTCAATAATTCTCTTTTACTTTATGCTCACCAATAATTATTAAAGATAGGCATATTTATACTAATAAAAACAAAGGGAAAATACCCCATCAAATTCATGTGAAGTAGTTTTGTATTAAAATGTTTTGCTTCTTTCCAAATAATACACAACATGCAGGCCTCTTGGCTCCTTAAGCCTATATTATGGTGTGCTTTCCCACATTAGTGAAATGTCTATATGGTTCAAATTAGTTAAGTAAACTCTTCCAGATGATACCTGGCTACAGAGAAAACCTCTCCCTGGGATACAATAATCCACGTTTTCAAAAGAAAGCCAAAATTCGTTGTGGTAGTGATATGCTATTTCTATACAAATTATGAATTAAACTTCAGGTATTTACTGAATCTTTCTATGAATCAAGCACGGTGCTAGGTTAACAAGCCTTAGGTTTGAGTATCAGTTCGTTCTCAAATAGCTTGTTGCTGGTTGCTAAGTGTCTTATCCTGTTTGAGCCTCATTGTCTCATTATTTAAATTGAGATAATATTACTTACTTCTCGAACTTGTTGTCTCAAATAAGATACTGCATGTCAAAGGGTTTTGTTAAGAGTATTGCGTATATTATTGTTATCTTACAGGATTACTGAGGGGCTGCAAAGGAGAATATATCAGAAATGCACTGAAAAAAATCTTTAAAATATCATGCAAATGGAAGGTGGTATTTTTATTATTGAATAAATTCACACACACACATATACACAGGCACACAAACATGAATGCTGCTAAAACTGAAAGATTTCTCTATCTTCCCAGAAGACACATTGTATTTAATGTGCAATCATGTCCTCTTTTACTTAAATATTCACTACTGATCCCTCAGGGAATGAAACAAATCAACAAATATATAGCATGGACTCAGAAGCATAAATTTTGGTAAATTTTATGAAGCTCCTTAAGGTTTTTCTTTCTGATTGAAATTGCTGTCACAGCTACAACAATTTTTATTTATGGTGCATCAGTAGATGCTATCCTAAACACGCCGTTATGTATAAAAATATTTTCCAACAAATAATTACCTATGAACCATTTTCTTCAAAATAAAAGAAAATGACAGCATTTATGAACTACGTACCTCTGATTTTAAAAGTCAAAGGTGGTTAATTTCCTAGATGAATTACTAGAAGATATCAGTCCCTTGACCTTTGAGGGATTAAAAAAAATACAAATTTGCTTTTGTTGTCATGTTAACACCATTGTTTTTGACAGTCATTTTGCAAATTTTCTAGTGTTTTTCTTGACACCAGTAAAAAGCTGGCAGCCATGTTATCCTTCTCCTAAGCTTGGAGTTAGGGTTTCAGCAATTGTAACACAAGATCCTAAAATATTTGGGGAAGATTAGAAAACTTTTCCTAGAATCCCATAGACAACACCATCATTGATCCTACGTAGTTATTATTTTCACTTTATAATTCAATCACAAATCAAAATACACATGCTTAGGCTTTCTGTTTGCCTTTAATTTTCATTTTTCATAATGTGCCCCAGGACCTTTGGCAATGGGGCAGGTGGACTGTTTTGCTTGACCTTGAGGTTACCTAGGAAATTGACCACATTTGACTTTTTTCATGTTCATCAGAAATAGTTCATGAATACTGTCATTTTCTGTGGCTCTGGGATGCTAACTATAGCTCATTTCTCGATTCAAAAATAATATAAGATCTACTGTAGCAAAAAACCAACACTTAGAAGAGTAGAGGAAATATTTTGGAACTGAGAAAGCACTCAGAGAATGGCCTAAGGGCATTGGGGTTTTCGACAAAGAAGGAGAGACAGCAGGCTGTTAAAGATTTTCTGAAAGAGGAGGGACTACCCAGTTGTGCCTGGGTCTGGAGTAAAGTAATGCTTGGGGAAGTAGTCATGATGTATTTGGAAGCCCCTTACACTCAACCTTTTTAAATGTGCTATCTTCATCTCCATGCCCGTACCTGCTACTCCTGCCCCATAACTACAACCCTTGGATTTTTTCTTGACTGAGCTCCCTCTCTCTTCTTTATCCCAACATCATAGTTTAATCCATCATTTACTTCTTTCTTTTGAGTGCATCTCATCTCATGTATACTACCTCAGCTTTAGCCTATGACTCTGATATCACTGGGAAGAGCTGAAGAACCTCTTTCCATTTCTTCTTTGAAACCAAGCTCCAGGTAAGCAGGAATGACTGAAAACTCACTCTGCTCGAATTCAGTCTCTCTCTACTGCTAGCATTACCTCCTAAAATGGGTTATCATGGGATGGCTCCACTAGCAAACCTCTCTTGACTCCTTGTTTACAGAATTATGCATGTGGACCTTAAGGCTACTGCTTCAATGACTCATACTGGGCTTCTGACTATTGGTCTTGGACTGTGACTCTTTACTGCAGGCAGTTTTTCTGTCTTGCCTATACATTAGAATCACTAGGGGAGCATTAAACAAACAAGCAAAACACAAAAACATTTAAAAATACAGATTCCCAGGCTTCATCCCAGATCAACGAAATCAGAATCTCTAGGAGGTTTTAGGCATAACCTGGACAATTATAAAAGTCTTTCCGTCTGCGTCTTTATTCCTGTCCTGCCCCTAGGTACGCAGACATAGGGAATGGACTTGAGGACATGGGGAGGGGGAAGGGTAAGCTGTGACAAAGTGAGAGTGGCATGGACATATATACACTACCAAATGTAAAATAGATAGCTAGTGGGAAGCAGCCGCATAGCACAGGGAAATCAGCTAGGTGGTTTGTGACCACCTAGAGGGGTGGGATAGGGAGGGTGGGAGGGAGACGCAAGAGGGTGGAGATATGGGGATATATGTATATGTATAGCTGATTCACTTTGTTATAAAGCAGAAACTAACACACCATTGTAAAGCAATTATACTCCAATAAAGATGTTAAAAAAAAAGTCTTTCCATGTGACTCTAGTGTACAAACAAAACATATTTGCTAACCACTAGAGCATACAGGACAGAAGCCCAATTCCTTACCCTGATTAAAACAAACAAACAAACAAACAAAAAACCTTGACCCTTTGGTTGGAATCAACTTATGTTTATTGAAAACACAGATTACTGTAATTATATATTGAATTTATTATTATTTATCACACTGTTCTTATTCAGACTCATCTTCTGCTGCTCCATCTGGAATCTCACCTTCTCCTCATATCTGGAACCCAGCATGGAAATTAATAGCTCCTACTCTTTGTACGTACTTTTCCCTTAGCCTGGAATGATCTTTTGACCCTTGGCTGTCTCACAGATTACTCTTCATCCTTCAAGGCCCAGGTCAAAGATCAACTTCACTAGGACAGTTTTTCTGACTTTTCTAAATTTCCTGGGCTGCCTCGGCATGTCAATTGATATTTTTCCCAGAGCACACTCCATGTCACAGGGTAGCATGTCTATTAGTGCAAAGGTTATTTGAGCGCATGGTCCTTTCATCTCTGTGCCTCTACACATAGCAAAGGACATATATGGATCACGGTGGATGCTCTAGAATGAGTGAATAAAAGAATGAGTTGCTACATTAAGAATACTTCAGTTAAAAAAGAAGATATTTTACAGTCTTTGTACGTCTGCTAAGTGACAGGTATCCTACTAAGGACTTTATTCACCGTATTTCATTGAGTTCTCAAAATAACCACAAGAAAAAGTTCCCACTGATATCCCCTTTTTACAACTCAGGACACTCAAAAAAGTTGTTACCCAGATAGTTTAATCTTCAAGGTCCCTGTATCAGTATGACTTTACTCTTTGTTCCAAGAAGTCTTTTCCCAGGAAATAATGCTATAAACTAATATATAGCTTCATTGGTGGCTTCAGGACATTCCTGAAAATACATTTATCTGAACTATAGAGTGATCAACCAGCTCTGCCTCAAGACACTAAGTTATCTTGAGGGAAAAAACCCTTTATTGGACAATGGATTGTTCAGCTGGATGAACCCTCTCACTTATCAACAGCTCTTTACTCATTAAGACTTACTCCAAAACCCTTGATTCACTGCATCCACCAATCCTTTGTCTGTATCTTGGATTTTGCCCAATTTCATTCTGATCTTTGCATTCAAAGACCTGCTTTAATCTACTTGAATCCAGCTCCCCCCCCAAACCTATACATATCTACCCTCAACCTCCATCTTCTGAGAATCTACTAAGAACCTCTCAAGATGTTGGTCTCTTTTACTGCACCAAGTAATCAGCTCAGCTTTGCTTAATCTATGTATTATACTGGTGGATATTTTGCGAATCTGACACTAATTAACGGCACTCAATTCCAGAGTCAGGAACAAATCCTTAACTAAATCTGTGTTTGAGATAACTACCCTACATTGTCTCTGTTAATAAAATAAAAGTGGTTTTTAAAATTCCAATCAGTCTTACAGGACCTGTTTTTTAAGTATGTATAAAAAATGCTTCCTAACACTTACACTTTTTAGGATAAGAGAGGGTCTACAATATTGTTTTAAGCATACATTGTTATGTGAAAAAGGTAAGGTTTTGATGTGAATGGAGACACTTCATCCTTTGAAACTATAAAGTATGTAGGCTGAGGGCAGGGTTAGAGGAGTAGATCAGTGTTGTCAGGAACAGTGAGTTCTTAGTATGTTTGCTTTTTTTTTGTACATTTGCTGCACTTTGAGTTGCTTCCCTAATCTTACAGTGTGCCACCTTTTTAGGCTTCCTGGACAGAGAATCATTTCCTGAAATAATTGCTAACACTGATTGAGTGTTTACTATGTGCTAGACACCTTTCTATGACGTTTAGTTCTTAGGGTCCAGGAAAAAACTTGGACTACATCTTACAGGAATTTTAAACTACTCTAAGGCTACCGAATTTATCTTGAAAGAAACTGAGATAACTCTTGAAGAGTATAATCTGGGGAGAGGCTTAATGAGATTTACATTTTAGAATGTTTCTTACTTTGCTGAGAATAGATTAGGAAAGAAAGGAGGATACAGAGAAATCAGTTGGAAGGTTGCTGGAAGTGGGAAAAGACAGAGGACATGAGCATGTGAGTGTATGAGTGTGTGTGTATGTGTAGCTATGTGTGTGTGCCTGCATGTGTGTCTGTTCTATTGGAGACTAAAAGATGGGAGACCTGTCCCTGCACTCAGGTTAAAATATTGAGAGTTATTTTGAGAACACTGAAGATTATACACAAAAATCTAAACCTCTCTGTGGTTATTATTTGCATTATAGCTTTTAATTTTTGTGATTAGCAGTAAAACTTTTAAAGTTAGAACGATCTCTTTCTTTGGTGTGTGTTGGAATGTGCAGGGGTTGGACAGGGAGAGTGGATGGAGTGGCAGAAAGGAAGCAGAAAATGTTTAGTGCATGTTATTCTCAAACCAACCTGCAAAAACTGGTTTAATCCCTCCTACTTAAGGGTACAAGGAAGCAAGCTTGAATAAAACAGGTTAAGTGGCAAACTGTGGGGAGGGGAGTCAGAGAAATAAGAAATGAAAAAAGGCCCTCTTTTTTATCAATGCCCTACTTGTCTTCCAGTCTCCCTCTGGAAAGTTCCCCATGACAAATCTCGATGATGTGTCCACCTCTGTATTCCCATAGCCCTCTGTGCTTTTGGAACTTACCAGACTGCATGTACTGTAGTTATTTCTTTACTAATCAGTCTCTCCCATTAGAGAGAGCTTAATAAACGAACAAGACTGTATCACAACTGTGCCCAATACATAGCTCGAGAGATGTTAGTTGAGTGAATACACAAATGAACAAGCAAATAAAACAAGGAATAATGTGTAAATGGCCCTAAACACCTTATCACTTTTTATTGTTGCTTTAAAAACAAGTGTACCCCAATGTTCTACTCAGATGTAAACGAGGGATTCCTTGCTCAACTAAATTTGGGAACTACTAGGTTAAGCTGGGTTTTGTTTTCTAAAGAAAAAAATTTTAACATTTTTCTTTATTCTTGAAGAACACATCAAAGAAGACTGTGTTCTTCAGTATGGTAGCCATCAGCAAAATATGACTACTTAATTTATATGATATAAAATAAAAAATTCAGTTATTCAGTTTTAATAACCATAACTCAAGTGCTTAACAGTCACATGTGGTTACTGGCTAATGTACTGGACAGCAAAGATAATAGAATGTTTTCCTCTTTACACAAAGTTATATTGGATAATGCTAATTGCACTGACCCAGAGACAATATTACTCCTGAAAACAATCTTTGGGAAGCCCTGTTCCTGAGATGTCACTATTATAGGAATCTTTAGACTACAAAATGTAACGCAACTCTGCCATATTCTTTACTGCTTATGCATATTGATTACATGTAGAATGAAAAGAAAACAGGTAGTTGTTTTTAAAATTTAATCTTCATTTATTGAGTACGTTTTATGTACAAAATGTCTTTTATACTTGGGACTTGGTAAAAATAATTATGAAATATAAGTAGTCAAAGCAAAAATATTTATATATCGTCATCCATGAGCTAGTTTTAAAGCCATTATACACTGCTTTGATCTCTACTTTTGGCAACTTCTAATTGTGAAGAGTCCCTCTAGAAGGCAATTTGCCACACTCCATTTTACTCCAATCATTTGGATAGTCCTAGAAATTTCATGGGGAAAAATAGTAATTTAGAAAACAGAAATTAGGTTTTTCAGTTCATTTTCTCAGACAATGAAAAAGTAAACTTAGAGTAACATCAAAGAAAAGGACTTTAATAAATTTAAATAAATAGGAATGCCTGGAAGGATTTAAATAGATCAAGATAAATCTTTCTCCTGGCAATAAAGAAATAAATGCTGCAAACTTCATTTATGTCTGAGTCAGAATTCGAGTTACCTTTTGAATTTACAAAGAAAATTTAGGAAGAGGATTCGAAGCTACTTAAGAGGTGGTAATAAATTGTTTATTCTCTGATTCTTCTGAGCTCTCTCATTATTTTGTTATCACATACATTTCTTATGATTTAAAATGGTGTGTTTTCTTTGTTTTTTTTTTGTTTGTTTTTGTGGTGTGATCTCTCAACTGAGCGTCTCTTGGGACAATGACACAATATAGTTAACACTCTCATGCTTCTTATTCATTGCTCTCCATTATGTTAATGTTCACATTCCAAAGACAATTATTTCCATTTATTCTTCTCCTTACTCCATTAGCCTCCCCATGCTGTCTCATTAGTCAGATTCCAGAAATGATTTTTTTTTGCCCTTTCTAAATCTGTGTTTTTAATGTGTCTTTTTGTTGTTATTTTGTTTTGTTTTCTGGTTTCACTGTCTGATTTCCACTAGTTCTATCAACAATTATAGGAGAAAAAGAAGTCACAATATAATTTTCAAAGATGTAAAAAACCTTAACCTCATACAAATACACCGTGAATATATGTGAAAGGTTTAGAGAGAACCAGAGGATGGCAAAGTTCGTTCTAAAGGAATGCCATAGACTGGTATATGCAATCAGTGATCAGAACTGCCTTCACATCTCCCTCAGCTTGACTAAACTTCAGACAGGTTTCTTCCTGATGACAGCCTCCCACCCGCCACCTTCCTTTTCTTAGAGTACTTGCTTTGAGAAGACCTATAATTGTAGAGTCTTGCTCTGTCTCTTTGAGATGTAAATCTTCTACAACCCAGGAATGTCTTTCTCAAGCACCTGGGAGCCATCCTTTTGAAATGTAATCATCAAGAAGGAAAGCATCCCTGTCTCTCAGTCTCTGTGGGAGGGTAGGAGTCTAACTTTGATAAGTACCAATTAGCATAGGTGGTCTAACACACTGCCCAACCTTCCCTTAACGCCTTACAGTACTTTTCCACTAGCTCACACACTGCTTAAAAACTCCCTATGGGACTTCCCTGGTGGTCCAGTGGTTAAAAATCCGTGCTTCCACAGCAGGGGGAACGGGTTCGATCCCTGATTGGGGAACTAAGATCCTGCATGCCTCGCGGCCGAAACAAACAAACAAAACAGAAAAAAAAAAAAAAAAGGCGCACGCGCACACACGCACACACGCACACACACACAAAACGCCCTATGTTCAATCTCTAGTCCCTACCGCATTAGTCTTGAATGAAGTCTTCTTGCTATTTGTAACAAGTGGCCGGTGCAATATCTCTTTGACAAAGGAAAAAGTTTTGGAGTAAGATTGTAAAGTTAGATACAAAACTGGCTAATGTCCTACAGCGCAATAAACTGTGACCTTTGGGGTTTGGTTTTCTCCTGAAGAGAATTAATTTGCATCCCTCTCAGACGAAAATAATTTACAACTTATCAGTTTGCTACAAGTTAACATCTCACTTCACAGAGTCCGGGATAACAACCCTCACCATGTGTTTGGAAATAATTAACACGCTTAAGGTTTCAGAAACACCTTGTCAAATGCTGGTCAAGTGGTTTTAGTGAATTTTTTAAATTATTTTTTTCTAAAGATTGTAAGGCCATGGCTTGATTTCCTCTGGAAGTTTTCTAATGCCACATGTTTAATCGTTTAGTTACTTGTCTGTTTTCATCAATTTCTAGATTTCATCAATTCTAAGATGCACATTTTGCTCACATTTTATCATCATCTTTGAAACTGGAATGTCTTTTACAATTGCTGTGATAAGAAAGCATTGTGCCATAGTTTACTGGCACAGATATTGTGTCTCTTACAATATTTGGCGTCTTACATTCACTGAAAAAAGGTAAGTGTCTGCAGAGAATTTATGAAGGTTGCTATCAAGGGAAAAAATGTACAAATGATGACAAAGCTTTCCACTTATCAAAATAAACGTCTGCGATTGTGTGTCCAGTTAATTCAAGTCCACATAATGACTCAAATGTTACTCCCTTTTAGACTATGTATAGCTCTTAGTTCCAAATCATACTCCTTGTAGTTTTCTATATATTTTCTCTGCTGCAATGGCTTTTCATATCTCCTATTTTGTTTCCTTCATCTCCTTATTTCATCAAAATGTATTTAAATTCATCGAGCATTTCATTGTATGTACCATTGTTATTTTAGTGGTGATCATAAATAAAATATTGAAAACTTCCAAAAGAAATAAAATCATACCTTCCCAAATTTCAGAAAAACAATTAAAGAAAAAATACTGAAATAAGTTGATTGATCAGTATTTGACAAGGTGTTTCTGAAACTTTCAGATAGTTAATTGAGTAACTTCAAAAGAGCATTAGAGGACTTCCCTGGTGGCGCAGTGGTTGAGAGTCTGCCTGCCGATGCAGGGGACAAGGGTTCGTGCCCCAGTCTGGGAAGATCCCACATGCCGCGGAGCGGCTGGGCCCGTGAGCCATGGCCGCTGAGCCTGTGCATCCGGAGCCTGTGCTCCGCAATGGGAGAGGCCACAACAGTGAGAGGCCCGTGTACCGCAAAAAAAAAAAAAAAAAAAGAGCATTAGAAAACACATGCAATGGGTCATTATGTCAGACTATAGTCAGGAGAAGTGTTAACTAAATGAAAAGGGCAGGATAGAGACTGCAGATACTTTAAACAGCAATAGATACCAGCACAACAACATGAAACAAGGAAGCTCTAAGAAACTTAAGTAGTTCTGAGTGGCTGATGTAGGGGAAAGTGGCTTGAGGGTACACTAGGGTAGTAGCTATAGGAGAGATGGTAAAGAACCTTTGTGCTTTAACAGAGTTTAAATTTTATCCCGAAAAGTTGAGGCATCACTGAAGGAATTTTAAACAGGGAGTAACAAGTTCAGGTTTATATTTTATAAATATCACCTTATAAACAGTGAGGAATAAAAATTTCTAATAGCTGGATTGTAAGTAATTAAACATGTGAGAGTTAACGAGAGATGAGATTGAGTAGTAATGGACCCTGGGGACCTGAAATTCTGGTTCACCATCAAACTGGCATTTAAAGCAAACGGATTCAATGGCTTCCAGGTCTGCCCTCACCTCAACCAAGTGAATCATCCTCCTCAAAGAGACAGTAAGACTGAGGTCACCATGTCTGTCATCTCCAGTTTCATAAATTGATGTTAAAACTGTAAGCATCCCCCCACCAAGACACACATACCTTTACTGCACACGTGTCTCCAAAATGGTCTGTATTTCATTCATTCATTCATTCATATCCAGTGCCCACACATATCCCATGTCTCAAACTCTTTCTCTATACACTCTGGTATAATATTTCTGTAATCACATAACTGCCTTAAATCCACAGCATGCCCTTCTCTTTCAGGCATGAACCCAATAAAATGTAGCTCTCCTCTGTGATTATCACTTCCCCTGCAGCCATCTCAAGTGGTGCCTATTTATTTCCTCACAGTCTGCCCTTCAGAGACAGGAGCTGGGGTTGATGTTCTTGCTTTTTGCTATGGCTCCTAAGTAAAACTTATCCACTCTCTTCCCTAAAATCCTGCTCCTTTGAAATGTATACCAGTTGGCTCTATAATCTTTTGCCCTCTCTACTCTCATTTTCTAGCCTCACTCAAGGAAGGCTTAGGTACCTGGTTTTAAGATTTCCTGCTTACATCAAGTTCTGCCGCCAATTAACCTTGGTGTCTTCAAGACACTGGAGGATGACCCATCATAACACCATGTATGTTCATCAAGATAGGCTAGACTATCAATGAGCCCCAAATCTTACAGTGACATAATAATAAAGGTTTATTACTCACTCAAGCTACATGTCTGCCATGGGTTGGTTGAGGGTTATGCTACATCATCTCACTCTGCAGGTCTGATCAGTTAAATCTTTACAAACTCAGACCTGATTATAATCTCCCATAACACCATCTTTCCTCTTTAACAGCTGTTATAATGGTAGTTTTCCATGTATTTTGTGATTTCTGATTGTATTTCTTGGCCTGTGCTCTGTAAGGCCTATAAGGACAAAGGCTGTGTCTGCTTTTGCTGGTCTTACTTAGATTCTTCAATAATTAGCCCAGTGCTAGCCACATAATAGGCATTCAATAAATGTTTATTGAATTCAATAATGGATAGACGGGTGCAGAGATGAATGAGTGGATGGTAATGACATTGACTGGAGGGAGGGAGGGAGGAAGGGGGCGGGGAGTAGAAGAAAGTTTTAGGGAAGAAGTAAAAAACCCTCTAGTCACTGAATGGGAAGTGTTTATGGGCGATCAAAGAGTAGGTGACCAGCAGTCAGGTTAAAGCTGGAGGAAGAGTTGGGGGTAGACATACAGATTTGTAAGTTATCACAATATAAGTAATGGTTGATTTAAAAGCAAGAAATGCTTACATGTTAGATTGATTGCATTGATGGTTACAATTTACCTGTATCCATGCCTCGAATGCAATGTCACTTCGTAGCTCCTTCCAACAAGAACTAATTTTCTTTTCTACTCCTTGAATCTGGGCTGCCTTTGTCACTTGCTTTGGCCAACAGAATGCAGCAAATTTTACGACAGTGTGCCAATTCTGAGCCTAGGCATCAAGAGGCCTCAATGCCTTCATTCTCCTTCTTGGAACCCAGCCCCTTCTGGATGGAAAAACATGAGCTAGTCTGTGGAGGATTAGAGACCATGTGGAGAGGCCAATTTTACCAACTGAGGCCATATTAGACTGGTCTATACGTAAATAATCCCAAAACATGTAGGCCAGGCAAAATGAGCAGAACTTCCTATTGACCTGCAGTTGACAGCAGATACATGAGAGAGCCCAGCTGGTCTGTAGAGTCATGCTCAATATCAAATGATTATTGTTTTAACTCACTGGCTTTTGAGGTGATATGTTACACAACCATAGCTTACTGATACACAAAAGAGATAAATGCTACAAAAATAAGATTCTGACAGCCACTTAAATTTTTTGTGTTGTTGACTTTTTAATTATGGAAAAATTTAAATATACGCAAAAATAAAAAAACACTAAATAACTCCCATATACCATCGCCCAGTTTCAACAATTATCAACATGTTCCTGATTTAATTTCATCTATATCCTTACCCATTGCCCCAAATTCCTGACACCAATTATCTCCTCTTTCAAAGTAATTTTAAGTACACATTTTGGAAAAGACAATTTGAACTCTTTGAAAAAGAAAGTAACCCAATGCTCTGGTAGAAGCTTGCTAAAGTGATTAAAAGATATTGTCAAACAATTTCATTAAAATTAATTCTTATATAAGCTTGAACTTCAAAAGCTAGAAAGGAAAGAGAAAGCTTGAAAAGAAATCTCTTCTCGACTGATAACGGGGCAGTGCTGGCCCTGTGTTGATTCCTATAGGGATTGCAACTTTTTTCTTTAGAACCAGAAAAATGAGTCCCCTCTCAAGCAGAGATAAGGAAGAAGAGATCTAATGCTAACCTGACTCCCAGAAGAGATTCAAGGATTTCCTGGAAAAAAGTAAAGAATAAAGGTTATTCCCTCTAAGATAATTAATACACATACTGGAGGGGGTGGGGATGTAATTCAACACTGAGTTCCAATGACCTGAGGATTTTGTTACAATCAAGTGTCCTATAAGTATGTCCTGTGGAAATTTCTCTTTAGCACAGATAAAGAGGAGGTTTACTAAGGCAGAAATGAAAATACACTTTTAACTCTTCTAAGTATATTTTTCTCAACATATGCATGTAGAGTTATTAAATGATTTAGTTGATGTTATAACAGACACTTTTTTTGGCAGAGAAATAAATAGTATATGAAGTATGTACTAAGTAAAGATATTTTAACAAAGTACTATCACTTAATGGCAGTGGCAGTCGTCCAAATACAGGTATGGGAGAAATAAAAGTTCTTTAACTAGATCCACTCATTCATTAAAAATAAACAACTTGATTTGCAGCAACATAGATGGACCTAGAGGTTATCATACTAAGTGAAGTAAGTCAGAGAAAGATAAATATCATATGATATCACTTATTTGTGGAATCTAAAAAAAATGATACAAATGAACTTATTTACAAAACACTAACAGACTCACAGATTTTGAAAACAAACTTATAGTTACCAAAGGGGAAAGGGAAAAATTAGGAGGTTGAGACTAACATATACACACTACTATATATAAAATAGATAAACAACAAGGACCTACTGTATAGCACAGGGAACTATATTCAATATCTTGTAATAACCTGTAATGGAAAAGAATCTGAAAAAGAATACATACACACACACACACACACATACACACACACAACTGAATCACTTTCCTGTACACCTGAAACTAACACAGCACTGTATCAACAAATCAACTACACTTCAATAAAAAATTTTTTTAAAATAAACAACTTGCTAGGTCCGAGGGCTAAAATACTTGAAGTGAATTCTGTTTTAAAGTGAAAATTTTGTACAAGGCTTCCTTACACTTTGGTTCATGTAACCTATAAAAAGATGCTTTGATGTTTACCTCCATTTATTTTTTCATGAGAGGCTCTAAGAGATTAAGAGTATCATTCAAGTTTCACATTTAGAAATTTGAAGATCCAAGAACTACTCCATGTCTTCTGGTTCCTAGCCAGTGTTTATAGTGCTATAACATAATACTTCTTTAAAATAGATACAATTATAAAGAGGCTTCAATATTGGTTTCACACATACACTAAAACCTTTTGGTTGTTAAAAAGAAACACATTTTACAACATCTTCAATATCTATCTACTTTCTGGGAAGTCATCGTTGATGATTCATCCCTAACATTAAATCCATAGTCAAATGCTATGAAAGTGATGGCCAAGTAACTCTCCTGGCCTTCTCTGGATTCCCACTATCATGGCCTAAGTCCAGACCCTCAACACTTCCCATCTGGTTAGCCCTTGTAGCCCATGTGCCAGATCCCCAAATAAATGGCTACCATATAAAGGCTGCTTCCTACAAACACCTGAAACCCTCAGTCTGAGGGCTTTTGTCGGGCCTTGTGACCAAGCTAAGTTTCCATGACTGGCAAGCCAGCAATGCTGGAGAGCTAAAGCTTCTAGAAGAAGCCCTCAGTAAGGAATATATGGAGAGGTGGTGGAAAAATAACCTGTCTTCCTCTTCCCTTGGGTGTGATAACTCTGAGGGTATATCTACATTTTCTCTGAGTCTTCCAGTGGACCTAGTGTCCAGTTGCTCACAGAGTAACTGGCTTTATAATACAAATTTTATTGGCTTCCTTCTATTCCCCATATTACTTCCCCATTTCTCTAGTGATGCTTCCTTGGGGTCCACTTCTTGAGGTGCCCAATCTAAGACATCCCTGTAGGTAGGTGCTACCCTAAACCCTCCATTCAACTTTCTCACACACTGCTGCCAAATGAACTCCCTAAAACTCAAATCTGATTTTGTCATCCATCTGCTTAAAATCCTTCAGCAGCTCCCTGCATCTTTTAGTGAAAATTTTTCACCTCTTTAGTTTTGCGCCCAAGTCCATGAACTGATACCTTCCTACTTCCATAGCTACATCTCAGAACAACCCAAATCACAGGCACTTTGCTACAGTCATAGACAATCAGAAGGCATGTATAATGATTCTATCCTTGTACTATTTTCCCACCTCCTCCAAACCTCCTTTTCATCTAAGTTTTATGCCTGCATCAGAACTCAACACATATCTTCATGAAGGCTTTTCTGATTTTTATTCAAAATCACATGCCTCATCTATATACCCATTACACTCTGTTCTTTCCACTCTCATAACTTTTGTCATATTAGACATTAATTGTTGACTAAATTAATTTTATTCTTCAAAAGACTGTAAGATTCTTGAGAACAAAGACTTGGCTTTGATTCGTAGCCATCACCTGGCCAAGAGGAGCTCTCAAAGAATGGTTAAATAATTATCTAGATGACACAATAACCAGAATAATTTTCTCTATGGCATATAGGCCATCCTGGATCACTGTCTCCATCTCTTAAGAAAAAAGTGAAACTCCTGAGCCTGGTATTCTATCCACAGACACGTCTCATATCTGCCCACAGCTTCCTTTCTAGCTTCCTCTGTATGCACTATTGTGCACTCTTCACTCCAGGCACATACATCTGTTGGTCTTCCCTTCTCAGAGCACCTCTTCCCAAATCACCATGGCTGGCACTGTGCTACTTCCACTGTGTGATATAAAATGTCCTTTCCATTTCTCTATCAGTAAAAATCCATCTCATGTAGCCTCAGTGTACCGTTTTGTGTATCCGTCCCTGAATCTTCCTGATTGCAGTAACACCCTGTCACCAGATCTCTAACAGCATTTGCCATTCAGTGATACAGATAATTCTTTATAAGTCCATCTACCCTGGTTGACTGTGGTATCTTCAGACAATGTGTGTCTTGTCCATTTTTCTTCCTATTCTCAGAGGACTGCAGGTCTGATGCTTAGTAGGTGTTCAATAAATCTTGTTGAAGGTACAAATAAGCAAAAGAGAACAATATTCCAGTTGAGGTGCATTTATTTAAAAAAGTATATGCATGTTTACGTATACATGTATGTCTGTGTGTACAATGTCTAAAGAATTGAAAAGTTAAATAGTGATAAACAATCTGAACATATAGCCTGATATTTGGAGATCTGATACTAGCAATGAATCGATTTTAAAGAAAAGGATAGCTATCCTGTGGAAAGCAATATTTTTATGTGAGCAACAGAGAAAGGGTCTGGAGCAGTGGACATAAATCTCACCTAATAAGAAAGTAATTCCAAAGGTAATGATTAAATCCTGTAATGACAGAAATACCTTAAGTCCTTCATCATGTAAGGGCACCAATAAAAACTGTAATTCTTTTAAGATCAGAGGTCTAGTTAACTGCTCAGAGCAAACAGGCCTATAGGCCTCACACTGAAACAAAAGAAGGAATTCAGAGCTGCCAATTTTATAGCCTCGTTAAACCAGGGAAGCCACAAACAACTCTTGCTGATAAGGAAATTATGGCAATTACCAAAATTGTCAAGGGAAAGGTATGACAATATGTAAAACTTTCATGGCTTGACTTTAAGATCAGAAATTAATATTCATGATAAACATCAGAGTCAAGGACATAGAGCTTTGCACTCCAGAATTAAAGGTCTTACACTCTAATTTTAGAGTAGTCTTTTTTTGGTCGTTTTTTTTTTTTTTTTTTCGGTACGCGGGCCTCTCACTGTTGTGGCCTCTCCCATTGCGGAGCACAGGCTCCGGATGCGCACGCTCAGCAGCCATGGCTCACGGGCCCAGCCACTCTGCGGCATGTGGGATCTTCCCGGACCGGGTCACGAACCCGTGTCCCCTGCATCGGCAGGCGGACTCTCAACCACTGCGCCACCAGGGAAGCCCTAGAGTAGTCTTTAAGTACTGTTTAGACAAACAAAAATGTTATTTCCTCCAGGGGGGCTATTAGGGTAAAGAGCAAGCTGTCATATTCACCTAATTAATGAAAACAACATTCAGAGATCAAGAAAGTTTGATATTTTCAAATCTTTACTTTGTAAACCAAAGCCTTTGAACAGACATTCATAGTGGCAATTTTCATTAGAAGTACAAGTATTTGGAAATTGCGATTTAGGAACTAAAATATTTTCATTCTTTTGTACAAGATATCTACATGGGATGTCCACACCATGTCAACAAAGTTAAAACACAGGCTGTTACTCTGCACACTACTGGCTTCCCTAATTAAGAACTTTTCAGAAGGCTGAATAATCTGCAGTGCTCATTCATTTGAAGATCACAGCAGTGGAATCTGGAAGGCACCCTGCTATGTCTTTACTACCTATGATTCCATTTGTAAATTAAATTTAGATGGAGAGGTAAATAGTCTTTGTAAGAAATTAACTACGTAGTACATCATTAACATTTTAGAAGGAAGATGTATAATTTATATTTAATTAGCTAATATTTTAGAAGGAGGTATATACCTTGTATTCACTCACTTTCAATCTACTACATGCTGCGTGCCATGTCAAGCACTGGGTCTCCTCCATCGAGAGACTCTTTATATTCCTATGATTTTATAAAGCACCCTGCTGTCCCTGAATTTGTACGGGATATGATTCCCTTAAAAGGATCACTATTACCTGAATATCAATTCTCAAACTTACTGTGGATAAGAAAAACCTGGATGCACACTGAACCGACAGGTTCCCAGTCCTTGTTTCCCCAGAAATTCTGATTCAATAGGTATGTGTTAGGATACAGGGATTTTTTTTTAAACTAGTGATTTTTTAAACTGGTGATTATTAAAATCTAATTATACATCAGATCATAGTTTGAGAGACAGTGGGTAGTAGTTTTCAACTTTTTTTTGTTACAATTCCCTTGAAAGATCTTAGAAAAATCCTGGGTGTTTTAAGTTGACATCTACTTTTTGTAAGTTTAAAGAAGTTTATTTATTTGTTTAGTAGGAGGGAAGGATATTAAATATTATAAATATCAAATAGGATAACTGGAAAAAATACATCATGGCATGATTTGATGAAACAGAATTTTCTTTTTTTAAGAAAACTATTTGGGGGGGCAATTATGTATACCAAATATATGAAAAACAACAAATAAAATTTACCCCTGGGTTTTATCAAATGTATCTTGAAAATATGATAGTTCTATAAAATATTCCAATTAAATTTAATTTAGTATCACTACTATATGTTGTTTTGGCTGTTCTGAATAGAGAGCATACCAACTTGGATTAAGCTTCAAACTTATCAGAAATACTGTAAGACAGAGAAGATCTCTGAGTTTAAGTGGCCTTGATTTTTCAAACTAATATTTCAGACTATCCTTTTGTTTGACACCTAAGTCCATTTTGCATACAATACATCATAATGCAATTTCACTTCTGTAAAGTAAAAGAAGTGCTACTGTGAGTTATCAGGCAATTTTACACAAGAGTACATATGGAAGTTGAGGTTCTGGAGATGAATTTCCTTCAAACTACCTTTGTGGCACACCCCTTGGGAATTCTTTGTGCAACCCCAGAAATATTTGGATTTCCATTAGAAGAGTGCAGACTTTGAGAGTGAGCCTATACACCAAGTGGGCTAGGTTGGCCTGTTAGCTGATCTTAAGGCACCCTAATCTTTTCCTTCTTAAAAGCCAGGGCACAAGTAATTACTGTGTGAAAGACTCTTCCAAAACAGACTGCCAGCCTAGTCTAGGAAGAATCTCATCTGGCTTAATTCACTGCTGTGCTCCCAATGGCTAGTCCAGCAGCTGGTGTAGAGTAGATATTTAATAATCTACTAGAAAATTCGTTCAATTCAGAATGAATACAGTATCAAAAATTCCTAGACATTTCAATCATATCAACTACGTGCAACCAATTCCAAAGCTTCTTCAGTAACAGAAATAATATTCCTGTTTTAATGCAAAATAATGGTTGGTTTGCCATTAGTGGATTGGTTTACAGTGTCAAGACCAGAAAGACAGCCTAACCCTCAATATTAGGATAGATCAAGTGAAAATTTGTTGCCAGATTATTGTAATCATTCTTCAAATACAACTCCATTGGGCTTCCTTGGTGGCGCAGTGGTTGAGAGTCCGCCTGCCGATGCAGGGGACACGGGTTCGTGCCCCGGTCTGGGAGGATCCCACATGCCGCGGAGCGGCTGGGCCCGTGAGCCATGGCCACTGAGCTTGCACGTCCGGAGCCTGTGCTCTGTAACGGGAGAGGCCACAGCAGTGAGAGGCCCGCGTACCGCAAAAAAAAAAAAAAAAAAAAAACTCCATCAAAGTTAATTGAAATGATAACTCTGTATAAACTTACTTACTTGAAGCAAATAAAGGAAAGTCTCCCTGGAATATCAGGAAAATAAGTAACTTATAAAATCTTTAAAAAAAACTTTACTGAGGAGTGACAAATATAATTGTACACATTTAAAGTGTACAATGTGGTGATTTGATATACTTTTGTACTGTGGAATGATTACCAACATCAAGATAATTAATACATCCATCACCTAATTATAATTTTTTTAAATGAATTTTTATAATCGTCAGTGATTATGAAGTCAGAGGATCCAGCTTGATTTTCAATATTTCTAAATATTAGCTTTGTGTTCTAATATCCTTTCCACACCTACATTACAGGACTCTAGGCAAAATGTAAATGTATAATATAAACATATTATAGGAAAGAGCCAATAATCGTTTGATGTTACCATTCCAAAACAAAGGCTAAGAGCCACACGTGGCTATTTCAAATTAAATAACATTTAAAATTCAGTTCTTCTGCTGCACTAGGACCATGGAGTAACCTTGTGAATGGAAGTCACATGCTAAGCACTGCAGTCTGGGCCTTGACAAACCCTGAAACTATCATACAAGTTCAGGAATGCCTATCTTTTACTTTACATGGGAGAATAAACTATCTTATTTAAGCTACTTTTCTATAATATGAAGTATAACTAATGATGTGATATTGCTTTAAAGTGGTGTTTTCATTTCTTTTTCTTTTTCTCTTTTTTGCTTTTCGGGCAATGTAAGACATTTTCCTGAAACCACTGGAACATACTTCAGATGTTACTCATTCACTCCATAACCCTGATTCTTTTATAGGACTCTCTTTTATGACATTCATGGGAGAAAATGGGGATCTGTAACTGAGAGATATAATGAAATCAGTTAAGTGCTTGTTCAATTACCTCTTTTTTTTTTTTTTTTTTTTTCTCGGTACGCGGGCCTCTCACTCTTGTGGCCTCTCCCGTTGCGGAGCACAGGCTCCGGATGCGCAGGCTCAGTGGCCATGGCTCACGGGCCAAGCCGCTCCGCGGCATGTGGGATCTTCCCAGACTGGGGCACGAACCCATGTCCCCTGCATCGGCAGGCGGATTCTCAACCACTGTGCCACCAGGAAAGCCCCAATTACCTCTTTTAAGTTTTTGTTTTATAACCTCAGATTCTATATCATGAAGCTGTTACTAAATGGAAACCCTCCTGAAAGCCAGAAATGCCACTGTAAAACCTGCATAAATCTAGGCCACAGAGACTGATGAGAAAAGTCTTACTGATTCTTCACCTAAGCTTTAGAGAAGATGAATATATGGAGTTTGTATGTAACCTAATTGGAGTAAGCTGGTTGTCTATTTATTTCCCGGACAATGAGAAATTTTCTGGGAACCAGAACTAGAAATACTTGAAAGAGCAGGGATTTGTCCAGCCAATTCTTCTCCAGGAATGTTGATGAGGTAATTCTATAATTGGTTGTGAGTGAATCTGGGCAGAGGGAGAGGCTATTGAGGGCAGGATGCATATGCATATGTATATGTTGGGGACAGGTATGGTAGTATTGAGAATATTACTATTTCTTAATCCTTTTGGGAATTTTAAAGAAGGAAGGCTGTGGAAATAAAAAAAATAGAAGTTTGTTCAAGAATATGCATTATTCATTCAACAAGTACTGACAGAGTGTTTACCGCATGCATAGCAAAAATGATCTATTGAGTCATTTCAGTATATGTGGAGGGGTGCTTCTTGGCTGTGCCAAAATTGGCTACTAATTTCCCCTCAATATCTGCTTCCTCTTCTTCCTCAGTGTAGCAGATACTTTTGGTACCCCACTCAGAATTTCTTCACCAGCTGTTGTACCCATACCTCAGCTGCTGTGGGTGTTGACTGGACAAAGCTCACACCTGTACCCTTTTCCAGAGACTCATCTTAACATGACAAGAGCCACCTGGATAGAGATGACTGTGAAGTCCAGGCCCTGCCCCCTTGCTTCAAGGGAGGATAAATTCTGTGGTGCAATTTATGTTCCACAGCTCCCTGCGGGGTCAGGACAAGTCTAGACTTTTGAAAGCTCACCTTTTCCTGGTTTTTTCTCTTGAGTGTACTCCTCAGTAGATCACTTGCACAAGAATCCCTGTCTTGGGCTTTTCTTCTAGAGAAACGAATTTAAGATCCTCATTAATAGACCTCTATGTTGTTATCAGGCACATGGGTACTAATAATAAAAACCACATATCCCAGTCACCACTACATTTTCCTGTAATTATGTGAACAAGTTCTAGCCAATGAGATGTAAGGAGAAGTGACATAAATAACCTCTGGGTCTTGTTCTTTTTTTTTTTTTTTGGCAGTACGCGGGCCTCTCACCGCTGTGGCCTCTCCCATTGCGGAGCACAGGCTCCAGACGCGCAGGCTCAGCGGCCATGGCTCATGGGCCCAGCTGCTCCACGGCATGTGGGATCTTCCCAGACCAGGGCACGAACCCGTGTCCCCTGCATCGGCAGGCGGACTCTCAACCACTGCGCCACCAGGGAAGCCCTGGGTCTTGTTCTTAAAAGTGGAAAGGACCATGTTCTTTGTTCCTTTCATTACATATTGCTGTTTATACTAGCATGGATATGGTGGACACAGCTTCATCTTGGAAAATAAGGATGAGGACCATACCCCCAGGGAGAACAGAGTGGAGACAGAAAAGAAACCTGAGGCCTAGACAATTCACAATTAGGCAGACATCATATAAGCTCTGAACTACCTATATCTGGAATTTTCTTTGAGGAGAAAGCTTCTCTTGTTTAAGCTACTGTTACTTCTAAGATTTTTGTTATATACAAATAATCTGTCCCCAAACCTGACAACTGATCAAAACATTTTTCTTTGCTCAGATCTCAGTGGTCATATATGCATAATCGGAGATGCAAAGATGAACAAGATGTTAAATCTCTGCCACTAAGGGGCATTAGCTCCTTAAAGGAAAAGAAATTTGAGCAAAGTATGGACTTTAGTTAATTTAAAAAAAAGAAAAGAGACTAACAAGTAGACTAACATAGAACCTAGAAAGGACCCCAGATCTCTTCCTTTATTTATTCAAGTGCTGTGTCAGGGAGCAATGGTGGGAACTCTATTTAAGGCTTTCCTAGAGTGACGGCTTAAAGTCAAGGCAACTTTATTTCTCAAGACCCTCAGATTTTGTGGTGAAAAAGTTTAGGTTTGTACTGGAAAAGTATAAGATGTGCCTCTTGCTATTTTTTCCTTTTATTTGCTTCCCATAGCAACATTCAATCAGGCTCTCAACATCCAATCAAGCACCATCTCTGATGTATTTTTAACTTCCCAAAGTGATCTTGAATCTTTTTTCCTTGCTATACCTACCAGTAATACTCTAACCGTAGCCCCCATCACTTCAAACCCTAATTATTGTAAAAACCCCTTGTCTGCTTTCCACATTCCAATTTCTGTAAACATTCATATACTTGCTAGAAGATAATTCCAGAAAAACTGCTTTCAGCTTTCCATTCTTTGCTTTATACTTAGCTGCCATTTAAGTCTTAGCATCTGTTTTACCCTTCTTTACAGCCATCCCTCTCACCATCACCTACAAAACCCCATTTTCCATCAAAACTGATCTAGTCACTCTATTATGAATAGATTGTGGTTTTTTTCTTTGTTAATAACAATAGCAGTTTCTACTTTTGGCTTACCTATTTGCAGTTTGCAAGGTATTTTCTAGATCAGAGGTCAGCAAACTTTAGCCTGCAGGCCAAATCCATCTACCACCTATTTTTGCAAATAAAGTTTTATTGGAGCACAGCCACACTCATTCCTTTATGTATCGTCTGTGCCTGTCTTGCTACAACAGCAGAGTTGAGTATTTGCAATAGAGACTATATTGTCTGCAAATTCTAAAACTTTTACCATCTGGCCCTTTACAGAAAAAGTTTGCCAATCCTTGTTCTAGATCATTTTTAAATTTTTCTTATACTAGTCTTCATGAAACCCTTCTGACAGGGAAAATTTTCTCCATCACACTTTCCCTAGCCATGTGTTTATTTTTCAAAGTCTTGCTCAAATCACAGGCTCTTCGTGAGCCCTTCTAAGAACAGTCTCTTTATTGTCTTCCCTAGTCATTAGGTTAGTCTTCTTATTTTTTTCTTGGGAACCACATACAAAATTAGACTTAGAAAGAACCCTGGATAACCAGAGCTTCATATTCAACTTTTTCACTTATCCTAAACTTTGTTGAACAGCTGCTATTACTTTATTAGATCTATTCACTTTATCTTTGCATACTGCACCAACATTAGCAATTAGGGGAAGGGGAAGCTGGGACAAAGTGAGAGAGTAGCATTGACATATATACACTACCAAATATAACACATGGATGGCTAGTGGGAAGCAGCCGCATAGCACAGGGAGATCAGCTCGGTGCTTTGTGACCACCTAGAGGGGCGGGATAGGGAGGGTGGGAGGGAGGCCCAAAAGGGAGGGGATATGGGGATATATGTATACATATAACTGATTCACTTTGTTGTACAGCAGAAACTAACACAACATTGTAAAGCAAGTATACTCCAATAAAGATATTAAAAAGAATTTTAAAAAAATAGAGTACAAAAGTATGACCACCAATAGTCTTGCTGGATTGTCAATGGCCTCTATGCCTGGCACATATATTGTTTGCAATTTTAAAATTTCCTCGAGGTAATTACCATTTATATCATATCACAGACATTCAGTAATGTTTGTGAAATATGATAAATGTGTATGTTATAGCCATGACTGAAAAGGGCTCATAGTAATTCATTTTACCTAAAATAGAAAAAAAAAAGGATACGTAAGAACTCAGCATTTACCTTTATATGCCTAATTATTTTACAAATGTATATTTCAGCAGCCAACCTATTCCATATTAGTTTGATACTTTTTGGAGAAAATTTATTAGTCTCTGTCTTCCCTGAACCTGCCACCATTGATTTCAAAGAATTTTCAAAGCTTTCTTTCTTGTAAGACTTGGAAAGATAAGACAAAGCTTTTCTCAATCCAGTGATCTAAGAAACTATCCCATCATCACTTGAGCAGAATTTATTTCATCTTCTTAGTATTTAGCGAAAAAATGGCTGTTATGTTGCAGACATGTATTTTCAGGATGATTAAAAAAATCAGTAAATTGAATAGCCAATTCACACAGTTCTAGGCTTTTACTTCCAACAATTGGGTTTGTTGTTTCTGAAAAGAAAGCACTCAGAAAGACAACAATGTGGCTAATTATTGCCCTGTTCAAAAATAGTTCAATCCTTTAGAAAACACCTTCAAGTCTCAGATACGGAAAGAAGGGTAAACTTTAGTATCTGTCCTAGGTTGATTTACCACCTCAGCATGATCTCCAAGAATTATCAGAATTATGAAACTGGAAATTCTCTTTGAGGCCTATCATGGCAAGAGACACATGTTCCCACCAAAAGATTATAGAAAGAGTAACTGATATGCAGTTCTATAATTTCAATTTAACATCCGTATAAGACACTGCATCCAGACTTGAAACCTTAAAGACTTTCAATTGTATTTCAATGGATTTTTTAAAGGACTACCTTATGTAGGCGTAATTGCATTTTTTATAGCCTATAAATTACAGCTGATATTCTCAAGGGTATACTGTGGTTTCAATTAAGAGAGGTAGTTTAACAATCAAGAGACCAAGACCGTGAAACTACATTAGGTCCTTGAAACACATATGCATATGATCATTAAGATTTCTGGGTAAGATATAAAACATTTATATGGGCTTTGATTGTCCTGAACAAAGGGAGACTCCTTGGGGCATAAATGTTTAAGACTTTCTAAAATGATGCTGAGATTATTTATCCTTTGATCTAAGAATGACTTGATTTTTAAGCAATAATCACATAAAACAATAATAAATATTAAAATTATCGTCTATCATACAGATTAAAATGAACAAAAACTTATCTCTACTACACCTACAGCTGTTACTTGTTGGTCTTTTAGGCCTAACATATTATTACTGTTTACTTCTACCTGGTGACAGTGAGGGTATATTACAGGGAGAGAATAAAACAGTGTTTTGGAATACCAAAGGTCATGATGGAGGATAAGCAGTTCATAACTGGTGTTAATTTCAGATAAGAGCTGTCATAAGAAATGGAATTATTTTTTTTCATGGAAAATGACAGGAATCAGAAAATGGTATAATTTTGGCTATGCCAATGTTTTCCACAAGGCATTCTAAGAACATTAACCCCAATCACTATTTTATTCAGTAACTATTTTGTGGGTGCATTCTCACTAACAACACTATCTCACACTGACTCTGAGGGGAAATCACATCAGTGATAATAAGTCTGGGATGCAACGCATACTCTATCATCCAGAGAAGGTTGCTTAAAAGGTCTTGGAGGAAAACCCTGAGATACTTAGCTATGAAGGCATATGAGGCATACACTAAGACTAGCTACGCGAAGGGGTGTCTAAGAATCTGGTGCAGTGTCTTCCAGAACCCTGACTCGAAAGTAGAGAGACAGCAGTCTTAAATATACTTGTGGGTGTGCCCTCTGCTTAATGGAATAGGTTACAATTTAATACATAAAAGGCTCACAAGCATTTTAAGAAATCGTCCTAGTTTGTTGATAAAGTTCCAATTAAAAAGAGGCCTCTGGGCCCTTAACTTGTCATGGAAAAGAAGAGGATGGACCCAAAAGCTACAGAGAAACACTCCCAGTAAGCAGAACTGGGCCCTAATCAAAAAACTGCTGACATGTGCCCAGCTGGGTTTTAGAATTGCTATGGTTCAGTGACTGCTCTGTATCTCTCACACATTTTGGAGAGGATTATTTAACTTAGTTATTTTATTCCTGTCTGACCAGAGAATGTTGGGTGTGTAAGGGTTAGATAACAAGTCTTTCTAGCTCACAGACCTTTGGATCAAGAGGAGCCACTCCTGAGTGGTTGTACTCAAGGAACTAAGCATGAAGAACCTCATTCACACATAGGTAATGAGATCCTGGACTTGTAGCCTTATCTTGATGTCACAGTAAGACTTTGGGGGTCTTAGGAATGGGGTGAGTGTACTTTGCATGTGTAAGGGCAGGGATTACTAGGGGCCAAAGGGCAGACTCTGTTGTACTGTTATTTTGGTGATCCCACCAAAAAAACACATCTTGTGGAATTCAAGCTCTTGTGAAGTCTCCTCCCATATTAGCTCTAGACTCGGCTAATGGGCTGTTAGTAAGCATGATGCAAATAGATGCTTGATAAGTCTTCATACATTCTGAGTTGCCATATAAAATGTCTGGCCAT
Organism: Hyperoodon ampullatus; assembly: GCF_949752795.1. NCBI lineage: Eukaryota > Metazoa > Chordata > Mammalia > Artiodactyla > Ziphiidae > Hyperoodon > Hyperoodon ampullatus. The sequence goes on along the minus strand of NC_136913.1, from coordinate 27,053,088 downwards.
CCTGCTGGAGAGACAGTTGGAAAGACCACGTGGAGAAAAGGAGACCCTGAGAATTCACAGAGAGAAAGAGGCTCAGCCAATCCTGTATCCTAGTTGATTCCAGCCTCAAGTGGCTATGGGCAAAATCAGCAGAAGAACAACCAAGCTGAGTCCAGCCCACATTGCAGAATCATGTGTAAAAAAAAATGGTTGTTGTTTTAAGCCACTTAGTTTGGAGGTGTTTCCCCCCCATAATAGATAACTGAAACAATTGTCTTTGGAGCAGTTTGATAAAAGTAGAAAGATGATAAACATAAACTGGATCTTCTTCAAGAAATAGCTCTATATTCTTCAGATAGGCAGTGAAAAATGGAATTTCAGATGAAGGAACAAAGAGTAAAAGAGTAAGGAAAATTCATACTGTAATCTACAAACAGCAGACAGGATGGTGAGAACACAGCACAAAGTGCCTACGGAGACAAACACCCAAGATAAGTCTAGAATGAAAGGTTGAAGCTGGGTTGTAAAGGGACGTGTACACCAAGCAAAGTCTTCAGACTTCATACTGGGTGATAGGGCCCATTAAAGACTTTTAGGTAGAGAAATGAAATAATATCTCTGTTGTGGACATATAATTGCACAACAGTGTGGAACAGTAACTAAAATAGGAAAAATCTGGAGGCAGAGAAACCACTGCAGTCACTTGGAGAGTAGAAATTAGTATGAACAACAAAGAATGAATTCAAAAGACATTTCTAAGGGTACACTGGACAGGTCTTAGTAGCAATTAAGGCAAGGTAAAGAATGTTAAGGAAACAATGATAAGAGATAATTTTCTAGCTAGTGTTACTGGAATGATAGTGATTCTATTTATCAGAAAAAGAAAGGAAACATCTGAGGAGGAGATAGCTTTGTTGAGGTAAGTATCAAAATAGATTTTGGTACATGTTGAAGTCAGTGTGTCTTTTAGACAAATAGGAAGAGGGGACTATTAGGAAAGTGAAAATATATTTCCGGTGCTTGTGAAAATGTTTGGATTTAGTTTCTGAGTCATTAATAAGTATTTATTAAGTGAAGCTACTGGAATAAATAAGAAGGATCGGGGAGCAGTGGCTCACAAGCTGACTGCACAACAGAATCATCTGATATCTGGATTTAACAGATCTGAGGTGGTACACGGGCATCAATAGTTTTTAAAAGTTCCCCAGTTAATTCAAATATGCAGCCAAAGTTGAGAGCAACCGATGTAGAAGAATAAAGGGAGAGAGTTGAAAACAAAATTCTGGTAAACACTAGCATTTAAGGAAAATTCAAAGAAAAGGTGTTACAAGGAAATTTACTAAGTTATATATCAGAGAGCTAATAGTAGACATGATAAAGGTCAGTGTTAAAAGCAAAAGAGACCCAAAGGATCTGGCAATTCGAATTTCTTTGGCCCTTTCACGTAAAATTTTAATAGAGTAGCAATGAAGTCAGTCTTTCATCATCTCCACTCTACTCTTAAACCCTTCCAATCAGTTTTTATTTTGGTTATTGTATTTTTCAGTTGCTTAATTTCCATCTGTTTCTTTTTATAACCTATTTTTCTTTGCTGAGATTTTCCTTTTTTTCCATTGGTTTTCAGAGATTTTGTAGTTACTTGCTGAAGTATTTTTATGATCATTGTTTTAAAATCCTTGTCAGATTCATCTCATTGTTGGTATATTTCCTCATTAATGTAATTTTCCTGACTCATGGTCAGGTCAGTGAATATTTTTTTTAACTCTATCCTGAACATTTTAGTTATTATGGGGATGTGGATCCTATTTCATCATTTTTTTTTTAAATAAAGGCAATCCTCCTGTTGAAATGTAACATGTGGGCCAAGTGGATATGTATGTTCAGCTTCCTCCTCAGTCATGCTGACATCTTCCTGCCTTGTTGCCTCCAGCTCACTTCCTACTGGGCTCCACTGACACCAGAGGAGGGAAGGTCAAAAATTGGATGCCAGCTAGCCCTACCTCGCACCACTTCGTCCTGCCTTTTTGATGGTAGAAGCTTTGCTCCTCACTGATACCAGAGAAGTGGGGTGAAGACTAGCAGTGACTAGCCCTGCCTCACAGGGCCTCGTAAGATTCTCAATGCTGCCAGCTGTGGGTGGAGACTCAGGTCATCACTAGATTCCACTGACACTTCTCTTGCAGAAGAATATAATTCCTGCCTAGTTCCTCTGGGTGAAAGATGGAAGATCAGGACCCCACTCACGGGTGCTGACTCTACCATAGCATGGGGATCATATTATTGCTGCCTGCTTCCGCCAGGCAGGGGATGGAAGATTAGCTCCCTGCTAGGCCCTGCCAACATCATCTGGTGGGACAAGTGGAGCAGTATGGTCATCTCATTCCTCAAGTCCTGAGGTTCCTAGACAATCCTTCTTTCCACCTTTCACAACACTTGCTTTGCTTGTTGGCTGTGTTCTATCCAGCCTTTTCAGCTGTTAGGGGAGGATTGGGAGGAAGGCAGCTACTCCATCTTGGCAGAACCCCATTCTGTTTTAAACTGTGGCCACAGTATCTATAACAATTTATTGCACACTTATTTTCTCTGATGCAAATGATTTGAAGGTAAAAAAAATGTTTTTTAAAAGTCTTTGTAATTCTAGCATTAGCATATTACCTAGTGATCAGCAGTTATTTCTGAAATGGATGACTGAGTAAATGGATTTAACTGAGTACCTTTTGATAGATGCTTAATATGTACTTTCAATGAGAAAGAAGAACTTTTTAGTCTCTAAAGAGAAAATCAAGACTTGAACAAAGGAACTAGATACTAGATAAAATACATTCTATATGTGTAATTTGAAAAAGTATGCTTTTAGAAAGAACTTAACACACAAAAATCAAGCATACTTCTAACAATGTACACGTTGAAAATGAAATTCAAAAAGCACTATGATTTATAAACACACCAAAGAAAATGAAATAATTCTGTATAAATTCCACAAAATGTGTACAGGATTGTATGCTGAAAAATACAAAATGCTGATGAAGAAATCAAAAAAAGAAATCCTAAGTAAATGGAGAAGCCTACTGCATTCACAGATTAGGAGTTTCAACACAGTAAAGACAATAATTTTCCTCAAATTGAGCTATATAGATTTAATGCAATGCTTACCAATATTCCAGTATACTTTTTTGTAGACATAAATAAGCTTATGCTAAAATTTATATGGAGAGGAACAGGCCCTACAACAGCTAAAAGAATCTTGAAAAAGAAGGATAAAGTGGGAGGACTCATTGTACTTGATATTTAGTCCTACTATACAGCTATAGCTACACTAACCATGACAGAGTGGTACTGGCCAAGGGACAGACACATAGATCAAAGGTATAGAATACTGAATCCAGAAATAAACCCAAGCAAACATGCCCAACAGATCTTGAATAAACATGCAAAAGCAATTCTATGGAGGAAGCTAAACTTTTTAAACAAGTGGTGCTGGAGCAACTGAACATCTATCGAAAAAGCTAAACCTTTACCAAAATAAACCTTATACCTTATATAAATATTAATTCAAAGTGGATCAGAGACAAATATAAAATGTAAAGCAATAAAACTTTTGGCAAAAAAACAATAATTTTAAAAACAAGAGAAAATTTTCAGGATCTAGGACTAGGCAAAGAGTTCTTATATTTTTGTACCAAAAACACAATCTGTAAATTGAAAAAAAATAATGAATTGAACCTCATCAAAATTAAAAACTTTTGCTCTTCAAAAAAGCCTGCTAAGAGGATGAAAAGACAAACTACAGATTGGCAGAAAATATTTGCAAACCACATATCCAAGAAAGGATTAGTTCCTAGAACATACAAAGAATCCTCAAAACTCAATAGTAAGAACACAAATAATCCAGTTACAAAATGGGCAAAAGACATAAACAGATATTTCACTGACAAGTATAAAGATGGCCAATCAGCACATGAAAATCCATCATTAGCCATTAGGGAAATGTTAATTAAAACCATGAGATATCATGATACACTGATGGGTACAATGGAAAATAGTGACAATACTAAATGCTGCAAGCATGTGGAGAAACTGGGTCACTCAAATATTGCTGGTGGGAATGTAAAATGGTACAGATACTTTGGAAAACAGGTGGGCAGTTTCTTATATGATTAAACATGCAACTGTCATACAAGTCAAATTCACTCTAGGGTATTTATCCCAGAGAAATGAAAACTTATGTTCACTAAAAATGTACATGAATGTTCATAGAATATTTATTTTCAATAGCACAAAGTGGAAACAATCCAGATGTCCTTCAGTGAGTGAATGAACACTGTGGCAATGTCCATACCATGTAACACTACTTAACAACAAACAAGAATGAAAAACCCAATTCCAACTTTTTTTTTTTGTCTTTTTTGTCTTTTTTTTGGCCGCACCACACAGCATGTGAAACTTCCCTAACCAGGGATCAAACCCATACCCCCTGCAGTGGAAGCGCAGTCTTAACTGCTGGACCACGAGGGTAGTCCCTCCAACATACTTGAATTGCAAAAAATAGATATGGAGAACAGATTAGTGGTTGCTGGGGGTTTGGGATTGGGGTGGGGAGGTGGATATGGACAACAGAAGGGATCCTTGAGGTGATGGCATTGCTCTGTATCTTGAATGTGTCATTGTCAATATGCTGATTATGATTTTGTACTATAGTTTTACAAAATGTTACCAGTGAGAGAAACTGTCTAAAGGATTCATGGGATCTCTCTATATTATTTCTTGCACATGAATATGAATCTACAAAATAAACTTTTAGCCAAAAAATAGTGTGCCAAACAACTTAGTATGTTACAATTTAGGGGACATTAAATTACTTACACAAGCACCAGCTAGCTATGCATATGAAACTGCTAATAGGGCATAACTCGGAAGAGGAGGATTAAAAACTCGGGAGTCAAGAGGAAAGGAAAATTTCATTTTTTTAAAAGTAAACTTATTCTTTTAACTGGCAATAAAGGAAAAGAAAATAGTTACACAGCTCTCCTTCATTCACTTTTTCATGTAAAAATAAAATAAACATTCAAGAAGGAGAAAATTCAGTAAAAAGCCAGGTACCATGGAACAAAGAATTATGTGGTATTATTCTATCCAAAATAGCTACTTATAGATGGGAGTAGGAAAGCTCTTGTTCATTACACTGAGAGTAATCTTAGGTGTTTCCGTTATTTACACCATTGACTTGTACATATTTAGGTGTAAACACTGTACATGAAAACGCTTGTTAAAACTTTTCATTGATAAGTTAATAACCCAAAACACTTATCAGAAAGACTAGAACCTTTGAGTAGCAGCTAACATTTTCAAACAACTAGAACTCTTCGTAAGTGGATTATTTAAAAACGAATGGTGACAGTTTTGTGGTCTGATAGCTAACAACATGCCAAAATGTCAGTGACTCAACTAACAGCCCTGGGCTCCCTTCACGTCATCAGCACCAAGGCATTCTATTTAAACTGCTGTTTATAATGATTTTGAATACCGCTTTCCAAATTGGAACAGGAAGCCGGATCAACACTAGCTTTAAATCAATTGGAACACTTGAATTCCAGTGACAAAAGCATCTTTTCCTGCAGTTTATCACTTTCTCTAGAATACCACTTGACACATATAAAACTTTAAGGTGTTTGTCTTTTAGTTTCACCTTCCATTAGAATACAGACACACGAACATATGGCAAATGTCACTGTTCTTGAAATTTTGTGACCTTCATTCATTACTGCAACTATAAATTCAGAGACATTTTAACGCAGTTTCTCAGAGCATTGGATCACTGTGTATATTTAAACACATCAAAGAATTGCAACTTCAGTGCCTCAGAAATTCAGATTACTAACATAAACACAACCTTATTTTCCCATCAACAATAAATAACGAAATTAAGTGTTAGACTATGGACATTCAGCTCAATTCTAATCTCAGATAAATGAGGACATACATTTGCCTATCTTGAAGAATCACCTCCTACACATGCATCAACAATCAGAAATAATGTTTTTTAAAGAAATGCAGCAGATATGAAACTAAATCTAATAACTATTTGTCAAGTAAGAATAGCCAGTCCAAACAGTACCCTCTACCTATATTAGTATGGCAATTATTTATCAATGCACCTACAAAAACTTTACTTCTATTAAGAGTTATGTTTAAACATAAAAGGGTTGGATTCCCTTTTTTAAGGGAAAGAACAAGAGTTGGCAAAGGAACAGTGCATTTGTTCTTTTATAATTCATTCCACATTTTTCCCAAGCAGAACTTTATTTGCATTCATTTATATTTTCCAAAATGAACTCTAATTTATATGTTGTCAGCGTTAAAAAGATAAAGTTATGTTTAACTTTCATCTGGCTTTGACCTATTTTAACATCCTAACACACTTGTAGCCATAACCCTCCATAAAGGTTATTCTTATAGGTTGATGATGAGCGGGAGACACAAACCTTATGATAGAGGAGTAATAGCTGCTAATGAGAATTTCAGAAGTGGAAGTCGAATTTTGATTTGAAAAAGACACTAGGTGATTCTGAGACTCTCCAAATTGAGAATCAACTGCTTTAGATTTGGCTTTATATAAAAGTCGAAATACGGACACAAAGAAATAGATTTAAACACACCCTCTATATGCCTATACCCTGCTTTTCCAATGTTCTTATAATCTAATGACATCCACAGTCATTCACAGTCCATGAAGGGCTAAATGCTTAAACGGAGACTTTTAACTGCTAATGTGATACATGGATATTGTCTCAACGCATTATCATTAAGCAAAGTACATATATCTCTTCCAAAAGCAGACGAAGATATGTAGATGTGTGATGGGCTTCTTTGTAGATTAAGGGCACAGGCTTTGTTATTAACTTTTGCATTGGCCCTGAGAGACCCAAAATATTTTTGTATTGACTCAGCATTTTTAGTCAATAAAATGATCTGGAACATAGCCTTCGCATTCCCTAACATGGCAAGGCTGCTTTCCTCTTCCTGTGCACATACACATTACCTAAATCATCTTTGCAGATGTGTTTGAACCAGAGGTATCTGTGCTCTATCTGTCTGTGAAGGGCAATAACAAAATGTTACAACCCATTTAGCAATAAACTATGCATCCTTTCTGCAAGTCTTTGCTTACATTTTATTTGCAACATTTCACCTCCTCTATAAATTTTATTTCATAGTCTTTAGTAATTTCTGGCAACATAAGTAGATACCCAGATGGTATCTCTTTTCTCCATAAGCCAGAGATAATGTCTCAATATAAATTCCAGTGCCATCTTTTTATGGTTTAGATTCTAAATTTTAGAAAGCAGCAACACACACAAATATTGAGACCATACCTTGAGGTGAACGGGATAGCAGCAAAATTTAGGTATAAGAAAGCAACACGTGATATAATTGATTCAACAGTAACAAAATTAAGAGGATACCTGATGACACAGGCGTAAAGACCACTGTCCTGCAGTAATGTTGGCCGGAACCAAATGGAGTCCTCTTCCTTGCTCATTCTACTTCCATCAAAGGCTATTGGCTCTTCAAAGTCTCCGGGGCCAGAGCTTTTGTACCACATCAAACTGAGTCCAGCACTTTGGGCTAGGGAGTAATTGGCTCTGATATAACCATAAAAGAGTGCACATTTGATTCGAACAGGCTCTCCCACCAAAACTTGGTATTTCTTGATATCGACAGACCAATCTGTGCATCCATCAGCTGTAGTTTAAAAAGACAGAGAAAGAGAGAAAGAAAAAAACATTAGAGAAAAATGGAAGCAATTAGTTCATTCATTCATTTATTAATTCAACAATATTTATTGAGCATCTATATTGGACAAGATTCTTCTCTAGCCACAGACTATGCAGGAATGGATAAAACTCAGAAGGGCACTGAAAAGTAATTTATCCTACTAACAAACAATATATTCATTACTTAGTTTGCTTCTGCTGATATTTATTCTTAGTTTAAATCAGTGTGATGGTTATTGGCTTATGGCCTTCTCATTCTAAATCCACATGTTTGCCTGTTCTTTGAAAATGGATCTGGACCTGTGAAATAGTTTTCCTTTGCTAGCTGGCACTGATGCTTTGTTAGTAAAGTGTTCTGGAGAGAGATTTCAAAGGAAAGGGTTTGCTCCCTGGTTCCAGCATGCTTGCTTGGAAGGCTCTTGCAGTGTGCAAGGCTTTTCCAGAACGTGGCTCCTGCAGTGGGTGCTTCTCCAGGACTCAGGTCCTGCAATACACGGTAGCAGCTCGGTAATTTTTTAGCAGATTCTCAGGTGAGACACCTTCTCATGAACAGCTTTCCCAGATACCTTAGAAGGCAAGTCCCTGTCCAATTGCAGAGGGCAGACTTCCAACCAGTTCTACCGGTGTGCCACCTCAGTGACTTCTGCCATTCAGTAAGCCATGAATTTTCCCAGTAAGGTTTGGCTCTCACTCCGGGAATGGGAGGATGGGAACTTTTCTTTGGGTGCTCTCAGTTAGGGGTAATGGTGGCCATTCCTCTATTCTTTACAGTTATCTTTTGTTACAGACTGAATGTCTGTGTCCTCCTAAAATTCATATGCTGAAGGCTTAATCCTGAATGTAATGGTATTTGGAGGAGGAGCCTTTGGGAGATAATTAGGTTTATACGAGGTCATGAGGGCAGAACACTTATGAAGAGAGTAGTGCTTTTATAAGAAGAGACACCAGAGCTTGCAACCTTTCTCTTTCTCCTTCTGATTACTTATAAAGAAGATGCCACGTGAGCACACAGCTAGAAGGTGGCCGTCTATAAGCAGGAAAGAGGGCCCTCACCAGAAACCAAATCAGCCAGCAGCTTGATCTTGAATTTCTCAGCCTCCAAAACTGTAAATTTCCATTGTGTAAACCACCCAGTCTCTGGTATTTTGTTATGGCAGCCTGAGCAGACTAATACATCATTCCTTCTTACCAGCCAATCCTTCATTACTCCAATAACCTGTTACATTGAAAAAATCTTTATATAAGCTTTCTTTGTTCAACTTAGTGTATTTTTTTCTCTCTGATTGGATCCACACAGATAAAATGAGGAATAAGTGCTGTACAGCCAAACGAGGCAGAAAGAAATACAACAAAAGTGGGTCATGCTCTAGTAGTGATTCACAGCCAGAGAGGCAGGTAGATGGTTACTTTGCTCTGATTTCTGGGAGCATCAGGGGAAGTGTAAAGTAGAAACCATGGTGGGAAATGGAGCTGATGGGATGGGAACTAATTGTATTTTCTGAGTTTCCTGGAAGTACCATCTTCCAAATGGCATCTTGGCACCATTTGTATCACCTTTCCCCCCTACATACACACACACACACAGACACACACACACACACACACAGAGAACAACAGGTCACCACAGGGCAGGTACATCACCATTATTATTATCATGGAGAAGTTGTGGATCTCCTGCCTAGAGAGGGCAGTTGCTCAACCTCTAGCAACATAATCAATCTGGCATAGCTCATAGTATACAAATGCTGAGCAAAAGGGCAAAAACCAAGAAAAGAGGACCTCTAACAGCAGTAGCATCTGAGTACTGCAAGCAGGGTTTAACTCACTAGAGATTAAAAAGAGGGCAACCTGAAGGATCTGAGAACAGGAAAATTCATGTAGAATTCAAAAGAAGGAAAATGATCAAAATGAAAAGGAAGATGTATATTAGAGCAAAGAACACACATAATTATGGAATTATACAAATTTCTTATCTTAAAATATTATCTAACATCTGATGAGCACTTAATTATGTGCTGAGTTTACAAATTTTCATTCCCCTTTCACAAAAACATCCATTCAGGCTTTGGACTCATTGTTCCCTCTACATGGAACTTTTGTCACCAATCAACTGCATGGCTTCCTCCCTCCCTTCCTCCATATGTCACCTCCTCCAAGAATCCTTTTCTAACTGCCCTGCCTGCAATACCACCTTCCTATCCTAGTCACTTGATCCAGATTGTTCTTTAATATTTTTTCACAGGACTCATTGCTATCTGACGTTACATCATGTACCCCAATTTTTGCTTGCTTCCTGTCTCCCCAAAAGAACATACGCCCCTTGAGGTCAGGAACTTGGTCCTTCTAATTCACTTCTTTAACCTCAGTGCCTAGAACTGTGCCTGCTAAGCAGCTCAACACACAGTCTGACTGACGGACTGAATGAATGAATGAATTCTTGAGTAAATAAACAAAATAATGCCAAGATTTACAATTGAAGAAACGCAACACCAGCTCATATGTGGAAGTTCTGGTATTCTCATCCAGCTACATATGACCCTAGAATTCATTCTCTCTACCACCATAGTATTCTGTTTCCTAATAAAGGTGATTTAAATTTCACACCATTCTTTAATTTAGTTTACTTTTACTACCAAATTTTGGTCTAAGATTCCTAATGAAGAGCCGTATCGAGGTACTGTCTAGAGTAACTGTGCTGGAAGCTTGGTGGACATCAACAACATCCAAGTCATTACCATCACTCCTGCCAAGACTGCCACGGAGCTGGCTCACCACACTAAATAGGATGACAGAACTGGACACAAACAGAGATGTCAAGGTTACAAAATTACATGCAGTATTTATCAATACAATTTTGTACATTTGTCCCATTGCATGAAATGAATCCTCAGTGGGATTTTATTTTAAACAGTTATAGTTCTGGCAGTAAGCATGAAATTATCTTGTTTTACCATGATATGAATTATAATACAATTCTAGAATTACGTTATTGTAACTGAGGCCATCTGTCACAGAGGATATCACTGCCAGTGCAAAAGGCTGGTACACCTTCAAGGTAGCAGTATAAACAGTAAGATGAAATTATTCAAACTCTCAAAAGATTTGTAAGGTAAAGCAAAATGCTTGAAGCTAAAAGCAAAAATACTTAGCCTAGAAATTTCTAAAAAGTTAGTAACAAATTAGATCAAGAGAACAGAAGGAGAGTTGTGTTTTGGCGGATAGATAGAGATATTAATACATACTTTCAAAATATGCTTACTGAGAACAGTGTTGAAAGAAAACCATAAATATTACTGAAAATTAGACTTATTTAGTATCTATTGGGAAAAAAGTTTCAGACAGCTCTGATTCACATGCCAAGGAAAAGGCAGAGGTGAAATTAAGAAATACCAGCACCTTGGATATCAGAGACACTTTATGTTAATTTTAATATGGAAATAAAATATAGGATCTATGGCTTAGGAAGTTTTACTACCATTAGACTAAATGTATGATGTTCAAAAGTAAACTGTAAATTTATTAACATGTTAATACTTTTTTGGGGAAAGATGGCAAATAATATAAAGAACAATTCAAGATATCTTCAAATTATTTTGATAAACACATTTAAATAAATGAACATATATTTTTTCAATAATTAAAGCATTTTATTAAATAAGTGAGGAGTGCTATTTTTTTCCTTTGTTAACATTTCACCACATTAGCACACATTCTCACTCTGCATGTATCACAATTTTTCCCTAAATGATATGAAAATAAATTAAAATAGAGATATAATGACATTTCACTCCTAAAATACTTCAGTATGCATCTCCTTTGAATAAAGACATTTTTCTTATATAGCTGCAAAGCATGTTTTTCTTAATCTTGTCCAGCGGGACATCTCAAATCTTAAAAGAAAATGTGATAACTTAAAACCTAACTCTTGATGACAAGAATTGCCAATTATATGTTCAGTTTTTCCTTACTTCAGTATATAAGCTCTGTTGGCTTGGAAACAGTCATTCCAAGCCAACATATTTCCATATTTCTAGACACTGTTAATTCTATTATGTAAGTTACCAGGTAACCTTTATTATTTTTAAATTATCATTGGGTAATTCTGCAGAACAATAGTATTTAATCGGTTTTTCTGTCTTTCAGAATAAAATATCCTTCTGTAAGCCTCTCTCAGAAAGTTAGCTATTGGTATTCTCTTTCCCTGATGAGAAGATTCCATGTAAATACTCTAGTTCGATGTCTCCTATACAGCACATACTCCTTCAGAGTCAATGGGACTTTATAAAGCCATGAAGTTGCACTGGGGAGTGGGAGTAGGAAGCACCATATTCATTTATTTTTGTTACCACCCATAATATTGTAGATTATATGAAGATGGTGATGGAATTAAGATTCAGAACTAATTCCTTTACAAGTAGTTCATATTGAGGTACTATTTCATGGACAAAGGCTACATAGCTCGGATAACATAAATATATTCAAATGAGGGACTTCCCTGGCGGTCCAGTGGTTAAGACTTCTGCTTCCAATGCAGGGGCCTTGGGTTCAATTCCTGGTCGGGGAACTAAGATCTCACATGCAGCGCGGTGTGGCCAAATTAAAATAAATTAATTAATTAATTAATTAAAATGAGATTAGGGAAAGCATTGTTAATTAGGTCACTATTACTACATATATAAGAGTGCAAAATATGTCATGGTAACAAGCTTGAAAGTTTCATTCTTTACAAAAAAAAGTTTAATCATAGAGCTCATATATAATGCACCCTAATATGAAAATGTATGACTTTACTTATAAAAAGGCAAATTATACTACTCTTGAAGTATCTACTTGAGTAGGTACATTGGAATAATTAAGGCATCTGTGATAGTGTAATAGAGGTCCCCCCATCCTCTTTTTTTTTTTTTTTTTTTGCGGTACGCGGGCCTCTCACTGTTGTGTCCTCTCCCATTGCGGAGCACAGGCTCTCACGGGCCCATGACTCACGGGCCCAGCCGCTCCACGGCACGTGGGATCCTCCCGGACCGGGGCACGAACCCGTGTCCCCTGCATCGGCAGGCGGACTCTCAACAACTGCGCCACCAGGGAAGCCCCCCCCATCCTCTTTACTAAACAGATCTATCCATTCTTCAGCAACTTTGGGTAATGCCTGCTAACAGTTCACAATTGTCTCCTTCTCTTGAAAATAACCCTTGATTGACAAGAACCATCTTGGTGGGAAGTTTACATCCCCTTGGGTCTGCCTACTGCCAATAAGGCTATTCCTTTGCCTCAAGTAGAGACAACTGTACAGTGCAGTTCGTGTTCCAGAGCTCCTCTGTGTGTGGACCAGGCCGAGCTTAGAGGTTAACTGTGACCTCCTCACTCAGCTCTCTCCCCTTTCCTGCCCTGCCTTCCTCCCTCCCTCCCTCCCTTCCTTTTAAGTTTTCCCTGAAGAGCACTCCCTCTATCAATGGAGTGCATCAAAAATCCTGTCTTAGGCTCTGTTGTAGGAAATCTGATCTAACACAGATTTATATATTCATGTAGCAAGAACTACCTTCATTCCACTTTCTGTCCTAGGGGCTGGAGACATGAAAACATACAAGACACAGCCCTTGTTTTCAAGGAGCTCACACTGTAATCCAAGAGACAGACAGAAACTGAAGCACAATGGAAATGCAATGATAAAGAAATGCATAGGGCTAGTCAAGAATATGTTCCATGAAGAAAAAACATTTGAGAAGTCTGTCAGAAGTTAGCCATTCAAAGAATTGGCAGACAGATATTTAATTTGGAGGTGAACACAAAAGCAAAGGCACAGAAATAAGAGATAGCAGAGTTTTGCAGGAACTACAAATGGCTTTGTGGTGTAGAAACAAGTTTAGAGCAGGAAATAGCAAGAGACGGAGGGAAAGAAGTGGGCAAAGACGGACTGTGGAGGTATTTTTATAAGATGTAAAAAATGTTTGGCTTCATTGTGAAAGCGATGGGGAAATATCACAGACTTTCAGTCAGGGAGATGATGGAGACAGCCTAATATTTTCAGATATGCTATGCTGACTGAAATTTTAGGTAGACATATAAGGTAGAAGGCTTTAGCCAGGAAAGTGATGTTAGTGAAGGTCTAAAGTTGGGCAGTGGTAGTAGAGAAGGAGTAACGGGGAAGATTTAGGAGGGAAAATTGGCAGGAATAGGTGAACAACTGAATACAAGCATCAAGGAAGAGGAATGATGTTAGTTTACTCTGCAAGTCAAATCTTTTGTCACAGACTGAAATATCTTTCACATTCAACAAGAAAATCAACCATTCATGTCAAAGGGTGGGCTCTGTGAAAAGTTTTTCTAATTTCTTCATTTAAAATCTTTTAGGCAATGAAAATGTAATGAATTTTTTTAACTTTTTATTTTATATTGGAGTACAGTTGATTAACAATGTTGTGATAGTTTCAGGTACACAGCAAAGGGACTCAGCCATACATATACATGTATCCATTCTCCCCCAAACTCCCCTCACATCCAGGCTGCCACATAACATTGAGCAGAGTTCCCTGTGCTATACAGTAGGTCCCTGTTGGTTATCCACTTTAAACACAGCAGTGTGTACATGTAATGAATTTTTTAAATGACTCACAGATAGACCTGAATGTGTGCATATATATATACATATATTCATATTCATATTTTTTTAAACTTGCAATGATTAAAAATAAATATCTGGCATATTGGCATCATTTGTCTCTGCCCCTAGTGTGCTTGGAAAAGCCAAACTTGAGACATGACCGTGGCTAGGGAGTGTAGGCCATGCACATCAGCTATCATAGACATGGAACAAAAAGGCTGAGGCTAGATTTCAATGAGGTGGATTCTGCTCTTTGTCTGCACTAGCTGCTACTCTTTCCACATATGAACTTGATAAATGAAAACTGGTGATGCTGGAATCCTTCCAAGGAGGAAGCAGAGGTGCTCCCAAATTATCAGCAGCAATGATTACAGCAAAATATGACATAAGTTAATGTTTATAGTATATGTTGGTTCACACAACACTTTGTCTTCATGTCTACTTTCTGGATTATGTTTATCTGATGTGGAATATTGCCAGATTCTTGCCTTTAAAGATATATACAATGTGACAATTTTGGAAGAGCTCTTTCAAATATTTTGGAGAGATCTGTGTGGGTGGTAAGAACTGAGGTTAACTCAAGAGACTCTGCCAATTATCAGGAATCCAGTTTCTGGAATACCCTTTATCTGACAAACCCTGGAAGTTATCATCTGCCATGCTCTCAATGTAGGTCATCTCCAGGTGGGTGCAGGCCTTGCTCAGGTGTTATCAAATTTCTTCTAAGATATGGTTCCCTCTTTATCAAGAGACAGGTGATGCCAAGGCAAATAGGATCCTGGTAGTATAGTTACCCCTCCATCATACCTTAGCCTCCACATTCTAGCAGGTATCCTAGATACTAATACACAAAACCCCATGCATTACATAACACACACTTGGTAAGGATTTATTCTTAAAAGTGTTTGTATTCTTATGATAAAAAAAGGGGGGGACTTCCCTGGTGGCACAGTGGTTAAGAATCCGCCCACCAATGCAGGGGACATGGGTTTGATCCCTGGTCTGGGAAGATCCCACATCCTGTGGAGCAACTAAGCCTGTGCACCACAACTACTGAGCCTGCACTCTAGAGCCCAAGAGCCACAACTACTGAGCCTGCGTGCAGCAACGACTGAAGCCCGCGGGCCTAGAGCCCCTGCTCCGTGACAAAAGAATCCACCGCAATGAGAAGCCCACGCACTGCAAGGAAGAGTAGCCCCTGCTCGCCGCACTAGAGAAAGCCCACGTGCAGCAACAAAGACCCAACACTGCCAAAAATTAAAAAATAAAATAAAATAAAGGAAACAACAGGAGTAGTAGTTTCATAGTTTCATAACCTATCCTTTTGTTTAGTTTCTTTTCTCAGTTGAGATCATAATTCTATGAAAAGTTACATCATGACATTTTACTGAACATTTTATAATAACTACATAACAGTCCATAATAGTGTTACATATAATTTACTTAGCCCTTCTGCTGTTAGCCTACCTTAAGTTTTTCCCCTAGATTTGACTATTATAAATAATTCTGTGATAAAATAGCTTTATATACAATGTTCCACAACCATCCCCTCAAAAAAAGTGTAATTTCATCAGGAAATAATTCCAGAAGTAAAATTCCTGGATCAAATAATACATTTTCAAAGGCTGTATACAAAATTTTAAAGAGATTTTCAAAAACTGTCTCATAACCTCCTTTCACAATAGCCACCTAAATAAGTGCACTTTTTACTTCATGTGCTAAGACTGTATTAACTCTTATGCACTATTTCTTAAACTGAGCACCAAGTATAGTTTGCAAACTTTGGTGCCTTAAATTACAAAAATATAGCGTCATCAGAAACATCACTCATGGAAGTCCTAACCATGGCAATCAGAGAAGACAAAGAAATAAAAGGAATACAAATTGGAAAAGAAGAAGTAAAACTGTCACTGTTTGCAGATGACATGACACTATACATGGAGAATCCTAAAGATGCTACCAGAAAACTACTAGAGCTAATCAATAAATTTGGTAACGTTGCAGGATACAAAATTAATGCACAGAAATCGCTTGCATTCCTATACACTAACAATGAAAAATCAGAAAGAGAAATTAAGGAAACAACCCCATTCACCATTACAACAAAAAGAATAAAATACCTAGGAATAAACCTACCTAAGGAGGTGAAAGATCTGTACTCAGAAAACTATAAGACACTGATGAAAGGTGGAGAGATATACCATGTTCTTGGATTGGAAGAATCAATACTGTGAAAATGTCTATACTACCCAAAGCAATCTACAGATTCAATGCAATCCCTATCAAATTACAAATGGCATTTTTTTTACAGAACTAGAACAAAAAAAATCTTAAAATTTTTATGGAGACACAAAAGACCCTGAATAGCCAAAGCAGTTTTGAGGGAAATAAACGGAGCTGGAGGAATCAGACTCCCTGACTTCAGAGAATACTACAGAGCTACAGTAATCAAGACAATATGGTGCTGGCAGAAAAACAGAAATATAGATCAATGGAACAGGATAGAAAGCCCAGAGATAAACCCACGCACCTATGGTCAACTAATCTATGACAAAGGAGACAAGGATATACAATGGAGAAAAGACAGTCTCGTCAATAAGTGGTGCTGGGAAAACTGGACAGCTACATGTAAAAGAATGAAATTAGAACACTCCTTAACACCATACACAAAAATAAACTCAAAATGGATTAAAGACCTAAATGTAAGGCCAGACACTATAAAACTCTTAGAGGAAAACATAAGAAGAACACTCTTTGACATAAATCACAGCAAGATCTTTTTTGACCCAACTCCTAGAATAATGGAAATAAAAACAAAAATAAACAAATGGGACCTAATGAAACTTAAAAGCTTCTGACAGCAAAGGAAACCATAAACAAGACGAAAAGACAACCCTCAGAAGGGGAGAAAATATGTGCAAATGAAGAAATGGGCAAAGGATTAATCTCCAAAATATATAAACAGCTCATGCAGCTCAATATCAAAAAAACAAACAACCCAATCAAAAAATGGGCAGAAGACTTAAATAGACATTTCTCCAAAGAACACATACAGATGGCCAAGAGGCACATGAAAAGCTGCTCAACATCACTAATTATTAAAGAAATGCAAATTGAAACTACAATGAGGTATCACCTCACACCGGTTAGAATGGGCATCATCAGAAAATCTACAAACAACAAATGTTGGAGACGGTGTGGAGAAAAGGGAACCCTATTGCCCTGTTGGTGGGAATGTAAATTGATACAGCCACTATGGAGAACAGTATGGAGGTTCCTTAAAAAACTAAAAACAGAATTACCATATGACCCAGCAATCCCACTACTGGGCATATACCCTGAGAAAACCATAATTCAAAAAAACACATGCACCCCAATGTTCATTGCAGCACTATTTACAATAGCCAGGTCATGGAAGCAACCTAAATGCCCATCGACAGGCAAATGGATAAAGAAGATGTGGTACATATATATACAATGGAATATTACTCAGCCATAAAAAGGAATGAAATAGGGTCATTTGTAGAGACATGGATGGACCTAGAGACTGTCATACAGGGTGGAATAAGTCAGAAAGAGAAAAACAAATATCGTATATTAACGCATATATGTGGAATCTAGAAAAATGGTACAGATGAACCGGTTTGCAGGGCAGAAATAGAGACACAGATGTAGACAACAAACATATGGACACCAAGGGGGGAAAGCTGGGGGCTGGTGGTGGTGGTGGGATGAATTGGGAGACTGGAATTGACATATATACACTAATATGTATAAAACAGATAACTAATAAGAACCTGCTGTATTAAAAAAATAAATAAAATAAAAATTTAAAAAGTACAATCCACAATAGTATCCAAATACCATATTTATTTTAATAAAAAAAAGAAACATCACTTATCTGATAACTGAATGGCAATGTTGTCACAGCCATTATGTATCAACTCTGAATCTCTGACTGAATTCATCACACACAAGTTTGCTCTATTTCAAGCTATTTTATTCACTATTATAATTGGATCCATTCACTTCTGTATACATTTTCAATGAAAGATTTGGTTAACTTCACTTTTGTATCTCTATAAAACCCTCTAGTTTGGCCATGAAACGGATAAGGGTATGTGCATACAGATAGGTCAAAAAGTGTTGCCAGCTTCAGGCATTTTATACCTTTGGGACACTTGTTGGACACTGTATTAAATATGAACTTGATGAGCGACAAACCAAAGAGAGATCAAATTTAATCTGTTTCCTGTTTTAGAGGCACCTCACAGGAAACACCTGTTGGATGGCAGGACACCCACCCTGCAAACTGATCCTTAAGAGAGTAACAAGGTTTAAAGTGCATACTTACTTTCATTTTGTTTTAGAGTATATAGCAGAATAAAATTCTATTTTTTTTTTTTTGTGGTATGCAGGCCTCTTACTGTTGTGGCCTCTCCCATTGCGGAGCACAGGCTCCGGACGTGCAGGCTTAGCGGCCATGGCTCACGGGCCCAGCCGCTCCGCAGCATGTGGGATCTTCCCAGACCGGGGCACGAACCCGCGTCCCCTGCATCGGCAGGCGGACTCTCAACCACTGCGCCACCAGGGAAGCCCTAAAATTCTATTTTTTAAGCTTACAAGTAATAAAAGTCTTTAAATTTTAGAGCAATTCCAAGTGGGCTATTGTTTGCAGCAATGAAGACACAAAACTACACATAACACAAGGCAGAATGGAGAGATTCCATGAGTAAAGACAGCATTGCTGAGGAAACACAGAGCAAGAAGTTTTGTTCTATCTCAACCCAGAACTATTTTCTGTTTTTCAAGTAAATTAATGGAGGAGAAATATATAACTGGGAAGAGCAAAAAGAATATAAGAAAGAGATGGAATTTTAACCGTATCTCAATTCAAAACTTGATAATTGTGAAGAGAAAATTCCAAGTCCATGGGATATCCCAGTTAGATAGTACAGTAAAGGGTAATGTTCTAAAACAATGGGATGGGGTGAAGAGAAAAGCATAACCAGGTAAAAATGAGATCAGAAAAATGGGATGGACAAGACACCAGGCCAAGAAAACTGAACTTAGCTCAGTAGTTTACCAATTTTAGTGTGCATCAGCATTAACTGGAGGAGTTGTCAAAAGACAGATTATTTGGCTTCACCATCAGAGCTTCCGATTCAGAAGGTGTTGGTTGGCACCTAAGAATTTGCATTTCTAAAAAGCCCCGGGATGACCCTTTTGAGAACCACTGCTCTAGTCAATGGAGCAAGTGGAAAAAGTTCGTGAAAGAAGTGGTATTTGATCTACATTTTAGGAAGATCACTCTAGTGGCAATATCAAGGTTGGATTGGAAGGAGGCAGCCAAAAACAGGGAGATCACTTAGAAAGCTCTTACAATAGTAGAGATGAAGTAAGAAGTGGGGGAGATTGTAGAGGTAGAATCTACAGGATGGGGAGACTGATCAGACAGGACAGATGGAGGAAAAGAGTAGTCAAGGATGACGTTGAGGTTTCAACCCAGGATTCCTGAGAGGATTGTGACATCATTAAAGGAAATAAGGAGCAGAAGCAGGTCGAGGTGGCAGATGACAAGTGTGGCTGGGGTAGAAGACCCATTTGTTATCTTATAGCACGTTTTCTGCATTTATCACAGGTGTTTATACAGCAGAACGTATTGCTTGCATTGTCTAGTCTGTGCAATGAAAGCACTGCTGTGTATCTTTTTCATATTGTGAGTTCTGCTGGGCATTAGAGTCCCCTAGAGTTAGAGACAGATTCAAGGGAAATGGGAATGAAGTCTGCTGTGTTTGTTTTCATGCATTTGTTTTCATATGAATAATATCACAGAGATTAATTGTCTATTTGATTAACTTCTTGCAGAGATTGTGGGTGAAAATTAAACACACACAGTTTGTGTATTGCTCCTTCAAGTGAATTTCTAAGTGAGAATTTTAAAAAAGGTTAGAGCCATTTTTTTTTACTGATGCTGAGTCTATTTTTATCACTGTAGAAGTCTCATGAAAATACATAATATGCTATATACATATTAGCTTTACACACAACTATTTGGGTATTCATCTGCATTTACACGTGCAATCATATATCTATTATGACGGGAATCTACTGACATACTGTATTTTGTTCAGGGTATTATAAGCAAGTATCTATGTACCTCCTGCGTGATCTTTGTTTCTCATCTTTGTCATGTGTGTAAAAACAACAGTTCCATTTTATTTGGGGAGAACTCCTTCATTTACATAGTATTTTCATAAACAGTATCAGACTGCAGCAAGAAAAAAAGTGGTAATAAATTCAGAAAAAAATCATGGGGAATTTTTTGTATTTTTTCATGTGTACTTAAAGAGCCAGGAACAGAAAAAAATCAAGTATAGAAGGTTTCCTTAACCTTAAACTCTGCTTTTCAAAGGTTTTGTTGACATGCTCTCAGATATTCTTTAAATAATCAAAGCAAGTAGAAATCCATGTTTAGACAGTAGAAAATTACATTGATTCAGATTTTGTCATTTTTGGCTTTGTTTTCCCCTGTCTTTGAGAGTGCAGCCTCTGGGTATGGGCTGATAAATTTGAAATGATGCACTTATGTGAAAAACTGTACTGGACAGTTGTTAATATGGACATCCACTAAATTCAAAGCAAATTTAAATAGTTTCAGTGTTGCTTAGCAATTAAAAGATCCAAGTGCTGGCTTAAGTGAGATTATCTTCAGTCTCTTTATTGATACTGATTAAACTCAAAACTAGAGGAATCTTCTGGCCTAGCAGGTGCTACTTCATGATAATGTTTATCACAGTTAGTTATTATTATTTACGTAAAAGTTTAAATTCTCAAGGAATGGCAGTTTGCTTTTTATTTGGTTAACTAGTAAATACTTTTAAAGAGGAACATGTAGCATATAACTTTTCATGGTTCCTCCAGCTCAATATCCCTTCTTTGGCTGCGGTACCAAAAAGCCGTAGCTAGGTTCCTTCATGTACCTCTCAAAGGTTAAAAACCTAGACCCTTAGCAGTCACACCATTGAGCCTTTCCTTTAATATGTTTCAAAGAGAAAATATCTGAATTTTGGGGGGAAGGAATGGTTCAACCGTATTTAGTGTGAGCCACCTGTGGAGGGAGGTGTTCACTGATTCACTCTTTATTGCAACAAATATTTATGCAGAAATCTCAGGCACTGCTGGGGCTGGAATAAAGCATTTGGTAACCTTGCTGCATATCACATTAAGCAGGGTTCCCTTCCTTTGTTCTAAACTTGTAGTTTATATTGTTCCCACTGTATTGTCATGGGCAAGATGGGACATTTATCTCAAACCTTACTTTATTTTTTCAATCTAGTATTCATGGATATTTTCAAAGCTAAACAAGGCACTGTTGTGGATCCCTTGTAGTGATCATTCATTAATGTGTTTTTAAAAATATTTTATTGTTCCCTAGTTTTCAAAGGCAAGTTCTTGTCTTTGTATTTGACAGCAAGGGTCACACTGGCCTATACAAAGACCCACTTGAGTACCATGCAATTATCAGAAATAAATATGTACTGTGAAATCCATCAAGCCTGTGCATTCTCTTTATTTCCATTACTGTACCATGAAATAGTCAATCACATTATTCTTTTATTCTATAAATTGGAAAATACTGAATAATTCAACAGCTCTGAAATTTCAGAACTTCATTCAATGGAGGAGCCATAGTCCCTGATCTCTATTTTAATATGCTGCCAGTTATTGCAAGTCATAATAGTACAATACAGGGCCCGGGATGAATATCACTCACTGAGTTGTTTCCCTGAATGGCTTCGGGGTATGAAGTAAACTATATTACATCACTGTCCTCATAATGAGATCGTTCTGCTGGATAAACAAGCTCCCTGCAGGCCCTACCTGCTGATAGGACCCAGTGAACCAAATATTTAACACTTCACAGAGGCTCCTCCCTGCCATCCTTCAATATTGCATGCATCATTTTCAAGAGTAAATTTGATGCAAAGAAGTAGAAAATTGAGCTACTGACTCCTGGGTCCATTGCTACAACCTGGCTTAGTAACAAAGCTTCAATTCAATTTCTGGGTCCTGTGAGATAATAAAAGTTTCAAAGTTCCCAATAAGATTGTTGAAATCTAAATTCTTGTTCTATCTGACCAATTTACACATGGCATTCAGTGAAACCAGTCCGCCCAAGGAAATCACTGAAACAAAGCATGGAGTTAATGCAGTGTTAGTTCATTTGCTTGAAACAGTCACTGAAAAAACTGACTCAGGCAGAAAATGGAAACTTTTTATTCCAGTGTTTAAAAGATGACACCATTGCCTCAAAAACACATCTTCTACCATTAGGATGAGGGCTCATGCACGAGAAAAACAACACAGCTTAGAAATAATACTTTGAGTTTTCACATGTGAGGATGTTAGAACACCAAGTTTGGCTGAGTTGTATGTGTGTGCAGTGTGTGTGTGTTGCTTTCCCCCCTAAGTTCAGTGTCATAATTTTAATAACCTTACTGTCTCATAGTTTCCTTTCATAAACTGCACAACAGAATGATGCTAAAGCATGTCCTTTTAGTCAGTAAGTCATGTACATCACTCTCATAATGGAAGTACAATGCTGTAAGTCCTTTAACACAATCATGAAAAGAGCACTATGAGAGTGTTAGCTTTTTCTAGGGGAGTCAGAAAAGGACTTCACGGGGGCATGTAATAGACGGGGCTTTGAGATTCATCATAAATTCAATGATGGCAACTCTAAGAAGAGAAAAAAGGCAGGCTAACAATGTGAGTAGTGAAATAGTGGGGTTATTTGAAAAGAAGTTTGGTTTGGCTACACTACAGAGTTTGTAGTCCCAGGACAGGCAGTGATGGAGGAAGTGGTGGAAGAGGAAGGGCAATTTGTTTATTTATCTATCCTCATGCCCAGACCAGCCATGACCAATTAGTGCGAAGATGACCTTTTAATCAAGGGCTGTCAATTCCTAGGCAGGCAAATAACCCATGTCTTGGTTTCTTCAGAAAAAAATGAACCAGTCCAATCAAATTCCTCCTTTCTGAAGAGAAACAAAGTGCTTAAGACAGATTTAGGCCAGAGAAGCTGTGATGATCACATGTAATTCAAAGTTAAAACAGAAAAGCAACTATGAATAAATAGAGAAGGCTAGTCCTAGAAGGTAAGAGTGGCGACAATGCACAAAAAGAAGCTTAGAAAAAGCAGAGAGACAAAGAGACCCATTAAGGAAAGGACCAGAGACCGAACAAAGTCCCTAGGACTTAATTCTTGACTTCTTTTTAGTTCTGAACCTAAATCCCACGCATCTTTATAATAAAACGCTTTTTGAAATAATTGGAAAGGGTTTTGAACTTTGCACGTAGAGTCTCATTAAAATATTTTCATAATTGGAACTGTACTACAAGAAGCAGGATTTCATTTTCTGCCTTATCCATTAATATAATATTATATGAATTGTTCTTTAAATATTATTTGTAAAGGTTATTGTCTGCATATATATTCATTCCATAAATGTATATTATTAGATATTTAATTTGTTTTTTCATTTTAATATACAGCACTGTGATCAATATCATTTTATATACATTTTGTTTGAATTTCTGATTTTGCCTTCAGATTGAATATCTAAATCATGATTACTGGGTCAAAAAATATCATATGTTTTGCCAAATTGCTTCTGTAGAGTTTGTGTCTATTTATATTCCTGTATGCAGTGCATGAGAGTATCCATTTCACACCTTCCTAGCTATATGTACTTATTTCTGTATCACTGCATTCTCCGACATTCAGTGCCCATTCTATTCTTTCCATACCTACTTATAAATCCACAATCAGTGGTGGTCCTGATGAAGTTTTCTCCACTATATGTATCTTTGTACCTTTTCCCTTCAACTTCCAGGTATACAGTGATGACTCTGAATTTACATATCTATCTGTGCTCCTCTTTGGTGACTTTCAAAACTGTCATCCATTTATTAAATTTGGTAAGCCCTAAATGCAATGAGTTTTTATTACGGCAGTTGCTGACAGGAGGAGAGCTTGATTATTTGTGTATTATCTTACCTTATGTGTGCCACCTCAACCTGACAGGTCATAAGTGGCGAACTCTTCTAATACAATTAACCTTTATTGCTAATGAAAACATTTTGATAGCTATCAGGTTTCATTAGTATACATTGATAAACAATTTTAAATCTTTAAAGTTACCCATTGACACAAGAATAAAAAATTTTTAAAAGGTTCCCACATTCCCCTTTTCCTGAGAATTTTCATATAACGGATAAAACTAAAATCTAACAAAAAGTCGAATGTTAAAAAAGAAATCAATTCTAGGACTTCCCTGGTGGCGCAGTGGTTAAGAATCCACATGCCAATGCAGGGGACGCGAGTTCGATCCCTGGTTTGGAAAGATGCTGCGGAGTCACTAAGCCAGTGTGCCACAACTACTGAGCCTGAGCTCTAGAGCCCGTGAGCCACAACTACTGAGCCCTCACACCATAACTACTGAAGCACGTGCACCTAGAGCCTGTGCTCCACAACAAGAGAAGCCCGTGCGCTGCAAAAAAGAGTAGCCCCTGCTCGCCACAACCAGAGAAAGCCCGCATGCAGCAACGAAGACCCAATGCAGCCAAAAATAAATAAATATTTTAAAAAATCAATTCTATTTCAAGAAAGGTAAATTAAAATCATAATCAAAAAAATTTTAGACATTCATTCACAGAAAGAGAGACAAGATATAACAATTATAAATATATATGCACCCAACATAGGAGCACCTCAATACATAAGGCAACTGCTAACAGGTATAAAAGAGGAAATCGACAGTAACACAATAATAGTGGGGGACTTTAACACCTCACTGACACCAATGGACAGATCATCCAAAATGAAAATAAATAAGGAAACACAAGCTTTAAATGACAATAAACCAGAGAGATTTAATTGATATTTATAGGACATTCCATCCAAAAACAGCAGATTACTTTCTTCTAAAGTGCGCACGGAACATTCTTCAGGATAGATCACATCTTCTGTCACAAATCAAGCCTCAGTAAATTTAAGAAAACTGAAATCATATCAAGCATCTTTTCTGACCACAACACTATGAGATTAGAAATTAATTATAGGGGAAAAAACGTAAAAAACACAAACACATGGAGGATAGACAATACGTTACTAAATAACCAGGAGATCACTGAAGAAATCAAAGAGGAAATCAAAAAATACCTAAAGACAAATGACAATGAAAAAACGATGATCCAAAACCTATGGGAAGCAGCAAAAGCAGTTCTAAGAGGGAAGTTTATAGCTATTCAAGCCTACCTCAAGAAACAAGATAAATCTCAAATAAACAATCCAATCTTACACCTAAAGGAACTAGAGAAAGAAGAAAAAACAAAACCCAAAGTTAGCAGAAGGAAAGAAATCATAAAGATCAGAGCAGAAATAACTGAAATAGAAACAAAGAAAACAATAGTAAAGATCAATAAAATTAAAAGCTGGTTCTTTGAGAAGACAAACAAAATTGATAAACCATTAGCCAGACTCATCAAGAAAAAAGAGGGAGAGGACTCAAATCAATAAATTAGAACTGAAAAAGAAGAAGTTACAACAGACACAGCAGAAATACAAAGCATCCTAAGAGACTACTGCAAGCAGCTCTATGCCAATAAAATGGACAACCTGGAAGAAATGGACAAATTCTTAGAAAGGTATGACTTTCTAAGACTAAACCAGGAAGAAATAGAAAATATGAACAGACCAATCACAAGTAATGAAATTGAAACTGTGATTAAAAATCTTCCAACAAACAAAAGTCTGGGACCAGATGGCTTCACAGGTGAATTCTATCAAACATGTAGGGAGGAGCTAACACCCATCCTTCTCAAACTCTTCCAAAAAATTGTGGAGGAAGGAACACTCCCAAACTCATTCTATGAGGCCACCATCACCCTGATACCAAAACCAGACAAAGATACTACAAAAAAACAAAATTACAGACCAGTATCACTGATGAACATAGATGCAAAAATCCTCAACAAAATACTAGCAAACAGAATCCAACAACACATTAAAAGGATCATACACCATGATCAAGTGGGATTTATCCCAGGGATGCAAGGATTCTTCAATATATGCAAATCAATCAATGTGATACACCATATTAACATACTGAAGAATAAAAACCATATGATCATCTCAATAGATGCAGAAAAAGCTTTTGACAAAATTCAACACCCATTGGGTTTCCCTGGTGGTGCAGTGGTTGAGAGTCCGCCTGCCGATGCGGGGGACGCGGGTTCGTGCCCCGGTCTGGGAAGATCCCACATGCCGCGGAGCGGCTGGGCCCGTGAGCCATGGCTGCTGGGCCTGCGCGTCCAGAGCCTGTGCTCCGCAACGGGAGAGGCCACAGCAGTGAGAAGCCCACGTAATGCAAAAAAAAAAAAAAAAAAAAAAAAAAAAATTCAACACCCATTTATGATAAAAACCCTGCAGAAAGTAGGCATAGAGGGAACCTACCTCAACATAATAAAGTCCATATATGACAAACCCACAGCAAACATCATACTCAATAGTGAAAAACTGAAAGCATTTCCTCTAAGACAGGAACGAGACAAGGATGTGCACTCTCGCCACTATTATTCAACATAGTTTTGGAATTCCTAGCCATGGCAATCAGAGAAGAAAAAGATATAAAAGGAACTCAAATTGGAAAAGAAGAAGTAAAACTGTCACTGTTTGCAGATGACATGATACTATACATAGAGAATCCTAAAGATGCTACCAGAAAACTACTAGAGCTAATCAATGAATTTGGTAAAGTTGCAGGATACAAAATTAATGCACAGAAATCTCTTGCATTGCTATACACTAATGATGAAAAATCTGAAAGAGAAATTAAGGAAACACTCCCATTTACCACTGCAACAAAAAGAATAAAATACCTAGGAATAAACCTACCTAGGGAGACAAAAGACCTATATGCAGAAAACTATAAGACACTGATGAAAGAAATTAAAGAGGATACCAACAGATGGAGAGATATACCATGTTCTTGGATTGGAAGAATCAACATTGTGAAGATGACTCTATGACCCAAAGCAATCTACAGATTCAATGCAATCCCTATCAAATTACCAATGGCATTTTTTTTACAGAACTAGAACAAAAAATCTTAAAATTTGTATGGAGACACAAAAGACCCCGAATAGCCAAAGCAGTCTTGAGGGAAAAAAACGGATCTGGAGGAATCAGACTCCCTGACTTCAGACTATACTATAAAGCTACAGTAATCAAGATAATATGGTATTGGCACAAAAACAGAAACATAGATCAATGGAACAAGATAGACAGCCCAGAGATAAATCCATGCACCTATGGTCTATTAATTTATGACAAAGGAGGCAAGGATATACAGTGGAGAAAAGACAGTCTCTTCAATAAGTGGTGCTGGGAAAACTGGACAGCTACATGTAAAAGAATGAAATTAGAACACTCCCTAATACCATACACAAAAATAAACTCAAAATGGATGAGAGACCTAAATGTAAGACCGGACAGTATAAAACTCTTAGAGGAAAACATAAGAAGAACACTCTTTGACATAAATCACAGCAAGATCTTTTTTGACCCAACTCCTAGAATAATGGAAATAAAAACAAAAATAAACAAATGGGACCTAATGAAACTTAAAAGTTTTTGCACAGCAAAGGAAATCATAAACAAGACGAAAAGACAACCCTCAGAAGGGGAGAAAATATTTGCAAACAAATCAACGGACAAAGGATTAATCTCCAAAATATATAAACAGCTCATGCCGCTCAATATTCAAAAGACAAACAACTCAATCCAAAAATGGGCAGAAGACCTAAATAGACATTTCTCCAAAGAAGACATACAGATGGCCAAGAAGCACATGAAAAGCTGATCAACATCACTAATTATTAGAGAAATGCAAATCAAAACTACAATGAGGTATCACTTCACACCGGTTAGAATGGGCTTCATCAGAAAATCTACAAACAACAAATGCTGGAGAGGGTGTGGAGAAAACGGAACCCTCTTGCACTGTTGGTGGGAATGTAAACTGATACAGCCACTATGGATAACACTATGGAGGTTCCTCAAAAAACTAAAAATAGAATTACCATATGATCCAGCAATCCCATTACTGGGTATATACCCAGAGAAAACCACAATTCAAAAAGACACATGCACCCCAATGTTCAACGCAGCACTATTTACAATAGCCAGATCATGGAAGCAACCTAAATGCCCATCAACAGACGAATGGATAAAGAAGGTGTGGTACATATATACAATGGAATATTACTCAGCCATAAAAAGGAACAAAATTGGGTCATTTGTTGAGACGTGGATGGATCATACACTGTATGACTCTGTATGACTTCACACTGTCATACAGAGTGAAGTAAGTCAGAAAGAGAAAAATATTGTATATTAACGCATATATGTGGAACCTAGAAAAATGGTACAGATGAACCGGTTTTCAGGGAAGAAATTGAAACACAGATGTAGAGAACAAACGTATGGACACCAAGGGGGGAAAGCCGTGGGGGGGGAGGGGGTGGTGGTGTGATGAATTGGGCGATTGGGATTGACATGTATACACTGATGCGTGTAAAATTGATGACTAATAAGAACCTGCTGTATAAAAAAAAATGAAATAACATTCAAAAATTTTTTTAAAAATTTAAAAATCAAGTTATCACTGTACAATAATGGCAAGGTATTCATGAATTAATGTAAGTTAAACATAGATTTGTATCTTAAACTGTGAAATCCACACACACATATGCAGCAATTCATTACTTATTCTTTTGAATTTCACCACAGGAAAAATCATATATACGTACACACATACATATACATATACATATACATATATATATATATATATATATATAGGGGGAGAGAGAGACAGAGAGAGAGAGAGAGAATATGTAATATTCCATATCAAATTCTACAGCTTTGCTTAAACAATTCAGAACGAGAAGAGAATTATGGCAAAACCATGATGAATATATTTGCTATTTGGTTTCCTCCTCATGGCTTCTAGCCTCAGACCAGTCAAACATGTGCAACAAAAACAGACAAATGAGTAAATTCATGCATTACCTTTCTCTTTCAACTTCAAGTCCCTACGGTTGAAATCTGCTTTGTGTTAAGTTCAGCAGTGCCTTCATTCCTATTTTTTTCCCCTTAGAATTAACCTGAAAACTTTTGTATGCATCCACTTCTGTTCCTTTCTTGTTGAGGGCAACTCAGAAAGATAGAAGAACAGGGCCTTGTTTTGTGTGCCAGGGATTTGGATTCATGGTCTATTCAAACAGGCTCTGATTTGTTCTGACAGGAAGGGAGCAGTAATTCCCCAGAGCTATCTGAGGGTTCCACTCCCAGCTCCCTTGTATCCCTGCACACTCTGATTACTGGCATGCAGTGTAAGGGTATCAGCATTAACAAGTTCACTGAGTTTGGGTAAAAATGGGGCCAGTCTGAGAGTGTATTATAAACAAGGTCTGCAAATCCTTGGCTCCATCATGAGAAGCTCACGACTATGGAACTTTAAACAGTTTTGGTAATTCATGTCCACTAATGGCCTCTCATTAAGGCACAACCCTTTAAATAAACTGACAATTCGTTTTGTGAAGTGTAAACAAGAAGATAGTTCTTTAATGGGCTGTTTAGTCCTAAAGACCTTAGACATTCTGTTCAGTCCAAACAGTCACATATATTAATCGTTTGTTTATTTCACATTCACTTAAACACATACATACCTTCTACTGCAATTTTGAATTGACCCTCTTATTAAACTGTATTTTTAAAAAGCTAAAGAAATGGGGATAAATCATATTTTTAAAAGATAACTATTAGTAACAATATCAATTTTATCTCCATGAAAACTTGTTTGTACATTCTCCTAAAAGAGACAAACTATACAACTATAAGAGACAAACTATACTTTCAAAACCTGGTTCTGTGACACAGATTCTCTAAGCATATAATGAATGCCGTAAAATTCCCATTTTAGCATGCCTGCCTAGATATTCAATAAGATTATGATGTATATCCAAATTATTTTCTCTGATATATAAGCATGATTGTATGCTCTATTCTCCTTCTATATTGTGGAAAGTCCTTAATACACTTGTATTCTACCTCCACAGTTCTAATTTGCTCATTGACTATTATAAAACGTAAATGAACAAGTGCCAAATTAAGTAACAGAAAATAAAAATATCAACAACCCCAAATAAATGCAACACTTTGGGGTCAAGCCAACTAAGACTGACTGATTTTAAGGGAAGATATTCTTTGCATATTAGCATTAATGATATGTCACATGTCCGAAAAACTGCATGGTATTTCACTTCTAATTAAAGAGCTTTGACTTACAGACACATATTAATTCATGGTTATTTAAATATCTCTAAATAAGTGAAAACTATGCAGCTTAGACTCCATTAAATACACTTTTAAACAATCGGTAGGAACAGAGTTCTACAATAGAGAAAATGAAGCCAAAATCTGGTTCTTTGAAAAAAATCAAAAAAATTGGTAACACTCTAGCAAGACTAACCAAGAAACAGAGTTTAATAAAAATTGCAGTGTAATAATTATCAGGACTGCTGTGTATTTTATAAACAGGTACATGTACCTGTAGAGTAACTGAGACTCTAGTCCCTGAGAACAAAGTATACTTTTTCAGTGCTTAAGTCAATGTTACATAATACATTTATAATTAAAAATTATAAATGTATATATTCATATAAAATAAATATTATATTCACACTCATTTTACGGTTCTGTTACAAAGGATCTACGGGAGTCGAAACAAAACAAGGCACCGTAATTCTTTCCTTGTCTCTTACCCCCTTCTGCTTCTGAGAATGCTCATTTAAAGATGGAACTGTAAGGTAGATAGCTAGTGGGAAGCAGCTGCATAGCACAGGGAGATCAGCTGGGTGCTTTGTGACCACCTGGAGGGGTGGGATAGGGAGGGAGATGCAAGAGGGAGGAGATATGGGAACAGATGTATATGTATAACTGGTTCACTTTGTTATAAAGCAGAAGCTAATACACCATTGTGAAGGAATTATACTCCAATAAAGTTGTAAAAAAAAAAAAAAGATGGAACTGTAACCAATTCAGTCTTCAGTCTGCAACCACAGATGGGTTCACAACTCTTTTAAAAGAATAGTAAAAGGTGTATTACTTACAAAAAATTCAAGTACACAAAAATGCTAACATAGATATTCCAGAGACTATGGGGAGAATATGCCCCCATCCCAGAAGGTCTTAAAAGAAGAAAATTCTGATTCTTGTCTCTATTAAAATCGTAGTAAGTTTAGGAAAATTAGGCATGCTTTTGATATAGTATATTTTGGGGCCAATTTGTCTTGAGAGCGACAACACAAAGTAATATAACATACTATAAGCACTACAATAGCATGAGCAAAGGATAAAAAGGAAATTTTATCATTTTCATTATAGAATGTGTAAATGTGCATCTAAAGTAAACTTAACCCATATGTTATTAATTACTTTAAAAGATATTAGAAAATCTAAACAGCATATTTTCTGACTCTTCCATAATTGGGAGGCTAGAATATATGAGAACATGTTTAATTTGGAAATCTATAACTTTTAAAAAGAAGAGCACACTGTTTTAACTTTGCTTTATTGGGAGGGTGGGGGGAGAGAGAAGGAGAGAGAGGGAGAGGGAGAGGGAGAGAGAGAATGGATAATGAATAAGATTATAAATAAAAGGGAATTAACTGGTGAGCCAATTCCAGGGTAGTTTTAACAAAGGCCAAGTACTTACAGCCTGGACTACCTCTTATTCCCTCCTCCTCTAGTGTCTTTTCTATCCCTTGCCTAATAGTGATGGGAGGATGTGATAAGGAGACTTAATGCCTTCTTACTTCAGGTGAAGCCACAAACATGACTTATCCCTGTAAAATAAGCCTATGATTTGAATAGGGATTATGTTATTTCAATTCTGTACTTTGCACAGCATGCCTGAATATATTGAAGGACAATCAGAGTCAAAGCAGCAAAATATTTTAGAAATAATCAAGCTGTGTGATCTGGATTCTTCCCTCCTGAGAGAATACTTTCACCATCCTTACTGAGAATTATGTTAAAGACAACTGAGACACAAACACTTCTGCTTCATCCTCTTCATGGTAACTGAGTATTGACTGGTTTGCTATGGATGCTTTCCCAGTCTATGTTTACTAAAATTACTTTATTTGGGGGAATATAAGAGAGCTAATAACATTCATAACAACTGTATGATATTCAATGCCTCCTTCCAGATGCATAAAGAATAAAATATAATTTCTGTCCTCAATGAGCTGCTCCTTCTTTAATGGGAGGGACCAACACATAAATGAATAACTGTAATATAATATGAATAATTACTAATGGTGATATGATATGAACAGAATATTTTGGGACCACTGATAACAGAGGAAAGGTCACTGGCCTCTAATCTTACCTAAGCACCTGGTAGAGATATTAAAATTTCCAAACTGATAATAAATTATTCATCAGCAAAAGATTCTCTTAATAGCCATTCAATCTCTTGGTAACTGATATTTGATTTATATTAACATAAGACTTGGACTCTATGTAATGTAGTTATTTTTGGAGACAAGTGAATCTGGGTTATATTTCTGACTGCTCTAACTATTGAACCTGTTGGACATTGCATGGAACAGATTTGGAAACAGGTAACTCCACAATTTAAATGTTAATGAAGGGAAACGGAACATGGATTGTTTTCTAGAAACTCATGCAGATGGGAAAAGGTTCTACCTCTAATAACCAATAATAAGGAAGTTAAAACCATGATGAGGATGATAATAATGATGATGGTGGTGGTGATGTTTTTGCCTATTAGTAACTTAAAAAAGGACACTCAGTGAAATAGAGATAAAAAAATGGCACATTCATATACTGAGGAGATAATTACCTACCTATTTATATCATAAAATAAATTCATTCTTTCACTCACTCAACAAATATTTAATGAATACCCATTAGAACAACAACAATAGTAACTAATACGTACTGAAAACCTATACTGTGACAAACAGTAGGCTAATAACTATATATGAATAATTTAATTTAATCCTTAGAAAACCTTGTATGTTAGGTATTATTATTGTTATGCCCATTTTACACTTGTATCCAAGGACAGCAGTTAATACATGTCAGAGCCAGGACACAAACCCAGACAGTCTGAATTTCTATAATTCAAAGTGCCAGGCAGTATGTTTAGAAGGGCATATATACAGTGATAAGCAAAACAGACACAATAGCGACCTTCCTGGGGTTATATTTAGTTGTGAAGAGAGAGATTTATCAAGTTAACCAACAAATGCATATTTAGTCATATTACACACTGCAAAAAGGGCACCAAAGAAAGGAACAGTACTATGTGGGGAAAGAATAGCTACTTTAGATTGGGGAGCTGGGGAAGACCTCTCTAAAACTGGAACGTTAAAATTTACCCCCAAAGGATAAGAAGAAACCAGATATGGAAAGTGCAGGGAGAAGAGCCTTCCAAACAGATGAAACAGCACATATTAGAGAGTTTGCTTGCTCGGCAGGGCTGAGAGTGAGAGAGTTACAGAGAAGTGGGCAGCATTTAGATCATATTTCAAAATGTGGATTTTATTCTAAGTGCTGTGGAAGTCACTGCAATGAAGCAGAAGAGACAAAACTTAATCATGCTAAAAGGGAAGAAAATGGGGGTGTGGAAGAGGGAGAAAGTTGTAAACCACGTTTTTAATCTGAGCAACAGGGTGGGTAATGGCACCATTTACTGAGTTGAGGAGGTCTGAAGGAAGGACATGTCTCCAAGGAAGATCAAGAATTTAGCCTAGGACATGCAATTGGTTGCACCTCTTCTGGAAAGTTAGAAAAAAGCATTTGTAAAGAGGCTGGAAGGTTATCTTTTGGCCTACAATTTGTCCCCAATAAATAACTCAAACACCGAAAATGCTATCTGCACACAGATGGTTGTAGTTAAAATGTCAAAGCAATCTGAAAGGCAATCGTGGGGAATCATGGAGTGACATGCATTTACAGCCTTTAAAACCATACTTAGGAAGGCCCATTTCGAGTTGGAAAAAAATTGGGGGTACTTCAATGAAATAAAGATTCATTTACATATTATAATATATTTTATATTTATTAAGTATATATTTTACCTATTTATACTGCTTTATTCCAACTACAAAAATTAGCTGTGTACATGGAGTAAGAATGGTAGTTGTAGTACCATACACACACAGATATGCAGACATACATACATAAACTAGGATGATGGGACATTAAGGGTGATGTTTTTCAACTTTGCTAAAATCTTTTAATTCTCTGATTGTGCTTATATGTGTGTGTGTGTGTGTGTGTACACATGCACACACACACACATACATATCCTATTGCAGGGCATTCTCTTTGGAGTGAGCACTATCCATTTTGGTACATTTTTTGGCCTTCCTCCAGGCTATCATCTTCTAGTGGCAATCCTGTTAAGTCAAAGGGTAATTGTACTTTCAACGGACAGACAGTTTGAAAAATCAAGAAGTCTTAATTCTTAATTTAATGTCTATATCTTGGCATGTAGCAAAAGGATGAAGGACTAAACTGCACAACTGGACTGGAAACCTCATCATCCTCCCACTCTGTTCTCTCACCTACACTCTAGTAAATTAGGTTAGGATGTTGTTCACTCACTCTTATCTACGCCACCAAAGTCTGCCAAATTCGAGTTTTATCCTCAGTTAACTCTTGAAACCTCATGCCAGTTTTGACCATGTGTTCTTCATTTCTGTTTCCTCTAACATATGGTAAAATAAATTACCCCAGAATTTAAATCCCAAGTAGAATGAATTGGGACAAAGAGTAAAAAATAAGGAAAGTTGCTGTAATAATTACAAATCTCCCCCAAAGCAATGAAGTCTAGGTCTCAAGAATTATGTCTTAAGAACTTCAAACTCTCTGTTAAAATCTGTGCCAATAAGAATATATACTAAATACCTAAGAGAAGAATTAAACCTAAATTATAAATAACTGTGGCTTAAAGAAACATTTATTTTATAGTATATCAAATGTTTTATACTGCTTCTGCCCAAAATGTGACGATAAAGTCAGGGTATGAAAAATCTTAATGAACACTTTTTATTCAAACCGATTCATTTTCACTCAAAATTTACTGATTATTCAGTACAGAAACAGTAGAAATCATTTTTTAAATGAGCTCAGAAAGTATGGTATCATTTGGGAAAACGAA
Organism: Hyperoodon ampullatus; assembly: GCF_949752795.1. NCBI lineage: Eukaryota > Metazoa > Chordata > Mammalia > Artiodactyla > Ziphiidae > Hyperoodon > Hyperoodon ampullatus. Next base: position 27,017,404 of record NC_136913.1, on the reverse strand, counting down.
ACTTCAAATAGAATTCACTACTAGAAGGTGGATATGAGCTCTGCTTTTTGTTAGAAATAGAAAAGGCTTACACCATAAGCCCTTTGAAGAGCTGCCAAATTAGGGTCAAAGAAGTCTGAGCCTAGAGCTGACAGCAAAGGAAATCCAATTTGAGTCTGACAAAGAGAAGCTGAGGTCTGATATGTGTAAACTTATGGGATGGAGGATGGAGAAGGGGAGAAGCAAATTATTTTATATTTACCATCAGTATATTGCAAATGGTGTTATGACATCAAGTAACTCCTGTGTTTGCATTCCTGCATTTATTAAGCCTCATGGAAGAACTTTAAGATGGCATCGGTACCATGACCAGCATAGTTTAATAAAAATAGACCATTTGCAAACCTGACATCTACTTATGCTATATTTTATAATAGGAAGGAAACCCAAAGAGCACCTCTGGAATTATGCCCACATGTGTTTATTATCTCTTCTTAAAATAGCCCATAAATGCTAATAGCTTCTCTGTGGGAGAATGTTATTACAATTAGAGTACTTGATTGGAAACAGGGTACATAGATTTAGGAACAACTTAATTTTCCAAAAGAAATAACTTTGGCTTTGTTTTATTTGATTACTTAAGTCAAGTAAAGCTTATAGTGATGCCTAATTAGTAAAAAATCAAATATCAGGGGGTCAGAGTAGACCCCAGCCTATGTGAGTTTACTGAACAATGTTCTGTAAAATGAATTAAAACTTCAAGGGCATTATTGGGATTTAAAACTAAAGCACCACACAGGGGAACATGAAGGTAATGCGATCTTAATTCTTGGTGTAAAGTTTTAACCTTCTTTTCTTTTTGACTTCAAAATTAGTTCAAGCTGTCTTTCTTTACCTAACAGCATTCATTTTTGAATAAAAATGTTTTTTTAAATAAAAGTGTCACGCAAGAAAAATTCTTAGGGCAGTTACATGCAGTTTTTCTGTCACTTGCCCTAAGTCACGTGTACTTAATATTACTAAAAGAGAATTTTTCCCCTAAATTTGCTCTTCTGCATAAAGTGCTCTCATTGACAAGTGACATAGGACACAAGGACTATTCCAAAATTGACCCTCAAATGATCTGGGAAAACCCCAGTTCAAGGACTGAATTTAAATGCTGAGTATAATAAAGGCTTTCACAAGTGCTGTCAAAGGAATTTCTGTTCTATTAAAACAACTGAAGGATACATTGCTTTCTGGAAATATTTCTATCCTTTTCCGTCACCATTAAGCATACTGCTCTCAAAATAAATTCCCCCAGGACTAATTTTCCTTATAAAAATTACAGCTGGAGAAGTTATAACAACATTTTATAAAATAAACCATGAAGCTCTCTGCAAAGGAATAGTAAGTCAGCATTCTAGCAGTGAAAACTTGGCAGCAAAAAACGCATCCCCTGAGGAATTGTGTGAGAAATTTTGATGGGATTAAAACATGCTGCATGACATATGGTATGTATTTTTAACACATATAATAGGAGAAATAAATTGGAAGAAGCATCTAAGCATTAATCCCCTAACTCCCATATCTCGTCCCATCCATTAGGGATTTATCTCTTTCAGTTTGTCACAGTAATGTAAGCATGGAAGCATCTTTCCTACCTTCTGGAATTCAACTTTAGAAAGGGAGATAAAATGTCACTATTATTTATCTGCATCATTTAAGATGCTGTTTTTGTACAGAACAGAGAGATGTAAATAGATGCAGCAACCTCAATGTACAGGCTAATGAACTCAGTTTTACTAATATTTCTTATCAGTGCTAGTATCTTTCTATGCACTCAATTGATGTAGTGCATTGGGGCAGACTTTGCTAAAAAAAAGAGTAACTTCTAAATACACTAACAATATAACTAGATAAATGGCCAAAACTTTCAGAAACATACTATGCTTGCTCTCCTAAAAGGAGGGAAATTTTTTAAAAAGGTGTTTTGCTCTCTATTTTGTTCAAAGTATTTCTGTAAGCAGTTCAGATTTTATATGTTGCAAACATGTAACTTTGTATCTTCTGAATTTACTATTCTCACATTTCATTCAATTAATAACTTATACTAGTGGGAGGAGGTAAGGAAACAGGACAATTCCCCCATACCTATCATTATGAGGACAACATACCCCATATATAAACATAGAGCAGATTCATTTTACATGTGTGGACATGAAGTCATTCAACCTCTCTAAGGCCTCAAAAAGGGAATTGAAAAAGTACCCATCTCACAGGGTTGTTTTCAGGATTAAAGGCGTTAAACTAGGCGAATACTTAGCATAATATCTAGCATATTATAAAAGTTGCCAATAAATGTTAACTATTATCACCATAACACATCACCACCACCACTACCATCATCATCATCTGTACAAACAAGGCCTTATGGGAACTGAGTGCCATTGAAGAGAGGTTACCACCGGATAAATGGCTGAGTGTTCAGCATGCAGAAGTGCTGGAGACCAAACTATCAGATTACTTATCATAGTGCTACAATGTCAGCATTATCTCCATTGTACAGATGGAAAAACTGAGGCTTTAGAATGAAAGGGTTGGGTGGAATTTAGTGAAATCAGCAACTGACATACCTTCCTCTCTGATGCTGAGTCTTACATAGGAGGCTGTGTATTGCCCTTTATATTCACTACTAGAAACCTTAAAATAATATTTAGAAAAGCACTCACAACAAAATGGTTGTCCCTTTTAGTTGATTTATTTGCATCATTTTGCCCTTGATATTATTGTTGTTTACTATTTAATCACATGCGGTTTTAATTTAAGCAGCCAGAAATCATTTGTGAAAAGGGGGAAAGAATAAATTAATTCATTAGTTAATCAAGTAATATATATATATTTTAATAAATTTATTTATTTTTGGCTGCATTGGGTCTTCATTGCTGCGCACGGGCTTTCTCTGGTCGCGGTGAGCGGGGGCTACTCTTCGTTGCAGTGCGCAGGCTTCTCATTGCGGTGGCTTCTCTTGTTGTGGAGCACGGGCTCTAGGTGCGTGGGCTCAGTAGTTGATGGCTCTCGGGCTCTAGAGCGCAGGCTCAGTAGTTGTGGCGTATGGTTAGTGCTTAGTTGTTCTGCGGCATGTGGGATCTTCCCGGACCAGGGATCGAACCTGTGTCCCCTGCACTGGCAGGCAGATTCTTAACCACTGCGCCACCAGGGAAGCCCCAATCAAATAATACATTTTTATTTTTATTTTATTTATTTATTTGTTTGCAGTACGCGGGCCTCTCACTGCCGTGGCCTCTCCCGTTGCGGAGCACAGGCTCCAGACGCACAGGCTGAGCGGCCATGGCTCACGGGCCCAGCCGCTCCGCGGCATGTGGGATCTTCCCGGACCGGGGCACGAACCCGTGTCCCCTGCATCGGCAGGCAAACTCCCAACCACTGCGCCACCAGGGAAGGCCCAAATAATACATTTTTAAAGGAAGATTATGCTGGCCTATAAAGTAAAATGTAGGAAGCATTTAAAGGAGAAGAGACCATGAAAATAATTAAAAGATTATTTGAGAAATTTTAGCAGGTTGATATGAAAGTAGGTAGGCTGGGAGTCGTGTGAGACCCTTCAAAGGTGATGAATTTGTTTTTGGAACATTGTGGGAGCTTAATAAAAGTTTGGTGAAGAAAGGAGGGGAAGGAGGGATGATTCAGTTAGGTGATCAAATGGGTCAGGAAGAAGGATAAAAAATATTCAAAATAATTGTATTTCTCCTCCTAAACAACAAGGGAAATATAGAATTCTGCTCCCAACTAAGAAAACTGGAACTGAAGAAAATAGCCTTAGAAGAGCAAATATTATGAGTGTTCCTTAATACACAAACACACACACAAATATCTTAGTTATTGAAAACTCAAAAGGTTAACTTCACTTCTTAAGAAAAGCAGTGTTCTAACAATAAAAGCACCTCCGAGGGACTTCCCTGGTGGCGCAGTGGTTAAGAATCTGCCTGTCAATGCAAGGGACACAGGTTCGAGCCCTGGTCCAGGAAGATCCCACATGCCGTGGAGCAACTAAGCCCATGAGTCACAACTACTGAGCCTGCTCTCCAGAGGCCGTGAGCCACAACTACTGAGCCCACGTGCCACACCTACTAAAGCCCATGCGCTTTAGGGCCTGTGCTTCACAACAAAAGAAGCCACAGCAATGAGAAGCACGTGCACCGCAACGAAGAGTAGCCCCCGCTCACCACTAGAGAAAGCCCAAATGAAGCAACGAAGACCCAACACAGCCAAAAGTAAATAAATAAATTTATTTTAAAAAAAAGCACCTCCGATAATTTTTTATCTAATGACATAATCTCAGAGGGCATTAGGGTCTTGCTTTTAAAAAGCTGACATCCATTGTAAGAAATAAAATTAAAGATAGATTGAACTAGGAAATTATAATACTTTTATTATTATTCTCAGTATGAGGGTAAAAACTGAAAAGCAGCCAAGTCAGACATATATCAACAGATACACTTTAATTTTTAAGAACAATTCCTAGTTTCAGGCTTTTCCCTCAGACATGATATTTTCAATTAAAATATCAGTTGCATCTTTTGTGGTTTCACAGCAGCATAAGCTCTTGACTCCTGTCACTGTCGAACTACCAACATCAATCTTATATTTATTTCAAGGTGACTTTGGAATATTTCATCTGTCTTATATATGATTTTCTGTCTCCCATTCAAGTGTTTTGACTTGTCCCCAGCCTCATCATACTAATCCGTATAAATGCATACACCTAGAACTGAAACATTTCCTTTTTCCATTAATATCTCGTAACTCTCCTATAGTTCTAAAACACTTAAAACGTGTTCTCTCGCTCTTTCTCTCTCCCCTCTCTCTCTCTCTCTCACACACACACACACGCACACACGTATACACAGGCACCAAAACACCTGTACATGTATATTCCATTTTGCAATGTACGTGATAATTGTTTCATATAAGATGTCTCTTAGTAGAATATCATATCCACAAATATAAATTGTAAACTTGAAATTGTTGCTTGAAAAGATTAAGTTTTGAAAGATGGTGGTGGCATTTGTTCTATTTACTGGTTTAAGAGAGGATTAAGAGAGGACTCCTGTATCTTTTCCCAGGAAATATATCCAATGTAAGCAGCTATTCTTTGTTCAGATTCATTTAAGTTTTTGGTTCTTTAGTTATTGAATTTCTTTTCCTACAGCGTCTCTGGGTTCACGGTAAACTCTAGAGAAGTACTCATGGGTCTACCTCCCTGTTTCTACCCTTTTATATCCAGCCTAAGTGCAATGATACAGTTGACCCTTGAATAACATAGGTCTGAACTGTGCAGGTACATTTACATGCAGAATTTTTAAAATAGTAAATACTACAGTACTATGCAATCCATGTTGGTTGAATCCCGGGATGTGGAACCTTGGATATGGAAGGCCAACTATAACTTATATGCAATTTTTGACTGTGCTCAAAGGGCTGGTGCCCCTAACCCCCTTCCTCCCACTGTTCAAGGGTCAACTGCATTTTCCCATTAGGTGAGATTTTTATCATCCTACCTTTTAAACTGCTCACTAAATACAAGCCCAACTGCCTTATATCAAAACATTACTGTGATTTTTCATTGATATCATAGAATCAATAGGTTCTTTTCACCCATTTACCTTCCATTTTTCAGGTTTCCTAAATAATTGACCTCCCACCCCAAATCCATAGTTTCACTTTTAATCCCTGATAAAGGTCCTAGTTGTGCTCAACTGGATTTTTTAATCATCCCTTTCCTGATCTCCTGACTGAACCCAACTACTGTAAGTGATATGAAATGATGTGCCCAAATGATGTGTGATGATCTCCAATTTTACCAAACACTTTAATTACTTAACACCATAGATTCTATTGTCTTTGAGTATTAGGATCCAGTCAATCCTCTTGTTGCTCTCAGTTTCCTCATGTGTAAAATGGAAATAATAATACCAATCTCATGGGGTTGTGGTCCTGATTGAATGAGGAGTTTACGTAAAATGCTTGTACTGGTTCCTGCCACACAGTAAACACCACATGTATTAGCTGCTATTATTATTATCTTCTTACCATTAGTTATTCTGGGCTTCCTTAACAAGTTTCCATAGACAACTAGCTTTCATTGTCATGCCTGTACCTTCTTTTGCTTTAATCTGTCTCCTGTCTTTTGTCACCCATATCTTAACTCTTTCCACGCAGTATGTTTCTGTTACTATTGCATTACTTCAGACTATTTACAATCTGCTTGCTTAGATCACTATCCATTTTAGAATATAATACCCAGAAAATTTTTGAAATCTCACTACCTCATCAGCTAACATGACTGTTTTTAATCATAAGGGCAATATTTTCCTCTTATCAATCTCTTCATATAATTCACACTTTTCTATATTTCTATAATTGGGTTTATCCACTTTTATAAACATTAGATAATTCATAACCATCTTAGACATGTTAGTTCACATTCTTGTTGCTTTTCAGAGAAGTAAGCTCTCTTGGATGATGGATAATGATGGTCATTGTTTTTTAATTAAATTAAAATTAAATTAAAATTAAATTAAATAAAATAATTAAATTATGATTTTGGACTATAAAATATAGTACATTTCTGTTGATTACAGGGCATTTTAACCTGAAATGTTACAGGACATAAGAAAGTATTTACTAGATCCGTAAAAAACTACATTCATCCCAAAGTAAGGGTCTGCAAAATGACTTACAAAAGAGGTAGTGAATATAAGGAGATAATCAATATACACAATGAAATAAGTTTCTTCTTGGCACATGAATAATTTAATATTATTTCTATTTTAAAAACTCACTGGTTTATAACAAAGTGAATCAGCTATACATATACATATATCCCCCAAATTCACTTTGTTATAAAGCAGAAACTAGCACACCATTATAAAGCGATTATACTCCAATAAAGATTTGTGATGAATTGGGAGATTGGTATTGACATGTATACACTGATGTGTATATGATGGATGACTAATAAGAACCTGCTGTAAAAAAAAATACGTAAAATTAAATTAGAAAAAAGACCCAACACAGCCATAAATAAATAAGTAAATAAAAATTAAAAGAAAAAAAACTCACTGGATTTTCCAACTTGAATATTGGGATTGAAATAAAAACATATCAAAATCATGAAAGCTTCAGTATGGCACTGGATAATTTTTAAATGATGTAAGATTTTATAATCTAAAACCTTGTCTAATATTGGATAGAAATACACATCAAGTGCATCAAGTATGGAAATTCGTTTAATAAAAAGTTTTATTTCCCTTTATGACCTGGCTACTAAGAAACTCAAAGAGAAATCTGGTGCTCAACTACAGAAAACACATTAGCATTCCTGTACACTATTTATGCTTCTTTATGTATACGTGTTTAAAAGAATCCATTCTCAAATCATTCCAGAGTCACCAAAGACCTACTTGACCTGTTCCACCCCCACCCCATCTCTTTCATCTTCTAGCATTTCCGCTCAACCCATATCACTCTCTGCTGTTCCTTAGACACAAAACATGCTTTCATCGCAGGACTTTGCATTTGCTGTGTCCTACCTATAATTCTCTTCTCTCCATAAGGCTACATGACTCGCCTCTTCACTTTTTAAAATTTTCTTAAAAGTCATCCTATCTCATACAGATAGCTAACAGGCACATGAAAATATGCTTAAAATCATTAATTATTAGAGAAATGAAAATCAAAACTACAATGAGGTACCACCTCACACAAGTCAGAATGGCCATCATTAAAAAGTCTACAAAATAACAAATAATAAATGCTGGAGAGGGTGTGGGAATGTAAGTTGGTACAGCCACTATGGAAAATAGTATGGAGGTTCCTCAAAAAAACTAAAAACAGAGCTACCATATGATCCAGCAATCCCACCCCTGGGCATATATCTAGATAAAAACTATAATTGAAAAAGATACATGCACCCCTATGTTCATAGCAGCATTATTCACAATAGCCAAGACATGGAAACAACCTAGATGTCCATCAACAGATGAATGGGTAAAGGAGATGTGGTACATGCACACTCCTCAGCCATAAAAAAGAATGAAATAATGCCATTTGCAGCAACATGGATGGAACTAGAGATAATTATACTAAGTGAAGTAAGTCAGACAGAGAAAGACATATACCATATGAAACCAAATATATGTGCAATCTAAAATATGACACAAATGAACCTATCTACAAAACAGAAACAGACTCACAGACATAGAGAACAGACTTGTGGTTGCCAAGGGGGAGGGTAGGTGGGGGAGGGAAGGATTGGAAGTTTGGGATTAGCAGATGCAAACTATTCTATAGAGAATGGATAAATAACAAGTTCCTACAGGAAACTATGTTCAATATCCTGTGATGGACCATGGTAGAGAGGAATATGAAAAAGAATGTATGTATACGTATAGGCGGGTCACTTTGCTGTGCAGCAGAAATTAACACAACACTGTAAATTAACTATACTTCAATAAAAAAAAGTGGGCATGTTAAAAAAAAAGTCATCCTATCACAGGTGTCATCTGTGACTTCCTCTAATACAACATACAATCTATATCCATGTAGGTATATATGGATATGAATATAGGTACATTATATGGAATATAAATTTATCTGCCCCATCTCCATATGTACACTGTACTGTTATCTTGTATACATTATTTTTCTTCATACAATTATCACTACCTAAACTATAAGCTCCATTAGAGTTAGGATTTTCTTTTGTATTTGTTGGTTTCTTTGCTCTACTCTATTAGCAGTGCCTTAAACTTAGAAGACACTCACTAAACATTTGTGGAATGTAAGAATAACTAAATGGATGAATAAAAGATACAGAATCTAGACACATGAATTATATACACTGATTTATTAGTGTAGAAGAAAACATTGTAAATTAAAAAATAGCAAATGTTCAAGTGCTTTGTCTTTCAAGATACAAATTAACATCAACCTAGTTGCAAAACAGAGGTTATAAAATCCAATTTAATTTTGTCTCCTTGCTATTTCAGCCTAATTTAACTTCCTTTCCAATTTTACTTTCCTGAACTTTGAATCATTCCAGAAAAGAAATGATCCAAAATAAATGTCTCCTGGTTTAGAATTAGCATGGTTGTTAGGAAAAGTAATACATTTCTCACAAGTGAGAAGGGATTTAGGTGGCACAAACCAAGCCAAAAGCTAGGTAAAATGAGGGATTTTCATTAAAAGGCTTGTTCTGTCTGATGGGGGATTTTGGAGTCCTGAGATTCCGTAATAAGTTTATCTGGTATAGGATATTAGGCAAAGGAGGGCCAATTAAACTCCTGGACAACAGCCAAGGTACCACTGCCGACACAAACAGGAGTTTACTTAAAAGAATCAAAGGAAGCCCCTGGTCTCAGCTGAACACCTTTCTTTTTCCTTGTGGAAAGATTCTTATTTTTAATGATACAATGCAGAGAAATAAATCTTAATATTTTAGATATCATGCAGCAGAAGAAATGAGAGAACAATACTTCAGAAGAGACTGAAATGATGATGAAATGGCCTCTGGTGTTGAGGAGAAATCATTCTCTACTTTGGATTCCAAATGTTAAAAGGTAATGAGAGGCCTCAAAAGAATAGCCTTCTCAGCACTCAGTAAACTGGCTCTCTGAAATCTTATCCACAAGCCACAGCCTAACAGTTACATGGTTTAATGCTTTCTTCGTATTTCCAAAAGGTGAGAAGCCCTGAATGATGCCCATCCTACTCTTAAACAAGTTTATTAACTTGGACATCACCAGGATGCTTGCCAAATATCTTTCATTATTTAGCTAAATTTTTGTTGTTGTTTCGATTTCTCAATTGTGGCTTTCGTTTTTCCTCCCTTTAGGACATCTGTCCCTTAAGCAGCATGGTGAATGCAAGTGGCAAATGTGGGTAACGAAACGAAGTCCAATGGAAGAGGAAAATGTCATATTCTCATTAATAAGTTATAGGTTGAGGTACATTGAGGAGAAAATTGAATCAGCAATTCTTATGGACAACTTGAATCTACATATCTAAGTTATGTCACTTGTGCAAGATTTTCTAAATTATTACATGAAAATAAGCACTTCAACACCTTAAGGAAAGAAATGTCATATAAAACGATGTGTAAAATTTCCGATACAGCATTTAACGCTACCAATTAAAATAACATTTTCATGTAAATTGGGTAATAAATGGGGATTCCTTTATTTCTTATGTCTTTTCCTTATTTCACTGTTTTGCATTTGGTACCTTAAGTTATACATACTTTTCAAAAATATCATTCAGCAGTAATGAGGAAAATTAGGCCATCAGGGCATTCTAATTATAACAAAAACGTTCTCTCCCATTCATATTAGATTTTGACTTGTTCTCCACCCTTCATACTCTGAAATCCATTTTTCACTGTTGTAATCTATAACTGCTCTAAGAAATACATATTTTGATCCTTGTTCAGAATACAGAATGTGAGTCTGATTCATACATTGCTTAATAAATGGAAAACAGTTAAATAACTGAGACACTGATGCAAAAAAAAATTTAAAGGTAACAGAGTGCTGTCAGTGGTAATGGGATGTAAGCGAGATACTGTAATGAATGATTGCATTTCTGGGTCACAGCATACTCTCCCTAATCATTTAAGATATATTAACCAGGCAGAAGCTATCAAATGATCTCAGTATGATGTCAAAATATCTGTGAAAAATTTTCTTTCTCCTGATTTGTGTTCACTATTACCAGATTCCTAATACAGCAAAAGTAGTCCAAGCTAAATGCGCACTTTTTTTCTCAGATAGAATGTGTCTTAGAACCCATATTTTCCTCTAATCCCTTTGGTTTTTAATTATGTTTAGTACAAAGCCAAACAATAAGATATAAAATGTAAAAGGTATGAAAGTGTCTAAATTGAAAAGTTAGTCTTCTTCCCACTCCAGTCTCCCCAACCAACCAGTCTTGTTCTCCGGAAGCAACTTCCTTAACCAATTTCAAGTACAAACAGGCCAGACATATCCTATGGTCATTATAGTGCATGCATGTGTGTGTGTGTGTGTGTGTGTGTGTGTGTGCCTGAGCATATTCTTTCCCCCAACTGGTAGCATATTATATCCATTTTTTTTGCACCCTCTATTTTTTCATTTAACAATACATTTTCGAGGTCTTTCCATACGAGCACATATAAAATTGTCTCTTTCTTCTTCATACCTGAATGGTGTCCACTGTGTGGATGAACTACAATTTTCTTGACCAGTCCTCTGTTGATGCACATTTAAGTAATTTCAAATCTTATGCAATGCAAAAGATAATGAATGTACACGCACACACACATACACACACATATGGCATGGATGAGTGTAACTGCAAGATAAATTTGAGAACTGCTGAGACAAAGAGTATGTGCCATTTTCGTCTTGATAGGTATTGCTAAATTGCTGTGCATATAGGCTGCATCAATTAAACTCCCATCAGCAACATATGAGCATCTGATTCTCTACACTCTTGCCATTTTTTAACTCTGTTAACCTGATGGGTGAAATTGTTGTTTCTTTAGATTTCTTTTATTATGAAGGTCGAATATTTTCATGTATTTCAAAATCAGTTGACTTCCTTTCCTATGAGCTGCTTATTCATATAATATGTCCATTTTTGTGTTGAGTTGTTGGTCTTATTGATTTGTAAGAGCCTTTTATATGACTTTTATGTGGTGAGATATGAGTTGCATGCAACTTTCTTTGTGTTTGCTTTTTGCTTTTGTTAATTTACAGCAAATTTGAAGCATCCAGAACTATGTCACCTTTTCAGACCCCACCCTTATTCCTCTACCTCTCCACAAAGTTACCTACAATATGAAAGTAACTTCCCCAACTAGAGATAGTGTCACAAATCCCAGCGGTTCCACTAACTGCTCAAAATGCCACACTAAAACACACATGGCCTTACATGTCCTGTTTTTAATCTCTTCATGTCATTACTGCCACCAAATAACCCCTCCTTACCATGATGTCTAAATTAGACTCCAAAGAGGACATTCTAAATTGTACTTCTTTACTATACAAAGGACATTCACTTTATGTTTTCCCAAAGCTTCTGATTGATATTTATTTATTTATTTATTTATTTATTTATTTATTTATTTATTTATTTATTTATTTTTGGCTGTGTTGGGTCTCCGCTTCTGTGCGAGGGCTTTCTCCAGTTTCAGCAAGTGGGGGCCACTCCTCATCGTGGTGCGCGGGCCTCTCACCATCGTGGCCTCTCCCGTTGCGGAGCACAAGCTCCAGACACGCAGGCTCAGCAATTGTGGCTCACGGGCCTAGTTACTCCGCGGCACGTGGGATCTCCCCAGACCAGGGCTCGAACCCGCGTCCCCTGCATTGGCAGGCAGACTCTCAACCACTGCGCCACCAGGGAAGCCCCTCTGATTTTTTTTTTAATGTGTTTACGTTTCACCACTGTTGGCCCAGTTTTGTATTTCTCTCTTCGTTCTTTATTTCTCTCTGTGTATTATTAGAGTATGGTACTGTAGTGTCTTTAATAACTGTGTGACGTGTCCCTGGGGCCAGGTGAGTGCAGTTTCATTTGTGTAATAGTCTTTGAAATTCATGGGATCCTACTGATTTTTTTTCTTTTTTTCAGCATCTAATCAGACTAAAATAAGTAAATTAATGAATATGTGTGTTTTGTTTTATAAGCCCCTTTCCCCAATATCTAATACATTTTGTGGTATAGAGTTTTGATGAATTTAAAAGTCATATATGATTTTAGAAAACTATAGGTTATAGTAAATATCTAGGCATAGCTGACAAACTTACAAAGCTAATTTGTGTGCTCCAGGTAAAACAAAATATATGAACCTAATTTAGGTATGATTACATCATTGGTTGTTGATTTGCTCTTTCACGTTTGATCTAAACATTTTTTTTTAACATCTTTGAGGCAGTGGTTCATTTCTGTGTTTCACTTTATGTTAAAAATAAACAGCATGTCAAATTAATTTAAGCATATGCCTACTACTGGCCAAGACTGTAAGCGCATATGTACACACATATGCATACACATTACTCTCTTCCCTGCCTAAGGCCAAACTTTCAGAACTCTCAAAGTCGGAGAACAGCTCTAGACTTCAGAACAATTGTGGTTAGAGAAGGAGGAGGTGCAAACCTTTCCTCCTTGGGAAGAATGAAGCATTCTCTGTGGATCCAAGCAATAGACCAATAACATAGAAAACTATGAAAATAGCGCCCACCATGCTGTGATTATTTGATTTTCCACTTGAAAGGATATACATTCTGAGGGCTTGGTAATACATAAGTTAGCTTTTTACAGAAAATTTGGAGTAGCAACAAAAGGCACAAGAAAGAAAAAGGGGGTGGTGGGAACTTAGGGAAAAGGAAAGAGTTCCGTGGCACTCACTCAGAGCAGCCCCACTGGCTGTTATGCTAATCCTCTCATCAGAGGCTAGGCAGCATGGTGGTGATGAGAGGTAGGTCAGCTATCAGGAGTAGGGTGGGGAAAGAGTCACCTGTACCTCATCAATGTGGCACCTGGAGGCATAAGACATTTCTGCTGTATATGGGAATAGAGTTTTGGTGTTGCTAAGTGCGGGGTCTAAGGTGGGGCTTAATTAACCACTTGCATTTGGCTCAGTTGTCCTTCAGGCATTGATTGCTAAAGGCATCTTGCAGAGTCACATTCGTAAAAAAGGGAAGAGGTTTTAACAATTCTTATTCTGTACTTGTACCTACACTAAAGCACCAGCAGATCACAATAACTAAGACACACAGATATCATAAAGAATCACCAAGAGAGAAAAGGAAATTTATATTTGAGATATTTGTACATTAAGACAGGAAGTACACCTTTGAAGAATTCTATGGGGGCTAAAATATATGTGAAGGTGTTCTTTTATAGTATCTGAAGAATGCCAAGTTTGGTTCATGTATTAAAGACAGAAGTTAGAATGGTTAGAGGAACCTCAGTAATCGGAATATGCAGGTAACTCACTCACCACTTTTATTGCTTGCATACATCTAGTGAATGAAAGAACATGTTCCTCGGTACGGAAAATGTGAATGCAATTGCATATTAAATGCAAAAAAATCATCATTTAACAGTTTTGCAAATGTTTATTTGCTGACTGTTAAACCTTGACTTCTGAAATTTTATGCCACTTTTGATTTAGGGATGGAAGATGAGAAGCTTAATTTTTAAAAGGCACAAAATGAAATCTTTAAATCACTTCTCAGGTGAGCTGCATGCTCTGGATAGAGTAATTCTCCCATCAAATGCTATTAACATCTAAAGAAAGTCTTTTCAATGAATTTAAGAATGCCAATGACCAGTGTCTTTTCTTTTTCTAAATAGTTACTTTGTTCAAGTGCTTTGAGACTCAGGTTTTGAGGATCTAAAAGGGTCTATATAAAATGGCTTTCTATTTCACTTTGTGCGTCAAAGATTCACCAGACATATCCCTGATATGTCATATTTCAGTACAAAGTCACTCTTGCATTGGTTTCTATGGCAGCCAATTGCAAAAATTTTAATGCAGATCTAAACTTCCTATTCCAGTGTTGACTACAAGCATCAGTGTCAGGGAGACTGTATCTGTCTTGACAAGTCTCCATCTGAATATAATGTATATGCAGTTACACCCCTAAGCTGTGAGTCACCATAATACTGAAAAACAACTAAATAATAGGGATACACACGGAATTACACAATGTTGACGTGCATGTGTGAAGAAGAAAGAGGAGAAAGGGAGGAAGAGAGAGAAAAACTGTTTCATAATTCAAGACTCTCTAAATGGTAGAGATGCAATCCTCTTTTCAAGAGTGTCACTCAATAGGCATAAAAAGCTGAAACCACATCATTATTTGGAGAAAGGAGAGAGACTCATTGCATTTCCTATATGAGTGCCTGAATCAGAGGAGGCTCCAGATCTTAGGAAGAGTAGATCTTTAGAGGTAGACAAGACAAACAACACAGAAGTAATGGGAAAAATGTAAAAGAGCAGCAGGAAAGGGGCAAAAGTCATCATTATTTTTAAAGTTAAGATTCCCATTTAGAAAGTTAGTTGCATATCTCTGTTTCTATTCATTCCATCACTCAGACTCCTAAATACTTTGCAACACTCTGATCTTAAATTTAATTAGTGAGCAGAGCCTAAATAGAAAGCCTGGAGATGAACGTTATGATTTCTCCTCACTACCATGTGTGAGATGTTGAAAACCCCCAGGAGCCTCTAATATCTGGGCAAAAATGACCCGAAGGATTCTACCCAAGCATTCAGAAGTAACATCTTCCCAGCTGGGCCTGGACAGCAGTACTGCATGCTCCTTCCTGCACTGGCAGGTGGATTCTTAACCAGTGCACCACCAGGGAAGCCCTTAAAGCATTTAAGTTCTGAGCTATTAAAGCATAATTGAGGACACAGCGTTTTGAGCCAAACTGACTGGGTTCAAATCCCATCTTTACCATGTATTCAAAGTGTGAACTGGGGCATAGCTCCCCCTCCTGTAAAACAGGAGTAGAACGAGAACTGTCTCATAGGGTTGTTGGGATGATTAAATGAGTTAATAAAACTAAAAGAGTCAAGCATCTAGAACAGTGCTTGGCAGTTACAAAGCACCACTGAAGTATTAACTCATTCAAATTAGTGACTGATGTTGAGTATTATCAACATTTAACCCCTCAAACCCCATTTAATAGTATATATTATCATATGCAATTTAAATATGAAAGGTTGAACATAGCTAATGTGGGAAAGAGTAGATCCAGTTTCAATCCTGAGTCTGTAACTAACTGGCTTCATGACCTTGAGTGAATAATGGAGCCTCTCTGCATGTCTGATCAGTTAAATGTGGGCATCGAATGGATTGTGTTTGTGGCCCATTCCTATCTCTACTACGATAACATTCTCTATTTTCACTGCATCTTGTAGGGTCATTTGTCTTCCCCTAGGAGGGCAACTTCAATTCTTTAAAAGAAGTCAGTTGGGATAAAAATCTTCTACAGAGAATTTCACTTTGCTATCAACCTTCTAGCATCAAGTCTATTCCATACACAATAAGGCAAAGCTATAGTAAAAAATCCTTACGCTATTTCTTTTTAAGACCCCTTCACATTTACCAATGCCATTGGAACTGAACTCAGGAAACAGTAAAGTATCAAGGAGACGTGTGAAAGAGCCCTTTTTAGCTCTCAGCATTTCAGTGAGCTCTTTGTTTCCAATACTCGTAGTTGCAATATCTTTGTGATATCACATCTAAGTGCTGTATTACTTTTTTTGAGCCCAACCCCCTTTCTTCCATGAGCCACCACAGATGATATGAAGCATATGGTGGCCATGTAAAACCGGGATTATAACACAACATCACAGAAGCTTTGAATGACAGAGGACTTCAGTGATAATTCCACCTCAACTCATTTTTAAAATGAGAGAAATGACACCAAAAGATATCTTTTAACTTGTTCAAAAGGATATGGATAATTAGAGATAGAACCAGGACCAGAAACTAAGTCTCTTGTATCCTAATCCACCATTTTTAGCACGGTATCATGGTGCCTTTGTGTTAAGAACTATTTAGCTCAGCCCAAAAGGGAGTTCCCTAAATCAATTTCTTACCTCAATTGATGTCACTGGACAGTATGCTTACCTTAAGAATATGACCATGTACCTTATGACTACTAGTTCCTATTTCCACAGGAATCATCCAAATTATCACAACTCCCAAACCCCAAACACAAAACATTCCTGCACTGCACACAAAGTTTCATGGGTACTCACTCTAAGCAGCAATGCCAAATGAATTCTGGATGAGAGTGACTGAGAGCTTGCTCTTAATCCCTCAATTTAGGAATTTAGAATTGGGTCTGAAAATGGTTCCACTTGACAGAGTAACAAAAAAAATGTTTTCTTCATTTGCTGAATACAGTATCACAGAGACATCAGCAATGGTTAACAGCTTATAGGGAAAAGTCTGGAAATGTTAGCAATTTTCTGACTCCAGTCTCTTGAGTCAAAGCACACACTATATCATTGGGTTTATTTTGTTTCATCCTATAGGTACAAATCTAGTGCCAAAATAACAAACTAAAAAATATTTAATCTATTCTACTGATGTTTGTTTTAATAAGCAGACTTTGGAAAAAAATATATTTACATAACATACATATATGTTTACATAACATACACAGGTATATTTACATATGTACCACTATGTGGTAGGCAGAATAAAGCCCCTCCCTCGCCCCCATAGCGGTCCAACATCCTAATCCCAGGAACCTGTGAATTGGTAGGGTAACATGGCAAAGGGGCATTAAGGTATCAGATGGAATTAATATTGCTAATCAGCTGACCTTAAAATAGGAAGAGTACCCTGTATTATCCAGGTAGTGCAATGTAATCATAAGGGCCCTTAAAGTGGAGGAGGGAGGAAGAAGAATAGAATCAGAGAGGGAGATAACGCCCACTGAGGAATGGTCAGAAAAATGAGACATTGCTGGCCTTTAAGATGGTGAAAGAGAAGCATGGGCCATGGAATGTGTACCACCTCTAGAAGGTGGAAAAGGCAAGCAAATGGATTCTTTCCTATAGCCCTGCTGACAACTTGATGAGTAAGACCTGTGTCAAATTTCTAACTCCAGAAGTGGAAGGCAATAAAATTGTGTTGTTTTAAGCCATTAAGCTTTTGAAAATTTGTTTCAGCTGCAAGGGAGATCTAATGCACACTACTCATTTTTTTAAAAATTACCATTGAAAACTGGAAATTGAATGTGGTGTGATATTCAAGGTCTTTATGTAAAAAAACCCTGATTTTTAAAAAGTAATGTAATTTAGTTATAATGATTCTCTACCACATAAGAAAGCAGGACTAATGAGAAGGAAAATAACTATCCCACCTTCTGCAACAGAGATTAGACTATAAAAGATAAATTCTAAATAGATTACTATAAATGAGTAAGACTATACAATTTTAACACAGACCACAAAAAATGTTTTCCTATCAATACTTCCATTTTCCTAGATTACTAGGCATATATGGTATATAAATTTTAATTTTAAAGGCTGTTATCTTTTTGAATGATAAAATTCAAAATTTTATCTTTGTAAAATATATAGAAATATGAAAGAGTGTTTAAATTCAGATTTTAAAAAATCCTCTTTAAATCATAACTTGCAGTACTAATTCAGTAGTTATTAAGAGGTTATTGAAAAGGAAAAAGGGGATTACACACATTTTTGTTTCAAAAATGAAGTTCTAGGCCATGTTCTAATAAAACTCCACTACTGAAGACAGCCACATCTGCCTCTGACCTCAGTGACATTCTGGTCTTCAAATTCCACATAGCCACATCCATCCTCTACAGTTGATGACTGTACGTGACTGTAGGTTCTTGGTGAACAAATGTGAGTCACTGAACATATCGATAAAATGATGCTTCTACCCTCCCAAACCCAATGGATGACCAAACTGAGTCTTGGTGATGTCTAATGGCTAGAAAGAAATGGAGACAATTAGGAGATAAGGAACCATGTGAGAGGCTGTTATCATGTAGGACAAGAAGGTAACTCCCAAATTCACAAGTGATTGAGTAAACAGTAAAGCAAAGATGGCCTTAAGAGATGGTATATGAACAGAAATTACACAAATTGTGTAGTCTGTGAAATTGTAAGGAGGATGGCAAACAATGGCAAGCAATGACAACAATGTGTCAAAATGACTCCAGGTAATAGGCCTCTAAGGCCACAGTGACAGTTTTTAATAGATGGTGAGGGAAGAACAGATAGAAACTGTGAAGAATATGATTAAAGATGTTGAAAATATCGTATTATCTAAAACTTTCAACCAAAATCATCTGCTCCAGTTTCTTTTTGTTTTTTTAAGTATTTTAAAATTTTTATGTATGTATGTATGTATGTATGTATGTATGTATGTATGTATGTATGGCTGCATTGGGTCTTCGTTCTTGCACGCGGGCTTTCTCTAGTCGCGGCGAGCGGCAGCTACTCTTCATTGTGGTGCGCGGGCTTCTCATTGCGGTGGCTTCTCTTGTTGTGGAGCACAGGCTCTAGGTGCTCCGGCTTCAGTAGTTGTGGCATGCGGGCTCAGTAGTTGTGGCTCATGGGCTCTAGAGTGCAGCCTCAGTAGTTATGGAGCGCAGGCTTAGCTGCTCCGCAGCATGTGGGATCTTCCCAGACTAGGGACTGAACCCGTGTCCCCTGCATTGGCAGGCGGATTCTTAACCACTGCACCACCAGGATAGTCCTGCTCCATTTTCTTGAACACATGCTGCATGGTATAACAATTCCAGGTGATATTTAGATAGCCAGATAATCTACCTTCTCTGACATATAAGGAAACATGAGCAGAGACGATGGAAAGGCTATTTATAAACTGTAATCATCATTCAGCTTGAGAATAACAGAAGCAGGTGTGTAGGTCTTTCTCTAATACTCATGAGCAATAGGGATCCACTGTACTGAGAAAACACAGCTTGCTGCCAAATCTGTTGCACTGTGCTTCTGCATTCTTTTCCATTCTCAACAATAAGGAAGGCTCCACATCATAGCTATTGAGTTCATTCAGCTGTTCTCCTATCGTTTCCTCCAGTCTCCCCATAAATTTCTATTGTGCCAACATGCAGAGAATTGATTACATTCTTTTTCAGTCTGTCTTTGAAACTTGCAATCAAATTATTTTATGCAATCACAAAGTGCATGAATATTTTCTTCTTTACTAATACCTCACCACACACCCCTCCTACCTCCGCACTCTTGTCATCTCCTGCTCCACCCTCTTCAGAGTTTCTCTACTACTGGTTTAGAATCCACTGAATGTGTATATGCTACTGCAGCAGTGTTACCCACTGCCAGTCTAACATTTGTTTCACGATAACTAACAACCACAAATCATGAAGTCAGAGATGATGTTGGTAAAGGCATGGTGATTATGCAAAGTAGTAGTATTCAAGTCTCTTAGATGCAAACACGAAGAGATCCAAATAATTACCTGTCAGTGCTTCTACAAGTTACATACTGAAAATGTTTGCAACTCAAACTCAAACAATAAACATTACATTAATAAAATTACTTATCAATTTGTCTTTTTTTTCAGGATGTGCCATATGCAAAACATGGAGCACAGCACACTTTTATAACTGCATACAAATTTGGCTCCCACTTTGACATACCCAAGTATACCCAGATCAAGGATTCTGGCACTTCATAGCTAAGAACACTATAACTATGCTTGCTGCTGTTTAATGACTGGGTGCCGTATCTAATTAGTTCATGCTCTTTTCCCATAGCAGAGCCTAGGGTGTCTATAAACCTAACTTAGGTGCAAGAGAAGTGAGTACCTTTTCTGCAAGACTGACAGGACTCTATCTGGTAGGGCTACTGGTAGTTTATTAGATAAGCAGCAATTCTAAATTAGGTTATGCTGGTTTTGACAGTTTCTGCAAACTGACATTTTCATTTGCTCAGTTTCTTGGAACAACCCATCATGCAGATATATTACTTGTTGAAATCTCATATAATCTCTGTTTTTCTCTGGGCTGTGAGCATGAATTTCTAATGAACTTGGCTCTGGGTGAAAGGCAAGTTCTCACCCATTACTGCAAGGGATGGTTTTATTTTACTGAATACCAATTTAACAATATCAATGCAATATAGATGTCCTTATTTCTAATGTTGGACATATGAGGTGTTACCATTGTGACCTCAAAATGGGGAAAAAAATTTAAGAAACAGAAGGAATAGAAGGATAAGAATCATAAGAGGCCTTGAGATTTGAGGCTTGTACCTATAGTTTATCTTTTTGGTGCAAGTCAGTGATGGCTAGCACAAATTACAGCCATTCTAAGCTAACCAGAATAGAGCTCAGTCATCTTGTTAACGATCTCAGAGCGTGGTCAATCTCCCCAATCCAACATACAGTGTGACTACCGCAGCTCTGCTCAATAAAGTCACAGGAAAGTTATTTCCTTTTAAGCCTGCAAACTGAAGTAGTATTTAAATACCTTGAAAGAGAGACTGCATCCACAAATGTAGTTTTATTTCAGTCAAACCTTCCAATTATTCTTCCATGAGGAAGCGTTAGTCTATCTCCATAGAGAAGCATGTTTATTAGAATATAGTGACGCAAACGACTGAAAAAGCAGGAAGTTCTCAGTCAACTGTTTTTGCTGGAGAATGATAGAGAGGTGATCTGACCAGTATTTCCATTGATGTGTCTGGTTGTTTAGTGCTGCTTAAACACATCAATAGAGCACAGAAATCTTGCGGCTCAACATTATGTTCAACCAGGCAACCGGGATGATTCATAAATTGACTTTCAAACAGAATCTGGTGGAAAAGTGGCTGGCTAACCCATAGATTCAGCCATACCTCTGTGAGGGAAGAGAGTACCAGTTTCAATGTCAACATCAGTTCATTAAATCACTGGCTGCCTAGCACATGTACTTCTTTATGCTACAGCTCAAGATCTTTTAACCAAAGGAGTGATGTAAGAATTACTGTATTTGCATTTTTATGAATTGCATCCATGATCTATTCAATGGCAAGAAATGGGACTCATTAGACAGGATTTCTGAAGTTGCTTTCTTATCTGTTTCCCTATATCAGGTTTTCTGATATTATCTATTAATTCTCACCAGTAAAATACTTATGCCTACACTTCTAAAAATGGCACTTGAATAGCGCTTGTTACATATGTAACAACCCTGGAAGATATTTATATATTTATTTTTACTTTTTCAAGAATGAATTTAAGGTAAATTACCTAAATATAGCAAGAGAACATAAATTAGAGATTGGTAAGGGGAAAAGAAAAAGGGAAATAGAAGGATACAGAGCAAGGTTTCCACTAAAGCGAGTACAGATTTTTTCAGTTAGCAGCCAACTGAAAGATGAAAGCCTGGTCAGATGAAAACAACAACAACACGTGGACTCAAAGCAACACAACTACTTCCAATAAAATGAGAAAATGTTTTCTGTGGTTCTTCAACATGTTGAGAAAAAACATCCATCGTATCATCCTTATAGTAGACGGTCTCATTGGCCAGTTTTAGCTGTTGTTCGATGTGACTGCTTTGTGTAGAGACAAGAGTTAAGACAAATTCTTGAGCTATATGTTGCAATTAGCTCCATTCCACAGAGAGACAAACTAAGGGCTGTGAAGAATCTTGCTCAAGGTCATACAGGCAGTTCAGAGCCTGAAACTGAACCAGTATTGATGCATTTTACTCTCTATCATGCTGCAAATGCAGGAGACACAGGGGTGCCTGCTCCACATGGCTGGATGACAGGAGAAATATAGATAGTAGAGGGACTTAGCTGTTATAACCATAACCAACATTTATTGATCTATTGCATAGGCCAGGCATTGTGAAAATACGTTAAATGCACTTAGTTAATCTTCAAAACCATCATGAGTGGTAATAATTATTATTTATCATGTTTTACAAATGAGATAACTGAGGTTTAGTGTGGTCATGCAATTTCCAAGAAGTCACAAAGCTAGGAAGTATTAGAGCTGGAGAGTATTAGAGTATTAATCTGAACGCAAGGTCTTTAACTCTAGAATCCATATACTTAAGCACTTTATTATGCAGCCTTCTTATATCAGAAGGATGTATCTCTGTACATAATGGGGGACCAGCAATAGTTTCGGTGTGTGTAAAGGTGGACAGATGATATTTATTAATTCACTCCATCACTCAATATTTGTAACCTGCATACAATGTCTTAGCATTCTTCTAAGATAAAGTATTCTTCTAAGATACATACAATATTCTAGTTTTCTTCTAGAGATACAGCTTTGAACAAGACAAACCCCCTACCTCATTGAGCTTACATTTTTAAGGAAGATGACTCTGGCTGTAGTATGTAGGATTTCATGGAGATAGATAAGAGAAATTAGTTTGAAGGTTACTGCAGAGACCCAAAGCACAAGATAATATATTAGTTACCTATTGCTGCAGAGTGAAGAACCAAACATTTCCTGGCTTAAAACAACATACAATTTATTATCTCACAGTTTCTGTGGTTCAGAAGTCCAGGCATGCTTTAACTGGGCCCCTTGCTCTGGGTGTAACAAGGCCACATCAAGGTATTGGCTGGACTGCATTCTTTTATGGAGCTTGGGTCCTCACCCAGACTTATGTGGTGATGGGCAACAATAAAGCTATAGTAATATTTAGAAGGTTTTAATGACATAGGAGTAGACAAATGGGTTAAAGGAACACATTTGGTTCCCTGTGGTTGTAGGTCTCTTCTCTTCTTGGGAGCACTCTCAGCTCCTAGAGGTCACTTGAAGTTCCTTGCCACCGGCCTGGCTGCTTAGTTCATCAAGGAGTACTTCGTTTCCAGCAGAGAATCTTTCTCTTGGGGAAGGGCTCAGTACCCATTTTAAGGCTATTCTACTGATTAAGTCAGGCCCACTCAGCATAATCTCCATTTTGATTAGCTCAAAGTTAACTGACTCGCCACCTTAACTACATATGCAAAATCCCCTTCACTTTGGCCTGTAGAATGTAACTGAGTCAGGGGAGTGGCATCCATCATATTCACAGTCTCTCTGATGCTACAGAGGAGGGGATTATACAGGGCAGGTACACCAGGGAGGAGTGGGAATCTTGGGGGGTCCTCTCAGAGGCTACATGCCTTCCACAGGATCTGACTTCATAATCCCCATTTTGCAGTGTATCCCAAATGAACGATGCCAGATATATTTTCGAATATAACAGGAGAAAAGTGGGAAGAGGATGAGAAAGAAAGAAAGACTAAAGAGGACTGGAATCTTTTCTTCTTGTGGACTTTAGAAACTTTTAATTGAAATGCACAATTAAAGAGCTGTAGTCCCAAGTTTACTAATTTGATGCGGGGATGTTGAGGTGCTGGAAGAATATCAGGAAGTGATGTCCAGGAGGCATTTGGAAGCCTGCATCCTGAAGAGGGGAGGGGGAAAAAGCAGCACAGGGGGAGGAAACCTGGACATTACCTGAAGAGCAGAGTCAGTTATAAATGCATGAGCTCCCAGGAGTTTGACTACCGGAGAGGGAGATATGACCCAGCATAAGAACTTGATACAATGTAAGCTGTGATAGAATATTTCCAATTTAATTTAAAATGGTAAACTTTTTAAAATGCTTCCTGTGAAAATACCCTGAAATTAAAATGTGGGCTTAGAGAAATGAATGCCTTGGGCATCTTGTTCTTCTATAAACTTGTTGTTCTCTTTATGTGTAAAAGACAAACACTGTCACTCAAATGTCGAACTCATCATGACTGCATTATAAAAGTAACATGCACAAAACCAGGAGGATATTTGTTTGATGAATGAATACCTGGTGGCTGTAAATGATTTGGTAAGTAGCATGATGTCTATTTTTTTGGCAAGGCCCTAATCAGCCCAATGCATGTGTTATGGACTGTTAAAAACTTCAGAGTATAAAAAAATGGTAATGTATCTTAGACTGTGAATCCTTCACACTATGTCTGCATTCTCTAATTGCATAAACTATTTTTAAGTCCTAAAATCCCTCTTACATTCAAATCCAAGGAACATTTAGTGGGAATTATAAAAATACGCTTTAGTTACTTGCATATTTTTATGTCCTTACAAATAGAATGTGTTTTATTCCATGAAAAAAATCATTTCTTATTCATCTCTATATCCATGTTTCATAAAAGGAGTAGAACTACATAAAATATAGTGTTATTTATAAAATGATGAGAAATTATTTTTGAAACAACAAAGTAAAAATATAAAATTAAAAATCCATTACAATTTATACTTAATTGCATACATATTTAAATCTATATTCTGATAAAACCCATAAGGCAAAGAGCTTAGGGCAAGATGCCACAGGTCTGTACGCTTAACCACTAGATGGCTCCCTTACAATTCTAACTTTTAATCTTGTTCAAAGGAAAACTCAAAATTCACTCAAAATATACTATGCCCAATCTTAACAACTGCTTCCAGCGCCATCCATACCAGCACTATTGCACCAAATAGAAACTTGAACCAGCTGACGGTAAACCAGAGGGGGCATGTCTTGTACACCTTCATTATTTAGCAGAGTTAGAAAATGACTATAGTGTATAAGACAGTATTTCTAAACATGAGATCAATAGATTCACGTGGGGGAGACACTTGGGGTGCTTACTGACAATGTGAAGTTTGGGTATCCGTATCATATCTACTGGATCAGAATCACCTGGGGTGAGGAAGAACCAGTATTCTGTACTGTTAGCAAATTTATGTACAAAGTTACAGAATGACAGTGTAAAAAATATACTTTTTAAGACACGTTTGGTTTTGCTTATTCCTGTGTGGACTATATGTACTGATTTAATATGCTTGTCTAATTCAATTAATACTTTTATTTTTAACTCCCAAGATAGAAAAAACAATAACCAAGAGATTTGTGAAGAGATTAGAATCATACAATCTTAGAACTGTAAAGGACTTTAGAAATCACATAATCCATTGGTTCTTAACCCTGGCTGCACATTATTATAACTTGGGGAGCTTTTAAAATCTGCCAGTGCCCAAGTCTCACCTCCAGAGTTTCCTTTTTTAATTGATCTAGGATGGGGGCTGGTTATTGGTGTATTTCAAAAAGTTCCCCAAGAGATTTTAATGTGCAACCAGGGTTGAGAACCACTGAGCCAGGAAAAGCTCCTCATTTTATATATAAAGAACTGTGGTCACAAATAAGTTAAGCACACTGCTGTAAAATATACAAGTTATTGGCAAAGTTGGGACTAGACTCCAAATTCTCTGACATGCAGGCCATTCCTCTTCCCACAATTCCTGTTTGTTCGGAAGTGAGGGTACCCTTTTGTGTCCCTAAAAGGTGCTCCAAGTATGATAATAGTACTTGCAGAAAGAAAATGTATTCAAATATTTTTAAAGGTATCACATATATTGGCTATAACACTATAAAAACCGTGTTGCTATATCATGCTTTCTTTGCAACGTTAGAGGATGAAATTTAAACAGAAGACTTAACAGTTCAGAGCAGATAACAGACATGTAATCTGTTCATCACAAAGCAGTTGTCAGTGGCTCTTGATATTGAATGAGAGAGATGGACTGGGCCTACATGAAACAAAGACTAGAAAGGAGGCACACCATGCGCAATATTGATTAAAAGGACACCCAGGGGAAATATTATCCTTTAACTGAAACAGATGCAAATTCATTATAAAGTTAGATAAACCACCTACAGAAACCACCTCAAACACTGAAGGAAACAGATATGAGAGCAACTGACAGACACCACAAGGCTTTGTTGTAAATAAAATCAATTTTATGGTTTCACTCAGTCCTTAATTTGCCAAAATGTTCAAACTAAAACCAATATACAAGCTTCAGCAAACTCAGCGGGGTGGGTACTTTTTGTCGGAACTGGTTGCAAACTGCCGAGCAACAGGGGATAAAAGCATTTGCACGGCTATACTCTCACCCACAGAGATCTTGTTCCTCATTTTGAAGGTCAGGCCATACATCACTGGCCCAATGTCAGGAAACATGCATCGCCTCCGCCTACACTGTGCCAGGTCAGTTAGAAAATAAACAAAAGCAACTGCACAGAGCAGCTACCCCCTCAACTGCTCCATCCTCCTTCTCAAGCATTCCATCTGCAAAGTAGAAGCCAAAGGGAAGAAGCCAGGCAGCAAAATTCAAGTCTTTTGCTTAAGATGCCAGTATTTCTAATACCTTGCAGCAGCAGATTCTATTTTTTTCTGATAAACACAGGACAGACTGAACTAGTAATACTAGATTATTTACAGCAGATCTCTTAAAAATGTCACTGGGACTTTACAAGGCTTTGCCTATGTCTATTTCAGACTGCCGTGAGTTAGAGGCTTTCAAATTCCTTCTGCTACCAAAGGTCTCATGTATCAGTCATCAGCCTCCTCGGGGCCCATCAGCCACCAGGCTGTCATCCCAGAAAATTCTAAACTTTAAATTCCAGTCACCAGCATTGCCTATGGAGGATGACTGCTAAATTACAATTAGAGCCTGAGTGGTTGAAGAATGGCCTTGCCTACTGGTCAGTCACTTCTCATTAACAGTTCAGTAAGAATCTATTCATCAGATTAGCTCGTGGTCGTTTGACAGACTAGGAAAGAAATTTTGGCAGGCCTAGAGATCCACAAGAGAATGGGATGTAGTTTTTCAAGTTTCCAGTGGTGGAAAGGATTGTAGGAAGGTGTAAAGGTGAAGTAGGCTGACAAAAATCCCTGGTTGTCTAAAAGATAACTAGACATAGATATAGATATACATATACATATATTTTAAAAGGAACATAATGATAGAGTACCTAAAGGGACCACAGTAAAGGGAGTGGGCTTGAAGGAAGGTTTGATATTATGGGGAGCAGATGGCCTGGGAATGCTGAAGTCATATTATCTAATTAAGAGTGTTAATTTTTCCATAGGATTCAAAGTAAACCTTTCAAATAATATTAACCTTCCATATGCTCTGAAGCTCCTAATTTAGTACCTCTATAGAACACAGTTCTAAGCCCTTTCACACATATTTTCTCATTTTTAACAGTTGGCTTCATCCCATTTCCTTAAAACAGACTTACTGTATACAGACATGCTTTGAAATCCCTGGATGAGGCTGTCTTGCTTTGAAATGAAGGCCTACCCTCTCAAAGACGTTACAGCAAGTAACTTCATAACAAATCAATCTCATGAGGACTAAACAGGTGAGTTGTACGGCCATTATAAATTTCTTCTGATGGGTTGAGTCATTTAGCACGAGGGCAAAAAGACCTGGAGCAACAATGCCACATTATATTCAATGTCATGTCAGCCAGTGGCCATGGGCACTCAATAAATAGCAGTATGCTGTGACTGATTGTGTACCACACAGTTTGCAAGTACTGAAGATGTAATAAGCTAAGTCAGGAAAGAAAGGGAGTTTGGATTGCCTTTCTTCCACAAATATAAAATATCCCAGATCACTCTAATATGTTTGCTGAGAGCACAGGCAGAAGTGGATAAATTTTAAAATAATTTCTGTAATTCAGAACATCTTACTCAATAAGCAAAGCTATTTCTGTGCTAAGAATTGATGCTGGCATTGCAGGCAAGGCATGGACTTTCAAGACAGCAGGCAGTGTGAATGGAAGCAATCTGACTGAGGAACAGATCCAGAAATGTCCATAGGAGAATTACCTAGCCACCTTTCCCTCCATGAGATAAACTTTTAAGTTTCCTGTATAAAAAAAGGAATGGTGCTTTTTTCTTTTCCATAAAGGGTACAGCAGTTTAAGTGGTGAACTACATTTGAGATTGAATTTGAGTTTTATTCAAAAGCTTAGACAAATCACAGGTACCTTTTTTCAAGACTGACTTTAGAGAGAATTTTTTTCAACTTTTTATCAAACAGCATTGGTTCAGAGCAATAATTTCTTTTATGAAAATTAAAACCGTAATTTTCGGCAGGACAGTTAGGCTAAAGTAGTGTTTCCAAAATTTTTGAATTTTGTAAACAGCATAATAAAAAAGAACGAAGACTGACACTGTGTTTTTATTTCATCAAAATAAAAATATAAAGAAACAACAAAGGGAAAAGGATAACAATAAAACAGGACAATTGAAATTTCACAATAAATGATACTTTTTTTTTAAAGAATAAATTTAACTTGAAGAAAAAAGTGTTTCTTATTTTTCTCATTCGACCCTGAACTCATATATCTGTCATCCCTGGAACTTGACCTTGGATGGGCATTTAGGAATCAACGCCCAGAGCCAAATACATGTGGGCTCATAGCTCCTACTGGAGAAGCGAGTGATTGCAGCTGAACCCTGTTAGCTGTCACCAACCTCTAGAGTGAACCAGAGTGCCACGGGAGCCGGGCAGGTAAGAAGAGCTTGAAATTGAGTGTAGACAGGAAATACAGAGGACAGTGGAACAAATTAAACTATACACAAAAGCACAGGCAGCAAAAGCCAGACCATGGAAAACTTTATAGAACAAACAATACAGCATCTTCAACAAATAAACCCCTTAAAAATGATAGAGAGGTATGATGATTAATTTTGTGTGTCAGCTTGACTAGACTAAGGGATGCCCAGATAGCTAGTAAAACATTATTTCTGTGTATGTTTGGGAGGGTGTTTCTGGAAGAGATTAACATTTCAATCAGCAGACTGCATAAAGAATATCTACCTTCACTAATAGGGGTGAGAAGGGCATCATCCAATCCACTGAGGACCCAAATTTCACAAAAAGGCAGAAGAAGGGCCAATTCCCAGTCTCTTCTTGAACTGGGTGATCCATCTTTTCCTGCCCTTGGACACTGGAGCTCCTGGCTCTCAGGCCTTCAGACTCCAAGTAAATATACCACCAGCTTTCCTGGTTCTCCAGCTTGAGGACAGCAGATTGTCAGACTTCTTGGCCTCCACTACCTCATGAGCCTATTGCTATAGTAAATCTCCTATTATATATCTATATCTGTATCTGTCTCTCTATATATACAGTCTATTGGTTCTCTTTCTCTGGAGAACTCTAATACAAGGGGGAAACCTATAGATTGAAAGAGACTTAAAAGATTTTAAAAATTAGACGAGACTTAACTACAGTGTTCAGGGATGTATATTTAGGTGATAAAACTAAGAAGAAAAGCAAGGATGCAATTCTAGAAAAGTCATTATTGTGTTTACACTTGTACATTTGTGTGTGGGGGCACTGGTTAGGAGGAGGCATGTGGAAGGCTTCAAGAGTGGTTGGCAAGAGTCTACCTCCTGACCTTGAGGATAGTAATAAGGGTGTGTGCTTTAATTAGTAACTAATTAGACATTCATTAACTATAAATTTGTTTTACAAGTATTTTCAGTATTTGTGTTACCTATAATATAAAAACACAAGACATATACATTTTTTAAAATGAAGGTTCTGGAGTCAGACTACCTGGTTTAAGCCCAAATTCTGATACTACTTATGTGTCCTTGGCCATAGTTTGGCCTCAGTTTTCTAATGTGGATGTTGATGATCCCAATGGTACCCATATAACAAGGTAATTCTGAAGATGAATAGATGTAAAGGTTCTAGAACACTATGTGGCAGACAGAAAACACTTTGTGGGTGTTAGCTATTATTATAGGAAATGGTTCTGTCCAGGAAGCAAGCAGAGGTAGAAAACTAAGAGATTAGGGCGCAGTGATGCAAAGTGCTGCAAATGTATGACAGTCTTAGAAATGTTCTGCATCATAATTCTCTCTTTTTCAATTTTCAACTTAGCTTATTCCAGAGAGTGATGTTTGCTGTATGGAAAAGAAAATCTACAATTTTACAATGAAAATCAATGGAAAATAGAATTCACCTGATCGATTATTACCTTGCATCCCAAATCATTGGAATTCATCCATTTCATTAGCGAGGCAAACTAAAGAGGTAGCTCTATCTGTTAAAAGGGAGGCTGCCAAATTAAATGTCTTAGTCTGACTGAACCTCTCATGAGTGCAAATTAAAATGTTAGGGACTTTTTGTTTGAATCCTAAAACTTGGATTAGGCTTTCAATGGATTAAAAACTCCATTCATGTAAAGCTAGTCTTTTAAAAATCACATTTTTGGCTTTTTAGCTTTTTATGAAAAGAAGGCAAAGCGTCCTTAATCCTATTAATTCATTGATTTATTTTCTTCAATTTTAATTAATTGTTTGTTTTTCTGACCTTTGGACTGGGTTATCACTATACACTTTCAGTATTAGCAATTTAAATCTTGTTTTTTGAGTGCATTTCGGACTTCACTATTTTCTATATAAAATATGTTAATGGGGCCTCCCTGGTGGCGCGGTGGTTGAGAGTCCGCCTGCCGATGCAGGGGATGCGGGTTCGTGCCCCGGTCTGGGAGGATCCCGTGTGCCGCGGAGCGGCTGGGCCCGTGAGCCATGGCTGCTGGGCCTGCGCGTCCGGAGCCTGTGCTCCGCAGCGGGAGAGGCCGCGGCAGTGGGGGGCCCGCATACCACAAAAAAAAAAAAAAAAAAAAAAAAAAAAAAAAAATATGTTAATGAATTGCATTTTAGAATGTTGATAATTCTAATAAGAACACTTTAAATTACGAACATCAAATTTAGTAGAATTAAAGCCAGTGTCCACACAGCTTACGCAAATGTCTTAGAAGTCTTTTGACTCACGTTTTTCAAAATATCCTCCATTCTTACGCAATTAGGAAAATTAGTTTATAATAATGTCCTTGGGAGAATTCAATGTTTTAAAAAGTCCCCACGGTATTTTATTATTCTGTCTTTAATGGTTTTCTACAGTTTTGGCGTATCTACTCTAGTTTAGCTGATTACTTAAGAGGTTGACTTTATCAGGTAATAACTATTTGCAGAATTGAATTGTACTTTTTGCACTTTCACTGACCAAAAATGACTACAGTTTTTTCTTTTTCATCTGTTAAAAATGGATGATGTGACCTATTTGCTAGGGGCTCAGAGAAAGTAATTAAAATATATCACTGGAACTTCACTGTAACACTCTTTTACTCTTACTGAAATGATGTCAATGTCAAATGTGTTCTGGACCCTGGAACCTGCCTTATTCCAACTTTCATCTTGTGAGGAGAGACTCTCAGGCATTTTTAATAGGTCATCTAGAAGGACAATGGTATTGACCATTTCAAATTCACACTTCTGTACATACTCTTGAAGCTTAAAAAAAATATGTTAACATGGTTCACCAGAATTGAATATGTCCTATGTATCAATGCAAGAGTGCACTCATGTGCTAGTCAGTGCGGTTTGCAGACCAGCAGCATTAACACGACCTGGAAGCTTATTAGAAAGGCAGACTGAACAAGACTGCCTTAGTGGTCCCCTCAACTTGACTAAACTTGAGACAGGTTTCTTCCTGACTGTAGGATACTAACCTCTCTTTTCTTAGGGTATTTACTTTAGAAAACTTGCAACTGTAAATCCTTTCTCTGTCTCTTTGAGATGTAAATCTTCTACAACCCAGAAATGACTTTCTCAAGGACCTGGGAGCCAACCCTTGGAAATGTAATTATCAAACAGACAGGGCTCCTGTCTCCAGTTTCCCTCCCTCAGTGTCCTCCAGCACGTTTCCATTAGTTTACCCCAACCAATAAGAATTCTCTCAACTTTTGTTTCAGTGGAGTTGAGTTCCACTTCTCTGCCCTATTGGAATAGTCTTGAATGAAGTTTTCCTTGCCTATTAAACTGGTCAGGTGCATTTTAAAAATAAGATTCTTGGCCTTGTCCCCTAACCAGACAACCCATTTTAACAAGATCCCCAAGTATTCCCAGTGTCCAATAATGGTTGAGAAGTGCTGCTCTAGACTGTAACATTGATCACTCCTTACTGGTACTTACTGGGGCACAGGTACAAATAAAAAACAACATGCTAATGTTAGATAAGCACCACCTAGTTCAACAACATTATAGTAAAAACCGTTTCTGTTTCAATTACCTGATCATCTTGTTCTGTCTTTACCTGAGTGTTCTTTCTGAGTATATTCTAAAATAGTCTGGGTGTTATTTACGTTGCTTGTTGTGTTCAGTTAAAAAAAAAAAAGTGAATGTTTTCAAGAAGACACGTGTGAACCAATCCTTCACACCATTATGGAAGACCAAAACACTAAGGGTGCACAACCCTGTATCTGCTAGATGCCAGGCAGTCAACTGTGTGTACTAATATTTCCTTCATTCACTGAACAAATACTAAGTGCCTGTTAGGTACCAAGCATTGTTCTAGAGGCTTGGGATCAGGGTACAAAACAGTTCATAACTCCTGCCTTACCATCTTGAATCCTCACAAGAATTGAGGCATTTAACAGTATCACAATTTTATCAATGAAATTGTTAAGGCTTACAAAATTTAGGCAGACATACGATTTGAACTAAGCCTTGTGACCTCAAAATGAGTACTATTTTTGTGGGTGTGTGTTTGGGTGACACATTCTTTCATGCATCCTTAATAATGGCAAAAACGAACCCTTGCAGGTGAATCCTCTATTGGAAATAGGTCTAGTTTTCTTGTACCAAGTGAAAATGCTAAGTAATAGAGCTATATGAAAATGGTAGGAGACTATTTAAAACAACAGTGTTGTTTTGCTTATACATATATTTGGTGAATATATATACATGTGCAGCTTTTGTTAATATTTTATAGTTCAGATAGCTGAAGAAGCATGGCATATGTATATGTGTGTATGTGTATATATTACTCTTTTGGCATAATGGCTATAATATATGTAATATATAATCCCTTGATTTAGGTATTTAAGGGTTTTCAAGATAAATGTTCCTCTGATATAATTTCAGCCATGTCTTATTTATGAGACCTTCACAAGGTGTATAAAAATGCACTGTCAGGATGATTCGTTCTACTGAGCATTAGTAGTCCTAGTTAAGCAAATGTGAAATCACAAAAGACAGAGTGATATACACTTCTGTCTTTTTTGGGCTTCATTTCATTTATCTTTGGAAGATTTGTTTGGCCAGTTTAATCATGAAACTGCAGGTAGCCAACTTAATTTTTGTTAACTATTAACTCATCACTGCATGATGGTTGTAGAAAAAAAATTCTGGTAAGATAGGATAAATTTGCTACCTTAATTTTTATAACTGAAATATATGAAACTTCATGTTCTTCCATGTCAACCAGTGATTCTCAATACGAGTAGAATTAGATGCAGACCTTATTCTAAAACCAGTACTAATGCCGAAGCATCATCCCAGACCAACTGATGCAGAATACCTGCCAGTGGGGCCCAATGTGTGTTGATTATAAAAGCTCCCTAAGTGATTCTAATGTGCAGCAGGGTTGAGAAACCCTGATTTATACACTGAATTTTAACCTTTATTTTTCCTACAGAGGATTTTAATTCATGCTTTTTTTAAAAACACAAGAATCTCAGAACATCTAAGTATTACTTCTATTATGTTAGATTTTCTGCTTTGCCAATATTTGCACAGCTGTTTAATACTCAGAATGAGCTACCACATATTTCCACCACAATTAAACTGAGGTCTGACATTTACAATTTCCATGTAGCCACAATCAGTTCCCAGATTCCCTGGTGCAACCAAGAGTAGCACACTCATTACAGTAATGAAGCCATGTTTGAAAAGTTCTGTATCAGAAATGATTCAGCATTATTCAAAATTATAATCTGATTATTCAATTTCTATCCTGTATTCAATTTGAACTGCACCTGTCACCTTTTAGAACATAAGGTAAAGAGTCTCCAAAACTTTACTAACATTTTATGCAATTTTTAAGCTATTTGGATATGTCGGACATGTAAATATCTTTTACTTCATGCAGATTTTTAATTGTAGAGAATTATTGTATCAAATTCCAGTGGAATAACGTGAATAGTAAGATACATCAAATGACAAAAATAACTGTCTTTAAGATCTAATAGTGCTTACTTTTCAACCATGTGAGCAGTTTGTGAGTCTCAAACATACTTTTCAATTAACTTAGTTGTCAACTTATAAAAGATTAAAGCCATCATCAAATAAACTATAGTCTCTTTTAAAAGTATGTTGTTTCAAACTCCCTTCACACATAACTAAAGAAGAAAAAGAAACTACCAGGAATCAAAATAGTCCTTTCTTTTTAATTTCCCATTGAACTACCTCAGTTTTCCTTTTATGCTGTTAATACTGAACTGGTCAAAATGAGTTTTTAATAATATGAAGACCCTTTTTTTACACCCAATTTAATCATTTAATCTCTAGAAACCTAGTAGCAGATAGCAGTAAGCAATTTATTATATTAAAAAACCTTCAAGTTTTCAAGCAAAAACAGATTTGCCCCTAAAGGATAAGAGAAATGAAAGAATCCTTAACCCTAACTATATCTTATTCCTGGTTGACCAGCAGTCCAGAAGGTCCCATCTCCCTATCATCTCAGTTACTATTGTCAACTTTCACTTTTCCCATAGGCCTCCTACACTGCCACATTCCCTCTTATTTTCTAAAGATTACTTTGCTTCAACTATCAAAGGTTCTTATGTAGGCAAGTGTTCTGATCAGATTTCCGAAATTCCACCCAGGCAGCAATGTGGAGGACAGATCTGGAGGAAGGTCAAACTGAAAGTGTAAAGATCATTTAAGAGACAACAGTCAAGAAAGGTTGCAATTCAAGTGAGACCTGCACCCTGTCCACCAGTCAAAGGCACTAGGCAAAATCCCAGTACCCTTTGATGACTTGTAGCACAACCATTATTACCACATTCTACCATAATAATGCTATCTTCTTCTTTCTCCTATTATTAGCTCTCTCCCTTGCTAAACCACAATCTCTCTAAGAGGCAGACCACTGTCTTTTCTATTTTTATCCTAGCACAGGGCGTGGCACAATGTAGGTATTTGAAAATATTTGTAGAATATTCATATGAATGAACAAACAGAACAATGATTTAAAGGATGTTTCTTTGTATAGTGGAATACATGCTTTATCTACATTTAAGTCTTTGCTTTCTCAACAGCTAGTTAGAAGACTTCAGCCATTTCATTTATTGCCCACTTTTTAAAAAATTTTTTTAATTTTCGCTGCGCTGTATGGCAGGCCGGATCTTAGCATGCGGGAGCTTATTAATAGTTCCCCGACCAGGGATTGAACCCATGCCCCCTGCATTGGGAGCACAGAGTCTTAATCACTGGACTACCAGGGAAGTCCCTATTTCCCAGTTTTTTAAATCTGTTAATCAAGGGGTATGGATTAAATTATTTCTAATATAGGTTTTGACCCTAATATGCTATAGGACTTAGTTTCTATTAAAAATGTGTCACACACAGGCAATTATAAATTGTCACAGGTTGACTCAAAGACTGCATTTCATATAATCAACTGTTTGTCACCCGTGTCCATTTTAATACGCTCAAAATGATTTCATGTCTACTCAGAAATATTAGAAGTATGTGAGGTGACATACAGATGGAGTGTCAAATCAATATTTCTTCCATATGAAATCCCAGATTGCTAAAATATGTACTTTTGTCATTAAATGATTTTATTTTTAAGTGACTAAAGTGCAGGAATATTAAAATTTTATAGTTTGATGTCATTAACATGACTACTAATGCTGAATCATATTTTTCCTTAATATTCCTTCAATATTCTTTGCCTTGTTTGACATCAGCAGTGCTTCCTGAATAAAAATGAATAACCCAAGTGAATATACAGTTGTACAGTATTTTTTACTTATTTATTTTTTGGCTGCGTTGGGTCTCCGTTGCTGCGCACAGGCTTTCTCTAGTTGAGGCGAGCGGGGGCTACTCTTTGTTGTGCTGCACGGGCTTCTCATGGTGGTGGCTTCTCGTTGCTGAGCATGGGCTCTAGGCATGCGGGCTTCAGTAGTTGTGGCACGTGGGCTCAGCAGTTGTGGCACACGGGCTTAGTTGCTCTGCGGCATGTGGGATCTTCCTGGACCAGGGATCGAACCTGTGTCCCCTGCATTGGCAGGCGGATTCTTTTTTTGGGGGGGGGGTATGCGAGCCTCTCACTGCTGTGGCCTCTCCCATTGCGGAGCACAGGCGGACCCCAGAGACGGGCATGAGACACTAAGGCTGCTGCTGCTGCCACCAAGAAGCCTATGTGCGAGCACAGGTCATTCTCCACACCTCCCTTCCGGGGAGCCTGTGCAGCCCGCCACTGCCAGGGTCCCGGGATCCAGGGACAACTTCACCAGGAGAACGCATGGCGTGCCTCAGGCTGGTGTAATGTCACGCCGGCCTCTGCCACCGCAGGCTCGCCCCGCACTCCGTAACCCTCCCTCCCACGGCCTGAGTGAGCCGGAGCCCCCAAATCAGCTGCTCCTTTAACCCCGTCCTGTCTGAGCAAAGAGCAGAGGCAGGGCCCAATCCAAAGCTGAGCCCCGGGAGCTGTGCAAACAAAGAAGAGAAAGCAAAATCTCTCCCAGCAGCCTCAGGAGCAGTGGATTAAATCTCCACAATCAACTTGATGTACCCTGCATCTGTGTAATACGTGAATAGACAATGAATCATCCCAAATTGAGGAGGTGGACTTTGAGAGCAAGATTTATGATTTTTTCCCCTTCTCCTCTTTTTGTGAGTGTGTATGTGTATGCTTCTGTGTGAGACTTTGTCTGTATAGCTTTGCTTTCACCATTTGTCCTAGGGTTCTATCCATCTGTTTTTTTGGTTGTTTTTTTTTTTACTTTAAAAAAAATTTTTTTCTTAATACTTATTTTTATTTTAATAACTATTTTATTTTACCTTACTTTATTTTATTTTCTTTTATCCTCTTTCTTTCTTTCTACTTTTTCTCCCTTTTATTCTGAGCTGTGTGGACGAAAGGCTCTTCGTGCTGCAGCCAGGAGTCAGTGCTGTGCCTCTGAGGTAGGAGAGCCGACTTCAGGACACTGGTCCACAAGAGACCTCCAAGCTCCACGTAATATCAAACGGCGAAAATCTCCCAGAGATCTCCATCTCAACACCAAACCCAGCTTCACTCAACGAACAGCAAGCTACAGTGCTGGACACCGTATGCCAGACAACAAGCAAGACAGGAACACAACCGCACCCATTAGCAGAGAGGCTGCCTAAAATCATAATAAGTCCACAGACACCCGAAAACACACCACCAGACGTGGACCTGCCCACCAGGAAGACAAGATCCAGCCTCATCCACCAGAACACAGGCACTAGTCCCCTCCACCAGGAGGCCTACACAACCCACTGAACCAACTTTAGCCACTGGGGACAGACACCAAAAACAATGGGAACTACGAACCTGCTGCCTGCAAAAAGGAGACCCCAAACACAGTAAGATAAGCAAAATGAGAAGACAAAAAAACACACAGCAGATGAAGGAGCAAGATAAAAACCCACCAGACCTAACAAATGAAGAGGAAATAGGCAGTCTACCTGAAAAAGAATTCAGAATAATGATAGTAAAGATGATGCATAATCTTGGAAATAGAATAGAGAAAATGCAAGAAACCTTTAAGAAGGACCTAGAAGAACTAAAGATGAAACAAGCAATGATGAACAACACAATAAATGAAATTAAAAATACTCTAGAAGGGATCAATAGCAGAATAACTGAGGCAGAAGAACGGATAAGTCACCTGGAAGATAAAAAAGTGGAAATAACTACTGCAGAGCAGAATAAAGAAAAAAGAATGAAAAGAACTGAGGACAGTCTCAGAGACCTCTGGGACAACAGTAAACGCACCAACATTCGAATTATACGGGTTCCAGAAGAAGAAGAGAAAAAGAAAGGGACTGAGAAAGTATTTGAAGAGATTACAGTTGAAAACTTCCCTAATATGGGAAAGGAAATAGTTAATGAAGTCTAGGAAGCACAGAGAGTCCCATACAGGATAAATCCAAGGAGAAACACACAAAGACATATATTAATCAATCTGTCAAAAATTAAATACAAAGAAAACATATTAAAAGCACCAAGGGAAAAACAACAAATAATACACAAGGGAATCCCCATAAGGTTAACAGCTGATCTTTCAGCAGAAACTCTGCAAGCCAGAAGGGACTGGCAGGACATATTTAAAGTGATGAAGGAGAAAAACCTACAACCAAGATTACTCTACCCAGCAAGGATCTCATTCAGATTTGATGGAGAAATTAAAACCTTTACAGACAACCA
The DNA here is from genome assembly GCF_949752795.1 of Hyperoodon ampullatus. Lineage (NCBI taxonomy): Eukaryota > Metazoa > Chordata > Mammalia > Artiodactyla > Ziphiidae > Hyperoodon > Hyperoodon ampullatus. The sequence continues at coordinate 26,978,750 of NC_136913.1, read as the reverse complement.
AAAGTGGAGAGAGTTCAGCACCACCAAACCAGCTTTACAACAAATGCTAAAGGATCTTCTCTAGGCAAGAAACACAAGAGAAGGAAAAGACCTATAATAATAAACCCAAAACAATTAAGAAAATGGGAATAGGAACATACATATCGATAATTACCTTAAATGTAAATGGACTAAATGCTCCCACCAAAAGACACAGATTGGCTGAATGGATACAAAAACAAGACCCATATATATGCTGTCTACAAGAGACCCACTTCAGACCTAGAGACACGTACAGACTGAAAGTGAGGGGATGGAAAAAGATATTCCATGCAAATGGAAACCAAAAGAAAGCTGGAGTAGCAATTCTCATATCAGACAAAATAGACTTTAAAATAAAGTCTATTAGAAGAGACAAAGAAGGACACTACATAATGATCAAGGGATCGATCCAAGAAGAAGATATAACAATTGTAAATATTTATGCACCCAACATAGGAGCACCTCAATACATAAGGCAAATAAATACTAACAGCCATAGAAGGGGAAAATGACAGTAACACATTCATAGTAGGGGACTTTAACACCCCACTTTCAACAATGGACAGATCATCCAAAATGAAAATAAATAAGGAAACACAAGCTTTACATGATACATTAAACAAGATGGACTTAATTGATATTTATAGGACATTTCATCCAAAAACAACAGAATACACATTTTTCTCAAGTGCTCATGGAACATTCTCCAGGATAGATCATATCTTGGGTCACAAAACAAGCCTTGGTAAATTTAAGAAAATTGAAATTGTATCAAGTATCTTTTCCGACCACAATGCTATGAGACTAAATATCAATTACAGGAAAAGATATGTAAAAAACACAAACACATGGAGGCTAAACAATACACTACTTAATAATGAAGTGATCACTGAAGAAATCAAAGAGGAAATCAAAAAATACCTAGAAACAAATGACAGTGGAGACACGACGACCCAAAACCTATGGGATGCAGCAAAAGCAGTTCTAAGAGGGAAGTTTATAACAATACAATCCTACCTTAAGAAACAAGAAACATCTCGAATAAACAACCTAACCTTACACCTAAAGCAATTAGAGAAAAAAGAACAAAAAAACCCCAAAGTTAGCAGAAGGAAAGAAATCATAAAGATCAGATAAGAAATAAATGAAAAAGAAATGAAGGAAATGATAGCAAAGATCAATACAACTAAAAGCTGTGTCTTTGAGAAGATAAACAAAATTGATAAACGATTAGCCAGACTCATCAAGAAAAAAAGGGAGAAGACTCAAATCAATAGAATTAGAAATGAAAAAGGAGAAGTAACAACTGACACTGCAGAAATACAAAAGATCATGAGAGATTACTACAAGCAACTCTATGCCAATAAAATGGACAACCTGGAAGAAATGGAAAAATTCTTAGAAATGTACAACCTGCCAAGACTGAATCAGGAAGAAATAGAAGATATGAACAGACCAATCACAAGCACTGAAATTGAAACTGTGATTAAAAATCTTCCAACAAACAAAAGCCCAGGACCAGATGGCTTCACAGGAGAATTCTATCAAACATTTACAGAAGAGCTAACACCTATCCTTCTCAAACTCTTCCAAAATATAGCAGAGGGAGGAACACTCCCAAACTCATTCTACGAGGCCACCATCACCCTGATACCAAAACCAGACAAGGATGTCACAAAGAAAGAAAACTACAGGCCAATGTCACTGATGAACATAGATGCAAAAATCCTCAACAAAATACTAGCAAACAGAATCCAACAGCACATTAAAAGGATCATACACCATGATCAAGTGGGGTTTATTCCAGGAATGCAAGGATTCTTCAATATACACAAATCAATCAATGTGATACACCATATTAACAAATTGAAGGAGAAAAACCATATGGTTATCTCAATAGATGCAGAGAAAGCTTTTGACAAAATTCAACACCCATTTATGATTAAAAAAACCCTCCAGAAAGTAGGCATAGAGGGAACTTTCCTCAACATAATAAAGGCCATATATGACAAACCCACAGCCAACATCATCCTCAATGATGAAAAACTGAAAGCATTTCCACTAAGATCAGGAAAAAGACAAGGTTACCCACTCTCACCACTCTTATTCAACATAGTTTTGGAAGTTTTAGCCACTGCAATCAGAGAAGAAAAGGAAATAAAAGGAATCCAAATCGGAAAAGAAGAAGTAAAGCTGTCACTGTTTGCAGATGACATGATACTATACATAGAGAATCCTAAAGATGCTACCAGAAAACTACTAGAGCTAATCAATGAATTTGGTAAAGTAGCAGGATACAAAATTAATGCACAGAAATCTCTGGCATTCCTATACACTAATGATGAAAAATCTGAAAGTGAAATCAAGAAAACACTCCCATTTATCATTGCAACAAAAAGAATAAAATATGTAGGAATAAACCTACCTAAGGAGACAAAAGACCTGTATGCAGAAAATTATAAGACACTGATGAAAGAAATTAAGGATGATACAAATAGATGGAGAGATATACCATGTTCTTGGATTGGAAGAATCAACATTATGAAAATGACTCTACTACCGAAAGCAATCTACAGATTCAATGCAATCCCTAGCAAACTACCAATGGCATTTTCAACAGAACTAGAACAAAAAATTCCACAATTTGTATGGAAACACAAAAGACTCCGAAAAGCCAAAGCAATCTTGAGAAAGAAAAACAGAGCTGGAGGAATCAGGCTGTCTGACTTCAGACTATACTACAAAGCTACAGTAATCAAGACAGTATGGTACTGGCACAAAAAAAGAAATATAGATCAGTGGAACAGGATAGAAAGCCCAGAGATAAACCCACACACATATGGTCACCTTATCTTTGATAAAGGAGGCAGGAATGTACAGTGGAGAAAGGACAGCCTTTTCAATAAGTGGTGCTGGGAAAACTGGACAGGTACATGTAAAAGTATGAGATTAGATCACTCCCTAACACCATACACAAAAATAAGCTCAAAATGGATTAAAGACCTAAATGTAAGGCCAGAGACTATCAAACTCTTAGAGGAAAACATAGGCAGAACACTCTATGACATAAATCACAGCAAGATCCTTTTTGACCCACCTCTTAGAGAAATGGAAATAAAAACAAAAATAAACAAATGGGACCTAATGAAATTGCAAAGCTTTTGCACAGCAAAGGAAACCATAAACAAGACCAAAAGACAACCCTCAGTATGGGAGAAAATATTTGCAAATGAAGCAACTGACAAAGGATTAATCTCCAAAATTTACAAGCAGCTCATGCAGCTCAATATCAAAAAAACAAACAACCCAATCCAAAAATGGGCAGAAGACTTAAATAGGCATTTCTCCAAAGAAGATATACAGACTGCCAACAAACACATGAAAGAATGCTCAACATCATTAATCATTAGAGAAATGCAAATCCAAACTACCATGAGATATCATCTCACACCAGTCAGAATGGCCATCATCAAAAAATCTAGAAACAATAAATGCTGGAGAGGGTGTGGAGAAAAGGGAACACTCTTGCACTGCTGGTGGGAATGTGAACTGGTACAGCCACTATGGAGAACAGTATGGAGGTTCCTTAAAAAACTATAAATAGAGGGCTTCCCTGGTGGCGCAGTGGTTGAGAGTCCGCCTGCCGATGCAGGGGATATGGGTTCGTGCCCCGGTCCAGGAAGATCCCACATGCCGCGGAGTGGCTGGGCCCGTGAGCCATGGCCGCTGAGCCTGCGTGTCCGGAGCCTGTGCTCCGCGACGGGAGAGGCCACAACAGTGAGAGGCCCGCATATGGCAAAAAAAATAAAATAAAATAAAAACTACAAATAGAACTACCATATGAACCAGCAATCCCACTACTGGGCATATACCCTGAGAAAATCATAATTCAAAAAGAGTCATGTACCAAAATGTTTGTTGAAGCTCTATTTACCATAGCCCAGAGATGGAAACAACCTAAGTGTTCATCGTCGGATGAATGGATAAAGAAGATGTGGCACATATATACAATGGAATATTACTCAGCCATAAAAAGAAATGAAATTGAGCTATTTGTAATTAGGTGGATAGACCTAGAGTCTGTCATACAGAGTGAAGTAAGTCAGAAAGAGAAAGACAAATACCGTATGCTAACACATATATATGGAATGTAAGAAAAAAAAATGTCATTAAGAACCTAGGGGTAAGACAGGAATAAAGACACAGACCTACTAGAGAACGGACCTGAGGACATGGGGTAGAGGAAGGGTAAGCTGTGACAAAGTGAAAGATTGGCATGGACATATATACACTACCAAACGTAAAATAGCTAGCTAGTGGGAAGCAGCCGCATAGCACAGGGAGATCAGCTGGGTGCTTTGTGAACACCTAGAGGCGTGGGATAGGGAGGGTAGGAGGGAGGGAGATGCAAGAGGGAAGAGATATGGGGACATACGTGTATGTATAACTGATTCACTTTGTTATAAAGCAGAAACTAACACACCATTTTAAAGCAATTATACTCCAATAAAGATGTAAAAAAACAAACAAACTCAAGAAGGTGTTCACCATCTCTGATTTTTTCTGAACTAATTTTGCGCTCCATATCAGGATATTTTCACATATCAAAAGGAAGCAGCTTCATGGAATCATGGTTAGTCAATTAACTGTGTCGTTTCCTTATCATTTTCTCTAGATTTTCAAAGACTAAAAACCCAAATATTTGTGCCAAATCCCAAATATATTTTCTTCTGCCAAATCCCAAATATTTTTTCTTCACATGGCTTATTTACAATGTTCTGCTTCTCTATGTTGTATGGGATGAGACCATTGTCAAAAAAGTTATATCCATGATATCATCTCTTTCTCCTCTATGTTTTATCAACACAATGACTCATGATTCAGAACTTATTCATCTAATAGTGCTTCATTGCTTGAATACACAATTATGTATCTATATATTATTTATTACACAGTTTATATCTAGACCTATACATGCATACAGAAGATAAATAATGATCCTCCTTTTAAACAGTCTTGACAGTCTTCAGTATTTATATTTGCAATGATACACATAATACAGTTTAAACGTTAGTTTATTGTTCAAATTGTATAATTATTGGTATAAATAGACTTAGTAAGGATTTATTTAGAAAAAAAATGTATGCTCCATTCTGCTAATGGAATTGCAGGATACTCATCTGTACAATTACTAAATGTGCAGACATCATTTACTTGCATTAATTATTCACAATCAATGGAAATTGGGTTAAAATTCTTTAGATAGAATCACATTTTGAACTAATATTTTTTATAGCTGAAAGTTAAGTTTGGTTTATAAATGAGCTTATATTGTATTTTCTGTCTTTATGTCTTCATGGGTTTTTTTTATAACTTTATTTATTTACTTATTTATTTTTTGGCTGAGTTGGGTCTTTGTTGCTGCGCCTGGGCTTTCTCTAGTTGCGGCGAGCGGGGGCTACTCTTCGTTGCGCTGCGCAGGCTTCTCACTGCGGTGGCCCCTACCATTGCGGAGCACAGGCTCCAGGCGTGCGGGCTTCAGTAGTTGTGGCTCGCAGGCTCCAGAGCGCAGGCTCAGTAGCTGTGGCACAAGGGCTCAGTTGTTCTGCGGCATGTGGGGTCTTCCCACACCGGGGCTCGAACCCGTGTCCCCCGTATTGGCAGGCAGATTCCTAACCACTAGGCCACCAGGGAAGCCCTTCTTTATATTTTAGTTATATTGAGGAATGATCTTTATTTGTCTTGGGGACACCAGTGAGCCTCTTAATATTGGTGAATCAAATGATCTACTTATAATATTCTGGCTCCAATGAAAGATATTTTGAGTAGGGAGGGTTTTCAGAAACCACACACTTAAAATATTTATTATTGAAAAATGCAAATATACACAAAATAAGAGAGAGTAGTACAATAAGCCCCATGTGCCTATCACTTCACATCAATAATTTTCAGTAATTTGCCAATTTTTTTGATGTATTCCTTTTACTTATTTTTTCCTGGAGTATTTTAAAGAAAATCTTGTATCCCCTATCCGGTCATTTATAAATACTTCATTTTGCATCCCAGACAGGCAAGCCCTTAAAATTTTACCAAAATAAAATTATTACACATATTGATATTAATAATTTTTTGGGGGGCCATGCCCACAACTTGTGGGATCTTAGTTCCCTGACCAGGGATTGAACCCCGGGCCCCTGCAGTGGAGGCGCCAAGTCCTAACCACTGGACCACCAGGAAATTCCCTAGTGATAATTTTTTAAGACAATGAATATCAAACTACGGTCAAATGTATTCTGTCTCATGGGTTTTTTTTCTTATTTTTTCATTTCTTCATCTTGTCCACACAAGATGCATACATTTGCACTGGGTTGACTTGTAGAGACCATTTTATTTAATCTGTTCAGTTTGTGCAACTTGAGGTGTGGAGAAGGCAATTCATTTACTCAAACATCACTAGGCTTTTCACTTTATCTGTTCATTCTGCAAATATTAATTCAGCATCTAGTAGATACTGTTTTCAGGTACTTGGGAATTACCTATAAGCAAAAATGACAAAGATCTCTGTCCTTATGGAGTTTCTATTCCTGTTGGAGGAATGTAATATAAATATTAAAAGAAATCATGTGCAGAGTATATTTGAGGATGACAAATGACAGGGACCAAAGAAAATTATAGCAGGTCTGGGTAAGTGCTTTGGTGACAGTAGGGAGAAGGGCTGCTTGAGTTTTAAATGGACCCCCATTGAGAAGGAGACATTCAAGCAAAGACTTAAGGTGAAGGAGTTAACTTTGGGCTATCCGGGAGAAGAGTTTCCAGAGAAGAAAGAATAAGCAATGTCGATGTCTCAATAAAATTTTCCTCTGAGTGAAACAGGAGCCAACAATGACACATTTTGGGTTCTGCTTTAAGAAGAACATTCTAGCTAATATATGGAGACTAGACAGTTTAAGGCATGGATAGGGAGCACAGATTTTCAGACAACTTGGGAGGCCAGTACATTAGTTGAAACAGAGATAATGGTAACGTTGAAGATTAGTAATGGAGATTAGAAGTGGCCTAATTCTGGGTATATTTTAATGTTGGGGCTGACTGACTAGAGGTGGGGTATAAAAAGAGGCAAAAAGTCAAGATCACACCAATTGGCCTGAGCAAGCATAGGATGAAGTTGCTATCTATTAAGAATTACAAGTCACTGATTTGGGGCTGGAGGAGAGCAGGAGTTCAGACTTGGACATGTGGAGATGTCCACTGACTTCCACTTAGAGATGCTGAGTAGGAAGTTAGATATCCAAGTCTGGAATTGAGTAGAAGGGTTTGGGCTACAGATATAAATTCCGGGGTCATTGGCATATGGCTATTTTATTTAAAGTCATGGAAATTTTCTAAGAATACAAGAATGTCAGCATAAAGAAGAGCAGAGAGACCAAAGGCATGAAAGATTAAGCCCAAAGCTGCCAATATATAGAGATCAGAGAAACCAGGAAGGTAACAACAATGCCCATCACTATTGTAATGATTTATTTCTTCTCAAATTTCATATCAAAATTCTCAGTTTTTGCATGTTGAGATCAAGTCTCAGCTAGATTAGGAATTCCATCTCTACTTCGCATTCTCCCTACATTTGAATCATTTTACGACAGGGTTCAGCATCATATAGGCTTTACTCCTTCTGGTTATATGGTTTTCCTCACCACCTTGGCCACTTTTCAGATGCTTTCCAATGTTTCTGCATCAAGTATATAGGCTTTCTGATCCCTTAAGTCACCATGGTAGTAGGGAATTTAAAAGCCATTCTTTTTTTTTTTTTTTTTTTTACACTGGAACTTTATATTTTTTTTAACATCTTTTATTAGAGTATAATTGCCTTACAATGGTGTGTTAGTTTCTGCTTTATAACAAAGTGAATCAGCTATACATATATATATATCCCCATATCCCCTCCCTCTTGCATCTCCCTCCCACCCTCCCTATCCCACCCCTCTAGGTGGTCACAAAGCACTGAGCTGATCTCCCTGTGCCATGTGGCTGCTTCCCACCAGCTAGCTATTTTACATTTGGTAGTGTATATATGTCCATGCCACTCTCTCACTGCGTCCTAGCTTACCCTTCCCCCTCCCCGTGTCCTCAAGTCCATTCTCTATATCTGTGTCTTTATTCCTGTCCTGCCCCTAGGTTCTTCAGAACCATTTTATTTTTTAGATTCCATATATGTGTGTTAGCATACGGTATTTGTTTTTCTCTTTCTGACTTACTTCACTCTGTATGACAGTCTTTAGGTCCACCCACCTCACTACAAATAACACAATTTTGTTTCTTTTTATGGCTGAGTAATATTCCATTGTATATATGTGCCACATCTTCTTTATCCATTCATCTGTCGATGGACACTTAGGTTGCTTCCATGTCCTGAAAAGCCATTCTTATTGATGCTTCCTGAGGACAGGGCCAGCATATGTCTTGCTTTACCCCTGTTGTCAACAAAATCATTGATAGGGCAAAAAAAAAAATGCCCCAGAATGTCTAATAAATTTCATGGTCATCTCTTTAAGAACACTCATGGCAAAGTATAAGCAACAGCACAGAAAACAGGATGCCACTGATTCTTTAGAACACAGGAAGGTTTACATCAATAGCACTGAACGAATAATTTGGGAAAAGATGCTCACTCTGAACAAATGATTTATCACTGTTTTGCTCAATTTTTATCTTTACCTCAGTCCTGTCCCCATATGCATTGCCAAAACAGCTACTAAAATCAGTTTTATATATATATATATATATATATATATATATATATATATATATATATATATTTAAAAGAGAAGAATGTGACAGAATATTTCACTTAGGACTGGTGTGTCTGTGTGTGCATATCTGGCAAAGCATCAAAAATAAAGAAATCATTATAAGATGGAACACAACTAATCTACCACTCTTAGATTATATTCTTTGTCAATATAAACAGCTAGACAAGGAAAATGAGACAAGAGATGACATAAAGTAGTGTACATACATACGAGTACAAGGCTGAGATGTAGCAAAACATTCAACGAATACCTGGCTTCCATCAAGAGTTGAAGAAAAACAGTTCAAACAGATTATAAAAGCAGAAACTACCACACCATTGTAAAGCAATTACACTCCAATAAAGATGTTTTTAAAAAGTCTAAAAACACATTTAAATGACACACATTTGAATCTCTCTCCATTAGGAAATATCTAAAATATTATCAGATCACTGACAGTATCTCTTTACCATAAAAATCAGACCTCTGAGCTCAGAGTGACAACAAATATTTTAAGAAGAGCCTCACTATTTCTATTACAGTAACTTCCCAAACTGCAACAGTAAATCCTCATGGTCCATGGCATTCATACTGGACAGATTTAGAAACATCATATTTATTTTCACCATTTTCACTGTCTTAGTAACAAAAGCAAATAATGGGTAAAATTAAATCATATTTAGTTGGATGGAATAAAGAAATAAACCTGAGATAAAATCAAACCAAACTATAACAAGCTTAATTTGGGTCTGACGCAGAACATTGCTTAACTCTAAAGACATGAACTAAACACCAAGTGTATCTAACAAGACATCTAATTAATTGGAACCAGTTTGAATGTTGATTGATTTTTACCTATAGGATTAAAGTATAATCACTGCTAGTTTAATAATTCCTAGGATTTCTAATTTGGGCCATTTTAAAAGTATGAGACTTGGCCCTTTCCTTCAGTATAGCTGGGGAGACAAGGCAAGAATACATGAAATATAAGAGAAATCACATGGATATGGTGATAAAGGAGCCTTGGTGCTCTGCTGGTGGTAGTGTAAATGGTAGCAGCAATCCACCTAGCCATCTGTTATTACTTAGTCAAATTAAGTATATACATACCCTTTGACACAGCAATTCTACAATTGGCATTTATCCCAGGGAAATTTTCACACAGGTCCATCAGAGATATATACCAGGTTATTCAGTACAATGTTATTTGTAATGGTGGGAGTTGGAAGTAAACGGGATATCCATCAATGAGAAAGAGAAAAGTAAAATGTTCTGGATACAAAATCATGGCCCTCATTGCACATGTGCACAGATGTATAACTTGTACCTGTACAAGAGCACCTAGCCAAAGGGTTGCCTGGCAAGGACATGGATAGCTGGGAAATTAGCTATTCCTAATTATCATAAGGGTTCATTATGTATACACCTTAACGCTAGAAGTTGTAGAATAGAAGTATACCCAGTAACATGAAAGATTCTAACAAATAATAGTGCTTAGTGAAAAAAGGATAAACAATGAAATAATAACAGCATGTATTTTACGGAAATGATAATTCACAAACAGAAAACAATTCACATTTTGAAAGGACACCATTCAGATAAAAGGATACACCTTAAACACAATAATTGTACTCAGTAGAAAAGGGAAAATGGAATGTGGGTATGGAGATAAAAGGGAATATATATGTGCAGTCACACATAGAGACATTAAAGAGACTAACACAGATCACGTGTCATGGATAGTATGGTTACCTCAACCCACTGTACCTTGCATCCAACCAACGAAAAAGCACAAAAATAAATAGATTTTAGGCAGTGCTATCAACATGGTGTCTGGGAAAGACTCCTGATTAGAAGGTAGGAGAATCAGGCTCTACTTGTAGTTGCATTTATTTCTTACTATATAACCTTCTTAAATTATTTAACACTTCTGGGCCTCAATGTTCTTCACTGTAAAATGAAGGAATGATGATGACTTCTTTGTCCTAAAGCAGGAAGTAAGCCAGAAAATATCTGGATATCTAATGTGATATGACTACTCTAAACACTTCACTCCACCTCTTACACCCCACTTGCTTGGAGCTTGTAATGTATTCCTCCTGTACTTGGGAAGTGCTAATGGAGAAAGATTAGCCAAGATTTAAAAATCTCCAACTAGTTGAAAATGATCACAAGTCAATAGGGTCTTGCTCTTTATGCTCAGTACTCTTTCCTAAGGCTTTGTTCCTTGTTGCCAAATTCATTTTGGGTTTTGAGGTTAAAGGTATTATATTGACTGAGATTGCTGGAAGACTCATCACCAGTTCAGAGAGATGTTATTTCATGAGAGATTTGGGAACCTCTCCATTACCCTGTTTACTGTGTTTATGCCACTGGCAAACCAGAATCGAGGCACAAGATTTCTAGCATGAATCTTATTTTCATGATTCTGTTCATATGCTGTGTAATCTTGCATAACATATCCCTATTGCTTATGTTATATATATATTTATTTTGTACCAGATATAAACCAATACAAACCTTAATAGTCCACTGAAAGACCAGCAAATGTCTCTTGCATTTCCAAAGGGAACAAATGTGATTTAAAAATCAGTTGAAAATAGCCAGCTAGATAAATATTTATAAATGTGTATGTATTTACTACACCCAAGTTTTACATTCTTAAGTTGTTTTAATTGCTTTAAAAATTATATTGCTCATGTATTAACTGGAAGTTTCGCTTTAATATTAACATGTCCCCTCATTTGTAATATAATATGCTAGTATTTCACTATTCTTTTTGGCAATGAATTGTTTCCTTCATATATCCATGGTTTTTCAGTCTACGTAAGGTATCTAGATTGAAACCAAAGTGGTAAAATAGAGACAAATATGATTAAAGCATACTTCCTTAGACAAGTACACATATTCTTCCAAGATATCCCATGTTAGATCAGTATGGGTAGAAAGGTTCTCTTGAGAAACCAGACTAGAAATCACAAGAAAGATATTAGGGTAACAAAATTATCCACTGAAACATTAAGGGGCATTTCTCAACAAAGCATTAGCCAAATGTAGTGGAACACTATACAGTGCAAGAAAATAAAAAATGATCATTGCTCTTTCTACTTTAATTGAGTTAGAAAGCAAACAAACAGGTCAAAATTTAGATTTTTGACTAACAGCAGAGTTTACAAAGAGTTTAGATCCTGAAGGACACATTTATTCTGTCTTCATGACCCAGGATATGGCAAAATGAAAAGCAAGTTTGTTCTTTTTGCAGATACTTCAAACTCAATCATTTAAATGTAATTTTATCTTATTTTTGGTCACTTGAGAACAATCTCTGTAATTTTAAATTTATTCCAGAAAATGGTTTATGCCATCTCTTATTTCTTGGATTTTAGAAATGCAGAATACATTAAAACTTCTACTTTCAGAACAAAATTTTGAAATTTAGCCATGTAGTAAGTACCATTCCCTCTTTCAAATTTGAAAACAAGCAAAACTCCATAAAAATACATTTCCAGCCCACTGGATGAGAGGTGGGGAACACAAGGAATTTTCTCAGTTTAGATGATATCTGAATTTGGAAAAATGTTTTAGATAAGATAGTTTCTGATCCATAGATAAAATTTATTTGTCTATTAGTTTAAATGCATATTGGCCAACTGGAATAAAGTTTACAGGGCCTTATGGCTTCTACTTTGTGTATAATTCACCACTACTTTACCTTATTTTTCTAATAATTATTCCTTTCAATTTTCATATATTTTTTAAAGTTTTTACCACATATATGTATCCTTGAAGGAAAAGACCCATTTGTTTGGTAATAAAACAGGGTACAACTACATACATATATACGTACATAGTATTGTTTCCTTCAGGGAGAAAATACGTTCTATTTATATAACAAGACTTTTGTCACAATACAAGAAGATAATCCATGCAAAATTATGTCCAAGTATATTTTACGCAGAGGAAATATAATTACTACCATCATTATTCCTCTAAAAAGGGAATAAAATCATTATAGTTGGGTATTAAATGCAAATCTAACAGCACTTGAAAAAGAGTTTGGAACTGTATGCAACCCAGCTGCTCTGAGCCCAAGATTAACACTGCCAAATGTATTTGCTTTCTTAAACTCTGTTCAATCATAATTTAAAATAAACGTCAGTCCATGTGTAGGTTATATATTTTCAAAGGTCTACTCTCTCAGGTGATTTAACTATATTTCTTGGCATTGTTCTTGTTAGCAAAAAAATAAATATAACCCTGGAAGTCGAGCGAGGGCTTGGGAGGATATTAGGTAGAATTATCACTCACAGCAAATGCCCCTAAACATATGTTTTTTCAAGCCTCTCGTGATAGAAATCAGAATGAAAAAGATTTTCACCTGTTGTTGAAAACAAGAGAATTCATATTTAACTGATGAATGCTTGCTTGGCTTTTAAATAGGACACATTTTCAAATAATTCTCCTTTACACAGAGGAAATAACAAAGAAAGGAAAATGAGCTAAGAATAGCAAGTATACAGAGCAAATGACAGAGAAAAATGAAAAATACAAATTTGAAATCTCTTATTGCCACCAATTTTCAAATAAGCTAATGATATGGATCAGGTAATTTCTATCTCCACTTGTACGTATTCAATACTAATGATATCTAATAAAATTCATAGAAATTCGTGTTTATTGAGTCCTTCCTCCTTGCCAGGTATACTGCCAAGCACTTGTATCATTTAATCTTCACAGTAACCTCATGCAATAGCTATTATTTATTATAGTGCCCATCAGACAGATGAGGAAACTAAAGTTTAAACAGTTTACTGAACTTGACAAGACATATAGCTGGTAAGAGAGAGAGTCAGTTTTTGAGACCACGTAGTATGAATCTAGAGTTCATTGCATCTATCATGCAGAATGAAGTTGAAAATGCTATAAGTAACATCAGTATTTATGACCAGACTTGCATTGCAACTGCATACATTTGGGGAAAATCTCACAGAATAAAACCAAATATTTTGGTCTAAATTCTTATCTCTCTAATTCAGATGTTTGAATTGCAACTGTAAGTTTGGGAAAGTAAAGCATTTACAAAATTTATGTTCACAAGTATAACCCAATACTTGTAGACAATTTTCCCAAGATCAGGGGAAGGGTGACAAAGACTCTCCACTTGACCAAACTTTAGTCAAGTTCCTCTGAGTAATCCTTTCAATTACACCTTAACTTTAGCCTATAAAAACTGCAAATTTCAGCACAAATGATTTTATCCACCCTCCACTCTAAGAGAGTCAAGCAAGCATTAGTATAATTTCTAACAGGTCAAGGCCACATCCCTAAGATGTTGACCCCACTCCCTTAAGTTCCTCCCTGAGGAACCTCAACACTGCCAAAAGAATGTACTGTTTGTTCCAACCAAAACCTGACAGTAGGACGCCAACCTCCTTTTTCTTAGAGCATTTACTTTAGAAAACTTGCAGTTGTAAATCTTTTTTCTGTCTCTGAGATGTATCTTCTACAACCCAAGAATGTCTTTCTCAAGGGCCTGTGAGCCATATCCTTGAAATGCAATCATCAAGAACGATAGGGTCCCTGTCTGCCAGTCTCTGTGGGAGGGTAGGAGCCTAAGGGGCCAACTAGCAAAAAGAGGTGGCCTAATCATATGGACTAAACACCTTGCTCTCCAAAAAGGCTCCATACTTTTGTTTCAGTGGAGTTGAACTCCACTTTATACTGAAGTCTCTCTCTCCTACTTCAGTAGAAGAAATCTACTGTTTTGCTGTTTTTAACAAGTGTTCCGTGAAAAATGTTTCTTTTACAGGAGTAGGGGTATTTAAATAATCACATTAAATCCTAGAAACTTAATGAAAAAGAAATTGTAATGACTATAACTAAAGTCAAAATAGTTTGATGCAAATTTAACTGCCTATAAATATGTCCAATAAAGAAAGAAAAATAAAAGTGCTAGCTTGACAATGGTTCCGTGTCATCTGCATATGCACAATTTTTTTCTTAAGTATGTTACTGAAATGGAGGTCTCTCTGGAAGGGATTCTTTATATTATGACCTTTAAAGAATACAAATTCTGGGGCCTCCCTGGTGGCGCAGTGGTTGAGAGTCCGCCTGCCGATGCAGGGGATACGGGTTCGTGCCCCGGTCTGGGAGGATCCCATATGCCGCGGAGCGGCTGGGCCCGTGAGCCATGGCTGCTGAGCCTGCGCATCCGGAGCCTGTGCTCCGCAACGGGAGAGGCCACAACAGTGAGAGGCCCGCGTACCACAAAAAAAAAAAAAAAAAAAAAAAAAAATACAAATTCTGGGCTTCCCTGGTGGCGCAGTGGTTGAGAGTCCGCCTGCCGATGCAGGGGAAACGGGTTCGTGCCCCGGTCTGGGAAGATCCCACATGCCGCGGAGCGGCTGGGCCTGTGAGCCATGGCCACTGGGCCTGTGCGTCCAGAGCCTGTGCTCCACAACGGGAAAGGCCACAACAGTGAGAGGCCCACGTACCGCAAAAAAAAAAAAAAAAAAAATACAAATTCTTATGGATGGATAACAAATTGTCTTAAGATAAATTACAGATGTTATATTTTTACAAAAGTGTTACAACAATGACTATAAAAATTGTTATAATTCTCCAAAATGTACAGAACTGGCTATAGTGAAAAATATAGTTATCAAAATAAGTTTTATTTTAGAAATTAAAAAAATTCAATTCCAAAAGAGGCAAATGGAAAATAACAAAAAAAATTATTGAAAAGCATACTAAGTCAAAGATATGGTTAATTATATTTGTAAAGTAGTTGATAAGATATAAAGTTTGTAAATAACATAATATTCCATACTGTGAAATGAAACAGGATTCAAGACACAATTATAGACTCTAGCAAATGAAAACTATCAGATAGAAAGGGATATTACCTTTATTTTTCCTTGTTCTTATTGCTCTTAATCAAATACCACACATCATAAACTAGATAAGAGAATGAATGAAAAATCCACATGTAGTATATGATAAAACCAGCATAACTCTCATATTGTATATTAAAATTAATATGAGCTTAATAGTATGAATATATAAGTATTAATATGAGCTTAATGTCTTTTACAGTAGAGAAAATCATTATTACAGCTCTAGATATTATATCCTGCTCATATACACTATAAAACTGTCACTCTCAACACACATTGAATTTATGGTAAAACATTATTTTATTGGGAAAAAAGTGGTGCTTCACCAGAGTACCCGTACCCATAAATGTTCAACTGTGGCAGTCTTCTCTCCACTTTTCAATATGATTTTGAATTGAGAAAAATAACCTGTTAAAATTTCAGATGAACCATTTGCAATAGTCATATATTCAAAGATGCCAAATAATGTATTATTAGGAAGAGTGATCATTCCATAGAGTCGAAATTTATTGCTGCATCATTTTTCTGAGTGGAAAGTGCTAAGCCCCTAGTCGGAGGATGAGATATTAAATGCAATCAAGTGGGGGACCCGCCAGAGTAAGAGAACCACTGCACCCTCAAGTTGATAGTTTTAGCCAAACACTGCCTCTGAATGGCTCTGCTGAGGAACACAATGGCAATGATAACATCCAAGCAATGTAAAGCAGTACAATTTTCAGGGAATGTTTATTATAAAACAGAGTTGCTCTTCAACTGTTACAGTTTGGTTTCTTTTAAACAAGCATTTTAATCTCAGTTCTATATTCTAAACATACAACTTAAAACTTGGAACATTATTTCTTTAATGCAGAGGCTTTTTTTTTTTTTTTTTTTTTTTTTGCGGTATGTGGGCCTCTCACTGTTGTGGCCTCTCCCGTTGCGGAGCACAGGCTCCGGATGCACAGGCCCAGCGGCCATGGCTCACGGGCCCAGCCGCTCCGTGGCATGTGGGATCTTCCCAGACCGGGGCACGAACCCGTGTCCCCTGCATCGGCAGGCGGACTCTCAACCACTGCGCCACCAGGGAAGCCCAATGCAGAGGCTTTTAAACTTACATTATTACAGCAAGAAGCTGTACACACATCCTGAGCAAACAGTAGGTGCTTAATGAAAGGAAATGGAATGAAAAAGTGTAAACTGCACTTGCTTCAGCAATGTTTTAAAAGTAAAACTTGGAACATATGATTTAACAATTGAATTTTATGACAGTCTGTTGAGATCCAGAAATAATTTCCCCTAAATCTAGTCTGAACTCACTTCCAGTTCCTTTCATATATTAATTCCTTGTATCTGCCTATTTTAGGAAAGATCATAATATTGTTTATCATTTGGAGTATACTTTATTCTTTGAGGTAATGGGTAACTTCCTGTTTTTTAATTAACGTTGAAAAGTAATTTAACTGAGAGAATATTCAGAAAAAGAGGATATTTTGCAAAAAAAAAGTGATTATAATAATATTATCCAAACAAAACCACTCATCACTGTGGTGCATTTTCTTATGGTACTCTTTAATGTGCATCTTGGCTTTCGACATTGATAATAAAAGTATTTGTACACTTTTATATCGTAATCTTCATATTATATTTTACAAACATTTTCCCATGTTGCTATTTGATCTTCACAACAATTTGTTAACTGCTAATCAATATTTATTGCATATTCATGAATAACAGCCAAATAAATAACTGTAATTTACTTAATTGTTCAATTACATAACAAATCTATGAAGGCCCTCTGAGCCTTCTCTCGTCTAAGTAAAAATGTTCTCTCCATACATTCCTCATGGACATGATTTAGTTCCCCATTTTCCTAATAGTTGCTTTATTCCTGAATGCAGCCTACATTCCACATCTCTCTTAAAGTATAAGAACAAGAATAGAACACAATTATCCTGGAGTGATAAAACAGTATAAAGCAGAATAGTACCATAATTGCCCTTAGTCTATTTCAATGGTTAAAGTTTAATTTACATAAGAACTGCATAGGGAATTTTTTTTTTTTTTTGTGGTACGCGGGCCTCTCACTGCCGCGGCCTCTCCTGTCGCAGAGCACAGGCTCCAGACGCGCAAGCCCAGTGGCCATGGCTCACAGGCCCAGACGCTCCGCGGCATGTGGGATCTTCCTGGACCAGGGCACGAACCCGTGTCCCCTGCATCGGCAGGCGGACTCCCAACCACTGCGCCACCAGGGAAGCCCAGGGATTTTTTTTTTAATGCAGATTTTTGGGCCCCAACCTTAGAGGTTCTGTTTCAGTGAATAACTCGCTGGGTCCTGGCATCTACACTTTAAAAACCTTACAGGTGATTCTGATGCCATCGGCCACACTCTGAAAATACTGACCCAGGTAATATATTTATATTAAAGTGGCCAAAAATTGTCATTGCCTTTTTAACAGTCACATCAAATGGTCGACTTACTCTGAGCTTACTGGTGCATAAACCCCCTAACATCTTGTTTGCTGAATCCAGCTGTATCTTCCTTATTCTTTACTTGTGAAGCACATTACTGTGGCCCAAGTAGAGAACTCTTTGTGTACCCTTGTTAATTTTCATCTTGTTACATTGGCACTTCCTTTTAGTCTGAGGGTATTTTATAAATCTTCATTCTGTTACTTAACTTTGCACAATCCATAAATTTGATAAACAAGCCTTCTATCTTTATCCAAGTCACAGACCAAAACATTGTACCACAAGAGCCAAAAGAAAAGGGTAGAAGCATAATCATTACTGTGTTTTACAAATGGAATGTTTTACATTCCAGGTAGGTTATTTTTATCTCAGAGAAACATACTGTCATCTTTTGGACATCATTATTTACTTCTAGAGAGACTAAAATAAAAACAGTATTCCTACAATGTATTTTGTTTTAATGTACATAGCAAAATTTTCTTGATATATTATAATAATTTGACCTGTCATGAATATTTATAAAAAAATCTTTTTTAACTTTTAAAATTTCTGCTTTATACCCTTTGATACAACAAACAAAACAAATGCACTGTCTGTGATGTCTCAGTTCTAAAATCCTTAAATCCTTTACATTAAAAAATTAAAATATTAACACTCAAAATATTATTTGATTATAGATTTCATTCATCTAATCTGCTTTATACAGAAGAAATATGTTAAATACCCATTTCTGTTAGGTTACTCTTATGGTTCAATGGATTTGCATTATTAACATTTCATGAGGAAAAAGCAATAGAACCTCAAGAGCTATCAAATAATCTCCTAACACTGTCCATTCAATAAGTTGTGAAATTCTCTTCCCATGGATTTCATTATGGCACTTTTTTCACTTTCTTCAATCCTATTTTTTTCATTACTCCTTCTCTATCTCTGACTTCACTTAACTTGGAACTCTTTTGTATTTTACAGACCCCCAGGATTTACTGGCCCTGGGCTTCTGCCCTCAACCCTTTTTATCATATTATGTGTTCTGTATGTTTAAGTTTCAACCAAGTAATACATCTTGATCATTCCCAAATATATAACTACAATTGACATTTAACTCCGAAACTCCAAATTCTTGCATTCAACTTCCTACTGAACTTCTCTACCTGGAGGTACTGGAGGCACCTTAAACTCAGTATGTCCCAAAGTGAATATGTTATTTGTTCCTTCTCTTTTATTCCCCATTATTATCCTAATTCTCCTACTTCCATTAACCAATGGCACCATAACCAAGTAGTAAACTATTCTAATAGCCTATATATTATTCTAAACTCCTCTCTTTCTCTCTCATTTGTTACATCCAACTCGTTACTGAGTATGTTGAATCTGCCTCCAACTTCCTTTGTTGAATTTAGTTCATCTTCTCCATTCTTGACCCGCAATATTTAAGGACTGCCTAATCAACCTCTGTTTCCAATTTCAGCTTCTCCTAGTCTTCCTTCATGCCAGAGTAATTACAGTGGGTATAGTCTGAAGTCAGGGAGTCTGATTCCTCCAGCTCCATTTTTTTCCCTCAAGACTGCTTTGGCTATTCGGGGTCTTTTGTGTCTCCCTACAAATTTTAAGATGATTTGTTCTAGTTCCATAAAAAATGCCATTGATAATTTGATAGGGATTGCATTGAATCTGTAGATTGCTTTGGGTAGTATAGTCATTTTCACAATATTGATTCTTGCAATCCAAGAACATGGTATATCTCTCCATCTGTTGGTATCATCTTTAATTTCTTTCATCAGTGTCTTATAGTTTTCTGCATACAGGTCTTTTGTCTCCTTAGGTAGGTTTAATCCTAGGTATTTTATTCTTTTTGTTGTAATAGTGAACGGAATTGTTTCCTTAATTTCTCTTTCTGATTTTTCACTGTTTGATATTACGTGGGGCTGGGAGGTCTCTGGCGGACCAATGTCCTGAACTCGGCTTTCCCACCTCAGCGGCTCAGGCTTGACACCCGGCCGGAGCACCAAGATCCTGTCAGCCACACGGCTTAAACTGCTCATCAAGAGAGTAAACAGGGAAGCCACAGACTAAGCTGTAACAGGCACAGCAACTGAATGGACACTAAATAATATCCTCCTTCTTGTGCCTGACTCTGCTGTCTGAGCTCATCACTTCCTCCAACCTGTACAAAACTGCCAGTGGAAGAGTTCTAGGGATAAAGCATGACTTTCCTGGTACAAACGAATGACCATGAGGCTGGCAATGGGCACGGATAAGAACATAGGCTCTGAAGTTAAGACCACCTGGGTTCAAATCTTCGTGTGAACTTGGTCAAATACTTAACTTCTTTGTGCTTCCCGACCCCCTGTGCTGAGCCCAGCCCAGCGTTGCCAGTCACCAGATTGAGTGGAGCCGAGTCCAAGATGGTAACTCTGCCCCCGCCCACTCCGCACTCCCCACCCCCTCACGTGGCAAACTGGCACCCTAGGGCCGGCTAAAAATCTATAATAAGATTTAAATTTTAAGTTTCAGTTGAAGAACAAAACATATTCCAACTGCTATGACTCTTAACTACTCACACATGTGAGGGAGTGAACATATAAAAAGCTGAAGAAAGCTTTTGGAACCAACTGTCTGTATGCCTTGGAGTCATGCCACTGTTGAGGGGCTGAAAATGTTTTCCTCTTCACCCTGAATCACAGAAAACCTTCACCCTACAGTTTGTGGAGGAAAAAAAAGAATACACTGTTGTCTGATTGACAGCTGAGTAGACTGGCCAGCTGGGGACATACATAGCCAAGTTAAAGATAGTTGACTGTTGCACTGCACTGATCCCAAATTTTATTGGAACACGAGTGGAAAAGAGGTGGGCTGTGTGTGATAAAGATGTGGTGTAGGTTCATCTTAGGTCCTGACCAAGAGGAATATCTGGGAAGGCTACAGACCTCTGCAGGAAGACTTGAGAAGACCTACTGAATGCCTTGAGGCTGGGGGAGGAGACTGGAACAAGCTAAAATGGAGCCATTTTGTCCAGTGATGGAAACCACAGGTGAAAGGTTTCACTAAGGGGCAGGTAAGTGCTATCTCTGAAGGAGTCTGTGGACCATCACCACAATACCAGTGAAGTAAACATCTACTGCTCCCCTTATGTCTTTTCCCTCCCTGAACTCTAATCATGAGGATCCAAAACCAAGTTAGCAAGATGTTGAAAACTATATAAAAGTGCATGGCAGAGAAAGAAAGAAGAAAACAAATCACACCTTCCAGCTTGCCACTGGGACACACTAGGAGATAGAGGAGATATGGAGAAGAAAGCCACTACTTTAAAATAAATTTAATTTTAGATTATTATTGGACACATTAATTACTGAGAGGAAGGCCTTTTACCTTCTGAAGGTGATCCAAAGGGTCACAAGATATATATTACATTTCATGGAGACCCTGAGGAACAAGAGCCCCATACTCTTAAAACAAAACTAGGAGGTAAGGTTGATTTATGATCGCATTATATAAGTAGTGCTTGTTTATTTAATCTTTACAACTATTAAATCATTACCTTAATAGTTAATGTACAGCAGAATTAGTTATATAAATAAACAAGGAAGCCAAATACGTTTAACCTTCTTCAATAAAGGCAAACACAAATATATATCATATAGTTAATACAGGCAGAGCTTATCAAATTTAAGTGTGGTTGAGTCCAGAACCCATGCCCTTTACATGACTGTGCACTGGAAAATGCATATACACATGGTCTATTTTGCTATGTCTTCATGTCAAAGAAGAAGTTTTGTAAAGAAATTCAAAAGAGGGTGGACTTGTTTCACAAGTTAAAAACACAGGCTATCTAAACTCAATTAATCCTGAAAGGAACTAAAGTGGAAAAAAACCCAACAATTTCTCAATTGCTCCCTTCTGGTGGCTCACAGTTGTATATTAAACCCATTATGAGTAATAATACTTCACAAGCAATATTCTTAAGTTTCAGGACAAAAAAAAGTGCTTTAGGAAACATGATGTGAAATACTGATTCAACTAGTGTATTTTTCAACTCAATTATAGTACTAAACAGCTCTTTCAACTTTTAAGGAAATTGACATTTTGCTGCACCCCTCTTTCTCACACAATCCTATTCATTTCAGTTTTATTCTCCACTAGATTTCTTTCAATAATTTCAGCATTTCTATTTTGAGAAATTATAGATAATTAATTACTCTGTCCTTCCAGATTGATTTAAATTATTACAGAAAATGGGATTCAAAGTTTTTAATGTGCACTAGGGAAAAAAAATCACATTGGCAGTAATTATTAGTAATTAAATGCTTTTAAAATTAGGAAGATAAATACAGTGCTATCCTGCCAGTCAAATTCCTCAGAGTCACAAAGGAGGAGACTTTAAGAGACTGCTTAAGGGAATGGAAGTTTACTGTAAAGAAACAGAGGTAATTCTACTGAAGGAGAATGATTCCAATCACATGCATGGAGGCTGTAAGCACTGCAGGCTCCTGGGAAAGCTGCTCTAATTTCCACAGGAGCTGGACAACCCATCCGTTATTTTGCACTTACTTCCCATTTACAAAGAGAGGAATGTGTATGGTAACTCACATAATTGGTTTGATTTAGCACTACACTCTAGAGGGCAGGTTAGACCGCCTTTTCAGAAATGGCCACATTCCCTTTGCACAGTACATATAGGGTTTCCTTTCGGTTTCGGGCTGGTCAATGTCAGTATGCCTGTATTGCAGCTAGAGTTTCCCATAAGGAAGCAAACTGGAATCTAAGCCAAAAAGTATGAGGATAGGGAATTAGGGGAGAAGATGGGATGGGTTGAGGCCCTGTTCCTAAGAATGCATTTATGCAAATGAAAGGTGTTGGGAGACATTCTCCAAAAGTCTCTCACATTTCTGTAAGTCTTGTGAGCAGAGGTACTTTTCTCAGACTATATTTTTAAAGATGTCTGTACAGGCAATATCCTTAGAAGATAAAAAATAGTGTCTCCCTCCAGAACAATGGGCAGGCATGCTTATTGTTCAGTGTAAAATATTTGGTTTCCATTAATACAGGGTTCCCCTCAATACAGGGTTCCCCTTCTGTAATGGAACTCACTGTGCAGAAAGGTATCATCTGGCCTTCTTCATACCACACTGAGGGAACTGCGGTTTGGAGAACTGCTATTGCCATGAGTAATAAGGCCCTTAGTCTCTGACCCCGGAGCCTGTGTCTTCGGTCAGTAACCATAAACAAATGGCAAGCCTATTTGCCATTTGTTAGCTTGCAAATAGGATCAAATCTCAGCCTGCTCAGACTTTGTCACAATTCTTAGGAGAAGGTTGCAAAGATCAGTGAATGTTTTCATAGAATATTCATTCACTCTTCAATATATAAGCCAAGCACCATGTTAGACCCCACAGTGTAGAATAGTGAAATGGCTGAATGTTTTCTTGCCATACAGAGTAAGTCTCAAATTCTGATTCTGTCATTTATTTGTTGTCTCAACTTCCTTACCTATGGAATGGATATTTTTTAAAAATCTACACAGCAGTGTACACCATGTATACAAATATCTAATACAGTATCTGTCATATACTCATCTATCGATAACTATACTGTTATTAGTCATAATACAAACATATATTAAATATATGATATTATACCTTATTAGTATATGTCAGCTTGGAGATGAATTTTCTTTTTCAGGTTACCATGGTAACATAATGCCACAACAATGGGAACAGGGAAGGGGATGACAAATACCACTGTCTTTCCTCCTCCTTCTCTTCCTTATATTCTTTCTTTTTTCCTTTTTTGTTGGGCCACTTCTACAAGAAGGTGTCTTTTTTTTTTTTGGTCCAGAGTTTCCCAATCTAAGATGACTCCTTAATATTTTCACCATTGTAGAGTTCCTAGCCTTCGTCACAGACTGGACTAAAGGATTGTACTCATGGTGTCAACCCATTTTCTGACATGCTAATACTTCATTTCTGCAAAACCAATCATACTGGCCAGGCATTCTGTCCAACTTGGTCATAAAGAAGCTATATAAGGCCAATTACTTCATTTTTCATTCCAGTATTTTTGTTATGTGCTTTCAACTCTGCTGCATGTACCTAGCTTTTTAAACAATAGATATGCTAATCATTCATTTTTATAGCATCATTACATTTTGTATGTGCCATAAATTTTTGTGAATGAAAACAAACATTTCCACATGGAAACCGGAAAATACATTTTAAAAGTTCACTGCAGTCTGCTAAGAAAAAGTCTATTAACAGTGAGTTTTTTAAGAGATGAGGGTGGCAAAAATGCTAAAACTAACAGTAGGGTGACCCTTTGGACTAAAACTATAGCTATTTATTTCATTTAAGTACTCCCACTCTCCATCTTCTTAGTCATTTCCCGCTCCTTGCCTGGAATACCTCTTTAACACCTTAGTAAAATTAGACCCATTCTTAAATACTTAAATAGAGCCTTTTCTTGCCACCATCACCTTGATAACTGAGCCCAGCTGGTGAATGTCATTTCTCCTTTCTTTATATACCCATTTTACATTCTCAAGCAATTAATAATATTCTTCCTTGTAATTAGTTGTAGATGTGTAATATCTCCCTCTGTTACATTGTAAATCACCCTGAGAAGAAGGTTTACAGTTTAATTATGTTTTATGACTTATAGTAGCAAGGAGTCAGCAGTATTCATAGACTGTGTCCTAAGTGAAGAGCATTACCTTATAAATAATAAAGCAATAGGGAGCCAGAACTAATAATGATACTTACACTAATTTTTACAGAGAATTTACTTTGAGCCAGGTGCTATGTGCTTTACCTGCATTTTCATTTGATATTCACAACCACCCTTTGAGATTACCAATATTATTATTCCCATTTTAGAGTTAAAGAAAGGGAGGCTTAGCATAGGTAAAAAATTTCCCTTAAGGTCATATAGCAAGTTGGGGATAAAGTGAGGTTAAGAGCCCATACCGTTAAGTTCTTTTGTCAAAATATAAGAATAAAGACACCAGAAGGACCTTCAAGATGGCGTAAGAGTAAGACGCGGAGATGACCTTCCTCCCCACAAATACAACAGAAATACATCTACATGTGGAACAACTCCTACAGAACACCTACTGAACACTGGCAGAAGACCTCAGACCTCCCAAAAGGCAAGAAACTCCCCCACATACCTGGGTAGGGCAAAAGAAAAAATAAACAGACAAAGAATACGGACGGGACCTGCACCAGTGGGAGGGAGCCGTGAAGGAGGAAAGCTTTCCACACACTAGGAGCCCCTTGGCGGGCGGAGACTGCGGGTGGCGGAGGGGGAAAGCTTCGGAGCCACGGAGGAGAGCACAGCAACAGGGGTGCGGAGGGCAAAGCAGAGAGATTCCCGCGCAGAGGGCCGGTGCCGACCGGCACTCACCAGCCTGAGAGGCTTGTCTGCTCGGCCGCCAGGGCGGGCGGGGCTGGGAGCTGAGGCTCAGGCTTCGGTCGGAGCGCAGGCAGAGGACTGGGGTTGGCGGCGTGAACACAGCCTGAAGGGGATTAGTGCGTCACAGCTAGCCGGGAGGGAGTCCTGGAAAAAGTGTGGAGCTGCCGAAGAGGCAAGAGACTTTTTCTTCCCTCTTTGTTTCCTGGTGCGTGAGGAGAGGGGATTCAGAGCACCGCTTAAAGGAGCTCCAGAGACGGCGCGAGCGCGGCTATCAGCGCGGAACTCAGAGACGGGCATGAGACGCTAAGGCCGCTGCTGCCGCCACCAAGAAGCCTGTGTGCAAGCACAGGTCACTCCCCACACCTCCCCTCCCGGGAGCCTGTGCAGCCGCCACTGCCAGGGTCCCGTGACCCAGAGACAACTTACCCGGGAGAACACACGGCGCCCCTCAGGCTGGTGCAACGTCACGCCGGCCTCTGCCGCCGCAGGCTCGCCCCGCCCTCCGTGCCCCTCCCTCCCCCGGCGTGAGTGAGCCAGAGCCCCCGGATCAGCGGCTCCTTTAACCCCGTCCTGTCTCAGCGAAGAACAGACGCCCTCTGGCGACCTACAGGCAGAGGCGGGGCCAAATCCAAATCTGAAACCCGGGAGCTGTGTGAACAAAGAAGAGAAAGGAAATCTCTCCCAGCAGCCTCAGGAGCAGCTGATTAAATCTCCACAGTCAACTTGATGTACCCTGCGTCTGAGGAATACCTGAATAGAGAACAAATCATCCCAAAATTGAGGTGGTGGACTTTGGGAGCAAGATATATTATTTTTTTCCTTTTCCTCTTTTTGTGAGTGTGTATGTGTATTCTTCTGTGTGAGATTTTGTCTGTATAGCTTTGCTTTTACCATTTGTCCTAGGGTTCTGTGTCCATTTTTTGTATTTTTGTTTTTTTTAAGTACAGATATTAGCACTTGTTATCATTGGTGGATTTGTTTGTTGTTTTGGTTGCTCTCTTCTTTCTTTCTTACTTTTTTTATTACTTAATTTTTTTTTAATTTTTAATAATTATTATCTTTTTAATAACTTTATTCTATCTTATTTTTTTTCTTTCGTTCTTTCTTTTTTTCTCCCTTGTATTCTGAGCCATGTGGATGACAGGGTCTTGGTGCTCCAGCCAGGCGTCAGGGCTGTGCCTCTGAGGTGGGAGAGCCAACTTCAGGACACTGGTCCACAAGAGACCTCCCAGCTCCACGTAATATCAAACGGCGAAAATCTCCCAGAGATCTCCATCTCAACACCAGCACCCAGCTCCACTCAACGACCAGCAAGCTACAGGGCTGGATACCCTATGCCAGACAACTAGCAAGACAGGAACACAACCGCACCCATTAGCAGAGAGGCTGCCTATAATCATAATAAGGTCACAGACACCCCGAAAAACACACCACCAGACGTGGACCTGCCCACCAGAAAGACAAGATCCAGCCTCATCCACCAGAACACAGGCACAACCAACCTTAGCCACTGGGGGCAGACACCAAAAACAACGGGAATTAGGAACCTGCAGCCTGCGAAAAGGAGACCCCAAACACAGTAAGTTAAGCAAAATGAGAAGACAGAAAAACACATAGAAGATGAAGGAGCAAGGTAAAACCCACCAGACCAAACAAACGAAGAGGAAATAGGCAGTCTACCTGAAAAAGAATTCAGAATAATGATAGTAAAGATGATCCACAACTTGGAAATAGAATGGAGAAAATACAAGAAACTTTTAACAAGGGCCTAGAAGAAATAAAGATGAAACAAGCAACGATGAACAACACAATAAATGAAATTAAAAATACTCTAGAAGGGATCAACAGCAGAATAACTGAGGCAGAAGAACGGATAAGTGACCTGGAAGATAAAATAGTGGAAATAACTACTGCGGAGCAGAATAAAGAAAAAAGAATGAAAAGAA
This sequence comes from Hyperoodon ampullatus, assembly GCF_949752795.1. Taxonomy (NCBI): domain Eukaryota; kingdom Metazoa; phylum Chordata; class Mammalia; order Artiodactyla; family Ziphiidae; genus Hyperoodon; species Hyperoodon ampullatus. Next base: position 26,951,246 of record NC_136913.1, on the reverse strand, counting down.
TTGAAGACCGTCTCAGAGCCCTCTCTGACAACATTCAAGACACCAACATTTAAATTATAAGGGTCGCAGAAGAAGAAGAGATAAAGAAAGGGTCTGAGAAAATATTTGAAGAGATTATAGTTGAAAACTTCCCTAACATGAGAAAGGAAATAGTCAATCAAGTCCAGGAAGCACAGAGAGTCCCATACAGGATAAATCCAAGGAGAATCATGCCAAGACACATATTAATCAAACTGTCAAAAATGAAATACAAAAAAAATATTAAAAGCAGCAAGGGAAAAGCAACAAATAACATACAAGGGAATCCCCGTAAGGTTAACAGCTGATCTTTCAGCAGAAACTCTGCAGACCAGAAGGGAGTAACAGGACATATTTAAAGGGATGAAAGGGAAAAACCTACAACCAACATTACTCTACCCAGCAAGGATCTCATTCAGATTCTATGGAGAAATTAAAACCTTTACAGACAAGCAAAAGTTAAGAGAATTCAGCACCACCAAACCAGCTTTACGACAAATGCTAAAGGAACTTCTCTAGGCAGGGAACACAAGAGAAGGAAAACACCTACAATAACAAACTCAAAACAATTAAGAAAATGGTAATAGGAACATACATATCAATAATTACCTTAAATGTAAATGGATTAAATGCTCCAACCAAAAGACACAGACTGGTTGAATGGATACAAAAACAAGACCCGTATGTATGCTGTCTACAAGAGCATATGTACTTCAGACCTAGGGACACATACAGATTGAAAGTGAGGGGATGGAAAAAGATATTCCATGCAAATGGAAATCAAAAGAAAGCTGGAGTAGCAATTCTCATATCAGACAAAATAGACTTTAAAATAAAGACTATTAGAAGAGACAAAGAAGGACACTACATAATGATCAAGGGATCGATCCAAAAAGAAGATATAACTATTGTAAATATTTATGCACCCAACATTGGAGCACCTCAATACATAAGGCAAATGCTAACAGCCATAAAAGGGGAAATCGACAGTAACATAATCATACTAGGGGACTTTAACACCCCACTTTCACCGAAGGACAGATCATCCAAAATGAAAATAAATAAGGAAACACAAGCTTTAAATGATACATTAAACAAGATGGACTTAACTGATATTTATAGGACATTCCATGCAAAAACAACAGAATACACTTTCTTCTCAAGTGCTCATGGAACATTCTCCAGGATAGATCATATCTTGGGTCACAAATCAAGTCTTGGTAAATTTAAGAATACTGAAATCGTATCAAGTATCTTTTCAGACCACAACGCTATGAGAATAGAAATAAATTACAGGGGAAAAATGTTAAAAAAAACACATGGAGGCTGAACAATACAATACTAAATAACCAAGAGGTCACTGAAGAAATCAAAGAGGAAATCAAAAAATACCTAGAAACAAATGACAATGAAAACACGATGACCCAAAACCTATGGGATGCAGCAAAGGCAGTTCTAAGAGGGAATTTTATAGCAATACATTCCTATCTTAAGAAGCAAGAAGAATCTCAAAGAAACAACCTAACCTTACACCCAAAACAATCAGAGAAAGAGGAACAAAAAACCCCCAGAGTTAGCAGAAGGAAAGAAATCATAAAGATCAGATCTGAAATAAATCAAAAAGAGATGAAGGAAACCATAGCAGAGATCAGTAAAACTAAAAGCTGGTTCTTTGAGAAGATAAACAAAATTGATAAACCATTAGACAGACTCAACAAGAAAAAAAGGGGGAAGACTCAAATCAATAGAATTAGAAATGAAAAGGGAGAAGTAACAACTGACACTGCAGAAATACAAAGGATCATGAGAGATTACTACAAGGAACTATATGCCAATAAAATGGACAACCTGGAAGAAATGGACAAATTCTTAGAATTCAAAGATACTGCTTCATTTTCTTTGCAATTTTACAAAGGCTTTTCCACCATTTTTGAAAAATCACATCGTCTTAGCTCTGCCACTTCTGGAATGGAATCACCAGTGGTATATACCTGTCTGCAAATCAACCAACACAAAATTTCCTGCTTTGGGTGTTACATAATGGAAAAGTACCGGGGTGGGTCTAGCTTAAATCAGAGGCATAAAGCAAGGTACCAGATTCAGTTTCTCTGTCCCTGGGCTTGGCTGAGCTCTGCTTTCCTTCGTGAGTGACTTCATTCTCACATTATATAAACAGCATCAGCTCTAGTTTCACAGCCCCTCAGTTTCAAATCCAGCTGGAATTCCTATCACTCAAACAAAAGCAGGGAGGTAAACTCCACTGATTCTCACTGGCCAATCTAAGGCACATGCTCCTCTCCAAACTAATCAATGAGGCTTGGGGGATGACTGTATTGAGTAGCTTAGGCCAAAGTCAGGTGGCCCATGCCCAGTCCCAGGATCTAACCAGACTTGATGCAAATAAATCAGAAGTGGGGGCCCTGGTGGATTCCAGGAGGAAAATCTGGGCTCTATTAAAGGAAGGTGATGGATACTGAAACAAAAGTGGCTGATGTCCGTTGCACCAACTAAAAACTCAAAATCTGTAATTTAATGTGTTTGGGATTTTAGATTTCAAAAATCACTTATAGCTAGCTTATTAAAAATGGTAAAGAGCCTAGATAAATTGTAAAAATGAATGCAATTTTTCTTCAGTTTCACCTGCTTTATGTTATGAGAATTAAAAAAGGAGCATTTTGTCAAAAATCTGAAAAAGGGATAAAGTTGACTTAGTTATATAAATATAATTGCAATTATTTATTTTATGCACTTTTGAGAGCAATCAATCCACTTGAATATTAATGTCGCAGGGGCAGAATTTTCTTCTCTGCTTGGTTCGCTGCTGAATCCCCCCCAAAAGAGGATGTGGTACACAGTAGGCACTGTATAATAATTTCTTGATTGAATGAGTCAATAAACTATTCTACCTAATTCTTTCTAAAGTCTGCCACATCAATGAACTTTAGCTGAAATGATCAAGATGTTCAAAGTATAGGTAGAGAAAGTACGTTTCAAAATGAAAAGTTAGGGGCTTAGCATCCACATCTATGTTAAACAGTAATAGTATTACCTAAACATATTATCTAACATATAAACATTAAGACGTTAAGATTCTGAAGCAAAATATTCTCAGACTCAAAAGATTCATTTGGAACTCTATAAAGACACAACGGTGTTATTTTACAAATACAAGTAGTGAGAATATAGCATTAAATAGTTGAGATAGTAATGAGTAATTGTTACGAAAACAAAATGTGCTAAGAGCCTTACAAGTATTATTTCATTTAATCTTCATCAGAACCCTAGGATGGGACTAGTATTGTTTTCACTACAGGTGAGGAAATTGAGACTAAAAGATCTTAATTAACCTCCTTCAGTTCACATGTTAGCAAGTAACAAAGCCAGGCTCTGAAAGCAGATGTTTCCAGAGCTCATGTACTTAATCACCATGTAAACTGTTCTACAGAATTTAAATAGCTTGCACAGTGAAATTATAATATGGAAGGTTTGGGTGGTTTTTGTTTTTTAGTAATAATATTTGTCCAAAGAAGGAAACACGATGAAAACATGGATACATTTACCATGAATTAAGCCTCCCTTATTTTGCTTCATACAATTTGATACATACACAGATACACTTGAGTATGTGTGTTGCACACCTACATACACACATATAAAGATACAGGAATCTAAGACTCCACTGTAACATTTAAATTCTAAGCAATATAGCAAAGTACAATAAAGGAAATATGCTTGTTTTGGGTAAAGTGGATCAATTGGTAGAGCACAAGATTTAGAAACAAGGAAAAACAGCCTAATTGAAGTCCCACTGCTCCCTTAAAAAAATAATCTCTTCTTCTTGAAAAAAACGGATAAATAATACTTAAATCTTACCTATCTCAAAGAGATGCAAAAAGATTAAAATATTTAAAAATAAACCTTAGATATATCTGCAGATTTTCAGAGGTTCTTCATATAAAATGTTACCCTTTGTTGCTCATTTTATTTCCTTTCTTGAAGACAGTAGTTCTTATGGCACTGACAACAATCGTCCTATGTGAAGTCCCCCATTGTAACATGTGTTATTGAATGAGACTTTTAAGAAAGGGCTTTTGAGAGAGAGAGAGAGAGAGAGAGAGCGAGAATATGAATTGTTTTATTGTTGTTAACTTGATCAAAGCCCAAAAGAGACATTTTTTTTATCAGCTTCAAAGATGAAACGCTGTTCTAAGACCACTAGTACTCATGAGCTGAATACACAGTCCACTAATTCTCAAACTATAGTCCCCAGATCAGAAGCAGCCTCAATCTGGGAATGTGTTAGAAATGCAAATTTGTGGACCCCACCTGGACCTAACTGCAACAGAAACTCTCTAGTTTTAGCAAGCGTTCCATGTGATTCTGGGGCAAAATAAAATTTGAGAACCACTCTTCTACTCAGCAGTGAGGTAGAAACATCATTCTTTTACTCAGTCTAATAGACCTGGTACTGAAAGCTAATAAGAGAATTCCATTCATGGTTTGAGGTTGTTAAAAAAGAGAGGGAAAGTCACAACAGATCCTATTCAAATTCTGCACGCATTCAATAATAACACTGATTACCAAAGCCTTACTTACACAGAGTTCCTTCTCTGCCTCTCTGTCTCAGACTCTCCTGCATCCCTCTTACAAGGACCCTTGTGATTATATTAGGCCCTCCCAGATAATCCAGGGTAACCTCTCCAACTCAAATCCTTAATCACATCTGCAAACTCCCTTTGGCCATGCAAGGTAACAGTTCAGGTTCTGGGGATTTGGACATCTTTGAGGGGTCATTATTGTGACTACTACACTAACTATCCTAGAACATGCAAAAATATAAAACAGACTTCTTAGGGAGAGGGTGTATTTTCTTGAACTATATTAATTCAGTCAAACAATGCAATACTTTTATTTTAAATGTTGCAATTTGTGCAAATATGTTTATATGTGTAAACAGTTGGCTACTGTATTATAAGAAAAGTACATATATTACAAATTAAAAATTAACCACTTCTGCTCCATAAAAGAACAGAATCATTTGGTGAAAATTTTGCAGTTAAAAAAAAAAGGTCTATTCAACTGGAGACAGCACTAGAGTGTGTGGGAAAAGTACAGTGTAGCGAGGAAACATGATTTGTTAAGAGTATCTGTTTTAATTCTGAAGGTACTGAAATGACCATATCATTCAATAAATCTTCATAACGAGTCAGTAAAACAAGTAATTTAAGGCAAAACAACTTTGTTCTTTCCGAAAAAAAAGAGAAAGGATCTCCTAGCCCCATAGCCAGCAATGGGCTGTGTATCATGGAACGTTCTCCAATCGGCAGAACTGGCTTCTCCTCTTTTTTTTTTCTTTTTCTTCTCCACTGAAGCAGAATTCAGCTCAGTTGACTGTACAGTCATCTCTCTTTTCAGGCAAGGGGAGATGCATATTACTTGACAGAGCCCCAGTTTCTCTGGTGCCAGCCTTCAATTTAATTGTAAAGAGAGTAAAGATGCTGAAAAGACTGATGAGTCAGGAACTATCAAGACCATTATACCCAAACCCAAAGAAGAAAATGGTGAATCATTTTGGAGTCCTGAAATGCAATGCTTTCTGGACTTCATCAACATCATTTGAATCACTGTCCAGCCTCCTTCTGCTTGTCAATGACAGAAATCTGAAGGCATACATGGACCAAAAGATTGATGACTTTGATAGAGGGGGAAAATCACAATGCAGCAGAAAGTGTGCACATTTTCAAACTAATGCCCATTCATCATATAGAAAAGACAGAACTGTAGTGCCTGTGCAAGCCCAGATACGATCGTCAGGTTTAAGCATGGATCCTTTACCTAGTTAAATTGACAGAGATGAAAAAATAATCAAATGAAACAAAAGTTACTCTTTTGATAACTCCCATAAAAGTTCAAGATTTTCCATTAAAAATTAAAGGTAATAATTCATAATAAATACATTTATAACAGTCGAGGAATCCATCCCTTTGAAGCTGCCTTTTTTTTTTTTTTTTTGGTTTCACATTTGCTTATTAAAAGACTAGGACAGTGGTTCTCAAAGTGCGGTCCCTGAACCAGCAGTATCAGCATCAGCATTAGCATCACCTGGGGACTGGTTAGAAAAGCAAATTATCTACTCCAGACCTAACAGAATCAGAAGTTCCAGGTCTGGGGCCCAGCAAATTGGGTTTATCTAGCCTTCGAGGGAATTCTGATGCAGGCTAAAGTTTTAGAACTGTGAAGATAAAGAAAAGCATTATACAAGGTGATATACTATTTCAAGAAAAAAATTTAATGTTCCCATTTCTACATGGAACATACACTGGAATCTTATTAAAAGAAGCTGCTCACATGTAGCTTCCAAATTCTAGCAACTATCATTTTTCTATTTCTCCCTCTGCATGGGAAACTCCAGGGGACAATATGTGCATTTTCAATTATTGAATTGCATTTTGCTTTTACTTGTAGCTACTAAGCTCAAGAAATAATAAACTGATTAAGCTCAGCCCACTCATAACTCATTTTAGGCTTTCCAAAGCACTTGGATATATATTTTATATGACATATTGTGCTTAGCAATAAGGCAGTGAAAAAACAAACAAACCTGAATTCAAAACATAAATAAGCAGTGACTTGTCACTACGACAAAAAGATCACCGTCATTTTTCTTTAAAAATTAATTATACTAGAACATTTTAAATACAATATGACAACCTGTATTAATTTTGAATATGAGGTCTTTACTTGGTACATAAGCTGAGATTCCTGGATTTTTTCATGCCTCCTTACACTTAGTACAGAGCTTCATCTACTGAATTTAGTAAATTCACCACAATTTAAATAAATCAACTCTCATATGCATTTTCAACAGAGAGGTTTTTTTCCTGTACTTTACCCGAATAAAACATCCAATATTCTATACCATTAAGCCACATTTACTATAAATCTGTTTCTGAAGTTTCATGACTTTTAAATGATAGTAAAATACTAAACAAAATCGTCCTCTGTCAACTTCCCATGTAAAGATGATTATTTCTTACTATAGTTCAGGAGCTTTCATTTGCTATGTACTATAACTTAGCTATGTCATCATAAATAAGGCAATTTAATCTAAAAGTCACATGCATTTCAAAATAAAAATTTTAATATATTGCACTTTTCCTCTTCATATATATTTCCCCTTGGCTCTGAGTCATATCACGAGTTACTGGTTACTGTCAGCCACGCTAAAACCATTTTGTAAGCAGAGTATAGGTCATTATAGTTCCAAATTTGCAGTATACCTCTCCACCACCAATTTATTCTCATAGCTTAAAAATGATAATTGAAGTAGCCTCATCTTCCAGGCTGCTTGAGCAAATTTACAAGAAGAGAGTGGCCTTGTAATCACCATTATCAATAATAAGGAAATTGTAATCAAATAAATCAAAAATCAAACAAATCAATCTAGAAAGACTTCACTTAGGATAGCTAGTGGACCTAAATGTAGGAATTTTCTGTTTCTTTCATAAAGCAGAACACTAGAAAACCAAGGAGGGAGAGCTATTCATTCATTGTTGTTAACAATTTAAAAAGTCCTTAGGTACTGATTCTGTTTCATTCACTAAGTGGGTGAAACTAGAAAGTGACAAAAGGAATTCCCCATATGTGTCTATTCCTAGCATAAAGAGCTTTCTTGAGCATATTTTTATTTGTTTATATTTCTTATTTATTTTTTAAATAGTTGCTTTTCACCACAATGCATAATACTGACTTGCATAGGGAATCTGAGTAAAACCCTCTGCCTACCCAAAATCCTTTAGCACAGTTTTTGTTTTTCTTCTTTAAGTGTGGTCCTTGGACTTCTTAAGTCACAATCTCTGAGGAAGTGGCTCAGGCATATGCATTTGAAATAATTACTAAGGGGATTATTAAGTACACTGGAATTTGAGAACCACCACTCTTTTCAGATAAAAAGCAACCTCAAGCCAGTTGCCATGGTTGGGTTTACCAGCCAACCCAAGACCTCCTTTCTTTGCAAGGAATATGACATTGAAGGACACACAACAATTTCCCTTTTCAGTTTGTGGCCAAATAAATGCTCTCATGTCAAATCCACCAGTTCCTCTTTCAGTGCCTCCATACTTGGTCCTGATTCTCCATCCTTTAAATGAGTTCTTAGAGAAAGTTACCCAATAATTTTCCAATGACACCAATCATTCTTTGTTTTTGAATTTTTGACTTTTTTTTTTATACAGCAGTTCCTTATTAGTCATCAATTTTATACACATCAGTGTATACATGTCAATCCCAATCTCGAAATTCATCACACAACCACCACACCCCCAGCACTTTCTCCCCTTGTTGGCCATACGTTGGTTCTCCACATCTGTGTATCAATTCTATCCTTCACACTGGTTCATCTGTACCATTTTTCTAGGTTGCATATATATGCATTTATATACGATATCCGTATTTCTCTTTCTGACTGACTTCACTCTGTATGACAGTCTCTAGATCCATCCATGCCTGTACAAATGAACCAACTTAGTTCCTTTTTATGGCTGAGTAATATTCCATGGTATATATGTACCACATCTCCTTTATCCATTCGTCTGTGGATGGGCATTTAGGCTCACACCAAGGAGTACTTCCCAGAACTTCTGCTGCTACTGTCCTTGTCCCTGCAGTGAGCCACAGTCACCCCCCACCTCTGCAGGAGACCCTCCAACACTAGCAGGTAGGTCTGGTTCAGTCTCCCCTGGCTTCACTGCTCCTTCCCCTGGGTCCAGATGCACACACTACTTTCTGTGTGCCCTCCAAGAGTGGAGTCTCTGTTTCCCCCAGTCCTGTCGAAGTCCTGCAATCAAATCCCACTAGCCTTCAAATTCTGATTCTCTAGGAATTCCTCCTCCTGTTGCCAGATCCCCAGGTTGGGAAGCCTGACGTGGGGCCCAGAACCTTCACTCCAGTGGGTGGACTTCTGTGGTATAAGTGTTCTCCAGTCTGTGAGTCACCCACCCACCAGTTATAGGATTTGATTTTATTGTGATTGCACCCCTCCTACCATCTCATTGTGGCTTCTCCTTTGTCTTTGGATGTGGGATATCTTTTTTGGTGAGCTCCAGTGTCCTCCTTTCAATGACTCTTCAGCAGTTAGTTGTGATTCCGGTGCTCTCGCAAGAGGGAGTGAGAGCACATCCTTCTACTCCGCCATCTTGGCTCCTAATTTGACGCCAGTCATTCTTAACATGATTCCTCAATTCTTTTGGCTTGTTGCCGTTCAATCACACAAGACTCATTGCTCTTCTCAAATAAGATGTTTCACCTCACAAGTTATACTTCACTGCTGTCAACATTACTTTATGACATTAAAGTGCCAGATATGAACTGGATATATTTTTAGCAGGTATTTTAACCACCTAGAGGAGAGAAAGAATTTACATCTTCAACAAGTTCAGAGATAATTCTGTTGTTTCTGGTCCAGGAACCACACTTTGAGAACCACTGCTTTAAGTATTGAGCTGAAAACCATGGACATAGTTTAAGATCACACAATTCCCTTTACGAACAAATTGTGTAACTAGACTTTAGCTATACCTATATAGTATTGAAGAGACTTTAAAGTTGAAAAACTTCAGTCATACAGCTAACAACCTTTTGAAAAGAAAAACGTAGTAATTTTCTTGATGCTAAAAGGAACCACATGTGTGCTATTAAACTGAATTTAGTCAAACTACTTGAATGGTTAAAAAAACCTTGAGTTATTAAACACATCTTGAGGTTATTACTGGCAAAATGAATCATTATTTAGAATTTGGTAAGAAACTTAAAACAACTTGCACTATTTGAAAAGCACTGTTTGAACACAAATTCATATTCTCTCAGTTAAGAAGACTCTATTTTACCAACAAAAAACACACACAATCAACATTCAAAAGCATGCGGTGCTATGCTGAAAGCAAAATAAACGTTTTCTTCCTCTCCCTCTATGTGCCATTTGTACTGACATTTAGAAACACAGACATGATATTTAGTTTGCTCTCAGCTAATTATTTTTCTATGTCTACAGTCTTAATTTTGCATGCCTAATAAATTACTTATTGAACACTTTATTTCCCAAATTTTCACTAACTTCACCTCTATGCATTTCATAATTATTGATAGTGCTCACTTATAGCTATAGGCTTCATCTTTACCCTGTTTTCAAAAATGTCATTTGCCTTATGAAATGTTTCTTTTTTTACTTTTAATCATACTCACATAAAGGCAACTGAATTAATTTTAACTTAGAATTTTGAATTCTCTAGATACTGTGGGTACATGATTTAGATTTTTTGACTTCATGACAATCATGACACAATCCCTACCACTTGCTGGGAAAGTAGGAAGTCTAACACCCACTTAACATGTGAAAAAAATTAAGAGCCAGAGTAGCTCAGGTCATCCACACAGACCTGCATTTTAATTCTAGGGCTCATGCTCTTTCAGTTTTACACTATGACTTCAATATAATGGATACAACATTAAGGAACAATAAATAAACCATGATCCACAGAAAATTCAAATCATAGTCATACTTTATTAAATATAATTTCTTACCAATGACTTAATAATCACCCATATTTTTGTGTCCTTAAAGCATCTAGTACAATGGATGGAAAAAAGGATTGTTTTTAATAATAGCATTTTCCTGAAGTTATCTGAGTTCAAATAAAATTAAAATATATATTTCTAATACCAAAAGTAATTATATGGTCATATTGACTGTAAAGAAATTTTATCAAGGTGTTGGAATGTTATGCATTTCTTCCTCATAACTTATAGCGACTTTTCAATTTGTTTTCTTAAATTGCTGTAAACATTGTGTACCAATCACTTCTACATATACATTTCATATTCACTAATTATATTTCCCATTTTTTCTACTAAAGAACACATCCAAATAATTCATCAAGCAACAGTGGGCATATGTGTATAACCCAAAATCATATAGTTATATTGAACTTCTAAACTGAAAAAGAAAAAATACAGTTGTAAGTCAGCTCAATACCAGCCTTCAACTTCATATCTCGTCTTTGTCAAATTCCCATGGCAAGCCTAGAAAACATATCTACTCCATGTCTTTCTGATGAATATTATAAGATGCATAGGTGATGTCTAGTTTTTTCTTGTCAGATAAGGAAGGTCCTGTATAGCACTGCATGAGAAAACACCAAGAAATATTGGCTATTTTCAGATAAGCATATATTACTAGGAGAGGTGATTTCTATATGAATTGGACTCTAGAAATATTTTAGAAAAGAGGGATTCTGTAGCAAGTTGACTTGAAAAAGGAAAAAGGTCACTGTTGATAACATAAAAATATGAATATCCACAGTGTATTGATAAAATGCTTTATTTCCATGTAGGAATCAGTATTACCCAATACTTTATTGAATTGTACATAATCTGTGCAGAAATTTGTTCTAACTAATATTAGGGTGTAAATTTAGCACATTCCTTATAGAATTTCTATTTTATAGTAAGATAGTTGCTTCCGGTTACATGGTTTAAATTGCAACCTATAGAGCATAAGAAGGACTCCAAGAGTAACTTACATTGTTTCTTTTATAGTTTAACCAGTATTATTATAGGAACAAAGTTTCAAAGTGACATTCGATTTTGCCATGGACCACATGTAGATATTAAATAGAACTATTTTATAACATATTTTCTTCCCGTTTATTGCTTCATTTAAATATGTAAAATTCCATTAGTGAAACTTTGGGACCCCGATAATGTTTTCAAGTTAATGATCCAGTTTATTTACTCAGTTTCTAGATAACAAAAATTTGGTAATTATTTTCATTAAGCTTAGGGGAGGCAACAATGAATACTCTTTTAGAAACCATGGTACAAATAATTAAATCCTACCAGGTAGTCTGAAATTGCTTTTTTAACTAAATGACCATCTATTCTTTCAAGAGAGAGTCATTCAAGATTTATTATTTTTTTCTGATGAATTTTTGTGTCTCCATTTTCACATGTGGTTTTGGCTTTAATCGTATTTAAGGAAGTCCTGAAACTAATTTACAGAAGTCAGGCAAATAAATAAAGCTGCTATAATATTATCATTACAAATGACTTCTTGTTGTTGTTGATTAAAACACGTCATCACAAAATGAGAGTAAAATAACCCCTATAGTGAGGCAATGACTGTAGCTTAAGGCAATGCCTACAAAATCCATTTAAAAAATTAAAAAGAAATAAAACAGCCACAGGAATATAAAAGTAGCCAAAAAACCAGGCTTTGTTGAAGATTTCAATTTAAAAGATCAGAGACAAATGTGATATTTAGGTAAATTTGTACCATTACATCTAATAATCCATTTGGGCATTTGCCAGTAAGCTAATTTCTTGGTCTATTTCATTTTACTCTACTCTTGATAACGTAGGTGAGGTGGGGAGGTTGACGTTTAATTTTAAATGTATTTTACTCACCCTGTATTTAACACCTGCTGGCATACACAGCACAGATTAGGTAAGACAACAGAGCAAAATTAAGAGTAACACGGTATCACAACACCATCGATCCACTTATTGTCTTTAGTATGAAACCGTTACTGTTTCGTCTACTAGCCTTCATTGGGGAAGTAAAATAAATGTTTTTAAACAAATTACAATGGGGCAATTTTAAATAATAGGGTAGAAATTTAGGCCAAGGAAAATGCAATTTAAAAGACATGCTCATCTCTGCTTATTAAATAGAGGGTAAATATATATTAAGTAAAAAAACAAATCAAGCTCTTCTACATCAGTAGTGTCCAGAATTTTTGATCACGTAATAGTTAAAAAAAGAAAACAGGAAAAAAAAAAGATGGTGGAAGGACGGAAAGAAAAAGAGAACAGTGAATACATATTCCCTCTCCATTTATCTCTATATAAACTGTATACTTGTAACACTCTATCAATACTTTATGTGAAATATAAAATAGGCACCAAAAAAATTTAATGATAAAATAAAATGAAGAGATGGTCCAATATTTCCTTAGTAATAAATTCTTTTTGGGGTCCCTTGAAATTCAAAACACCATGTTGAAGACCACTCTCCCACAATGTATTTATCAACCTGAGGTTCATCAAGCTTAGTAGGAAATTGAGCTCTGATAAGCAATAGCTCAAGAAATATTACTGAGAACCCACCATGTTCAAAATAGTATACCAGGTTCTTGTGATGCAATGGTGAACAAAAGATATCTGGCCACATTTAGCATGAAACTAAAAAATTATTACACAAATTTATAGTAGATTATAGACAATTAATTAAATGTATCCGTGACCATTGCTACAAAGCAGAACTGCACAGTGTTAGAAGTTATATATATATATAATAAGAAGCTCTAACCTAGTTTCTGAAGTGAGAAAAAGCTTACCTATGAAAGTGACATTGAATCTGAAAATTCATGCATGAAAAGGAGAGAACTCGCTGAAGCACTGCCAATAAATCGGCAAAGAATATTTTGCAGATAGGATAAAGAGCATATACAAAGGCCAAAGCATGTCAGAGGTGACAAAGCCAAAGCAGGTGCTTTCATGGAGGGTAGAAGCTGAGAAAGTGAGAGGGAGAGGAGAGATGGATGGGGTGAAGTTGGGAGAAGGAAAACAAATCAGGCACCCATCTGCTGACATAGTAAGGATTGGGGAGCAACAGGAAGTTACTGACTGGTTTTACGCCAGAGAATAAATGGATCGGATTTGTATTTTTATAAATAGGCTTGAATGTTGAGTAGACAATGGACTAAACAGGGCAAGAGTGGATGCAGCTGCAATTGTTCAGGTTATTATGGCTTGAAGTAGCTTGTTGGTAGTGGAAATGGAAAGAAGCATAGATTCGAAGGAGATTTAAGAGGCTCTGGATTCTTCAAGCCATTAATATTACTTTATGACAGTAAGTAGGTAGAATTAAAGTCAATGACATATTGCATGATAGCCTCCTTTGAAAATGGAATGAAATAGGCTGTGTAAAAAGTTGCCTCATTCAATCTGTTACTGCCAAGAATGAACGTATTAAAAGAACCATGTGCACTAGCCTTGCATTATCCATCATTATCCTGTGAAATACCATAGACTGTGGGCATCAACAGAAGTTGTATTCCACATACCAGTGACTGCCCTCCAGTGCAAAAGCGCATGATAACACAAATCATAAACCAATTTTCAGAATTTGTATTTAGATCAACAAACTCTCATGCTGAACTGAACAGTAAAATCCCCAAGAAGATTCAATATTATTGTTATATATAGAAAATGTACAGTGAAAAAATTTAGAACTGAAGTATCACAGGAGTAAATATTGCTCTTATTGACAAAGCTTAGAACAATGAATCTAGAAATTTCGTAAGCCTTTTGGGACACCAATAAACTGGGAGGGTTTCAAAAGATTGCAATACAAATTTAAGATATATGCTGTCTTATAGGAAGTGCTTGTTCAAGGTGTCTTTTGCTTTTATCATATCTAGGTTTCCAACAGATCCAACGAATGTTAACTATGAATCATACTTGAACATTAAACATAGCTTCTATGTTGCCACAGGGAAACTATAAAATCCTTTAATGATGTAGCACAGCATAAGAGAAAATCACTGTGCTGGGGGACTTGGGGGATTCTCATTTTTACTCCATTTTTGTCAATAACCAGCTATGTGTCCTTCGCAAAGTGACTTAATTTTTTATTATACCATCCCTACCACGAAAGGATTCAACTGGATGGTCTCCAAGGCTCTGCTCCCATCTGTGATTCCTGAAAATGTAACTATTTAAAGAAATAGTGAAAACTAATTTAAAACAATGTGCTAGAATCCTAGAAAGTTTGGAAACAGTACAGCAGCCTGAGTAACTAACCTTTTCAGGTTTCATATACAAAAACTAATCTGAATGTAAGATGCCTTTCAATAAAAACTATGGGTCAGCTGTTAGTTTAAGAATTTATATCCTGTTGACCTAACCACAGTTACAAGCACAAGTCAGAGGCTGTGCATGCACAGTACAGAAAGAACTGAGAGCTAAAATCCTTTGTCCAACCATGTTTATGCTCACTGATACAGATCCCCAAATTACACTACTGAGGATAGTAACAAAATGGCCACCAAAGAGGTCAGTGTTTTTCCTAACACACATACACAACAATAATGGAGTATAAAGAAACTATTTTTTAAAAAGAAAAATGGGAGGCTTGAAAGGATGATGAAAAAGTCGATGTGAGTGAAAAATGGTAAATTGATCTGATGTAAAGAAATTTAACATATTTAAACTAGACTATAATGCAAAACACATTAATTTTGACCTATACTAAATAATAAATTTAAAGTTAGCCTTCTGATTTCAAAGTCACCATATAAATGAAATCTACTTATAGAATGTGGGCATGGATGAGTGAAATATTGATTGCATACTTTGGGCTGAGTAAGATTGGTACTTATCTAGCAATAAAGAAAACAGAATCTGGGAAATGGCCATTCTAAGGACTAAGTCAACAGTCGTTCTTTCACTCACCCACTTATTCATTCATTCCAAAGGGAATTTTCTCTGTGCTCACATCTGTTTAAAGTTCTGGGATAACTCATTCACTCAAAACAGTTTATGCAACATCTGTGCTGGGATCTGGGGATACAAAATGAGTAAGCCACAGTCTTGGCTGTCAAGGAACTTATCATCCAGTAGGAGAAGCCAGACACATGCAAGGAAAATGAATGTAGTGGTCTCTATGACTGACAGTATGTGCAGCATAAAGTCAGGTGACAAAGGAAAAAGTGGCCACACAGCAGAAAACAGCTATGGAAATTCGGAGCCTACAATGAAAATACATTTCTCCCTGTCACCTGCACCCTGTTAACACTTCAAAAATTTCAGGGATTTTTATGTGGACATTAATGTTTTTCACCTGGAGGCCGATGAACAGGAAATGTTTGCTCAGTACGAATAAAGCACTATTTACAATCATTGTGATTTACTGAACCTGTTTGGACACGTATTGCCAGGATTAGCATTTCCTTCTGGAAATAAAGATCAGAGACGATAAACACATTCGAAGCCAGTCATCCATTCCGGCGCTTTGATTTTATTTTGTGATCTCTTCTACTAGACATTTTCCTGTGGTTAGCTCAACACATAATTTATGCATATGTATTCAAATTTATGAAAATTCATATTCCAAATTACTAGATGAAGAGAAGAGGTCAGATTTCTCATTAGTTTCTCTAGCCCTTGATTTAATTTGTTTTATATATTATACCTGTGTTAGTTTGTTATCTCTCTTCTCAGGTTGATTCTACCTCTATAACGTCCTTCAGTGTTATCTTCTCCTTCCTGTTTCCACTGCCAGTGTCCTAGTTCAGAGGCGTTATTACCTCTCACCTGTACTATTGTAATTGCCTCCAGACTTATCTCTCTTCTTCCAGTCTCAGCCTGCTCCTTTCCAATCTATAAGTTATTGCTAAATGAATCTGCCTGGAGTTGAACTTGATCATGTTGTCCCCAGCTGGAACACCTTTAGAAATTGCCAAGTGCCTACCATATTAAGTACAAACTTCTCACCTGATATGTGAAAGTCCTCTAAAGCCTCACTCTTCAAAGTCTGGTCTGCATACCAGCAATACGAACATCATCTTGGAGCTTGTTAGAAATGCAAACTCCCGGGCCTCAGCTTGGATCTCTGATTGATTCCGGCACACTAAGTTTTGAGAAGCACTCCGCAAAAGCACCGCTGAGCTTCCTTCCTGTCTTTGTTGCCCATTAACCCCTTTCCTTAGCCCCAGTGCACGACTAAATTAGTCCTGAAAACACCTTTCTGACTTTGAACTATGATGGCTCCAACTTCAAATACCACAGAGCAGAGCATTCTGTTGTGGTGAACTTGTCTTACTATCATTTTGCTACCTCCTTGAAGGTAGGCGTTAACAGATTATTCATCTCTGTCTCAATGTGATGGTAAGCAAAACAAGTTCCCACTCCCTGGGTGATACTCAACACTTGCTCAACTGGGCCATGAGAAGAAAATCTGCAACTTCTTTTTCTATTTGTTTTTATCCCATTCTTTAATTCTCTATGTTATTTAGGTTTTTAATGTGTATTATCTATTAATATAGTAATGTATACCAATTCCTTGTTAATAGACAAATACTGCTTGTTCAAAAATATTTTGACTGATATGATCCCATGACCAAAAACGTTTGCAGATCACTGCCTGACACACCAAGTATATGGTGTTCTGCAGGAATTAAAGAGCTATTTGTGAACTGAATTGAAACTCTACAACTGACTCCACTACAGCATGAGTAAGACTATTTGATGCAGGTGAGATTTTTTAATTTCTTCAGTCAGATAAAGTTTCCAAGTTTAGAAGAAAGCTGCTGCAAAGTGTTAAAAATTAGCATTTTCATTGACTTACTGAATAAAAGTTAAGCCTAAAGATGTTTGTGAAAGTTCAATTGAGGAAATCATTTTAACCCAGCAATAGGAAACATCTATTCAAAATATATTTGCTTTAATAATCATCAAGCAATGGGAAATGACAATTTAAGATTGTTTCCTGGATTATGATTCCTATTTTGAACACAGCCTTTCCATAATTAAGTATGCTCTTAGAATATAGGTTAATTTTCTTATGATGGATTAGAGTTCTCTATACAGGACCTTCTCTCCTGCATCACTACTAGCTTATTGCACACTCCATAGCTGCCTTAAGCACCTCCACTGACCTGATAAAGTCTTTCATGAAGAGGCTACCCTTGCCCTCTCTCCTCCCAGGCTAGGGCTCCCTGATGCTCATATAAAAGCTTCCACCGGTTATATCAAAATACTTATCACATTTTTTTGTAATGTTTTGGCTAACTGTTAAATTTTCTCAAGGACTAGAAGCGCTCTGAGGGCAGGGGTTATGTCTATCTTGTTAAATGCTCTATTCAAGGTCCTTTGGCACATAGTAGGCACTCCATAAAATTTGTTGAATAGATAAATGAACCAAGGAATACATTCATTACAAAATTTATAATGGAAATTTGGTCTCCTAGATTAGCCTTAAGATTGGTTATCTGTAAAATGAGATAATACTGACTTTGCAGGATTTTTTATGATTATGTGAAATTAGGTATGCAAATCATACTTCAGTGCTTAGAAATGGTACACATTAAGAAAATGGTAGCTACTATTACTAGTATTATCATCAGTATATTCTTACTATCAGTTTAGTAAAATTAAGAAATCCATTCACAATGCTTTAAAGAAAATACATCAGTGGAACACAAAATTATAAAATAAAATATAAAAACCATCCATCAATATTAAATCAGAATAAAACTGCCATAGCTAATGAATAAATTTACAATAATATATTATTCATTAAGAAAAATGAGATGCAGTGTCCATATCATAGTAAAGTTATTTTCACCTCTACCTCACTATAAAGATGACAGTAATTTTGCTAATGAACATATCCAAGAAAACTAAAATAGAAAAACAACTCCATCACACTCACCAAATTAATAAGCAATCTTTCAGAAAATGGAATAGTCTACCACATAAGGACATTCAGTCCCAAGAGCAATGCTGTGATAATTTTCTTGAGAAAGACTTATTTAAAGAGAAAAGAATGTTGAGGTACTTAAAAATGGAATCTGGAAATTTGTCCCAGAGCAGATTTATGGAGGGCCTCACTGATGAGCTATGCCATGTAAATCATATAAGTATGCTTGGCTACCCAGTTGAAGTGCTATCCATTATAAAATGGCAGTTTCATTTCAGAAATGTACATCACTTCAGAAATTCTGAGACATTTCTGGACTGTCTGACCCTTGGATATTAAATTATGAACACATTGACCTTTGATCTGGTAAATAATGCATCTTTTATATAAAGCACTTAACCACCATCTACCCAAAATCATGTACACTGTGTCACAAGCTGTAGATTGAATACTTGTAGAGGAGGGCTAGAAAAGAATTTCCATGTAAATTGAATTATAAAATGAAGACATGCCACATAACTCATCCAGTGAAAACTGGGAATGTTTACATCATTGAAACAATTTTACCAACTCCTAATTATAATTTTAGTGGTTAACTAATACAGTTAAACTTTTGGAAGGGACTAGATTGCCACTTTCTTTGTAGAAGGCACTCTATAAGCATTTCATAATGTATTATCTAGGGACTTACATGGTGGCACAGTGGTAAAGAATCTGCCTGCCAATGCAGGGGACACAGGTTCAATCCCTGGTTCAGGAAGATCCCACATGCTGTGGAGCGACTAAGCACGTGCGCCATAACTACTGAGCCTGCACTCTAGAGCCCAAGAGACATAACTATGGAAGCCCACATGCCTAGAACCCGTGCTCCACAACGAGAGAAGCCACCACAATGAGAAGCCCGCGCACCGCAACAAAGAGTAGCCCCAGCACACTGCAACTAGCGAAAGCCCATGTGCAGCAACAAAGACCCAAAGCAGCAAAAAAGAGAAAGAAACAAAGAAAGAAAACTATTATCTAGTTAAAATCCTGAGGATAAATCTGTGAAGTACACATTTTTATTCTCTTGTTACAGATGAGAAAATGAAGTGAGAGATTAAGTGACTTATCCAAGACCCCAAAGATAGTAGAAGATGGTGCTCGTTCTCTGGAATACATAATTTTGAGATGAAAGAGCAAGAAAAACACAGATTTCTAAAAGATGTGTGCCGAGTGTGATGAGGCTCCCTTAAGCATCATTCAGAGGATTTTTTTCCATAAACACTGACACCACAGATTGCAATATTGGTAAATATCATTACCAAATTAAAAGTGCATATTTTCTAAATACGGATCAATGCTAGCTAACTGATAAACGAGATATCCCTAATGTAGTCGGCAATCAGCATCGTTTTCCAGTGATTCAGAATTGAGTTTGGGACACAAAGTATCTTCTCCTGTGTTTTCCTATAATTAGACAAAGTGCAAGTGCTTGCAAGAGATATACCCAAGAGTCCTTTAAGGTGGGAGTAAGGGGGGCATAAATGCTTTTAAAAAGTGTAGCATTGTTAATGAAATACGGAAAAAATTCCTTGGGGTCATGCTAAGTAAAGGCTTCAGGGACAAAGTAAGAAATTAAAGTCAAGGGCACAAATGTTCTGCTTTTAATCCTTTATAGGGACTTGGGTCATTATAATATTACATATCTTTTATTTCAGAAAATAACTGAACGCATTACCCTTTGACTTTCTTTTAACTCTTCATATTAACCTACTAGGGAAACTATTTTTTTCTTAAAAAAATGCAATTTAATATAAGTACAATGATAGCTAACCTTTATTAAGTATTTACCACACCAGGCACTCGACTAAACTCTTCATGTGCATTATATCATTTAATTCTGACTACAATCCTGCGAGGTAGGTAATATTGGTGTATTAATCTCTTAGAAGATAAATCTGAGGTTTAGTGAAGTAAACTAATATGCCCAAGATCATGCAGCTAATAAATGGAAGACTCAGAATTCAGATCCATTTCTGCTATGTTATCAAAAAGGATTTCTCCAATAATAATCCACTGAAAAAACAACACCATGTTATTCCCTATACTAAGACTTATTAACATCCCCTATATCAGTATATTATTCCCTATGTAACACAAGTATTGTGCTTGCTCGTTTTATTACAAATCCTAGTTACACTCACCACTGATCTACAGAAATGATATTGGGCACACCTATACAAACATGACAACATTTAGGAATTCATGTGTTGACTGTATTTTTTGTTTGTTTTCTTACCATTGAATAGATTTGTTCAAATATTTCAGAACACTTCAATGAATTATGAGAATAAATACTAGAAGGTGGAGACAGAGAATGTGTTTTCCTTCCTCCCAATTGTTTCTTCTAAATGAATTGTCCTCTTCTTCCTCCAATAAACTCAGGTGGTTTGAAGTTCATGCCATCAGACTGCATCGCCCACCTTCCATGAAAGCTAGAGTCATGTGTGGACCTCCTTGTCATTTCCCCTTCTTCAGTAAGAGCTGTAGAGCATGAGTCACTGTCCCATTCTCCCATCCACATTTTGGTTATTTCAACATACACAAAGGTACTCCATCTCACATCCTGGCTTCTCAGTTCTTTTATCTCCTCAAACGCAAGGATATTTATCTTTACCCAAAGGTCATACCAAAGATTTGGTCATACCCAAATCTTGTCATCTTAATAATGGAACTAATCCCCAAATCTACTTTTCAAGACCCCACTCCTTAATGATTTTAGGTAAAGGGTTACTAGAACATTTTGACCTTCTGCATTAGAATTTGATATTTGATTAACTTTCCAGTTCTTATCCTCCGGAAACAAATAAAGGCAGTATATCAAATACGTTATAATGCCACTTGATTGTGGTAGAAATGAGTCCTGATTGGTAAATATCACGTGGACTGGAAGAAACTGTAAATGAACAATAAATGCCTGATGTACATGTCATATCTTTGGACTTCCCTAAGTGTGATGACTTGTAACTGAGCATGTTCCAGAGGCTATGACTACAGATTTGATGCAAGAGATACTGACTACTAAGGAATGAAGCTTTTAAGCCTGGGTGCTTCCCATACATGCCCAGTGTGATTCTAGTTCCATGGTATGGGGAGTGGGGGGATGAGATGGTTAAAAATGTAGCACTCTCAGATGCCTGTGGGGACTGCTACACAGACTGCTTTAAGTCCAACTCTCAAGGGAGAAGGACACTTGGTGCTACTTCCTGTTTTATATCCTTCTAAGTGAATACAATGCCAACTGTGGCCTATGGTAGGCTTCTAAGTCTTTGGTTCTAAGAAGATACCTCAATAGGTGTTACAATCACGGTTTTCTCTTGCTATCTCATTTATTGTCATATCTCTACTCCAAAATACGCTTCAACTCAAAAAGGTGCACTGTGCTAGGCTTATGGAAAATTACAAGTGGTGTAGCACACTGAAAAGGAATTATGTCTACCTCTGGAGTCAGATCAGGGTTTGAATTCTGCCTAGCTGACAGCCCTTTGGCTTATTTGCTTACCTTCCCTTAGCTCTGATTCCTCACTGCAGAAATGCTTTAGTAACACATAACTTGCAATATTGTTGAGGGGACTAGATTAGATGCATTAAAAAATTAAATAATAAAAAATTATAAATATATAATGTTTATAATAGTAAGATATTAGATCTATATTTTAATGTACATATTATAAAGTATTGATTTACAATTAAATTAATACTTTGGGTGTGTTCATCACATTATACTAATAAATGTTAGAAAAATAAAAGCAAAAATAAAATAACGACTTAAGAAGAAGCTAGAAATATAATACATGCTCTGAAATAGTAACTACTAATTTCATGTTAGAGTGAAGGTAGAATATAAGAAAATCCTTGCTTGCAAGAAACAATCCACTCAAATGCATGCATATTTGAAATTACTGTATTCAATGTGCTATTTCATATTTAAAGGAAAAACTCATGAGAAGGATCACTATGCCCAATTTAATAAGAAATCACAATTTTTTTATAATTCAAAAATCAGCATAAGTCAAGTCATCTACTTCTTTTTGGTGGACATACTGTTGTATGAATAGTATTTCAAACAAAGGCAGTTAATGAAGACAATGTATGTACCTGAGGGCTCCTGTTAAACTGGGCTTTTAGCCAGTCATGGAAGAATGGACTTACATAAAGACAACAGTGGAACTTTTGCTATAGAGGGTCCAAGTCTAAAAACAACCAATGCCTCATTCAGTTAACTTCAACTTAACAAAAATTTTGAACTCTTTGTCAATTAAGAATGAATTTTATTTTACATGTATGCTTTTATAGCACACCTCATCTCAGAAAACACTTAAGATTGCTACAAAAGTGGATAGAATTTATGAAATGAAGGAGAACTCTTTCTGCACCAAGTGGGTGAACGATAGGTAGATTTGGCGAAAGCTATAACATTAACGTCAGGGCCACTGGAATAAGAACTTGTCTTCTCAAAATGACTGCTTTGAAAACAAAAACACACTAATATTACTGTTTAAGTTCTAACCTTTTTGGTGTAAAAACTTAGCTTAATCACTTTACAACCACGCTTCTCTGGAAGGCAGCTGTAATATGCATTCTTCTTATTGTCATAGAGAGGAAGAATAGGACAAACTATTAATACTTTTCGCGGATGAATTTTCCAGATTAACTAGTAACAATTTTGATTAAGAGGACTAGAAATATCCAAGTCATGAGCAATGACCGGAAGACGAAGACCCAGGTGGGCACCATAGAAACCGCATATGTGTAAGGCTTTGTTGGGAGGGGGAGTGCAAGGAAATTATAGAAAGTAAATCTCCTGGAATAGATGTGGATCATGAGCATGCAAGGCCTAACAAGTGCTGTTTCTGATGAAAAAAGCAGAGAGTTATGGGAGATGGTTTTCAAGCTTTCTCTCTAATTGTTCTATAGTGTATATTTCCTTAGGTTCAGTTTACATGCTTATGCTATGATTCAATTTCTGCATTATTGTGTAAGGTCTCAGTCTGATGATGAGCAGCATATCCTTCTAATTTCCCTTAACCATTACTGAAATCAAGTACAAATGTAATAGCCACACTCTATGATAGATCTCCATAAACTAAATGATTGAATTTGTTCAATGTGCTCAGTGTAATTTACTTTATAATCAGTTATGATAATGACAAAAATGACAAGTTTATTTTGGAAATGCTAAAAGTAGGCCAATAGCTGAACCTCAGGTAGCAAAACTATTATGCATATGCTCACAGAAGTTCTAATTCTCTAAATTAACTTTTCTCTTTCAAAATAAAATATCCATATTGTTTTATGATACATGAGATTCCATCTGTTAAAACCATAACTCAATATCTAGCATCAAAGCCCTTTGGATTACATCTTAAATATTTTACCAGATAAATTCAAATGAATAGGATTATTTTATTGAGTTACCAGGAAAAAGTGAGACATACCAAATGTGGCAAGCAGAATAATGGCCTCCCAAAGACATCCACATTCTAATCTCCTGAACTTGTGACTGTCACCTTACATGGCAAAGGGGAATTAAGGTAGCAGATGGAATTAAGGTTGCTAATCAGTCAACTTTATGATGTGAAGATATGCCTAGATTACCCTGGTGGTCCCAGTGTAATTCTCCTGGCTGGTATCTTTTCTGTGCACTCTGGCCTGACTTCCAACTGTCAGACCTGAGGGCTTTCCCTGGCTGCCTGAGTGGCTCTTTCCACTTGCACTATAAGCAGAAAGAACTGAAAACTTAAGGCCCCTAGGGAATAGCCCTAAGCCGATGACTGATGGGAGCTGGTGTATGAATGAAGCTCCTGTGACACTCAGATAAAACAACTCCGAGGCAGATGCTCTACGGTGGTTCCTAGGGTCCTCCCCCCATTAGGATCTCCAGCTGTCCCCAGTGGTGACTTTCTTGGTAACACACCCTTTACTGGTTGACTTAGTTTCTTTCAATCATTCCAAACCACTGGTTCTCATGCTTCAAGATGGAGACCTTTGAGAGGGCATCCTAATTATTGAAAGGATTCCAAAAATCTAAACAGACTAGATGAATAACATGTATTAGTATTTTTTGAACATATGTATGTGATGTAGTAATAAAGCATACTAGATCTTTCATTATGCATTTCTTACCAATGGCTACCACAAGTATCATAATTATCCTGTGAGGAGTCTACAAAATATTTTGATCACATAAAATTGCCATCATAGTTTGGTATCTTTTAGTCTAAATGGATTCTTTGTTCTGTTCCTAAGTAAAGCAATGATAAAGAAATCACAGAGACAAATGATTATCAAGCAGGGCAAAATTTTGAGTGCTGGATTGATAGGAACGAGACAGCTGTAAGCATCTGAAATTAAAGTATTACATCAAAACGAATTTGGAATTATCCAGCTACCTGGAACTATACAGCCTGTTCTTTTCATGAGAAAGTTAGGTCTGCACTTAGAATAAATATAACCACTCCAAAGTCACTAGCTTGGAATAACTGACATCGTAGTTATCCAATGTACAACTGCTGTCTCAGGTTGTTGGAAGAGGTTGATAACTCCAAAGATTTCATCTGACTCAGACTGATAAAAGGGAATATGATTGTTTAAAATGTATGTTTTTTGTTGCTAAGTGGAGAAGGTATCCTGTTAAGAGAGTAACAGTGTTTTCACTGATTCTATAAAGAATATTCTTTGAAAACAAAGAACCACTCTTTGAGTCTTTGGATGGACAATTATATGAGAGATCCAATTTTTAAACCATTTAGATATCAAGTAAAACATTTTTGCTTAACGACTGATGTCTGTTTTAACCCCAAATAAGTGATTTGATTGACTGTGTCTTTGCCAAGGCGATTATGTCTTTACCTTGATGACAGATGTGGCAATAGTGAGCTCATCTGATAATATGCCATGCTTTGCTGACTGTGTATCACTGAAATACTCTCTTACTTGCACAAGAATAGAGGAATGATCAGTGATTCAGAAACTCATAAGTCTCCTACCAATAAACCTAAACAGTCACCAAAACAAAATAATGTGAAAATCTGGAGAGCCCTATACCTTCCAGAGATTATATAGAATGTATAAATACTATATATAGAATATATGTGTATGTGTGTATGTGTGTTTATATATGAGTATATGCATGTTATACATACATTATATATACTTTACAAACATATTTAATATATGGATATATCACAGATTTACATACATGTACGTAACTGTGTACGTGCACGTATCACACAGATTTACATACATGTATGTAAATGTGTGTACATGCACGTAAATGTGTGCATGTGTGTATATGTGTATATACATATTACGTTGGGGGGATATACACTCTATGACACAAACTCTAAAATGAAGGAAGGAGTAACTGAATAACTGAATAGCATTATAAAAATCTCTTACAAAATTCTAGCATCTGGTAATTCATTAATAGGTACCTTCCATTTGTTGTCTGACTTACCGTCACTGAATATAAAAATAGTACTGCATTGCCCCTGGAAAGTTCTGCTCCACTGGCAGTGATCATATACTTCAAGAGACATCTGTCATGGCTGTAGTATAGATCAGTAATACTTAATATCTATTTTTCTATGTTGGTAGGATTAATAAAAATACTAATTGGCCTCTTTGAAAAAAATTCTCTATATGTGGTAGAGCAACGTGAAAGCCTTTTGAGTATGCCTACTATCTACAGTCTCGTGATTCTGAAATAATAAAACAGCTTACGATTGATGAAGTCACAGGGCCTAAAGAACTTGTGCAGAATGTAGAAGAGAATAAATTATGGCAAGAAAGCATAGCAGTGATGAATCTATCCAGGCATTTTTCCCCTCTGAGGTAGAGAGGGTACAACCATTATCCTTATAAATGGGAATTTCATCCTAGTTTTGGTCACTGTGGTAATATCACCCCACTCTTGGCAACAAAACATACTTACACCCACACATCGCAATCTCAATCCTCTAGGAAAAAGTGACCAAGAATCCTAAATCAAAGATTTCTTTATCAATACAGACATAAATTCTAACTGGGTATACAACTTTTGTGTGTGAGCATTTTTGCCCTCCCTTTTATATCTATAGATATTTAAATAAGAATAATCCTGACCTGCAAATAAAACATAAATCTCTACCTTAAAATGCTCAAGAAATTTCAACTGCTTGTGTTGAGGTGGGCATGTGACCACAACCATAACATCCAATTTTGTTACTTCACAGAATCCTTGGGCTGTGGACTGATTCGGAAGAAAATGAAAGAGACAGAACAATTGCTGCCAACGTATTCCCCTTCTGTGTCTCCCACACTCTAGGACAGTCTGCTTATGGGAACGAACTGCTGAAATTTCAGCCCAATGAACCATAATTAAGAATTGTGCCAAACTTCCTTGGAATGGCTGCTTGTCAAGGATTGTGACCCGCCTTATAGAAAACCATCTAAGTTGGAAAAAGAAAAGTGAGTTTATTTTACAACTAAGATCTCAAGCAGAACTGAAGATTGCAGCCTTGATAGTTTTTTCTTCTTAGTTATGGGTTACTTCTGCAAAACCAGATAACAAGTTTGCTCCGCTGCTTCTACAGGGTAGTATTGGCAGAATAAAAGTAAGATTAGAGGCTGAGAGATATTTTCCTGCTAAAACTAGAGAGCAAAACCCCAGATTTTACCTTTCCTCTTATAACACTGGACTATGAACATCTTTTTTCATGACTGTTCCCAGGAACCTAAGAGAACTTCAAAAGCATTGTATTCTTAGGCCCAAGTCCAAGCACATAAAAGGTGTTCAAAATATTTTGTTCAATGAATAAACAAATAAGAAAAGCAGGGATGGCTCTAGGTAATACTTCCTATTAAATTCATTCAACAAATACTGATTTACAATATGGTGTTTAGTTGATTAAAAAACAAAAATTGTTGCCTTAATGGAGTTCACGTTCTAAATGGATGTGTGTGAGAAAGAAAAAACAAAATACATAAGCAAAAACTATATAAAGTGTGATGGTGGAAACTGCTCAAGAGAAAATGAGAGAAGGAGAATGGGACTGGGAGTTGCTTTCAAATTTTACAGTGGTCTGGAAATTCCTTAACTATAGAGTGATTTGAGTCAAGACCCAAAGGAGGCGAAGGAGTGAAATATATAAAAAAAAAATATTTGGAAGAGGAGTTCAGCTAGAGAAAACAGCGAGGGCCAAGTCCCAGAGGCAGGAACATTCTTGAAGTGTTTGTGGAAGAGCAAGGAGGCCAGTGTTGCTGAAAGAGAGCAAACAAGAGGGAGAATGGGAGTGGAGGAGATCAAGCCAGATCAAGACTTTGTAGCACCTTACAGACCCTTGTAATTTGGTATTTTGGCTTTTTCTCATTGTAAGATCAGAGGTCTTTGGAGGTTTTTGAGCAAAGAAATAGCAAGCACTAAACTCTGTTTTAACAGACTCACTTCACCAGCTTAGTTGAGAATAAAATGATGGGGAGCCAGGCAGAAGTTGGGAGTCAGAGGGCTCTTGCATTCATCCAGGTGAAATATGATGGACCAGGATGCTAGCAGCGGAGCTGGTGAGAAGTGGTCACATTTTGCATATGTTTTGAAGGTAGAGACAATAGGATTTCTTATGGATCAAATGGTGGGTGAGAGAAGGAGGGAAAGAAAGGCATCAAGAATTGTGGCTGAGAGAAAGAGGGAAACAAAGGCATTAAGAATTGTGGCTGCCTGGAGGGGTGGGATAGGGAGGGTGGGAGGGAGGCAGATGCAAGAGGGAAGGGATATGGGAACAGATGTATATGTATAACTGATTCACTTTGTTATAAAGCAGAAACTAATACACCATTGTGAAGCAATTATACTCCAATAAAGATGTAAAAAAAAAAAAGAATTACTTTCAAGTTTTTCTCTTGAGTAACTAGAAGAATGATGATGCAATTAACTGAGACAGGGAAAGAATGGTGTGATAGGTGGTTTGGGGGGATGATCAAGAGCTTGATTTTCAACACGTGAGGATGAGGTTGAGCTACCTATTGAGAGTCCAGCAGGCAGTCAGGTATACGAATCTGGTGCTTCTGAATTACCACCATTGTCTCCTCTCTGGTTTCCTGGCTACCCATCCTGCCTCCCTCTAATTTTCACTTCATACTGCCACTAACTTTCTGAAGCACAGAACTAATCATGTGGCTTACTTGATCAAAATCCCTTGATCAGTTAAGACTGACTATACAATGAAGAGTAAATGCATTAATAAGGCATTAAAAATTTGCCATAATTGGATTAATTCCAGACTTATTTCCCTATATCCATACCCAAGAACTCTAAGTATGACTTATTAGTCTCCATGATCATATCAATATACCATTGTTCCCCCCAAGCCCCCAAACTAGAATAAGATTCTCCTCAGCATGTTGTTTCTGTGGATCTTCTAAATTCTGCAACCATGAGTCTAAGATTCAAAACCTCTCTTTGATCATCATATCAGATAGTGTGACTGCATCTTTCAACATTTGTGTTCAGATATTGCATAAGTTTAGAGTTTTACAAATGTCATCACTGGTACTTGTTAAAATGTCTTGATAAAAGCATTAAAAATTAAGTTTTCTCTCTCATGCAGCACCTTGTAGGATGCCTTATATAGTAGACACTAAGTTTGTGGACATAAATATGCTCCACAGAGGTATAAACAGCTTCAAATAAAAATGTTTCATTTTTTTCTGATTACACAGGTTGCGGTTTTATGTTGTTCCCCAAGTCAAATATATTTCATCAGCCATTTTTAAATTATTTTAGATTTACAGAAAACTTGCAAAAATAGAGAATTCCTGTATACCCTGCACCCAGCTTCCCCTAACGTTCATACATTATATAACCACAAAAGAATTATTAAAACCAGAAAATCACAGTTCATACAGTATGATGAATTGATATGCAGATCTTATTCAAATTTCACCAGATTTGCCACTAAGGTTCTTTTCTGATCCAGGGTCCAACTGATCCCACACTGCATTAGTTGCCATATCTAGTCTCCTCTAGTCTGTGACAGTTCCAGAGTCTTTCTTTGCCTTTCCTGACCTTGAAACTTTTAAAAGTCCTGGCCAGTTATTTTGTAGTATATCCCTCAATTTGGATTTGTCTGATGTATTCTCATAACTAGGCTGAAGTTACAGATGGTAGCAAAATTATCACAGAAGTGATGTTGTGTCCTTCTAAGGGCATCATATGAGAGGATCCAATCTATTCCTCAGTTAATTCTTATCTCAATAAAAATTGCTTTTTAAAGGAGGAGATTAGACAAGATTACTAGATAAATTATCCTAAATCATTTAATGATTTTCATATGGTATAAATCAAAATTGACAAATTAAATACTGTTCATCCATACTCTGTCAGAGGCAATTGAAATAAATAAATAAATCAAAACTTTATTTATTTTAAGGTCTCCTGTTCTGGCTGAAACAGGAGTCATAAAGGAGTTTTAAAAAACTTACTAAAATTGATATTTTTGATACAAAACTGAAAAAAATCTGTAAAAACTACTAGAAATAATCTCCCTTCACCATACAGTTTCAGTTTGTGAAATACTAGCATATCCTCTAATGGTTTCATTAATTTATTAGGTTATGACTGTCTGCTGTCTTTCAATATGCACATTTGGTCCTTTTTAAACAACTGAGATACAACACTTGCAAATTAGAAAAGAGTTTACTGCTTTACAACAATGGAATATTTACAAAAATACCCCTAGGGTAATAAATACATAAATGAATAACAATTATCTGTACCACAGTTTTTGCTGAATATTACATTTTTCACATAGAAGATACAATGCCCAAATTTTGCTCATTAACAAAGCATTATGTAGAAATCTTTGTTTCTTATATTTTTTTCCCTTCAAAATTCTACCCCTCACTCATGTAAAGGATATAGGCAAAGACTGAAGGCAGATTCAACAGGAAATAATGATAGAGCTTTGCTTTAATGGTAAGAATAAAAGTAATAGGGTACCAAAATATTTGTTCACACCGTCAATAGTCATAATTTTTTTCCCCCAATATTTCTTATAAAGAAATGTCACATCTTATCAATTGATTCTACCCTTTCTAAGTTTTACTGAGATTGCTTTGCAAATAGCCTTTGATCGCGTCTGCTGGAAAATGTCTTGAGCTTAGGCTATGGGAACATTCACAATGTTGCAAGAAAGCAAGCATAGAAACTTTTCTAAGTTTTATATACACACACGCTAATATTAATCATAACAGTTTTACATTAATTGAATATAAACACCTTTTCACTCTTGTGCTTCACTTGATCCACCCATACTCAGCAGACCTTATAAATATTGGGTTGGCCAAAAACTTTGTTCAGGTTTTTCCCATAAGATCATACCGAAAAACCCAAACAAACTTTTTGGCCGACACAATAATAGTCTCAATATGTGTCTGTCTTTATATTCTTATCTGTAAAATGAGAATAGTAATTGTACATGTCAAATATTTATTGTGAAACTACATTAAGCTTTTTAAAGTGCTTGATTATATATATAGTAAATGCTTAATAAAAGCCATGTGTTACTATATCGTCTTTACTAGTATCATCATCTAACAGATTCTCACACAGAAACTACCCTAAAATTTCCAGAATTCAGTGGTTGAAAATTTATCTAACTCACACTTTTGGCAAAGTAGCACCTCTTTTATTCCTGAAGAAAGCACTTATCAGTGGATACATGTATATTAGTTTTAGGTATTTTGCTGTATTCCTCATTGAAATGAGAGCATGTTAAATGTAGCCTACAGGTATTTATTAATCTTTGCTTCTTTCTAGTGTCTTCTGTATCAGATGCTCGATAATAATTTAATGAATTAAAACCATCCTTACCACTGTTTATTGTTTCCACCTTAATGGTATACCTTTATACACATCAGTTTAAAGTTAATGTTACTACGAAACTGAGTTATTTGTAGTGAGGTGGATGGACCTAGAGTCTGTCATACAGAGGGAAGTAAGTCAGAAACAAAAACAAATACCGTATGCTAACACATATATATGGAATCTAAAAAAAAAATGGTCATGAAGAACCTAGGGGCAAGACGGGAATAAAGACGCAGATGTAGAGAACGGACTTGAGGACACGGGGAGGGGAAAGGGTAAGCTGGGACGAAGTGAGAGAGTGGCATGGACATATATACACTACCAAATGTAAAATAGATAGCTAGTGGGAAGCAGCCGCATAGCACAGGGAGATCAGCTCGGTGCTTTGTGACCACCTAGAGGGGTGGGATAGGGAGGGAGGGAGGGAGACGCAAGAGGGAGGAGATATGGGGATATATGTTTATGTATAGCTGATTCACTTTGTTATAAAGCAGAAACTAACACACCACTGTAAAGCAATTATACTCCAATAAGGATGTTAATAAATAAATACATAAATAAAGTTAATGTTACTATACTACACCTTATTCCAGAAACGATTTTAGCGGTACAGTAGATTATATTGATATTATTTTTTCAAGTCATGCCCAAGCACAGATTTTTGAATCCATTTCTTGTTTCCACCATTGTTCTTTTCCCTATGCCATGAAAATGCCATGTTCTGGATAGTGGTTATTCCTTTATCCTGGATTCAAGAATGAAGAGGACACAAAGAACATCGCCACAGCTGTTACATGGCAAGTAACACGAGAGAGACGTAAACCAATGCCATTAAAAGGCACCGGGGTTTGGGAGTTGTATATTATCGTTGTTTAACTATGCAGAAGCTGACTAACACAACTGGCTTACAAAAATCTATTCAACAACATAAGGATAGGA
Organism: Hyperoodon ampullatus; assembly: GCF_949752795.1. Taxonomy (NCBI): domain Eukaryota; kingdom Metazoa; phylum Chordata; class Mammalia; order Artiodactyla; family Ziphiidae; genus Hyperoodon; species Hyperoodon ampullatus. Next base: position 26,918,928 of record NC_136913.1, on the reverse strand, counting down.
AGAGGAAAATCAAGGTAAATGGATAGCAAAGATGAAAGCATAAGCTAAAGCCAGGAGAAAAAGAGTATGCAGAGCTGCATATTACTGAGTTCTATTAAAAAATTACAATATTATCCTTCTGTTTAACATGTCTGCTTTTCTGTTTTACCATTTTCTATTATTCTTCTCATTAGTAACTCTTGAAACTATTTCTCTTTCCTTTTCACTGGTCATTCTTCCCTCCTGGCTATTATCATGCTCCATAAAATATTCTCTGAAGGCTAAAAGATAGTTTTAAAAGGGCTTCCCCCGTGACACCAGGATTTTTAGATACCTTTGCTTTCCTCTCCTGCGTACTGCACATGGACTCTGGGGAAATGGGTTACCACAGAAATCCACCACTGTTGCCTGCCCTTCTGTAGCTGGCTGCAAGAGACAGGCAACCAGGTTCACTCGGAAAATACTTAGCACTCTTTCCAGAGTTCCTCTACACCGTCTTGAGACTGGAGCCAGTGCCAGGCTGGGAAATGATTCTCCTCAATTTTACACTGTGTTTAAAAGGCTCCTACATGATGCCTCTGGAAAAACTCCTATGGTTATTATTCAACATAGCCTTAATAATTTAAGTTTTAATGTTAAAAATATTAAAGATTAAGTGATGACATTTCAACATTTCTTAATTTTCCTATAGTCTTTTTAATGTCTTTTAAATGTTAATCTGGCATTATCCAGTTACTCCAGGAATCTGAAATAGTTTTACCCAGCTGTCAACTGTCAATTCTCCTATTAAATACTTGAAGGTGATGCTAAAAGTAATTTAGCAACTGGAGAGTTATTTGTGGACAAGCGAGATTTAACACTGACATTTTTTTCCTAGTGAAATCTCTAGTGTCATTCTGACATCATGCACTAAAGGATGACAAGTTCTCTTCTTACAAAATCAAAGATTACTTTTAAAAGGGCTGAATCAGCTTTGGAAGTAACAATATCTGGCTGAAGGGATGTTTTAATGCATTCTAGTTACCTCAGGGAAAACGTAATAGCTTATGGGTTCAGCTTCTTGTCTGTGTGTGCTTGAAAATGTAAAGTAATAAGGTATGGAAGCACATGAAGGAAAATATTATTTAAACGTTAAGGAAGAGTTACATGTACAAATTAAAATTGCTTCGGTGATTTTTATTGGAAAAGCTAAAAGCTAAAAGAAATAATACTCCACAGTTGCTTTATAGAGTTCTCGTTAAAAGTCAACAAAAACATTACGCTAAGCTATTCAACATACTATGTTGATTCTGGCCCACTTAATTTCAAAGGGCAAAGTGACTTATAAAAGGTCACAAATTACATCAACATTATCATCATACATTTTAACATTTAGCTTTGGCAAGCCAATAGCAGTTGCCTTTGCTAATCATGCGTATGACATTTAAAAAGTTACAGACAGGAAATTATTTATTTTTCAAACAATTTAGGATTTTAGATATGTTAATTAACCAAAAAAGTAAACAGTCATTAAATAGAACAGACATTTAAAGTTAAAATATCCTCACTTTAAAGGAGGGGAAGTACTAAGGGAAGATTCAAGTAGAGGAAGAGTAAAGTATTGTACATGTATCCACTACCTACTCAGGAAAACTTAAGTGAAGAAAGAAGAAAATCTCCAGAAAATTTTAGAACACTTTAAGCTTTATTCTGCTATGGTACCAGCTGATAAGTGTAGTTCAAAGAGGAAAAAAAAAACCCTGTATGAAGTGCCTTTGTAATTTTTACTCAAATAGTAGTGGATGTTATTTCCATTACTTAAACTTTACCCCAAAGAATTATGCCTTAAGCGTAATGTAGGTATCAACATTATAACATTTGTGCAGAGGAGAAAAAAAGAAACTTTATGTGATATGTTTTGGCAAAGAGCTTCTCCCCCCCCCTCCATTTTTGTATGCATATATGTGTGTATGCGTGTGTGTGTGTGTAACTGTTTTTAAACAAAGCAAACAATTTTTAGTCTAGCTGAGGCCAAGGTAAGCAGTAAGCCGTCTGTGAGCATGATCATCAACTTGAGATTCAACTCACCACCTGCTCCTTTCACATAGCCTAGACCTAAGCAGGTTCCTGCCTCCACAATTTAAGGGATACTTAATGGGGTCAGCTCTGATACAAGCTCTTATGTTAATAACAACTATATTACTTACCAGCTATGTAATATTAGGCCAACCCCTTCACCCTATCTCTGCCTCAGTTTTCTCCTAACAATTCTCCCCTTGCCTATAGTCCCCAACATTATAGAGCATTTGCTGTTATACCCGAGGCATTGTACTAAGCATTTTCAACACATTATCTTTATTGCATAATCAAAACAACTCCAGAAGGTCGTTACTGATAGAAATTCCACCTGACAGACAGAGAAACTAGACTCAGTAACTTCTTCCAGATCACACAGGAAGTACCCTAATCAGGACGCCTATTTAGAAGTGAAGAGTCCAAATGCTTTAACTACCAACCTGTATGATTATGTAGTGACAGTACAATTTAAAACTTACAAAGAGGCATGCTACTTTCACAAAGCTAACAGGATGCTTAGAGGGAAAGGGGATTTGATTTAAATGTCTGGAGTCCAGGGTTCTAGTCCACCTATCTCATTAATTATATGTTCATCACTGTGAAAGTCTTTACATAATTCATCTAAAAGTTAATTAAGGATTTCAGGATTAGCACAAATAGATACGCTGGTATGCCCTCTAGAGCTAGGTTATGAGAGAACCCATAATGAACTGGCATTAACACAAAGCAAAAATTAAGTTATAGTAGTCATGTCAAAATAAATCAAACTCGTATAAAGGTTCTATTGATTTACAGGAAATAGAAAGTACAGAGAAACATGTTAAACTGCATCTCATGGATGTAATCAGTAAAAATCAGATTATGGGAAACTTCACTGAACAAATTATTTTGATTCTTCAACAAACAAACTGCAATGGGGCAAAAAGGTGGAGTGGGATCCTATCGATTCAAAGAGACAAAATATAAATCAACCAATCATCATGCATGGACTTTATTGTATCATAACTTAAATTTGAATATTGCCTATATATTTGATGATAAAAAGAAATTACTGTTATTACTTTAGGTGTGATAATCACTTTAAGTTTATGTTAGAAACATTTACATTTATATCTATGTGTGAGATAATATGATAGTATCTTGGATTTGCTACAAAATAATACAAAAGTGGGAAAACTGAACAAGGGAAAGGATGGGGCAGGACTGGCCAGGGGTTTGTGATTATGGTGACTGTTGAAGTGTGTGAGAGGTACATGGTGGTTCATTACTATTTACTTATTGTTTTTGTATGTGTGAAATTCTCCATAACAACAAAAAATTGGCAGTAGACCCAGAGAATTAGAAAAGCATTACTAAAGAAGCCTAAGAGAGGAGGCTCATGTAGGAAAACTGAGTTACAGTAGGGCTCATTGACATCTTAATACCACTTTTTGAGTCTTGAGCTGAGGGAAAGGAACATCATCTTGCTAGACACTAGAGAGGCAATCCCAAGAACCAAAAGTGAATGTGGGAGTACAATGAACTGGCAAGACAAGCATGGCCACCCACAGAGACTTGTTGAGAGAAGAGAGAACAGTGAACTCTGAAGGGGCCTAAGGTGGGTAGAAAAAGAAGCAGGGCAATGATATTATGTAACCATGATGGTATACATTTGTCAGTAGTGGAAATATATGTTGTAAACACAAAATTGCTATTTGTTAAATGTTAAAAGTGAAGCATGACATACCTATTAGGATGGCTTAATTCCCAACAGTGATAACACCAAATGCTGGTGAAGATGTGGAGCAACAGGAAATTCATTCATCACTAGTGGGAATGTAAAATGGTACAGCCACTTTGGAAGACAGTTTGGCATTTTCTTACAAAGCTAAACAAAACCTTACCATACCATCCAGCAACACACTCTTAAGCATTTACCCAAACGAGCTGAAAATTTACATCCACACAAAAACCCGCACACAAATATTTATAGCAGCTTTTTTCATAACTGCTAAAAATTGGAAGCAACCAGGATGCCCTTCAATATGTGAATGTATAAATAATCTGTGGTACATCCTTGCAATGTAATATTACTCAGTGATAAAAAGAAATGAGCTATTAAGCCATGAAAATATATAGAGGAAATTTAAATGCGTAAAGTGAAAGAGCTAGTCTGAAAAGGTTACACACTGTACAATTCCAACTGTATGACATCCTGGAAAAGGCAAAACTATGGAGACAGTAAAAAGATCAATGGTTACCAGCAGTTGGGGTGAGTTGAGCGAGGGATGAACAGGGAAAGCACAGAGGATATTTAGGGCAGTGAAACTGTCCTGTATGATATCATATTTGACATTATATACATTTGTCAAAGCCCATAGAACTGTACAACACAAAAAGTGAACACTAATGTAAACTGTAGATTTTAGTTAATAATAAATCAAAATGGTACAAATGAACTTATTTACAAAACAGAAATAGAGTCGCAGATGTAGAAAACAACCTTATGGTTACCAATGGGGGAAAGGAGAGGGAATAAACTGGGAGACTGGGATTGACATATACATACTACTACATAAAAAATAGATAACTAATAAGGAACTACTGTGTAGCACAGGGAACTCTTCTGAATACACTGTAATGGCCTATATGGGAAAAGAATCTAAAAAAGAGTGGATATATGTATATGTATAACTGATTCACTTTGCTGTACAGCAGAAACTAACACAACATTTTAAATCAACTATATTCTGGGCTTCCCTGGTGGCGCAGTGGTTGAGAGTCTGCCTGCCGATGCAGGGGACACAGGTTCGTGCCCCAGTCCGGGAAGATCCCACATGCTGCGGAGCGGCTGGGCCCGTGAGCCATGGCCGTTGAGCCTGCACGTCCGGAGCCTGTGCTCCACAATGGGAGAGGCCACAACAGTGAGAGGCCCACATACCGCAAAAAAAAAAAAAAAAAATCAACTATATTCCAATAAAAAATTTAAAAATAATAATATATCAATATTGGTTCATTCTGTGATAAATTTACCATATTAATACAAGATGTTAATGGGGAAACTGTGGGGTGGAGGGAGAGGAAGTCTATAAGACCTCTCTGCATTTACTGTCCAATTTTTCTATAGACCCAAATCTGCTCTAAAAAACATACTAACCTTTTTTTTTTTAAGGAAAGCACAATAACTACTGAAATATGCAATCAGAACTGTTTGCAATCCAGGCTGATAATTCAAGACCTGAGGGAGAACTCAGTGATTTGTCACTTGTCTTCCTCCTCATGCTCTGAGCCAGGGATCTGGTGCAGGAAAATAACACCAAGTATGAGTTTTCTCTTTGGGATCCTTGTATTCCCCAGAGGAGCTGGCATTGCTCTTGAGGGTGTGTCACTCTTCATACAACCACTCACTGCAGAAATAACTGTTAGAATCAGAAGCACAACTTAAAAGTCTGGAATTCTCTAGACTAGAAGAATTTAAGTGTCTTTGGTAGGTGGATGCTCCTGGAGACTTATTCAGGGAAGCAGAGTGTGAGATTGCTAATATCTGGTCTGCCACCTACTAGGAATCTGACCTAGCAGGAAATATATGCTCATTACTTCACCAGGAAACTTACCCTCAGAATTAAAGGTATTTTATTATGGAGATAAAGAGAGATGCAATGAAGGCAGTTATGCCAAATCTTTCCACAGAGAATGCCCCAGGACCAGTAATTAAGAGTATTTATCTATCTTATCAGTCTATCTATCCAACTAAAGGAAGAACTAATTAATTTATACACATTCAAACTAATCACACAAAGGAGGATTACAAAATGCATTCAGCAAAATAATTACAATTGATGATGATGATAATTATAATAATAATAAAATGGATGATGATATCAAGATAAATTTAAAAAGAGAGACTTAACAGTGAATGTAGAATAACATTATAGAGCTGTTGATCAAGGAAGACCAAAGGCTTGGCTTAGAGCTCTCCAGCCCCTGCACTTACGGGAAGCATGGCCAGTGAAGTCATTTGCAGAGTCCATGGGATAAAAAGAAGCCAGTTCTTCAGAAGAAGCAGAGTACTATTAAGCACACTGTTCATCATACTTATCTGAAAGCTTTGGGATCAAGATATGTTTAAAAAGCAGGCTTTCTGGATTTTGGAAATTAATACAGTATATATACCAAATATTTTGGAAAATTCCCAGGACATCCTGGGGAAGCAATCTAGAATTAAACATACTAATATTTCTGCACTTACACATACAAATACTGAAACTTCAGGTAATAAATTTAGCTCAAGTTATCCTCAAATGAACTTTGGCATAAGACTTAGAGAAAGTATTGTTTTGAGAGATTTGTGGATTTATGGATTGCAGATACTAGGAGGGCTGTTTCTTGTACAGTCTTCCTCCAGTAAAGCCAGAAAGCCCAAGGGAGTTCAGTAGAGCTCTACCGCTATGAGTGGGGGTCAAGGACAGCGGGCCAAGTGGACAACTCCAGCTTCCTGAGCTTCTATTTTGTCAAATAATAGATCTTTTTTTCCTTGAATACCCAGAGCTGTGGTTCTCAAATTCTAGGATGTATCAGAATTCCCCAAACTGGAGTAAGATAGTATCTGAGCCTTTGGGATTTTTACCGAGTTTCCCAGATGACTGATGGCCACCAAATTTGAGAGCCACTGATCTAGAGGAATAGAAAGAAAGCATATTCTTAAGGCCATCCCTAAATCTTATTATTACAGACACCAAATTCTAGGTTATAGGGCCAGAACGGTCCCTGAAGTGCTGATACGCTGTACCATTGGTTAAAAGTAGAGGTTAAAACAGCCACCAATTAAGTTTGCTTTCTGTCTTTAAAAAACTTGAGAAATTTTAACGAGCATGAGCCAAAAATGTCCCTACTCACACTTTGGGGGAGGTATTACTCTACAGCAAAGTAAAGAGGAGACAGAAATAATCATATTTCCAAAATATTAGATGAGATTCTTTGATTAGTCTGTCCAGGATGGTCAGCTCATCCATACTGCCAGTGTACACAGGCACATAAACCAGAGAGTGTGCACAATTTAAAGCCTTCCATGAATTCAAATTCATTCGATAAAATGGAAAACCGTATTTTTTTTCTGCTACTATGAAAAATGTCAAGAGCCCCGCACTGAGATTTACTGCACTGAGTTGGCACTGGGCAACTATATGTAATGTGAAATGCGCTAACATATCATGCAGCAGCTGAATATGCATGCAGAACACTGCTTTCTTCTCAGCAGTGGCTGATATGGCCACAGTCAAACCCTGCTCTTAATCATCATAGACTCCAATGGAAAGGTACGTCTGGCTAACAGCCACAATCCCCACTTACCACCAAGATAGGGTCAAATTGACTTTACAGATCTGTGTTATTAATGCTTTGACATTTTCAGAATAAAATGTATTTTGAAATACTGGTAGCCAAGTAAATAATTTTTTTGAAACTCTAAGTAAGCAAAGGAGGTAAAGGGGGGCAAAGTGGGAGAGCGAAAGGAAATTAACATCCACTGAGCATCTGTGAAGAGTGCACCCCTCTAAATGCTACACACATAATAGGCCTCTCGCTTCTCCCTAGTGAATAGGGGAACGTCCAGTTGATATGGGTCACTTACGATGGTGAACTCCACATTTAACTGGACTCTCTACCTGAGTCCAAGAGGTTGAATCATGGTAATGGAACATCCACTGAATGTCACTATCAAGTGGCACAGTTAAAAGAAGGGCAGTGTTTAATTATATGAGGAGTAAAATGGCCTGGAGTTCTGAAATTGCAGAATGTTTGGCTAGGTGAATAGTGACCTCCTCCATGCTAAGCCAAATAAGAAATTTATAATAATTTGGCTATATTCTTAGTCAGTTGTTGATAACTGACAATGCCTTGACTCAGTAACAGTTTTTTGCCACTGGATCTACATAGACAATTAAGGATAAAGGACAAATGTATTACAGAATAAAAAAAATCCAACGACAAATCAACTTCAAAATGAAATCGTAACTGATGTCTAGAAAGTTTTCAATGCCCTAAAAAATGAGTCAACACTTCCCCCCCGCTCATGATGTATCAGCATTTATGTACAAAAAATCGAAAGAATGCACTGCGGTGTTTTAGGTAACTAGTATCTCTAAACCCATTGTTTTCTCTTTAATGCTTGCAAGCACAAGAAGCTATTGGAAGGGCAGCCTCCCTGTATCATCTCTAGTAAAAAATAGCAGAGCTTAGAGTAGTTAGTAAAGTTTTCCTGATGATTTTCTGAATCAATTCAATTTATAGTCACTATGCATCTGAATCAGAATTGTGAATCAATTCACTTTACAGATGTAATGATGGGTAGTATGAAAATCTTCCCTTTCAAAGAAAAATAGAAAGCATGAGTTTTTTTTTTAGAAAATCACATTAACACTAAACCTTGGCTATTAAAAAATCCTCCATTATTTCTTCATATAAGTTAATTTACATCAATTATAGAAAAGTTAGAAAAATGAAAGAGAAGATTATTTCCACAACCTAGATATAAAATTTTATTATACATATCCTTTTAGTCATTCTCTATTAATTTTCCCTAAACATACAAACACAAAATCATGCGTGTGTGCATTTATGCCTGTTATTTGAATAAAATCGATTAGGTAATAAATTAGTTATACATATCTAAAACATTCATATAAAAAGATTCTAGGGGCTTCCCTGGTGGCGCAGTGGTTGAGAATCTGCCTGCCAATGCAGGGGACACGGGTTTGAGCCTGGTCTGGGAAGATCCCACATGCCACAGGGCAACTAGGCCCGTGAGCCACAACTACTGAGCCTGCGCGTCTGGAGCCTGTGCTCCACAACAAGAGAGGCCGCAACAGTGAGAGGCCCGCGCACCGTGATGAAGAGTGGCCCCCGCTCACCGCAACTAGAGAAAGCCCTCCCACAGAAACAAAGACCCAACACAGCCAAAAATAAATAAATAAATAAATATTTTTAAAAAAAGATTCTATATGAAAATAAACTATATTCTCCTGAATTTTTGTAAACCACCTTAAATAGTGGAGCAGAAAAGGTCCCCATAAGTAGTGGTTTTGAACTGCAAAAGAGATGAAAGAACATGGGACAGATTCAATTGTCTCTCTCCAGTACTGAGTGCCAAATATAAAACTAAACATTATTGTTCATTTCTTAAATCAATGTTCCACCAAATAAAAATGAAGACTTAACCACTGATGTATGGCATTTAAAATTTCCCCATCCATTCATTTATTCAGTATTCTCATTAAGATGCTATTTCTTAACTAATACTAGGAACTGAGGAAACAAAGATGAATAAGAGTTCCCACCCTTCAAGAACTCACAGTCAAGCCAAAGATACAGAGAAGTAAGCAGGAAATTATAATACAGTATGATAAATGCTATGAGAGCCCTAAGTGGAACACAGCTGCTAAACCATCCATGAATCCATGAAAGGGGAATCAGCAGGGAAGCCTTCCTAGAAAGGGTAATATTAATTTTAGTCTTGAAGGACTAGTTGGTTTTAACTGGGCAAAGAGACAGAAGGTGCTTAGGGAGAAGGAAGGGTGAGACAAGCAATGGGAGCAACAACAATAAAAAACCTAAAGCAAGAGAGAAACTGGCAGGTTCTTCACTATTCAGGTAAGTTCGTTAAGTGGAAGGTGGGAAGAGGAGAGAAGTGAGGCCACAAAGTTAGACAGGGGCCTTATGTGCTAGGCCATGGGTTTGAGCCATGGTCAAATGGTAATGAGGTAATATTGTGGGCTCAGACTATCTCACCTGCAAGTGCACAGTATTCATTTGCCTTCCTTAGTGATGGTATTTTTGATCACCCTATTCAAAGTGTTGTTAAATTTCTCCAATGTCTATTTACTATAATGGCTATTATTTTTCCTTTGAAACTATAAATAATTTGTGGGAAGATTATTTAAGACCATATGTTACAGACAGAGTGTTTGTGTCCCTCAAAATTCATATGTTGAAGCCTGAATCTTCAATATGATGGTATTAGGGGTTGAGGTCTTTGGGAGGTAATTAGAAAAGGTCAGGTGGGTGGGGCCCTTATGATGGGATCAGTGCCCAAAAAACAGACCAGAGAGCTTGCTCTCTCCTTTTCTCTCTGCCATGTGAGGACACAGCAAGAAGGCCATCTTCAAGATAGGAAGTGGGCTCTCACCACATACCAAATCTGCTGGCACCTTGATTTTGGATTTCTCAGCCTCCAGAACTGTGACAAATAGATGCTTGTTGTTTAAGCCACACAGTCTATGGTATTTTGTTATGGTAACCTGAACTGACTAAGATAGCATGCAAATAAGCTCTTCATGAAAGCTTGATGATTCTTGAGTGAAACAATCTTTGTGGAGGTTGACTTGTGAGTTCCAATTTAGGCAGGTTAAATTTAAGGAGCCTGTGGGAACTCCAAATGGAGATGCAATGTAGCAATTGCTACATTGTACTGAAACTCAAGAGAGAGATCAGGGCTGGTGATTTATTTGGGGAGTCCACAGAGATTTAGACAAGGGGATAGATAAGGAGACAGAGGCATTTACTAGAGCAGTGATTCTCAAAATGTGGTCCCAGCGCTAGCAGCATTGACCTCACCTGAGTACTTCTAAGGTCCCATTTCATATCTACTGAACCAGAAAATCTGGGGGTGATGCCCAGCATTGTGTGCTTTGACAAACCATCCAGGTGATTTTGATGCTACTAGAGGTTGAGGACCACTGAACTGGACAATGTATGTAAAAGTATTTTGTCTGTATCTAGTAAGTTTAGATGATGCTAATGATGAAGAAGAAAGAGGAGGAGGCGGAAAACAAAACCATGACCACTTCCACCACCATACTGTAGGATAATAAGCCTAACTTCCAAGTCACTTTAAAAACACTGTTTGTAAAAAACAGCATCAGCTTATGAAATGAGTCATTTGGATTATCCATGTATTATACTGTATTGTACAACAGGTGTTTGAATTACATATTAGAGATTAAGCTGATCTTGAGGACCCACAGATAGTAATTACATATTGCCATGCGTGACCAAAGGTACAGCTTAACTATTGTTTTTCATCCTTTCAAAAACCATTATCCAGAATTACAACTTGCTAGATATTTGTAATTTGCCTATTTCATGTGAGAAATGAATTATTAAAAGGTTCACACTATAGCTGAGGTACTTTAAAAATATAAATTTACTACTCTATAGATACAAGTCATCACTTACTAATTATATTTTCAAAATGCCTCTAATTTAAATTCACCAGTGATTGATGTAGTAAGACAAGCAGTAAGCACAGGAGATAATCTAATCAACAAATGACCCTGTGAAAAGTGATGAAGGTAAAAGTTTCATTTAATTTTATGTCACTTTTTCATTTCTAAATTGTTAACTTAGGTTCTGTTCATAGGTGGGCATTCAATTTGTTACTCGCATTCATTAGAAAGTAACTAACCACATTAAAAGGTCTTTTAAGGACCATGAACGGTGTTTCACTATCTTTTTATCTTTTCATTTTGCCCTGAGTTCTCGACCAGCTACGAAATTTTTTTCCTGCATAGCTAAGTATGTGAAAGTGAAATTCCCAAGATACCTTATGAAATTCTAATTATATTTAATGCACACGTTATTGAGAATAAAAATTTTAAATGGGAAAAATTAATCACAGACTTTGTGAAAATGTTTTAAAATTATGAAACCCAAGAGTAGTTATAATCAAACTTTTAATCACCTCTAGAAATTATCTCTCTGCAAAAACATATTTTCAACTAAAATGGGCACTCAACTCACAAAGCCATATGTGGAAAAAAATTATATCTGAAACCATTCCATTTGTTCTTGACAGTCTATGTCCGTGTCATTACACTGTAAAATTAGCTGTTCCTAGGGCTTCCCTGGTGGCGCAGTGGTTGAGAGTCCGCCTGCCGATGCAGGGGACACGGGTTCGTGCCCCGGTCCGGGAAGATCCCACATGCCGTGGAGCGGCTGGGCCCGTGAACCATGGCCACTGAGCCTGCGCGTCTGGAGCCTGTGCTCCGCAACGGGAGAGGCCACAACAGTGAGAGGCTCGCGTACCGCAAAAAAAAAAAAAAAAAAAAAAAATTAGCTGTTCCTAGAAGCAGCCACTCTAACAACAAACTGAGCATTAAATATATGCAAGGCACTCTGTTAAGTCAATTAAATGTATTACCTTTAATTCTTCAACCAACACCAAGACGTAGGTAGGATTATCCATACTGTACAAATGGCATATTTGAGTACCAAAAGGTTATGTTGTGACTCCAAAAATCTAAACTCTCAGCCACCTTGCTCTGTGTACATTAATTAACTAATCTCTGACTCCTTTTTTTTTAATATTCCAGAAATTTGTTTAAAAGTAAGCCCATATACATTTCTCAAAGGTCATTCTGAGTACCTTTTGCTTGATCTAATCCCTGTCTTACCTTCCACTCCTTACCAAGTGATACACAGCAAAATGATGGCGGTCAGAACAGAACAAAAGCCCAAGTCTCTGAACCCCTGGTGTTCTACTCTGCAGAGTAAGATGAACATGCATTGCACAGCCCAAACCTGATCCCAGCTAGCAAATGGTGAATAAGGGACTGCAGAGAGACTTCCTGAATCTATTCACATGTATTTCTCAATTAGAGTAAGTTATCCTTCACATGCTCAAAAACAAAATAGCAAAATACATCGTTTATTCCTTGCTACATCTTTTCTATGCAATTTAGTTTTTCATAGGGGAGTCTAATGATTTCCTACGATCTATGACAGTAGTATTATTTAATAGCAATACAGACTTTTCTGAGTAGTATAGGCTGGAGGGCAGGCTCTCACACACAGAACTCCAGTATTTCTTATACCTCTCTCATTTTTGATTGGTGGACAATTTGTAAATATCCTTTGGGTCAATTCTCTCCCACATCTTGACTGAAGAATTAAATTCATTAAAAATTTTTGAAATGGTAATTTTAGTATTTTAATGTTACCATATTTTAAAAGTATATTTATTTGTATTTCTGTAGTTTAATCATTAACTTGTAAATTAAAATTCCATCCCCCAAAACAATGGACGGGGAATAGCACAGTAATTAGGAAAGTCTGGAACAACACTGTCTATCACAAATACCACGCAAGCCACAAATGGGAGCCATGTGTACAGTTTTTAAATGTTCCTGTAGTCACATTCAAATAGGGAAAAGAATAGCTGAAATTAATTTTAAGAATATATGTATCTAATGCAATATATCCAAAAGACTACCATTTCAACATGTAATCAATATTAAAATATAATATTTTACTTCTTTTTCATATTAAGTCTTTGAAATTCAGTGTGTGTTTCACACTTACAGCACATTTCAGTTCAGACTAGCCACATGAGGACAGTGGCTACTATACTGGACAGCGCAGCTCCAAAATTAACCTTAAATAATTTTAAAATGTATTCGTAATATCAGTAAAAAAGCACCACATTTTCTCTTCCTTTCTTGACATAGTTGCTCTTCCTTTGCATATTATAAGTAAAAATAATGCTATAAAGACATAGCCAATAGTAATGAGATATCCCACAAAATCACATCAATACACATTGCCCACAATTTACTATGGAGTATGTCATAATGACATTTATCACAGCGAAGTCTTAACCATGTTTTACAGTTGAATATTTTCATATGTATCATCTGAATATCTTATCAAATTTGGTTTTAATCTGTTTACAAAGTTTCCTTCTAAACTAATTAAATTTTCAAGGATCCTTCTTTTCTTATGTTTCCCGAATATAAAACCACTCTAGAAATGTGCTGTTCTATAAGTGACATTATCCCTTTGCATTTATAAACCTGAAATGTGAAACTACACATATACTCCCAATACTGCCTGCTCTTCTATTTTTACATTGCCCTTTAGAAATTTCTAGTGCTTAGCCCAAGGGCATGGCTAGACAGTAAGAAAAGAAAGCTCTTTCTGAGCACGTCCTTCAGCATAATGTCAGAGCTAGGATCCATTTATTTCAGAAATGTTTCCAAGCATCAAGCCAGAGTAATATCAAAAACGATGAAGGCACTGCAACCAGTAGTCTCTTGCAGTGATTCTACTCCATGTTCACCTTAATCCTGACACCGTTTAGTCTTTCCACTGTTATTAATTGCTACCTTTTTCTGCCTTTGCTAATCTTAAATTCATAAGTACAACCAAACTTTCGAAAATACATACTTCAAAATGCTTTCTTAGGAATCTCAGGTAATACAAACATACAATGGTTTCCCTTTAGGCACACGATGAAGTATGGAAAAGCACCCAATGTACAGCCAATCAAGAGACAGCTTAAAATCTAAATATATTTGAACCAAAGTAAACTAATTTTTAAGAATATTTATTGTGCAATATTCGTAGCAATTAACTTTTATGACTAGAAGAAAATATTTAATCCAATGTGTTAATACAGGTTCACATCATAAGTGACACATATTGCTTTCGAATTAGAAATGGAGATTTTATTATACTGACAAAGACACATAAAAAGATGCTAATTAATGCTGACTTATAAGAGTTTAAATAATGATAGTCCACTTCTCAATGGGTCATATTTCTTTTTTTTAAACAACTTTATTGGAGTATAATTGCTTTACAATGGTGTGTTATTTTCTGCTTTATAACAAAGTGAATCAGCTCTACATATACATATGTCCCCATATCTCCTCCCTCTTGCGTCTCCCTCCCTCCCTCCCGATCCCACCCCTCTAGGTGGTCACAAAGCACTGAGCTGATCTCCCTGTGCTATGCGGCTGCTTCCCTTTAGCTACCTATTTTACATCTGGTAGTGTATATATGCCCATGCCACTCTCACTTTGTCCCAGCTTACCCTTCCCCCTCCCCGTGTCCTCAAGTTCATTCTCTGTATCTGCGTCTTTATTCCTGTCCTGCCCCTAGGTTCTTCAGAACCATTTTTTTTTTTTTTTTTAGATTCCATATATATGTGTTAGCATATGGTATTTCTTTTTCTCTTTCTGACTTACTTCACTCTGTATGACAGACTCTAGGTCCATCTACCTCACTACAAATAACTCAGTTTCGTTTCTTTTTATGGGTGAGTAATATCCCATTGTATATATGTGCCACATCTTCTTTATCCATTCATCTGTTGATGGACACTTAGGTTGCTTCCATGTCCTGGCTATTGTAAATAGAGCTGCAATGAACATTGTGGTACATGACTCTTTTTGAATTATGGTCTTCTCTGGGTATACGCCCAGTAGTGGGATTGCTGGGTCATATGGTAATTCTATTTTTAGTTTTTTAAGGAACCTCCATACTATTCTCCATAGCTGCTGTATCAATTTACATTCCCACCAACAGTGCAAGAGTGTTCCCTTTTCTCCACAACCTCTCCAGCATTTATTGTTTGTAGATATTTTGATGATGGCCATTTTGACAGGTGTGAGATGATATCTCATTGTAGTTTTGATTTGCATTTCTCTAATGATTAGTGATGTTGAGCATCCTTTCATGTGTTTGTTGGCAGTCTGTATATCTTCTTTGGAGAAATGTCTATTTAGGTCTTCTGCCCATTTTTGGATTGGGTTGTTTGTTTTTTTGATATTGAGCTACATGAGCTGCTTGTAAATTTTGGAGATTAATCCTTTGTCAGTTGCTTCATTTACAAATATTTTCTCCCATTCTGAGGGCTGCCTTTTCATCTTGTTTATGGTTTCCTTTGCTGTGCAAAAACTTTTAAGTTTCATTAGGTCCCATTTGTTTATTTTTGCTTTTATTTCCATTTCTCTAGGAGGTGGGTCAAAAATGATCTTGCTGTGATTTATGTCATAGAGTGTTCTGCTTATGTTTTCCTCTAAGAGTTTTATAGTATCTGGCCTTACATTTAGGTCTTTAATCCATTTTGAGTTTATTTTTGTGTATGGTGTTAGGGAGTGTTCCGATTTCATTCTTTTACATGTAGCTGTCCAGTTTTCCCAGCACCACTTATTGAAGAGGCTGTCTTTCCTCCATTGTATAGTCTTGCCTCCTTTATCAAAAATAACGTGGGCTTCCCTGGTGGCACAGTGGGTGAGAGTCTGCCTGCCGATGCAGGGGACATGGGTTCGTGCCCCGGTCTGGGAGGATCCCGCGTGCCGCGGAGAGGCTGGGCCTGTGAGCCATGGCCGCTGGGCCTGCGCGTCCGGAGCCTGTGCTCCGCAGCGGGAGAGGCCACAGCGGCGAGAGGCCCACGTACAGCAAAAAAAAACAAAAACAAAACAAAACAAAAAAAAATAAGTTGACCATATGTGCGTGGGTTTATCACTGGGCTATCCATCCTGTTCCATTGATCTATATTTCTGTTTTTGTGCCAGTACCATACTGTCTTGATTACTGTACCTTTGTAGTATAGTCTGAAGTCAGGGAGCCTGATTCCTCCAGCTCCGTTTTTCTTTCTCAAGATTGCTTTGGCTATTCAGGGTCTTTTGTGTTTCCATATAAATTGTGAAATTTTTTGTTCTAGTTCTGTGAAAAATGCCATTGGTAGTTTGATAGGGATTACACTGAATCTATAGATTGCTTTGGGTAGTAAAGTCATTTTCACAATGTTGATTCTTCCAATCCAACAACATGGTATATCTCTTCATCTGTTGGTATCATCTTTAATTTCTTTCATCAGTTTCTTGTAGTTTTCTACACACGGTCTTTTGTCTCCTTACGTAGGTTTAGTCTTATGTATTTTATTCTTTTTGTTGCAATGGTAAATGGGAGTCTTTCCTAAACTTCTCTTTCAGATTTTTCATCATTAGTGTATAGGAATGCAAGAGATTTCTGTGCATTAATTTAGTATCCTGCTACTTTACCAAATTCATTGATTAGCTCTATTAGGTTTCTGGTGGCATCCTTAGATACTCTATGTAGAGTATCATGTCATCTGCAAACAGTGACAGCTTTACTTTTTCATTTCTGATTTGAATTCCTTTTATTTCCTTTTCTTCTCTGACTGCTGTGGCTAAAACTTCCAAAACTATGTTGAATAATAGTGGTAAGAGTGGACAACCTTGTCTTGTTCCTGATCTTAGAGGAAATGGTCTCAGTTTTTCACCATTGACAGTGATGTTGGCTGTGGGTTTGTCATATATGGCCTTTATTATGTTGAGGAAAGTTCCCTCTATGCCTACTTTCTGCAGGGTTTTTATCATAAATGTGTGTTGAATTTTGTCAAAAGCTTTTTCGGCATCTATTGAAATGATCATATGGTTTTTCTCCTTCAATTTGTTAATATGGTTTATCACACTGATTGATTTGCGTATATTGAAGAATCCTTGTATTCCTGGGATAAACCCCACTTCATCATGGCGTATGATCCTTTTAATGTGCTGTTGGATTCTGTTTGCTAGTATTTTGTTGAGGATTTTTACATCTATATTCATCAGTGACATTGGCCTGTAGTTTTCTTTCCTTGTGATATCTTTGTCTGGTTTTGGTATCAGGGTGATGGTGGCCTCGTAAAATGAGTTTGGGAGTGTTCCTCCCTCTGCTATATGTTGGAAGAGTTTGAGAAGGATAGGTGCTAGCTCTTCTCTAAATGTTTGATAGAATTCAGCTGTGAAGCCATCTGGTCCTGGGTTTTTGTTTGTTGGAAGATCTTTTTTTTTTTTTCTTTTTTTTTTCAGTACGCAGGCCTCTCACTGTTGTGGCCTCTCCTGCTGCGGAGCACAGGCTCCAGACGTGCAGGCTCAGCGGCCATGGCTCACGGGCCTAGCCGCTCCGCGGCACGTGGGATCTTCCCAGACCGGGGCATGAACCTGTGTCCCCTGCATCGGCAGGCAGACTCTCAACCACTGCGCCACCAGGGAAGCCCTGTTGGAAGATTTTTAATCACAGTTTCAATTAGTGCTTGTGATTGGTCTGTTCATATTTTCTATTTCTTCCTGGTTCAGTCTTGGAAGGCTGTGCTTTTCTAGGAATTTGTCCATTTCTTCCAGGTTGTCTATTTTATTGGAATAGAGTTGCTTGTAGTAATCTCTCATGATCCTTTGTATTTCTGCAGTGTCAGTTGTTACTTCTCCCTTTTCGTTTCTAATTCTATTGATTTGAGTCTTTTCCCTTTTCTCTTGATGAGTCTGGCTGATGGTTTATCAATGTTGTTTATCTTCTCAAAGAACCCGCTTTTAGTTTTACTGATCTTTGCTATGGTTTCCCTCATTTCTTTTTCATTTATTTCTGATCTGATCTTTATGATTTCTTTCCTCCTGCTAACTTTGGGGTTTTTTTCTTCTTTCTCTAATTGCTTTAGGTGTAAGTTTAAGTTGTTTATTTGAGATGTTTCTTGTTTCTTGAGGTAGGATTGTATTGCTATAAACTTTCCTCTCAGACCTGCTTTTGCTGCATCCCATAGATTTTGAGTCATCATGTTTTCATTGTCATTTGTTCTTAGGTATTTTTTGATTTCCTCTTTGATTTCTTCAGTGATCTCTTGGTTAGTAAGTAGTGCATTGTTTAGCCTCCATGTGTTTGTATTTTTTACAGATTTTTTCCTGTAATTGATATCTAGTCTCATAGCGTTGTGGTCAGAAAAGATACTTGACACGATTTCAATTTTCTTAAATTTACCAAGGCTTGATTTGTGACCCAAGATATGATCGATCCTGGAAAATGTTCCATGAGCACTTGAGAAGAAAGTGTACTCTGTTGTTTTTGGATGGAATGTCCTATAAATATCAATTAAGTCCATCTTGTTTAATGTATCATTTAAAGCTTGTGTTTCCTTATTTATTTTCATTTTGGATCATCTGTCCATTGGTGAAAGTGGGGTGTTAAAGTCCCCTACTATGATTGTGTTACTGTCGATTTCCCCTTTTATGGCTGTTAGCACTTGCCTTATGTATTGAGGTGCTCCTATGTTGGGTGCATAAATATTTACAATTGTTATATCTTCTTCTTGGATTGGTCCCTTGATCATTATGTAGTGTCCTTCTTTGTCTCTTGTAATAGCCTTTGTCTGATATGAGAATTGCTACTCCTGCTTTCTTTTGATTTCCATTTGCATGGAATATCTTTTTCCATCCCCTCATTTTCAGTCTGTATGTGTCCCTAGGTCTGAAGTGGGTCTCTTGTAGACAGCATATATACGGGTCTTGTTTTTGTATCCATTCAGCCAGTCTGTGTGTTTTGGTTGGAGCATTTAATCCATTTACATTTAAGTTAGTTATTGATATGTATGTTCCTATTACCACTTTCTTAATTGTTTTGGGTTTTTTATTGTAGGTCCTTTCTTTCTCTTGTATTTCCCGTCTAGAGAAGTTCCTTTAACATTTGTTGTAAAGCTGGTTTGGTGGTGCTGAATTCTCTTAGCTTGTGCTTATCTCTAAAAGTTTTAATTTCTATGTCGAGTCTGAATGAGATCCTTGCTGGGTAGAGTAATGTTGGTTGTAGGTTTTTCCCTTTCATCACTTTAAATATGTCCTGTCACTCCCTTCTGGCTTGCAGAGTTTCTGCTGAAAGATCAGCTGTTAGCCTTATGGGGATTCCCTTGTTCAATGGGTCATATTTCTAATAAAACTCATAGAAAAAATATTTCCCTAATAAAGAATGAATACTTCTCCCCTATTGAATAAGTACTTTGTAGAGAATTATTGTATAGAAATGCAGAAATAAGTTACTTCATTTAAATAACATGTGGTAACCCACTTCCCCATCTATGTTTTTTTTAATGCTTACATAACTTAATTCACAGGATATTTTAAAGTATTAAATACCACCTAGCCTGGCAAACATCAAGTGCTCTGTAAAACAGATTGTAAACTGGAAGTAACTGAATGGATATGGTACACAGAATATCACCACCCAAAGATGTTCATGTCCTAATCCTGGGAACCCGTGAATATGCAATCTTACATGGTAAAAGGGATTTGCAGATGTGATTAAGGTTAAGAATTTGAGATGGGAACATCATCCTGGATTATCTGTGTTGGCCCAACCTAATAACGTGAGTCCTTAATCTGGAGACCCTTTCCCACCTAGGATCAGAGAGACATGTTATTATAGAAAGACAGGTCAGAGACATGTGACTTTACTGGATTTGAAGATGGCGGAGGGGGTCACAAGCTAAGAATTATTCTTCATGATCTATTTGGTTACCCTAAAGTATTGTTTGGACTGGAAGGAAATAATACTTTAATTCTGATCTTCATTTACTGGTGCAAAGAGGTAATAATTTGGCTCTCTTGCATTTTCCAAAAACTTCCAAGTTTTTTAAGTGTCTTTAGGAATTTACGGTATTAAACATATTTTATGTATTTAATTTCATTGAAGATATGAATCTTTTAAAAAATTCTAACTATTTCTGCAGTTGGCCATTATGAACCCCTTCAGTCTGGCTCCTTAATTTTTGTCAATAAATCCAATAGTCTTTCATAGCTTTCCTGCTTTCTGATATGGCCATATGTCCTAGATTTATCTTGACTATTCCCTGCTGTATACCTGGAATCAGCCATTCCTCCAGACAGATATGGTATTTTTTTTAGTAGTAAATACTCTGGTGTTGTATCTAAAAGGACACTGACATACAGATGGTCATCTAGGTTTTCTCCTATGTCATGTACTAGGAGTTTCATAGTTTTGTGTTTTACATAGGTGTATAATCCATTTTGAGTTAATTTTGTGAAAAGTATAAGGCATGTGTCTAGGCTCACTTTTTTGGCATGTGGATTTGAAATTGTTCCAGCACCATTTGCTAAAAGATCTTTGATCCACTGTATTGACTTTGCTCCTATGTCAAAGATCAGTTGACTATATTAATGCTGGTCCATTTCTGCGTTCTCTACTCTGTTCCATTGAGCAATTTATCTATTATTTCTCTAATACCACACTGTCTTGATTGCTGCAGCTTTACAGTAAGCCTTGTAGTTGGGTAGTATCAGTCCTCTGACTTTGTTCTTCCTCCTTCAATATTGAGTTATCTATCTTGGATTTTTTGCCTTTCTGTATATATTTTAGAGTAAGATTGTTGATATCCACAAAATAACTCACTGAAACTTTTATTGGAACTGCACTGAACGTAAATATCAAATTGCAAAGAACTGACATCCTGACAACACTGAGTCTTCCTATCTATAAACATGGATTTATTTAATTGTTCTTTGATACCAGAATTTTGTATTTTCCTCATATAGATCTTGTACCTATATTTTTAAAGTTTTCCTCAGGTTATTTTTTATTTTTTAGGCCACACCCTACAGCATGTGGGATCTTAGTTCCCTGACCAGGGATTGAACCCATGCCCCCTGCATTTGGAGTGCAGAGTCTTAACCATGGACCACCAAGGAAGTCCCATACATGGATTTTTCAAATTTATACCAAAATGTATTTCATTTTGAGGGTACTAATTTAAATGGTAATTTATTTTTAATTTCAAATTCAACTTGTCAATTGCTGGTATATAGGAAAGCAAATTACTTTTGTATATTAACCTTGTATCCTGCAACCTTGCAATTATCGCTTATTAGTTCCAGGAGTGTTTTTTGTTGAGTCTTTCGGTTTTTCTATGTAGATAATCATGTAACCTGTGAACAATTTTGTTTCTTCCATTCTGATCTGTGTACCTTTTACTTCCTTCTTGTCTTACTGCATTACCTAAGACTTAGAGTCTGATGTTTCATGTAACCTGTGAACAATTTTGTTTCTTCCATTCTGATCTGTGTACCTTTTACTTCCTTCTTGTCTTACTGCATTACCTAAGACTTAGAGTCTGATGTTAAAAAGCAGTAGTGAGAGAGGTCATCCTTGCCTTGCTCTTGCTCTTAGCAGGAAATCTTTCAGTTTCTCATCATTAAATTTGATATTAGCTGTAGGTTTTTTGTAGATATTCTTTATCAAGTCAAGCAACTTCCTCTCTATTCCTAGTTTGCTGAGAGTTTTATCATGAATGGGTGTTAGATTTTGTGAAATGAATTTTCATCTATTAATATCATCATGTGTTCCTTCTTCATTAGCCTGTTGATGTGGTGGATTACTTTAAAGGTTTTGCAAATGTTGAACTAGCCTTTCATACCTGGGATAAATGCCACTTGGAGACAGTGTATAATTCTTCTTATAACTCTGTTGGATTCAAGTTGCTAATATTTTGTTGAGGATTTTTCCATCTATGTTCATAAGCAATATTGGTCTGTAATTTTCTTTTCTTGTAATATCTTTGTCTGGCTTTAGTATCAAGGTAATGCTGGCTTCCCAGAATGAGTTAGGCAGTATTTCCTTCTCTTCATTTTCTTGGAAAAGTTTCTGAGGAGAAGTTGGATTCATTCTTATATTTGCTCCTCTATAGGTAAGAGGTCTGTCCCCCTGGTTTCTTTCATGATTTGTATTCATCTTTGATTTTCTGAAGTTTGAAAATGATATGACTAGGTGTAATTTTGCTGGCATTTATCCTGCTTGTTGATGATTGAACTTCCTCACCTGGGTTTGGTGTCTGACATCAAGTTGAGGGAGATGCTTAGTCATTATTGCTTCACATATTGCTTCCTTTCCTTTCTCTTTTTCTCCTTTTGGTATTCGCATTACAAGTATGCTACACCTTTTATAGTTATACACAGTTCTTGGATATTGCTCTGTTTTTTTCCCCAGTCTTTTTTCTCTTCACTTTTCAGTTTTGGAAGTTTCTTCTGTCATATCCTCAAGCCTCAAGCTCAGAGATTCCTTCCTCATCTGTGTTCAGTCTACTAATAAGTCCATCAAAAGCATTTTTAAGTGCTAGCACTTTTTTTGGATTCTTTATTAGAATCTCCATCTCTCTTCTTATATTACCCATCTGTTCTTGCAAGTTGTTTACTTTTCCATTAAAGTCCTTGGCATATTAATCATAGGTTTGTTTGTTTTTTTTAAGTCCTGGCCTGATAATTCCAACATTTCTGCCATTTCTGTCTCTGGTTCTGATGCTTGTTCAGTCTCCTCAAACTGTGTATTATTTTGCCTTTTAGTAAGCCTTGTACTTTTTTGGTGAAATGTGAACATGATATAACGAATGAAAGGAACTGTGGTATGTGGGCCTTTAGTAATGTAGTGTTAAGATGTCAGGAAAGAGCTATTCTATACTTTTATAATTCTCAGTCTTTCAGTGAGCCCTTGCACTGTGAGCTTCACCAGTACATCTTAGTTTTATCTCCCTACTCCACCTTAGGTGGGGCTGGATGGACAGAAGGGGCTGGAGTTTGGTATTTCCTTTTCCCCACAAAGACTGAGATAATATCTCAGCAGGTTAGGCTCCTGAGGGCAGGTTTTGTTAAGAATAACAAAATGCCCTGGAATCTTTCAAAATGGTTAGTTTTCCCTTCCTCCTACCAGAAGCACAGGGGGATTTTTCTCTGATATTCACTGTGAGGATCTGGTAGTGCTCCTACAGGTAAAACTCACAAAACCTTGGGAGCCCTCAAGACTGAGCCCCGCTGGAGTTTTTAACTCTCAGATTTGTCCACACTGAGTCTCCAGTAATTTGTTAATTACAGTTTAGGTTTTCCTACCACAGCACTGGTTCCAGTGGAGGTTTCTCCTCATGGGTTTCTACCCTGGTAAACTCCTATTCTCTATATCTGCCTATTTGTCTAACTTTGGAAGCAGCATGTTACCCTGTGACTTACTTCTCTAATGGTTTCTATGAAGAGTTGTGGGTTTTTTCCCAATTTATTAATCGTTTTACTTGTCATGACTGAGTGGCGACTTCTAAGCTCCTTACTTGCAATTCCAGAAACTGGAAATCCACCTAACTGCTGGCTAAGTTTCTTTTCAGTGTGCCTATAAAATGATCTTGTAATTTTGAGGAATTTTGATCCATAAATGACCTTGACAAGAAGATGGATCCCACCCCCCGGACACGTGTAGAATACGGAATAAAATAAATGTACACATCATGTCTGCCTGGTGTTCTTTTATTATTTAAATATGATAAATGTATATTTATTCATCCTTTAGATATATATACATTTATATATATGTGTGTACATATTTGTATTTTACTGTACTTAGTATATACTTAATATATTTACCTACATGTATGATTAAATACAACACATTTTTTGAAATGGTCCCAAGGACTCAGATTTGGGTTGTTTCTTATATAAACTATTTTCTTATTTTTGGATTAACACTTGTACTCTTAATATCTAAACATAATGCTTAATGACTCTTGATCTATATGTTTTAAGTAATCCATTATGAACTAATTATAAAATATCACTTCATACATGCTAGCATATAATATACATGTGCACAATCAAAGCTACCAGTACTTATTATATTTTGTTGCAAGCCTAGGTCAACATATGTAAAAATTTCTTGACAATTTTACAATTTTCCTCAAAACTAATTCATTTTTTTAAAAAATGGAGAAATTCCACTTAAAACATAACCTTCCAAATAATGTTAACTACCCACCTGAGCATAGTAAGTATGTTATTCCAAACTATATACATTAGAGCTTAACTTACTTTTACAACTTAGCAGTATAACATGATATATACTCTTGGCTTAAATGACTATTTTCTTACGATATAATCATAGGAGAGGAAATTTATAGATTGACTTTTATTCACAAATATAAATGGGTAGGGACAGGAACTCTTCTCAAAACTTCTGCATCTCTGGATTTCAGCTAATATAAAATCACAATAGAGTCTGTTGATTAGAAGGTATAGGGAGGGGTGGGCATGCACAGCTTAGAACTTCAGCTCCAGAGTTTCCTGGTTTTGTTATCATGAGCAAATTATTTGAACTTCTCTGTGCCTCTTTTTTCACCCCCCACTTTCTGTAAAATAGAAATAATGCTATCTTTCACATAAGATTATCCGAGTGTTTTGTACAATTATACCTATAAAGTATTGTGATCAGAGCTTGGCATGTAGTAAGCAGTCAATAAATGTTTCTATTGTAATTATCAATATCTCACTGCTACTGCATTTATGTAAGCATATAGAAAACACATTTTAGCCATTCAGTACTTATACAGAAAATAAATATGCATGCAAATATGTCATACTGAGTACGACAAATGTTTATGCAGCACACATTTTAGGCTTTAGATAAAATGTAAAAAAAGAAAAATATTTTGGCATGATAGCCCATTTTGCAGTTGTTGATATTTGTTCCATCCCTTGTTGGAGAGAAAGCCATTTACATGTGTCAACAAATTCTTATCTTGCTAGTGAAATCACTTTCAGTAACTATTGCAATGCTGAGATACAGAGAAATCCACCTGGACAAAATCGCTTTGGGGACTTTAAAATCAGCAGGTATATGAATGTTTAAGTGAACAACAAATAACAGTCATGTGGGATCTGCATGGAGTGTTTGGTATTATGATTGGGGAAGATATGTTTTGAAAGCCAAAGATAAAAAGAGCCTACTAACATTTGAGATGAATTATAAAATGCTATATTAAGAATACCTCTTCTATGTACCTACATACACATGTTTTCAAATAAAAATCTTTTGTCCAAATTCTTCTCTCTTTGGCCTTTTAAATATTAAATGCCAATTGTTATTGATAGCAAGTTGGCATTTCTTAATACTTTATCAGCACTTGTTTTATTTTCCTACACTTACTGTACATTTAAAATCATGTACAAAAATCACAAAACATCCAAAGCTTAAGCTTTATCTGTGCAATTTCACGAAGTAGTGTTTCTTATAGATATTGTTGGAAATTTTAAATCACAAAACTTATCAATTCAGTAATTTTCAAGTGCTTTTTTTTTTTTTTTTGTGGTACGCGGGCCTCTCACTGTTGTGGCCTCTCCCCTTGTGGAGCACAGGCTCCGGACGCGCAGGCTCAGCAGCCATGGGTCACGGGCCCAGCCGCTCCGCGGCACGTGGGATCTTCCCGGACCGGGGCACGAACCCGTGTCCCCTGCATCGGCAGGCGGACTCTCAACCACTGCGCCACCAGGGAAGCCCTCAATTCAGTAATTTTCAATTGCTTATCTGTCCTTCCCTCTGGATCCTATTTTTCAAACTCTGAACACAGTTTTTCATTCAAAAAACATTTGTTGAGTACTGATTATGTATAGACAGTATGCTCGTCATAGAGGTCATCTATTCTATTTTAAGTCAAAAGCATCTTCTCTCAGCTTTGCTACAACCCTTCACCAGTGAATTATTAAATCTTGTTTGCATTTCAATGTTCCCTTGCACAGGATTCATTCTCATATTAAGTTCTTTCAGTTTTGCTTCCATCTCTTTTAATTGGAACTGATTCTCTGCAAAATTCATCAATTACATCCTAATGACACAATCCTTCTTCTTTAATTCTCATTCTCCTCTTATCGCTTCTGCATCATTTGACATTGCTGAACACCTTGTTCTTTTTGAAACCTTCTCCTCCACTGATACTATACCACCACCTCATTAGATAATTACATGAGATAATATAGATATGAAATACCTATCTCAGTACCATATACAGATGATATTCCACAAGACTGAATTCCTCGTGACCTGAATTCTGTATATCCAATACTTACTCTTCTTGGTTTTCCAAATGTGAACATCGTCTTTGGGGCATATCTATGACCAGTCTGACACAAAGCACTTTCATTTGGCACATTCACCGTCTCCCATAACTGTCTCCATTTACTACATGTATACATTTACCTCTATAATGTCTGCTTCCCCAGTTATAATGATCTCCTAATTACTCTGCTGTATGTGGAACTCTGTGAGGAATATATATCATCGGCATACGCTATAGGCACTGCTATTTCTTTCTCTTCAAAGCAGCTATTCCCAAGGGCTTCCCTGGTGGCGCAGTGGTTGAGAGTCCGCCTGCCGATGCAGGGGACACGGGTTCGTGCCCCGGTCTGGGAGGATCCCACATGCCGCGGAGCGGCTTGGCCCATGAGCCATGGCCATTGAGCCTGCGTGTCCGGAGCCTGTGCTCCGCAACGGGAGAGGCCACAACAGTGAGAGGCCCACATACCGCAAAAAAAAAAAAAAAAAAAAAAAAAGCAGCTATTCCCTCTGTCTTTCCTACTTGCTAATATTTTTGCCAACCTTTTAATAACTTGGATTCAAAAACCTCATCATCACTTTTTTCTTAGCCACTTCACATCAAACCAGTTGTTAAATTCTATGTATTCTCCTTAACCATCACACTAGCTCAGACCATTCTTTCAAACTGCTGAACTGTTGAAATAGCCTTTTATTTGTGTTTCTGTTTCTCATCTCTTCCTCCCTCCATTCTTTTCTTGACTCCATGAGATTAGTTTCCCTAAAGTATCATTCTGATCATGTCTTTCCCCAAATCAAATATGTCCATAATTTCCTCTGCCTACTGAATAAAATCTCAATTCTTATCTAAGCATTCTAGAAATGGTACACAACGAGTGTGGTAAATATGTGAGTATACAAAATAGAACAAAACACCAGATAATGAGAGCAGGTAAAATGAAAAGAAGGTGGTGGATCATATGTGGCACATATATACAATGGGATATTACTCAGCCATAAAAAGAAACAAAATTGAGTTATTTGTAGTGAGGTGGATGGACCTAGAGTCTGTCATACAGAGTGAAGTAAGTCAGAAAGAGAAAAACAAATACTGTATGCTAACACATATATCTGGAATCTAAAAAAAAAAATGGTCATGAAGAACCTAGGGGCAGGACAGGAATAAAGATGCAGACCTACTAGAGAATGGACTTGAGGACATGGGGAGGGGGAAGGCTGAGCTGGGATGAAGTGAGAGAGTGGCATGGACATATATACACTACCAAATGTAAAATAGATAGCTAGTGGGAAGCAGCCACATAGCACAGGGAGATCAGCTCGGTGCTTTGTGACCGCCTAGACGGGTGGGATAGGGAGGGTGGGAGGGAGACGCAAGAGGGAAGAGATGTGGGGATATATGTATATACATATAACTGATTCACTTTGTTATAAAGCAGAAACTAACACACCATTGTAAAGAATTATACTCCAATAAAGATGTTAAAGGAAAAAAAAAAGGTTTTTACTTTACTTGGGAGGAAAAATTAGACAACTGATTATTTTTTAGTTTGTAAAATAATCCATAGTAAAATTTTAAGGGTAACAACTAAAATAATAAAGAGTGCATAAATTCCAAAATGGAAGAGGGAAAATTAGAATAAGAATATAAAACTCAAACAATCCAAAAGAATGCAGTAAAGAAGGGGAAATAAAGGAGCAAAGACAAAGCAACTAGATAGCAGAAAATACTATACTACATGTAAATTCACGTACAGTTAACCCTTGAATAACATGGGTTTAAACTGTGCAGGTCCACCTATATTCGGATTTTTTTTTTCCATAGTAAATACTACAGTACTACACAACCCACAGTGGGGTTGAATCTGCAGATGTGGAACTGCGGATATGGAGGGCTGACTATAAATTATACTCAGATTTTTTACTATATGAAGGGTAGGCGCCCATAGCCCCCTCGTTTTTCAAAGGTCAACTGTATAAAAGTAATTATGAGAAATATATGTAAAAATATGAGTGAAATAAACTCGCCAGTTAAATGACAAACATGGTCAGAGTGGATATCTATCCAGACAGATACACGTAGTTTTTAACCTAGCAATATAGTGTTTATAAGAGACAGAAGGAGACATACCTGAATATATACAAGGAAAACAAAACTTGAAGATAAAATATAAGGGTATGCCAAACAAATACAAACCAAAAGAACCCTCAGATAACTATATAATAATATATCAGACAGAAGCCATTTTAAACTAAATGCATTACTAGCAAGAAAAAGGGTCACTACATAATAAAAGGACCAATCTCAAGGTGAATAAAATTGTTCTAACCCCTGAGTTTCTTAAAATTGCCTCCATATATATAAAGGGTAAAGGGGTCTGAAAGAATCATAGGATAAATGTTCAAATCCACAAGCTTAGTGGGAGATTTCAACACACACACGGAAGTTCCCATCAACCCAATTAACAAGCTTGATTTAATGAACACGTAAAAACCATACTCCCAAATGTGTGTCTAACACATTCTTCTTAAGCTAATATAAAACAGTCACAAAAGATTGCCGTGCACTGTGCAATAAAGAAAATCTCAGCAAGTTTCAAAAATCTGATATCATACAATACAATCAAGTTAGAAATAACGAAAAGATAATTAGAAGATATATCTGGACATTTTAAAACATCATTCTAAATAATTCATGGGTCAAAGAAGAAATCATAGTGGAAATTTACATATACTTAGAAATAAACAAACAAAATACTTGATGCACTTGGAGGAATTTTTTGTTAATAGTTAGAGGAGAAATTAACCTAAATATATATAATAAGCAGTTAGAAAAAGAACTAAATAAATTCTAACAAAGTAGGAGTAAAAAAAAGTACAAAAATAGAAACAGAAATTAATCGAGAACACCAAAATAGCCAAGATTTGAAGAAAAGAATAAAATTTTAAAACTGCATGGAAGGGCTTCCCTGGTGGCGCAGTGGTTGAGAGTCCGCCTGCCGATGCAGGGGACGCGGGTTCGTGCCCCGGTCCGGGAAGATCCCACATGCCGCAGAGCGGCTGGGCCCGTGTGCCATGGCCGCTGAGCCTGCGCATCCAGAGCCTGTGCTCCACAACGGGAGAGGCCACAACAGTGAGAGGCCCGCATACCGCAAAAAAAAAAAAAAAAAAAAAGAAAGAAAAGAAAAGAAAACTGCATGGAAAATTGATCAGGACAAAAGGAAAGATGACACAAATAAAGGGAAGAGGCATGCATATATTCACAAAAGAGATTTTGAATGATATTTTTAATGTATGCCCATATATTACCTAACCAAACTTAAAACCTTTTGCACAGTGAAAGAAACCATCAGCAAAACTAAAAAGCAACCTACTGAATGGGAGAAGATATTTGCAAATGTTATGTCCAATAAGGGTTTAATATCCAAAATATATAGAGAATTCATACAACTCAATATCAAAAAACAAAACAAAAAACCCAACCCAATTAAAAAAACAGGCAGAGGACCTGAGTAGGCATTTTTCCAAAGAAGGCATATAGATGGCCAACAGGCACATAAAAAGATGCTCAGCAACACTAATCATCAGGGAAATGCAAATCAAAACTACAATGAGATATCACCTCACACCAGTCAGAATGGCTATCACCAAAAAGACAAGAAGTAACAAGTGCAGAGAAATGGGAACCCTTGTGCACTGTTGGGAGGAATGTAAATTGGTACAGCCACTATGGAGAACAACAATACAGTGGTTCCTCAAATAATCAAAAATAGAACTACCATATGATCCAGCAATTCCACTCCTGGTTACTTATCAGAAAAAAACACTAATTCAGAAAGATATATGCACCCCAATGTTCACAGCAGCATTACTTACAATAGCCAAGATATGGAAGCAACCTAAGTGTCCATCAACAGATGAATGGATAAAGAAGATGTGAGATGTATATGTATATGTGTGTGTGTGTATATATATATATAACGGAATACTACTCAGCCATAAAAAAAGAAAGAAAATTTGCCATTTGCAACAACACAGATGGACCTGAAGGGTATTATGCTTAGTGAAATAAGTCAGACAGAGAAAGAGAAATCTTGTATGTTATCACTCATATGTGGAATCTATAAAATAAAACAAATGAACAAATATGAAAAAAAAGAAACAAACTTACAGATATAGAGAACAAACTTGTGGATGCCGGGGGGAGAGGGGTGGTGGGAGGAGCAAAATAGATGAAGGGGATTAAGAGGTATAAACCACTAGGTATAAAATAACTAAGTTACAAGGATGTAATGTACAGCATAGGGAATATAGTCAATATTTTATAATAATTTTGCATGCAGCACAACCTCTAAAAATATTGAATTACCATGTTGTACTCCTGAAACTAACATAGTACTGTAAGTCAACCATACTTCAATGAAAAAAGTATGTCCCTAAACTTAAAAGCTAAAATATATTAAACAAATTTCTTGAAACTCAGAAGCTATAAAATCTTATCTAAGAAGAAATGAAAAAAACCCAAAGAGTTCTTTAATCATTACAGAAACAAAATCAGTAGTTAAAATATCGCCTTAACAAAACACCAGCCTTATATGGTTTTACAGGTGAATTCTACTGAACTTGTGAAGAACAGATGATTCCAAACTTATAGAAACTCTCTTAGGAAACAGAAGTGGGAAAACATCAACCCCAAAATGAAGCCAGTATAATCTTGATACCAAAACTAAGTAGGATAGTATGAGAAGAAAAAATCATAAGCCAATTTTACTTGTGAACATAGATGGAAAATCCTAAACAAAATATAAGCAAACAGAAACCTACAATATATTACAACAAAGTATCATAAGCAAAAATCTATAGCAAACATTATATTTGATAAAGAAAGGTCAAAGTAATTTCCTCTCAAGTCAGGAACAAATCAACGATGCCTGTCACCACTTCTATTCAGCTAGACAACCAAAGAAAAGATAAAAATGAGAAGAAAAATAAATCCTATAGTTATTTATATATAATGTGATTTCCACGTACAACCCCTTCAAAAAATCTGAACACAAATTATTGGAATTAGTAACAAATCAAGTCAAGGAAAGACTTAAACAAAATTTTGGAAAATGGTTTATAATATTAACAAAAATAATATAATATTAAAAAGTAAAATCCCTAAAAATAAATCTAAAAAGGTTTTATATGACTTTTTTGAATAAGATTATAAAAGATACTGAAAGACATTTAAGCCCATGCAAGTAAATAGAGAGGTACAATGTTAATGGATAAGTAGACCCATTATGCAATACATTGATCCTTTCCAGAATATTCTGTAGATCCAATGCTTTCCAATTAAAATAGCCAACTTTTCTTTGTGATACTTGACAAAGGGACAAATAATAGCTAAGACACAATGGAGCATCAACAAGGTAGAGGGACTTGTACTACTAGAGAAGAAGAGACCAATGCATACAAGGAAACCTGATACAGCTGAGATAGCCAGCTGAGCACCACAAAAATCATACTCTTCCTTATAGGAGAAATGCCTCTGGGAAGCTGCTGTCGTCCACTAGAGAACCATGTTTCCCTGCAGCTTTTTCATTTATGTATGGCCACATGACTAGTTTTTGCCAATGGAATATGAGTGGCAGTGAGATAGTTTTCTGACCAAGTTGCTTAAGAAGCTCGCATGCCTTCTCTACCCTTTCTTCCTCCATCTTCCAGCTGGATACAGAATACTATATAATGTCCTAGCGGATGGTGGAGACACAAGAGGGAAGGAGCGTGGGTTTCTGAACAATCAAGGGGTGGAA
Source organism: Hyperoodon ampullatus (assembly GCF_949752795.1). NCBI lineage: Eukaryota > Metazoa > Chordata > Mammalia > Artiodactyla > Ziphiidae > Hyperoodon > Hyperoodon ampullatus. The sequence goes on along the minus strand of NC_136913.1, from coordinate 26,886,640 downwards.
AACATTGACCAGAACTTCTTACACTGTATGAGGCCCCTGACATTTGGGGGACAATTCTTTTCATAGCAACTGGCTTTATTCTAAAACATTTGCCATAGGACAGGGGTTACTACTGCAGTTCAGTGGGGATAGAATATATTATTCAAGACAAAGTGCTGGGATAACTGACTACTCATATTGAAAAGAAAAAAGAATTCAAATCACTGTGTCACACCATTAGAAGACTGAATTCCTTATGGATTATAGATTTAAAGGTGTAAAGGAAAATTTTAATAATTTTTGAAGAAAATACTGGAGAATATTTGTGTGATTTCATGGTAGGGAAGAATTCTTTAAACAAGACTCAAGGACAAACCACAAGGAAAAGATTAATAAACATGACTACATTAAAAGTAAGAGCTTCTAGTTTACAAAACATACCATTAATAAGGTAAAAATACAAGTTACAAACAGAGAAAAGGTATTAATCAACACAAAGCTGACAAAAATCATTATACACAATCTGAGGGACAGATAGTTAACTCACACAAAAAAAGACAGGAGTGATAAACGTAAAACGTTATTCAACATCACTATTAATCAGGGAAATCTAAATTAAAAGAGACAACATTTTATTAAGGCGTTATACAATACTAAGGGTTAGTAAAAGTGTAGAAATATGTGAACTTTTACACACTAATGGTTTTGGGGTTATTTGTGAGTCATTTTGGAAAAGAATATTGCATCATCTTGAAGTTTGTGGACATATAAGATGACCCATCAACTTCACTCCTCGTCACTGGCTCTGAAGACATTCTTGCTCATGTGCACCAGGAGACATAAACAGTAATTTTCATAGGAGTATTGCTTGTTAGAGCAACTCTAAGATCAAGCCACTTCCCATCAACAAGAGCATAACTACAAAGTGTCATATATTTATACCACAGAATACTAAATAGCAGTCTAAAGGATGGAACTACAGCTGTACTTGTTCCTGTGAGGAACCCTCACAGAAACTGTTGAATTACAAATGAGTCAGAAAAGATTGCATGCATTATAACATTTATATACAGTTGAAAAACACACAAAAACTACTCAGTGTACATGTATGTGTGTATATATTTTATATATGTGTGTATATATACTGAAATGTTAAAATTAAGAGGATGATAAATACATCACTAAGAAGAGCAGTTATCCTTGCAAGAGAGAAAAAGGATTAATATTTCACAGGGATACATGGGACTTCAAAGTATCAGTACTATTCTGTAAAGTCAGGTGGTGGTTATTGGGTGTGTTTATTTTAGTTTCATATCTTACATATGAATATATATTACTTTCTGTGTATAAAATATTATGTAACAAAAATATTGTTTTAAAGTGAGTTATAAAACAACCTGTAAAGCACAATACCATTTTAATTTTCAAAATATGTCTATGTATAGAAAGCATATATGGGAAAGATATACTCCCAAATGTTAAGAGTGGTTATCTCTGGAATGCAGGCTGATTTTAATTCTGTACAACTCAGAAGAAATTAAACACAATAGAACTCTCCTTACTAAATAAAAACAGTATCAGATGAGGCTGTTAGAATCCTGGCAAGAGATAACAGAAGAAGGTATAACTAGAATAGCAATGAAAGGAACTTAAGATTTTGGCAAAGAACTCGGGTGTCTCACAGCAACTACACAATAATGTCCCATGTGTGCATTGCATTCCGCAGTAGTTAAAAAAATATATAGAAATATTTGTTAAATCACCGCTAGAAAAACTCATTCTGAAGTATGTGAAGCTCCAAGTCAGCTCAGCATTACAATTTTAGCAATATTAAATCAAGGCCAAGTTGATTTGGCACCTTTGGAAGAACAGACACTAGGAAAATGTCTCAAAACCACCTTAAAATACCTAAACCTAATCCAGTCTTTATAGCATTTTAGTGCAATGCTCTCTGAGGACCTGCTGCATAAAAACCGGCTTATCGATGTTTAACAGACTTCAGTACAATGTTGAATATAGGATTACAACCAAATAGAACCACATGAGGTAGAATCATTAAGTTCCAGACCAACAAAAGTAAAAATGAAGACTCTTTAAAAATCAGAGCATATATACAAGATTTATGTCACATTATTCTCTAACCTCATTTTAGAAAAGGATTCAAGAAAATGGCTCACCAACATAAAGGAGAGCGTAAGTGGGGCTGATCATTACATAAAGAAAGGCAGCAATATTAATTACTTTGTTGTTGTTGGGGCCTAAATTCAAATTTAAAGAATTTTACTGAAGGCTTTTTTAAACAAAGACTTCTGACAATACAGCTCCAGAGTACAAAGCCTAAGACAAACGCCTTGAGGTTTAGAAAGTTGTTTAAAGGAACATCTTAAACAAAATGGAATAGTTTTATAATAGTTCCATGAAACCTTAAAAGGATAAAAGGCAAAGATCTTCCAGTAAAACTCTCGTTTATATTTCTTTTTAGTCTAATCTAATATTGGAAATTATTCTTCCTTCTCATCAAAGCAAACTGAACTACAGTTTTCTTCAAGCCAATGTTTCAAAATACCATTTGACTTTCACACTTAAAATGACATGGAAGGAGACTTTTTGACAGTGAGAAATAAACTAAAAGAATACCATTGAACTAAGATTCGTTTTTGAAAAATTTTAGCTAAATCAATTTAAGTACTTAATAATGTTCTTAAAACTTTTAAATACTATGGTATTAGCTATTATTCTAGGAAGATTTTTAATCAGTAAGTATTGAAAGCATTAAGATTTGTCGTATGTATACAAACTAAGGGCCCAGGTAAAAATGAAGATTCAGTTATATCCTTCAAAGTCTGCAGATCATAAATTTTATTATGTTTATGTTTGGATCATATAACAATATGTTTGTGTATTAATAATTATTGTTATAGTTAGTGACTATGTAAGGTTTACAATTTGACAAGCAGCGTGCAAAACACTTTATGGAAGTTAGATTGTTTAGTGCTTACAACAACATTACTAGCTAGCAAAGCTATAATTCTCATTTTCAGATGAGGAGACCGAAGCCAAGTTTCATAGGCTTATCAGTGGCTGAGCAGGGATTTAAAGCCAAGTCCATCTGATGTTAGAACTTAGTTTGTAAGTTTCATTTTATACTGCCTTCCTTAGTGTATAATGTACAGTTAGGTTCATTAGTTGAAGTAGCAATAAAAAAAAACTTAGATCATAGTAGCAAATTCTCATCTGGGAGTTTGAGATTGACATGTACACACTGCTATATTGAAAACAGAAAACCAACGAGGACCTGCTGTACAGCACAGGGAACTCTGCTCCTCTACACACAACACAGAATTAGTTTATACAAAATCTACTACAAATTACATCAAACCCTTATATCAAGAGCAGATATCCTGAAACAACTGAATATTATTAAAAACTGAAATATAGGAAACTTGAATATAACTACAAATATTTTAAGTTAATAATTTAGAAAAGAAGAAAACAACAGTGTTTAGGTGGCTAGAGTTATCTCCTGTGATCTGCTCCAAGTTTAATTTTCATGTTTTATAGGTGGATTTTATTTTCTACAAAAAAAAAAGAACAGGTATGCTTTCTGAAATGACAAGTATTTATTTTCCCCTCAGTGACCTATAAGATTCTTTAAAAGGGAGGAAAAAGAAAACTAGGCCACTTTTCAAAAACCTGGCTTTATCCTTTTTAACTCTCTAATACACCCAAGGTATAGTTGTTTGCTTTTTTGAATATGTTCTTTTGTGAAGTAATATAAATATACTCTCCCCCCGCCTGGTTTTCACATCTACGTTTCCAATTAAATGCAATTCATTGCCCACATGCTTCAGTTTATATTTTCCCCATGATGATTGGAAAGTATATTTACAAAATTTAAAATATGATCCTCAGAATGAGGAAAAAGATGTCTTGCTCTGGAAAACTGGATGTCAGTATTTACTGAAGCTCAATATACGTATGCCTTATAACTAGGTAATTCCTCTCTTACAGAGATATCAAATAAAATTGTGGTCCTACATTTACCTAAAGACATATTAAATGCTCATATATTGAATGCTGATATAGTATTATTAATAATATCTACAAACTGGAAACTACTAAAACAATAGAGTTCATATAAATTACAGCATATTTCCCACTCTGTAACATTACACAGTAATGACTACAATCTTCTGTTACATGCAACAACATGGGGTAAATCTCACAAGCATAATGCTGAACAAGAGAATTCAGACACAAAGGAGTACATCGTATATGATACCATTTATAAAAGGTACAAAATTGAGAAAAATAACCTGTTGTTAGAAGTCTGAACAGTAGTGGCCTTTGAAGGTTAAGGACTATAACACGCAAAAAGGGAGTTTCTAGGGTCTTGGTAAGATCAAGTTACATGCTAATTTTCCAGATGTCTTCCATTTGTGAAGAATCATGGAGCCATCTAACCATGATATGTGTTTCTAACCATGGAAACATCTACCCCTCAAGCTCCTTTTAAGTAAGTAGTAACCATCCTCATGGTCTAAATCTCTAAGAATTGATTATTATGTGAAGCCAAATGCATCCTGATAGATTCACATTCTCTGTGACAGATCCAAGCAGTCAACCAATGGCCAACACTGTAGCATTAAAATTAACACTGTGTAATAAATTTAGTCTTATTCTGACGGTTAAGTGGATCAGGTAAGATGGAAAGAAAAGTTTCTTGAAGAAGACTACTAGACTTTCAAAGAGACTAGGAAGAACCCTCCTTCTGTGGATCCTTAAAAAAGGAAGAGAGAATTTTGTAATGTTGCGTTGTTTAAAAAAAGTAGGCAAAGGTTCAAGGTTGATGCTGCTGTTCTTTTTAAAGTACCTACTGCTAAATCCTACTGAAACCTCTTTTGGATAGAAATGTTTTCTTTCTTTTCCTACTGATAACTATAAATTGAGTTGAAATGGCCCAATAAGGCAGGGAAAGTCTCTCAAATGCAAAGTGTTTTCAATGCAGATATCACAAGGAACATATGCCAAATCAAACAGCATCATAAAAGCTTGAATTCAGTAAGAACATTCCAATTTGAAAAGTTTATTTTTAAAAATGCTTTCAAGCCAAATATAAGTTTGCATACATTAAATGCTTTCAGCAATAAGAGAAAGGGTTTTGTAATTCCAAAGAGTGGGATCTTTGAGCCAAGACAGAACAAACAATAATTTAAGACTCAAATACTCGCTAAGATTCTAACTTCTTGGGAGACATTACAGATCACTGAAAAAGATTACCTGACTATGGAAGAAAAAACGAACTTACTCTTAAATAAGATGGAAAAAATTCATTTAGAGTTTAACTTGAATAATTAGATGTTCATGTAAAAGAATACATCATGAGCATTCAGTTTTCATCCAAGGGTGTAAAAGTGAAACTGAGTCCCCCTAAAATTGAGTTCCCCTGCTGAGTTTATGATTAATCTCTCTATCCAAAATTTATTCCCTTTCTTGTCCTGCCCCTGTTCCCCTTGGGGTTAAGGAGTATCAAAGGATGGATTGAAACCAAGCAGGAACCTGTGGGACCTTCCCAAGTACAAAAGCCCCCCATATCCCCCATTTCTTGTTTGTAGAAAAAAGGCTTTAGCCTCCTAGGCCTTCCCTGAGTTCCAGAGAACAGACTCAAGCAGTTAATGATCAGAACAACAGAGTCACAGGACTCCTAGTTCCTCCTCAAGGGATATACTTAACAATCTGATGCATATCTTTGAGTTGTTCTGCAGGAACTAAGACCCCCACCCAATGGAGGATGGTGACTCCATGCTGACCATAAGCAGTAGACCCTACACTGGTTGGAACCAGAAGGTTGATGATTGATAGTCCCAAAACATTACCCTGTTACCTCCGACCAATCAGAAGAAGGTCCACAAGCTGATCATGCATCCTAAGACCCTCTCCCCTAACACTGTCTTTGAAAACCCTTGCCTAAAAGTCATTTGGCAGTTCATGTCTTTTGAGCATGAGCTGCCTATTCTCCTTGATTGGTGGCCTGCAAATAAACACTGTACTTTCCTTCACCACAACTCAGTGTCAGTAGATTGGCTTTGCTGTGCATCAGGCTAGAGAACCCAAGTTTGGTTTGGTAACAAAAGGAGGTATTCTTTATGTGTGTTTGACCATGAACTGAGATACTGAGTTATATCTTTCTTATGGTACCTAATATCCTTCAGTGAGCAAAAAACAATGTAGGCAGAATAACTGGACAGTGAAAATATGAGTTTGAAACAAAAAAACCAAAGATAAGATGTTGCAAGAGAAACAAGAAAATATAGAATAATAAAATTCTGGACAAATAGAAAAAAATCAATTATTACTTATTTACATTTTTGATAGATTTTGAAAAACATGGTATACTGGAAAAACACAGAACTAGGATCAAACATCTTCTCTCTCTAGTTAGATTATGCTCAAATTTCTAGTCTGCTACCAAGTAGCATAACAGTACCATACTACATACATACAAAGAGGGAAAGATTCTTAATGTCCATTATTTTTAATTTCCAAATTTTAATAATATATTTTTTCCATGAATCTTCATTGAATCACATTATATGATATTTTCTTATGTTATCTTCTCACAAGTCAAGAAAATATTTATCCTTACCTCACTCCATCCTAATTTTTTCAGGTACTTCCCAGAATATTTTAGAAAACCTAATTTTTATTAGAATCCTATTGTGTACATGTGGTTGAGGATATAATTCAAAAATAAAGAAGTAGAATGAATCCCTCTTTACTTTAAGAAACTTTCATTTCAGTGTGTGTGTGTGTGTGTGTGTGTGTGTGTGTATGTGTATTTGTGGGGGAGACAGAAGGGGAGAGTGAGGGACTTGATCAACTACAGCTCAAGACTTCAAAAAACTAGAGGCTATCCTAATAGTAGTATAAAATCATTCCTCCCCAATAGATTGTAATCTCCTTGAGAACACAGCCTAAATTCTTTATTTCCATAAATATTATGTTTAGCAAAAGGTCTGGCACACACTTAATGCTCCAGAAGTATTTGCTAGTTAATCAGTGAATAAATCAACGAATCAAGAAAGACATGTTGACAAGGAGAAAAGAATGAATAGAAAAATTTAAAGTGGAGTCAGTTTAGTTCAGGTCATCCTGCATTAATGAAACAATATAGGTCAAGAGTATCTCTTTAAAAGTAGAACAAGGAAGACATTTTTGTGGAGATAGAAAGGAGAGGGTCTTCATGAATGTGAGGCTACTAGGGTATGGAAAGGGGAAGAATAATTAGATCACCCTGCATTGGGTATAGCTTGTGGAGCACTTTCAAGATTAAAAACACAACAAAACAAAAATCCATGGAACATAACTGAGGCTGGGGTGGAAAGCATATGGCAGCGTTATCAATGGATGAGTTCAAGGAGGACTGGTTAAAGACAAAGAGGTTGGGCAACAATTTCCTGATATCACCCATCCACAATTGACAAAAGTTTGGGTGCTTACAGAGATGGAAACCGTGATAACTGAGCTGTCACAGAGGCTCTACAAAGAAAGAAGCTACAAAACGTGACAACAAGACTATGGAGGTTAAAAAAGAATCAAGATCTCTCCAACATTGCAAAGAAGGGGAAAGATTTGTATTTATCCTTTGCACATTTTAATTTCTGGCAACTCCTATGATTATCTGCAGCAGCAAAAACACCTCTGAGTATTAACTAAGAGCAGTTTTTTTCAGGGACTGCTCTAGGGACAATCTTTTTTTCCTGTCACCATGACAATGCTGCCAAAATAAATTATCTGTGCAAAGTTTCATCCCTTACTTCAAACACTTTAGTGGCAAAATACTGGATAAAGGGAATCACCATATTTAAATATATATATGGATTTCATTTTATGTAAAAAGGCTCGATGCATTCTATTTAAAGGGTTACATGTTGACTTTTTTCTTTGGTTCATTGAATGACCAATGAGTACTATAGTAGATCTTTTGGATCAGTTACCCTGAAGGCATTCAGGACGCTCTTCTCCATTGTTTTCCTTTATATAGGGGCTAGAAAGCTAAAATATTTACCTTCCTAGACTCTCTTGCAGCTAAATGTAGCTAGATATCTCATTTCTTGCCAAGAAGGTGCAAGCAGAAATCCTGTGACAGGAATATAAGGAAAGACTTTAGCATGGATAGATTCAGCAAGCATTCCTCATCCAGCCTTTTCATTTCTTCTTTTGCCCTTTTCCCTCCTATCTTTCTGGAATGTGAACACAATATCTGGCTTACAGTAGCAATTGTGTGAACATGAGGGTAAAACACACAAACTAAAAAATGGTGATACAGAAAGATGGAAAAAACTTGAATTCTTAGTGGCATATCAGTACTCAAATGCATGCTTCCAGATTTCTTTTTATATGAGAATATATCTTTATCTGTTTAAGCTACTGATAGGTTTTCTGATACTTACAGCTGAACCCATCCCCCGAACTACCCATCATATACCAGAACTGGTATATACAAGGATGTATATGATAAAATCTCTATTCTCAAGACGTGAATATCTAATAATATTAATAGATATGAGTGCTTAATTTTCGTACAGCAATATGTTAAGCAATTTACATAAATTATCCAAAATAATCCTCAAAGCAAAACTGTGATATAGATGCTTTTTTATACCCCCATTTTAAAGACGAGAGCACTGAAGTAGAGAAGACTAATATGCATGAGGTCACATATCTTGTAAACGGTGAAACCCAGATGAGAACCCAGAGAACTGAACTCCAGAAGTAAGTGTCTAACTATCATGTTATACTAGGAGGGAGAAAAACTAATACCTAAATAATTACAAAGTTATTTTAAAATATATTAATAAATAGCAATACATGAGTGAAATGTTTTGAGGATCTTAGAAATTAATTTAGTTTAATGTAAAAAGACTAAAATAAAGGGAAATTACTGATTCCACCATGATTACTGAAAGAATACCAACTTTTCATTGTAAAAACTTTACAGATGTCTAATTTTTAAATTTTTATTTTATATGGAATATAGTTGATTAACAATGTTGTGTTAGTTTCAGGTGTACAGCAAAGCGGTTCAGTTATACATATACATGTATCTATTCTTTTTCAGATTCTTTTCCCATTTAGGTTATTAGAGTATTGAGCATAGTTCCCTGTGCTATACAGCAGGTCCTCGTTGGTTATCTATTTTCAATATAGCAGTGTGTACATGTCAATCCCAAACTCCCAGATGAGAATGTGCTACTATGATATAAGGTTTTTTTTATTGCTACTTCAACTAATGAACCTAATTGTACATTATACACTAAGGAAGGCAGTATAACATGAAGCTTACAAATGTAAGTTCTAACATCAGATGGACTTGGCTTTAAATCCCTGCTCAGCCACTGATAAGCCTATGAAACTTGGCTTCGGTCTCCTCATCTGAAAATGAGAATTATAGCTTTGCTAGCTAGTAATGTTGTTGTAAGCACTAAACAAGCTAACTTCCATAAAGTGTTTTGCACACTGCTTGTCAAATTATAAACTTTCCACAATCACTAACTATAACAATAATTATTAATACACAAACATATTGTTATATGATCCAAACATAAACATAATAAAATTTATGGTCTGCAGATTTTGAAGGATATACCTGAATCTTCATTTTTACCTGGGCCCTTAGTTTATATACATACGACAGATCTTAATGTTTACAATACTTACTGATTAAAAATCTTCCTAGAATAACAGCTAATACCACATTATTTTAAAGTTTTAAGAACATTGTTAAATACTTAAGGAGAATATCTCTGTCCTTACAAAGCTTTCACTGCAAAAGAAAAAAAAAAGACTATACTCTTTTAGCATTTTTCCCCATTAAATTACAAATAACTAACACTGTTTTGTAAACCCTTTCTTTAAATGCTACTTTACTATATAGAAAATGTATTCTAATGCAGTGCTTCTCACACTTTCAGGTACATGGGGAATGACATGGGGATCTTGTTGAACAGGAGATTCTGATTCAAGGTCTGGGGAGGGGCCTGAGGTTTGGCATTTCTAGCATGTCCAAGCTGCTGGTTAATGGATCATACTTTGAGTAGTAAGTCTCCAGTATGAAACTTGATAATGAAAGCTTTAAATGATGACACATTACAATAATTTTAAACTGATGAATTCATACCAAAGGTAAACAGAATAACCAGGGAGAATACAGGTTTAAACTACAACAACACAAAAATGTAGGGGACACTGGGAGTAAGTGGAAGATGCAAGACAAGAAAAAGAGAAGAGCAGGAAAAGACAGAGAGGTTGTGGTGGTGGGGAATGTGGAAGTGTAGCTGGATTCAAAGGGAATAGAGCAGAGGTTTAAAAGAAAAAGAAAAGATAACATAGGGGAAACAGAAAGAAGAGAAAGATGAAAGAACTGTAGGCCTGACTTCATCCATAGATGATAAGCTCCTCTTCTCTGCATTAAGTACTAGTTGTACAATCGTGAGGTTTCATTAGATCTTTCAAACTTTTCTAACAGACTATAATTAACCAGAAAATTGGTGTCCTTTCTAGTAAAGTGGATATAGAGGTTTCAACTTTCATTTGACAAACTAGTATAAATCCATACGTAGTTATACCCCAGAGCAAGAGCCTATCAACTCTGCCCACGATCAAAAGAAGAATTTAGAAGGCAGCCAGGTCATTTAAATCTAGGCTATTCATCTTCAGCAGGTTTGCTGTGCCTATGATCAGGTTTGAGATGGTTTAAGGACATAATTAAGTCCATCACATCTGATCAGTTCAAAGGCAATTTCATGTAAGAGATGGTACATTATCAGTAGAAATTTTTAAAAATAATGAAAATGGTGGAAAAAACTGCTACATATCTAGTCTTTTGGTAAAACTGCTTTTGCTGACACTTTTCCACAAGTCATAAGTTCAACACCCATTCAATTTGTACAACACCCATGTGAGAGATGAGCTGAAATGTGTGTTAAGCTGTACAGTAATTGCTGAAATCAGCTTCTGAGTGTTCTGGGATAGGATGCTTAGCTCCAATCAAATGATTTTCAGTGTAGATGGGAAAGTTCTGGACCTAAATAACCAATAAAGCATAGACAAGCAAGGAAGAAATGGAGATGACTAGTCTTAACCACTGAAATCACTAATTCATATATATTGGATAGAAATGCATAAAAAGCTGAAAGCTGAACTCCTTGGACACCTTGGGAGCATGAACAAATGGTCTTAACAATAGATTTTACCTCTTGTTCCTAAGTGGAAAAACTTCAGTACTCACTCTGCACTTTTGGCAAAGAGACTTTGTCTTATGCGTGTATTTAAGACATTTAAGTGTGTCTACATTTACTAGATTGTTAAGAATGAGAACTTTCCTTTTAGTTCTAAGAGTCCATCTAATACTCCTATGGGTTTATGATACCTTATGAAAGAACATTCAAAGTGGATGTGAAAACAACAAAAGCAAGAAAAACACAAACTTTGGCAGGCAAGGCACAATTATCTGGCTGATTATCTATTCCTCTTCTGCTTCCTAGGACACACTGATGACAATTACTGAAAGAAGAGTCAAAGTGTGGGTGGGTGTTCCAATATTTTCTCAGTCTTAGGGAAAAGTTATAAAGTATATTACTGATACTCCAATTGAATAAATTAGCATATCAAAGTTATACTTAAAGATGAGCTTATTGACTAAGTTCATAGCTTAAATTAGTTGTTTCATATTTATGTTGCACTGATCCCTTTTGACATGGAAATCATGGCATGGAACGATATGCCCTATCTGTCCTTTCCTTTCCTTTATTTTTTTTGCATAACAAATATTAGAGTTGAATAATTCTCACCATGGTATACTTTTCTGCATGATCTTTGAATAATCTCAAACAATTGTGACATAACCAAAGGGTATGCTTTTGAAGTTAAACAGTGAAATACCTTACCCTTCAGCATGTGTAAAGGCCTAAAACCTAACACCCTAACACCTTGAAAAATCTTAATATAGTTTATTGTAATATATATTATACTACTATATATTATATTACATATGCATTTACTCTCTAAATATATGTATATGCACACATTTCTTACATGTTTTTCTTGTTCAAATCATTTACTTCAAGGATGTGTTTACTTTCAGGTAGGAATATTTTAAATTGAATATTAGCATCTGAATAAATTATTAAGAAACAACTTGATCAAATGTCATTGTGTAAGCACAAGTAATGACCACAGTGGGTGAATACTCTGGGTTTCCATCTAAACAATGATTTTTGTAATTGGCAACTGTCCTTACATTATAGGTATTTTCCTTCAGGGACTGGCCAGTATTTGAAAAAAAAAATCATACAAAAATTAGATTCTTTATGGGTAGGCATGTCTATAATGAAATAATATTGACATTAATACACATAGACTAATTTTACAGCTATCTTGGCTATACCAATATGCCCCTTTAGGCAGAAGACTTATATGAGCAGTTGGATTGTAAGAAAAAAGGCCATATTTGATGGTGTTTCATTAAACTTTTTCTGGTTTTTTTTTTCCAACTTAAAAAAAATCCCTTACCAGGGGACAATTAGATAAAGCAATCACAGGACTGTGTATTTGTATAGTACTGCACCAAAGAGTATATTAATAAGCACTGTCTGGCATCCTAGTTTCAAACAGACAAATATATTTCAAGTAAATCCTAAAAACGTTCATGGTGATTACCAAGGGGAATTAAACATTCAAAGAGCACTGATACCTCTTTAAATGTAAGAGAATTAAAGTCTGCATTTATTAATCAATCAATCCCATTTCAAAGTGGTACAAATGAAGTGCTTGAGGCATTCACTTGCCAAATAAACCATCAAACTTTTATCAGCTATGTCTAGGATTTTTGGATTTAATTTTTATTGCCATTAAAAACAAAATAAAAACTGCTCTCAAGGTACTGGCGAAAATACAAAACACTCCACTTAAGTTCTTATCTCCAGGCAGCCTTCTCAAAGATACTAAAAGATATGGCAAATGCAGTATTGCCATGACTTCAAATTATACCTAAAATCTCATAGCATAAAACCAATTGTTTTGCAAGGGGATCATTATTCTTTGAGAAAACTGCGAGCATTATATAATTCATTTCTGTACAAAAGATTAGGATCACCAAATAACAATGCTCTACATGCTTCCTACCTATCCTTTACATGGGTATATCTTGCCAGAATTCTATTCATTTAAAACATATATATTTATCAAGCCTCCTGTGTGCCAGGTACTGTGATATAATGTGGGCTGGGGTTGGTTCAATCAGGAAGTTCTCAACCATGAAACATTGGGAATATCTTGTAGACTATGGCTGAGGTGTGGCTTGAACATTTGCTGTCTTTAAAATGGTGACCCTTTTAATGATTCATTTATTCAGCCAGTTTTGAAAACCACTGAATTGCATCAATGCAAAACTACAAAGAGAGGGCCCCTGGATTTGCAAAGACTACCATCAAGTGACTGATATGTTGAGAATAGCCTTCTTTACTGTGACTCTAGTTGTTAACAAGAGCAACCTAGCAAAAAGGGAGAACCGGAATCCTCCTAAAATTTAGGGGGAGAGAAAAGATAAACAACTCTGTGAGAGCAAAGAAATAAAAGAAAACATTTACATCATTTGCATGGAAAATAGCATCACATGTTGTTGAAATATACAATTTCCATACCTTCTTGGGGAAGCAAAAATACTCTGCCTCTACTGTAAATTTAAAAAAAAGACACATGACCCATAAGAAATAAGGATTTTTAAGAGGAATGAATATAAAATTCTCAACTAAGATAAAGAAAATTGCTCCCTTAAGGCAAAAGCCATGAAAAAGAAATGGAGTTCTCATTTAACCAAAATTAAAAATCAATCCAAAGAAAGAAAGATATCTTAGGTTATTTTCTAAAGTTTCTCAAAAAACAGGCATTTCTCTTTAGTAGAACAAAAAAAAATCTAGAAATGTAAAAGAAAACCGAGAAGTTGTTAACTAAGTTACAGCTAAGAAACCACCCAAGTAACCATAATGCCACAGTGAATGTATAGGCATTCACTGTAATTTTCAGAAATGTATTACATATTTTAACATTTTCAGAGAACGCACTGCTATCATATTTTTAAATGGTCATATATATACAAAAATATATAAAATAGCTATGTTTTTAAGGAATTCAAATATTTCCCAGAAGACTTATAAATTTGGAACTGGTTTTATTGGTCAGTGTCCCTGAAATGGGTATGTACACTCATGGTACAAGAAATAATTTTCAAAGTTATCCGGACTAAAGTGTAGGTACTTAGGCTCTGAGGGCTGGGTGAAGGGGAAGACTGCGCCAAGTGGAATAGACATCAAGCAAGAATTAGAGAAAGACTGTCATTATTTCTTTCCCTGGCCAATCCTAATCACACACATCCTTGATCAGACTCTCTGTCACTGGGTATCTAGGGAAGGGCTGGGAGGGAAAGGTTGGGTGGATACTTGGGAATGATCCCTCAGGACTGGGCTAGCCTGCATCCTGGTTCCTGGGGAAAACCCATAGGCCAAGTCTGGAGCCAGAGACCAGGTCCTCTGGGCACAAAGACAGAGCTGTAGCATGCAATACCTTGTCATTGTCCACCAAGGCAGCAAGTTTAGCTAAGAGACTTCAGTCAAATTGTCTGACCCTCAGCTTGTTAGCTACAAAATGGGAATAATAATAGTACCCACATAGGAAGGCTGCAGTGAGGTTAAATGAGATAACTAATGTGATACATTTAGCATAGTGCCTGACACATAATAAATCTTCCCTTCTAGAAGGTGATCATTCTGCATTATCTCAGCCAGCATACTGAGAACATGTCTTCTTAATATTCATATGTTCAATCCACCAACAATTATTGATAGCCAGGGTTACCTGGTTGACCTCATCATGGAATCATCCGAACACTCTACTGAAAATATTCTGTACAGTATGAAGAGATGGTTAAACAATTTGATATCAATTTCTGTAAGTATTTTCTAAGCAACATGGCAGCAATCAGCGGTTAATCCAGATTTTTTCTGAGGAAGAGCAGGTGCTCTTCAAACGGCTTCTTTTTGTTTGTTTGTTTTGTTTTTCAAGTACAATTGACCTGCTCTTCAAATGGATTCTTAATGCAAAACACAAGGTTTGTTGAACCAAAGTCACTTACAACATGCTTAGGATTGATCTCAGTGTCCAACACTATAAGAAAAACTAATTAAATGATGTTTACCCTTCCCTAGAACTTACATATGCAAGTTGTGATTCTCACTACTAGTTAACATTAGAACTAAAAGACAGAAACATCCTGTTGATGCCAAGAACCTTACTTTATCATGAATTAAGCCAAATATGCCATTATTGCTGACTGATGAAAATTTGTTCAATTTTTCTCCCTGAAAAAATTGTTTCATTTTTGGCAAATCAATTAGATGTAATAATGGTTTACTTATTATATTAATTAACACACCAATATTATGACATTTCCCCATTTTTAAAAGTGATAACCTACTATTTATGGAAATTCTAGTTTTTCATTTATAGAAGTATTATAAACTTTCCTTTAAAAATATTTTTAGTAAAAAAAAATGAGAGTCAATTTAAGGAAAGATATTAAGTATGTAAAGTACAGATAGTAATCAACATGGCCAACATAGACAAGCTGGAGTTTATAGCACTCAAGTTTGGGAAACAATGTGCTATTTTGTATTTTTACTCAGGCGATGGCAACAGTACAATAGGTTCCTATTTTATAACTCATTTTTTCTTTCAAATGAGCCACAGTATGCAAATAAATGTTTGTTTGAATACAGTCTTATTAGTGTAAATGTCTTAAATAAGAAAGACTTAGATAGTCTATACTACCCTAAAGTAAACACTTATGTTGCATAGCAATAATTACAATTTGACAATCAATTAGCCAAATTACTAATCAGTAGGAGTCAGTTGAAGTGCCAACTAGAACCCCCAAGAGCTAAAGCAAGTGATCAAATTGATGAAAATGAGGGGAAGGGAATTATTTAAATAAAAATCTTACTTTTTTAGTGCAGATTTTTCTATTTACAATTGTTCAAAAACTTTATTATGCATATACAACTATCACCATAAACTTAAATATAACATAAGAATTCCTTGGATCAATTATTTTGTTATATATATTTTCGCCATCATTGAGGAAATCCAGGAAAAATACATCCTAATTTACTGCATGTCAAGATCCTTATTCTTTTGCACTTTCTCAATATTATTCAAGAACAAAAAATATTGAGAATTAATTACTTCGTTAACTTCTAGCTCCATTTTAGGTGGACAATTTTGATATCTCCAGTGTTTTTAGGTTATTGCACTTCTGAGCCCCTTAATATTAATATTATTTGAAATAATATGCATACTCCCTGTATATTTCTGAATCATGTAAATATCAGGCATGCGTTTATTTTATAATCGAGATGCTATCTTTCAAAATGATCACATATTTTTACAACTGATTTTATAGGACATGACTTTTAATGAAATTTAAAGGCAAAGAAACTAAAACAGCCACAATCAAGTGTCTTATTCTTTCCTCAAAGCAGCCAAAATTTCTCTTTTACACGCTGGGTTATAATATCTGGATGTAGAATTGATCCATCTCAAGTGAGAGAAGGCCCTGTCCTCTATGCTTTTTCTATACTAAGTCTGCCTACAAATCACAGTAACTACTGGAGTTGGGAGGGGTGGGAGGCTAAGACATAAGTAACATACTGAAAAAAGGAGAGTGCTGTCGGTTAAGATAAAACCGAATCCTCGGTATGACACCTGCTAGTCCATAGGTAGACAAAACCCAACTACTGTAAAAATATAATGATAAGAAAAACTCATCATCTAGCATGAAAGAGAGGGTTGTTGATGATGTGTGAACATATTCATATGCGTTATGTTTTTATGTGTGGAGTATACACATCACATATAATTTCTCATTCAAGAGCAAAGCACATGAGAAATGGCACCTGTTTTTTTAATGAGCTTCTATTCACAAGTTCCAAACTACTCAACTCTCCCCTTTTCAGACAGTCAAAACAAGCTATGGTCGGTGCCATTCCTTGGAAGCCGATAGATGGCATTGTTGTATCAGGCAGCTCTGTCCTGCCTTCAAAACATAAGATTTTCCAACATTATCCAGGTCTCTGTAAATTTCCCCAACATCTTTATATAAATCTTTGAAAATCCTTGTAGAGAAAGTTCTCAGCCTCTATGGTTTTGACTTGCTTTTCCACTGAAAGTGGAGAGGAATTGGGTTATTTCCTTCCTGAGTTATGTAAAAGTCACAGGATCAAATCTTTCAACCTTCAACATATTCTAATTTTCCACCTTATTCTTTTCAATTTATTTAAACCCTAAGCACAATCTTTGTACTAGATATAAAGGAAAGTTCTGGCTTTCCATAGCCTGGTTTCTGACTGAGAGAACGGCAGCCAATTCTATAATGCTGCAGGTCATTTAGACTTGGTGAAAAACCAGTTTCTGTTGAATTAAATATAGTTATCTTTAATAGCAAATGTATGGTCAACGTTTTTGGTCATTTTTGCTTTAATGAAAGCAAGATGTCTTTTTTTCCTCCCTAGAGATGGAATCACATTTTATAAGTATATAAGTTTCAAAAGTCATCAAACTTTTAAAGGGTTGAATTCTCAGTATTTAATGTAAAAGTTTTCCTCTCAGTTTGAGTTTTATGAAAGAACATTTAAGGGCTTCTCCTACTTGAATTGTTTTCTTCCTATGAGTATAATTTGGGGTGGGCAGTTTTTAATAATCTAGGGTGGTGGGGCATCAGCAAAGAAAATACTAAGAAAATTTATGGATTTCAAATCCCTTATTTCTTCTAAGCTTTCAAATCAGCTTTAAGAAAATCATATTTCAAACCATCTTGTTCCCTGATTAACAGGCACTACCAGACAGTAAAAGAGCTTAAATAGATGTAGAGGAAAAAAGAAAAAATAAGGAGCTTGAGATACACACCCCAGTATGTTACAGAATGCAGCAGAGTTGAGATCACCTGCAGGCCACTTAATTACAGTTGTACTTTCATAGTGACTAGTCCTATTGACACCTAGCCTGAAAACCTAAGCCATGCAAAGGTTTCTATCTCCCTAGGATGAAATGAGTAAGAAAAAGATCTCAGAAAACAAAGCCACGCCATTTGCTTCGAGCATGCTAAACTGAATCATATGGGTTTCCCCTCATTTTCCAGCACAGCAGTTCACTAACAACTTAGGGCAAAACAGGGAATGCAGGAAAGAAGAAAGAAGCTGTCCTTTATATGTATATATACACTCACATTTATCTTTCAAGTAGAAAAACTAATAATAACCGTGAAGAAACTAGAGGAAAAGATTTCAACTTTAAATGAAAATATGCTTTCGAGTGATCCAAGCTATGTCTGCCGGCCCTAAATCCAGCAGTGTTTTGTTTCTACCTTTTCCCGCTGCTCTCCTCTTTACTGCTCCCTCCCCAGGCAGAATAACTGGAAAAAATAACCAGTTAAAGCAATACGATCCAAATCAGAACATTAATAAAATGCAGGTGCATTTCTAGGACAAAAGGCATCAATATCAATTTGCTTACAGGTAAGACTGGTCTCATTTTCTCCAGGGTACAAACATTTTTCCCTGACAACTGGTGAACAGTGAAGCATGACACGGTGGAATCTGTAGAGAATAATAGTAGGAACTACAATTTTCAGGGCCACAGACAAAGACTACAATGCAGTCTATGTTATTTCTTCATAAGGATATTCTATAACCCTTTGTTGCATTAAATATAATTGGGGATTTATTTCGATTTCATTTGCAAAGCACTATGTGTTAACTGGTAGTTATTTAAGATCTGCTTCTTCTGAAGACAATTATTAGAATTTTTTACAATAGCCTAGTGTTTTCTTAAAGTAAATATGCAACAAAAACCACTTAAATGTCAACATTTACTTCCCAGTCACTTGGTAATACACGCCAATCCAGACCTGTACAGTGAAAGCAAAGAAACAACTGAACATTAACCACATAATTTAAAATAAAAAAAACACATTTTTTTCCTGGAGTAATCTTAAATTTTCTGAGTTTCCTAGAAAACCACTGCTACCTTTTGATAAACATTGGTTAATATAGTGAGGCCAACATATTTTGAATAAACTATTACTAGCTACAGACTGTTGAAAAGCAGACATAATGTGCATGTATTTTCATAGCTTTATGGAAGACCAAAGCAAGGAGAAAGTGCTATGAAGAGTTTCTGAACTTAAAAATAAGATCGTCTGATGTAACTCTTCAACTTATAATGTGTGAAAATATATGGCAGAGGGAAATAGTTCTGGAAACATTTTGATGTTTTCTTAAATTTTCTCTAGTGTCAGTTTTGTTGCTCAATTATTTGTTGTTCATCAATGTATTGAGAAAATAAGCTCAATATGACAAGAGAATGTAACATTCATTCATACTTCTTATAGCAACAAACTGAGTTTCTATTAATGTCAATTTATGATGTAATCTGTTTTGATATTTATAGTTAGTTTAGATTAAATGGTATCCTCTGTAATATCATAGAAATCATCTTAAATGATGGCATTACTGTATATTAATAGTTTTTCCCTAGACTTCTTGAGGCAGAGCACACATTTAGAGGTCAATTACTTCTGCCTGGCAATTCAGGAACCTGATACCACTCTTAACTATTTTTTGAGGTGTCCACTACACTACTTAGGTATTTTTACACATAGATAATTTCATTTATTAAGCTAAAATCAACCTCCCATAGCTTCCACACTTTCCAAGTCAGAATAACCTTTCAAACTAGCTAAACACTAGATTTTCACTGCTGACCTGAATATTTCAAAACTGCTATCATATTTCCTGTAGATTCTTTTTTTTTGCAACTTATTTACGTATTCCTCATAAGGTATGGTGTTGACACTCTTCATCATTTACATCACTCTACCGAGGACATGTTTTACCTTCTCAATATGTTTTTATAATTTCAATCCTTTTTGTTGTAAAGTAGCACCTGGTGCCAAAACAATCAAGTTATGATTGCATTAGAGGTCAAAGATAATATTAAGAGCCCAGAAAAAACAGAATATGAGCAAACTGGGTGGGGACAAAAGGGAAAAAGGAAGGAAAGGAGTAACAAAGACAAACGCAAGCAAGACAGCAAGCAAGAAAACACCCAGTATATGTGTCAATTCTTTTTTGAAACAGTTCGTGGCATTTGATACTGTCAGAAATATGAGCCCAATTCTACTTTGAGATTGCCAGATAAAAGGATTTAATGTTGTCATAGGGGTTTCTAACAGGGCTTTATAACTTATTCTTCAGAGATAAGACTTTTCTTTTTTCCAGTGATCTTCATAATCTGGTATAAGAGATGTGGACTGAGACGGCTATAGCTCATGAGAAGTTAATCAGAGGAAACCCAAGGATTCTCCCAATGTTGCAGCATAAATGCTAAGGCACCAAACTAAAAATATGTTGCTGAACTCTGATTTTACATGCTCCTATGTTTATTCTTAAAACAAATATTTTAGCACTGAAATCAACTCACTAATCAATTAGGAATATTAATATTGAGCGAAAGTACCTTTTAACTACTGTGTATTTTGTTCAGAGTTTAGACTACTACAAACGGGAAAGTCAGTAAATGCTTCTGTATAAGGATGGAACAGAGTACTGATGGCTCCCAGCCCATGGGGGCTCAGTGATTGATGTGTTCTCTGGAGCCCACCTAACATTTTATCTTAAAAAAATCTTTAATTAACTTCCAAATATTTAAGAATTTGGAGGTTTCATTTTCCAAATACTTAATCTGGAGGTTTCCCTTATGAATCCAGATTTGAGACTCTACAAACTTGGATGATTTGATAACATTGGTACAGCATTGCTAGAGGGCCACAGTCGGCTGGGGTTCATTTGCCACATGTACTGATGGATGGGTTTTAAGTTCTCCAGTTTACCATCCATCCTCTCCAGCTTGCCGTATCATCTACCCATCCTAGCTATGGACCATATTATCCACATCTCTACTTGGCCACTGTAGATATTGGAGTGAAGTAAACCATCAGCACTTCTCGGTCCTTCTCTGGAACATTCATATTCACATTCCATAGGCATACCCCAAATTTAACAGCAACCATACACTTAACTGTGTGGCCTGGTGCAGGCTAACTCCCCAGTCCCTGAATTTCCCTAACTGTAAAATTGGACTGATAATAATACATATTTCTTTCTTTTTTAAAAAAGTCATACTCACAGTTTGTTAGAGTGAAAGGACACAAAGCAAAATCAGCAAAGGGAAAAGTCACATGGGCAAAATCAGGGGGAATCCCAGTGCAAGGCAGCAAGAGTTCTCTCCTGGTGGAGTCACACAGGATGCCCACAATCCCTCAGCAACAAGATGGAACAACACATGTAAAAATCTACAAGGAAACTCATTAGAGACTCAGCACCCATGGTTTCTATTGTGGGCTGGCCACATAGGCACCCATTTATCTAGCATGTACCAAAATCCCAGACTCTCAGAAGGAAAGAATTTTTAGCCTAAACCATATTTCAAAGGATCATTGTCTTTAATCCATTTAGAGTTTATTTTTGTGTATGGTGTTAGGGAGTGTTCTAATTTCATTCTTTTACATGTAGCTGTCCAGTTTTCCCAGCAACACTTATTGAAGAGGCTGTCTTTTCTCCATTGTATATTCTTGCCTCCTTTATCAAAAATAAGGTGACAATATGTGTGTGGGTTTATCTCTGGGCTTTCTATCCTGTTCCATTGATCTATATATTTTTTTTTGTGCCAGTACCATCCTGTCTTGATTACTGTAGCTTTGTAGTATAGTCTGAAGTCAGGGAGCCTGATTCCTGCAGCTCCGTTTTTCTTTCTCAAGATTGCTTTGGCTATTCAGGGTCTTTTGTGTTTCCATACAAATTGTGAAATTTTTTGTTCTAGTTCTGTGAAAAATGCCATTGGTAGTTTGATAGGGATTGCATTATCTGTACTTCCTTTAGTTATATAAACTTAACTATTCAGACTCCCTAGGTGCTTGTTAAGCTAATACAAAAGTACAAATTCTCATGTATGAATATTCTAAAATAACATTATACTGATTTAAAAGTCTTAGGCTGAATAAGAGCCCAATTCTTTTGCTGTCTTTAATTGCATATTTTCCAAAGCAGATTTATTTATTTTGGAACATGGGTCCAGTCATTTTTATAAAATGTGACTCTTTCGTTATACTTAGCCTAACAAGCTCACTGGTTGTTAAATGGTTTTAGCAGTTAGATACATTTTATTTCATTGATAAAAATCATAGCTCTATTCATCCAAGGACTGTTTCATCCTAGATTTTGTTCTATAAATGAATAATCTAATGAGACAAGTTGATTATCTATTGTATACCCCTTTTTATTGGATTGACAGGTATAGGTTTGTAAAAAAGTATTATTTTCCCAGGATTTGGGAGAGCAGAGTCGGTAATGAAATGTGCAGTCATGCCCCAATTTCAGTGCTCCCATGCTGAAGTCAGCACATAATAGCTCAAACAGAAGCGAGGGCTGAGATGCAAGCCTGTCAAAGGCTAAACCAGGGATTATCTCACCCATGTGCCCATCCTTTGAAGAAGGCTCCCTTTGGTGGCTTTTCAAGCAGTTACTTGGCTACCTGTTTCCCAACAATGTAACTCTGTCTGGTCCCTCTCTTTCGCTCTGAAGACATAAGCACTACCTTGGAAGGTTTTATCTCTGTAACTCTTTGCTTTCATATAATTTTTGTCAATTATTTCTTGAAAAAAAATTCTTAGGCTGTTTGCTGTATATAACCTTTATCTGAATCACTCACTATACTCTATACACCCACCACAGGACAGGGTTATCATTTTCTTTACTATTATCCTAGTACTAAACTAATCAAATTGTTACACATTAAGAACACTGGAAGTCATTTAGTCCAAGTCTCTCTTCTCATAGATTGTTGTAGTGCCAGGAGAGCTTAAGGGGTCTTCCCAAGTTCCCTTAGCTGATTGGTGGCAAGGCAAGTCCTCAAACTTTCAAGCACACCACACTAGCCACCACTGCATACACATGGAGTGCTGACTAAAAACATGCCAAGCAGCAAAATTCTGACTCTCCAGGTACATGCTTCTATATTTAACTTGGGCAGCCCCTCACTTTGATGCTGGCCACGAACATGCTTAGAGATTTATTAGAGCACCATGATCTCTTATGCATTATAATTGCATGCTAAGTGGGTTTCCAATTTAGACAACCAAGATGCGAGGGCTGGCTCTTTTATTATCAGAGCTTGCAAATGCAAGCCCTACTTGTTAAAGAGGCTGTGCATCTTCTGATCTTTAGAGTTTTATTCCCTGGGATTTTCAGGAGGTTAAATTTGAATATATGCATTACTAGCACATACAGAAATTAATACAAGTTTTAAAAATAATATTTGTATCATTCCCAATGTTTCCACCCCCTAAATACTTTCCAATTTCTTTTAACTGATTTCCATGTAAGTAAGCAAATGCAAACCAAAAACCTTCCCAAAGAAAATTACATACCAGCATCTACAAATACAAGAGCAGTGATTATATGAGAGTCATTTTCATCCATATCTATAGAGGATTTAGCACTGCTAGGTGCATAGAGATAGTTTAATACATAACTGTCATATATATATATATATATATATATATATATATATATATTCAACAATGTAAAGATAAAGAGCATGTTACATTCTCTTTGGGTTTAATTTAGCCCCAGATCAACTGTGCTGAGGCTTTGAGAATTCAGACAGATATTTATTCCCACAGCTACACAGAAACATCATGATGAGAACATTAGGGAGACAATCATACAGCTATGTTTACAGCTGTGTACTGACTCATGACACCTGCCACAATTTTTACACATGACAGAACAGGATTCCAGGTATAGGTAAAAGTAAACTGACCAAAATTTCATGTTCTTTGGGTATCTGATTTGACCTACACAGACTCTAGAGCCCTTCAGCGTTATGCCATGAAATGGATTACAGAATTTTCAATTTAGGGTATATGGTTGCCCAAAGCCAGACAGTGATTTTGTTTCAGCTGAGTGATAGGTAACAACTGCAATATGGTCAGTTTGCCCCAAAGTAACTTTTTATCAGAGTATACTTTAACCCTTTTCTGTAAAAGTTTATTGGGTACATATTTTACTTGGCTAAACCCAGCAAAAACTACTGCAGCTTCACTGTAAATGTTCTCATATTTTTAAAAGTAAGAAAAATGTTATTTTGGCTTTTCTGCATAATATCTGAACTAGAACAAAAGATTATACAGTCACCCTTTATGTATGGGGACATTATGAATAGCCAAATATTGTAGTAAAAGTCAAAGGCTGATGATTATATCATTATTTCCAAATAAACTTCACTCAGAAACTACTAACAATGGGTTCATAGGAGGACTCATATTCAAAATTATATATATGACTGTGACATTGTGAAATCAACATTGTGTTTTCAGAAGGTCATGTTAATAGTTGTTTAGTAACATTCTATTATGAACACATTGATGATAACATGGTAATCAAGAATTTAAAGTTTGGTGAAACCTACTACAGCAGAGGTCCCCAACCCTTTTGGCACCAGGGGTCGGTTTCATGGAAGACTATTTTTCCATGGACCTGGGGGGTGGGGTGACGGTTCAGGCAGTAATGCAAGCAATGGGGACCCGCAGATGAAGCTTTGCTCACTCACTGGCCACTCACCTCCTGCTGTGTGGCCCAGTTCCTAACACGCCACAGACTGGGGGTTGGGGACCCCTGTACTATAGAAATTCCATTTCAGAGCCTCTCCTATAAAAGACCTGTTACGGGTGCTCTTACAAAGAAATGATTTTGAAAGGGTTTATTATGAATAGGTAGTCTGCACTTTGCATATCCACAACAGATTTTCTGCCTCCTATTTGGACTCCTCAAGCCAGAGTTAGGATATATCATTGCCAGTAGAAGGTGGAAATGGTGTACTAGATCCACTTCTTACATGGTAAGAATATAGATGGAGGTTTGAAATTTTTCAGAGGCAGATGAAACTTCTAAAATCAGAACTAAACCATTTAAAACCAGAGCGATAATCTTTTCAGTATGTGTCATTCCTAATTGCAGCACTATTGTACATTCTCGGAAACAGCCCAAAGATAATCAATGATTCAAAGAAATTAACAACTTCCTCTTTAAAAAGCGAGCCATATTGATCACAAGAAACTAACATGTTCCTAATGTCCTTTCCTAGGGAGCAAAATCCTGCTGGTGCCTTGGACAATACAGGTTAATTCTTACACTAATTACGCAGGATATTCAAGCCAGAAAGTATTGCTCTGAAGAATGATAACTGAGGAAAAACAGTATTTTTTTTTAGTGCAATAGAAGCACATTTTAATATTCTTTAGTGACTTTGTTTTAAATGTCTTTGATTGTGATTTGACATGAAAATAAGGTTAAGGACTCTCTGCACGCACTGATATTAGAACTCACCCTTCCCTCCATCCTTCCTCCTTCCTGCTTCAGACAAGGGTGAACTCTTTACCTCATTTATAGATCAAAGCCACTTCTTTGCTCTTAATCTGATTCCTCTTTCTTTTTTTTTTTCCTCCCGCTGGTTCTACCATATATAAACATCCTTCCCTCTAATGTGTATAAACATGCTTAAATATTTACCACGGAAACATAAACTAAACCACACAGTAAGAAACCTAAAGCAAAAAAAAAAAAAAAAAAAAAAAAAAAGACCCTGAACACCACCCCTCCCTTCCTTTACTATGAGAGTTCTTGGAAGAATTGGTCATAATTGTTTTACTGGCCTAGCCACCTTCTCCTCAAGTTGGCTTTCATCTGTTTGCAAATCTTTACTAAACATGCTCTCAGCGAAGTTGCTCATGACTTAATTTTCAAATCCAATGGACATTTTCACTTTCATCTTACTTGACTTCTGTGGAACACTTGGCCTTTTCAACAACTGCCTTCTTGAATCTCACCTTCTTTACATTTAGATAAAACATGCTTTTCCTTTTCTCCTTTTCTGCCTTAACTATTCCTTCCCATTGTCCTCTTATGGTGCTTTTTCCTCTGCTGATCACCTAAATGTTGATATGAATGCCAATGGATGTTTTTGCTTAATCTCCTTTTCAAATCATATCCTCTGTAGATAACTACACTACTGCCTGTGTGTTGATAACCATTAAATCCATGTGTCCAACCCACATCTTTATTCTAAGCTTCGGATCCATGTATGCAACTTCCTCTGAAATATCTTCACTTAATATTCTCAGACAACACATAATCAAATATCCCAACTTAATTTATTATCTTCTCTCCAAATGCACTCCTTTCACCCTATTTTCTCAGTGAATAACCTCACCATACATCCAAGCCAAAAAGCTGGGAACCATCTTATTTCTCCTTTTCCCTTATCCTCATATAAAAGGGATAACCACATTAAAGATGCAAACTGGAAACAAATGAAAAGTTCTCATATTTTTCTCAGATTGTTCATTGGCCCTTTGATTTTCCATTTCAAATATTCATCTTATGATACTATAATTATTGATATATGAAAAAATCAGTAATAGATTTCAATCTAAAGCCACGTGATAATACCTACTTCACAGGGTTTTTTGTAAGCACTAAATTGAACAATACAAGTGAGCATGAGCAGAATGTATGACACATAGAACATGTCCAATACATGTTGGTTATTATTAATTTATTATTCATACATTGATGGCATGGTTTCCTTCACATTATTGCTAGAGTAATCTTTCTAAAATAAAAAATTAAGTCACCTTCTAATTTCATGTACTTTTAATACCCCTCTACTTATACAAGCACAACCAAAATCTGAATATACGGTACAAAATGTTCCTAATGGTCAGGCATTTGTCTTTTTTCCTGGCCTTATCCTTTGCAGCTCTCTGGACATAAATAATTACTTTTATGCCAAGATTCAAACCTCCCAGCCTTTCTCACAACGTTCTATCTTCCTAGAATGATGAACCCTCCACATGTGTGAACACACATATGCAAGTTCACATGTGTGTGCACGCACACACTCACCTATCACTGGTTGCCTAATAAACATATTAACTTGGGTCATTCCAAGTAACTTTTGCTCCACCACTCATATAAACTTGTGCCCTATATATATTTCTATCATAACACATGTAATACTTGTAAAACATTCTACATTTTACAACAATGTCAATGACTCCCCAGGAACAGTGCAATATAATGACCCTTAGGACTTAATTTCACACACTTATTTATTTGTCTACCTCTGCCTGACTGGTGGAATGTAATGGTAGAACATGTGCTTCATTCACCTTTGTGGTCCCGAAAATTTAGCCCCATGGATAACACATTTTTCGTCCTGAATAAATATTCATTGAATGAATGGACAGATGATGATTTCCTTCTTCCTGAAATTTTAGATCTCTGGTTATAACATTCATATACCTCCTATGATGGGCCCTTGAACAACAAGGAAAAAACAACTATGACTCAGAAAAGCTTATGAGAACACCACCAATTCATTCTGACCATTCATCCACAACAGTCTTCATGTATGCCATATCTGATCTTGGGTAATATACTATAGCAGTACTTTTCTTGCATGAAAGTAAAAATACAGTAAAAATATCTTTAAACTCTTAAGTCTGTCTTATAAAAATACATTTTAAATTCACTTGAAATATTAATCCTCATTCTTTTGGCAAGTATTGCTATACCCCTCCTGAGTTCTGAAAGTGACTGTTTGGTGAAGGACCTGTTAAACTACTGAGTAAATAACATGGCTTTTGAAGTTATCGTAATTACACATATTTACATAACAGACCATGATATCTTCAAGGAATCGTTACCTTAGTTACATAAAATCTCACACATAGGGTTTCTATTTTCTTTATTCATGAGCTATTTTTAATCTTCATAGTCTATATTCAGTATAAAATAAATAATGATCTATTCTCTCCATGGAATTCTGAAAGGAAGTAAATTATTATCATGAATAAAATAACACTTTGAATCTTCCTAGAACAAAATGTGCTTCCAACTAGCTAGTCTATGGGATATTGATTTTATAACTTTTATTGGCCTTCAATTCTACATCATGGCCTTATTTTTCTCTGGGTAACCAAACTGATCTGATTGTAACCATACGAGATTAGGATTTTATTTGCAAGTGTATAAAGAGATGGGGCCACTTTCAAATCGCTGAAATATGACTTATGCATACTCACTCACCTTAACTTTTTAAAACCCTGATTGACAAATCTCTCTCTTTGCTTGCTGTTCATTATGTTGAAGTTTTGCAGGGTCTTATGTTGGGGTGACTTTTCTTTATCTACATGCTTACTCTCCTACTCCCAGCACATACCAACCCAAGGATAAGTCTATACCTCAGTGACTCTCAGATTTATGACTGCTAGCCTCTCTTCCTAAATGTTCAACACTCCTCTACTTAGGCACTTCAAATGCAGCATGCCTCAAACTAAGCAGGACTGATTCCTCCCTAGATTTGTACTCTCTTGTAATTGCTCCAATATTGTCTGTTTTCTCCATCAGCCATCAAACTGGCTACCTGAGCCTCTCAATATATCCTGGTTTGCTCAGTACTCTTGTTTCTTCTCCACTCACTTGGTAGGCTTTCTTATCATTTCTCACTGGACTATTAAAACAGCTTTCAAATTGGCCTTTTTCTCCATTAGTTTTTTTTCACCCAGACAACTCTGCACACTTCCACTAGAATAACCTAGTTGTGCAGCTGCTCAAAATCCTCCAATAGCTCTCCATAATCTGTTAGGATACAGTCCAAATTCCTTCATGTGGCCTTCAAGGCTATTCATGATCTTCTCTATATTTACTGTTTTATTCACTTATCTCAACACTTCTTTTTGGAATCAAGATGGCTTAGAAAGTCTCAGAACGTGTTACATTTTTGCAAATTCTTTTCACATTATCTGAGATATTCTTGCCCCCCTCTGCCCCTCCACCATTAGCTACATGGACTACCCACAGATCCTTCAGGATCACCTCATCCATGAAGTCTTTCCAAATCCACAACACAGCTACAAGTGGTCTCTCTCATTTTTTGCTTTTCATTTCCCTTTCATACGCTTAAACAATCTAACTTATTGCACTGTAATTTACATATATACTTCCATCCTCTCCCATGAAAACATGCTTCAAGGGACAGAGAGTGCTATGGATTTTTATATTTCCCATAACTAATAAAGTTTATGACCTACTGTAGGTGAGTAGTAATGTTTGTGAATGAATGAATGAAGCCCATCAGAAAAACATAATCAGAGTTAGAGCTCCAAATATAAAGATGAGATTTCACAAGGGATAGGAAGGAAAGTTTTCCTTTCCCAGTTGAAAATCATACCCAGTGATTAGAAATAAAGGGAAGTTGTTTAGCTTAAGTTATAAAAATATAGTACAATGCACCTTAGGAGAAATACTGAATTTGTGATAGAAATCACATGGCTTCATGCCTTCATGATGGTAATAATTGTTTGGAGTTAGGTATACACTGAAATTCTCTTCTGTCTTTCTGATCTTTTCTCCTGTTGTATCTTGGTAGATCTTTTTTTTTTTTGAATAAAGGAGAGTTGTATAGAAGAGTAAAAAAAAGACAAATTAAAAAAGACTATCAGCAATATACTGTGTTCACGTCAAATATTAAAATGGAGTTAGAAAGAGTTGGAAACAATGAATATGAAAGAAGATAGAGTATTTCCTTTTCAAAATCAGGGCAGGAAGAGTAACACTTTTAAACACTTCAATATGATTTTAAATTAACCATTCTAACTGATTTAATCTCTTTAGTCTTATTAGGCACTTTTGAGAAGGAACCATTTCTTATACAAGCAGTAGCCACATGTTTTAATGGATTAAATTATTGAGTAACTGTACATTTAGGTATGTTTGTTAAAATACTTGAGATGGGGCTTCCCTGGTGGCGCAGTGGTTGAGAGTCCGCCTGCCGATGCAGGGGACACGGGTTCGTGCCCCAGTCCGGGAAGATCCCACATGCCGCAGAGCAGCTGGGCCCGTGAGCCATGGCCACTGAGCCTGCGCGTCCGGAGCCTGTGCTCCGCAACAGGAGAAGCCACAACAGAGAGAGGCCCGCGTACCACAAAAAAAAAAAAAAAAAAAAAAAAAATACTTGAGATGTAGAGTTTCAAGTACACTCCGGTGAAAATAGTTTTTAAAAGATATTAGGAACCATGAACTTTTTATTATAGGTGCACCAAGAGACAAAGGGCCCTAAAATATATACATCTCAGATTTTCCCTCTATGTATCAGTCCTGGGTATTGCCCAACTCAAGGATAAGTGCACTTATTTTTTTCTTCTTTTTAACAACAGTAAAACACATTTCAAAGATGACCCTGTGTACCCAAATATTAAGATAACAGGCTCACTTATACCCCTTTTCTATATAGAAATTGAACAAGAACATTTCATCCTTGAGAAAATATTACCCTTACAATACTCTCAAGGTTGGTTTAAATTTGATGAAAAAATGGCAAGCCTATGCCATAATTTCAACATTTAGTGAAGTGTTTTTTTCTGGCACTTTCTTCAAAATCTTCAGTTTAGTTTAGAGCTAAAGAACATCTTATTCCAAGGGTGGACAATTAAGTATTCCTTCTTAGGGAATGTATCATTGCTCTTTTTCAACCAAAGTAATTTCTGAGTACAGTGGTTACCCCCTTCAACAAAATAGATATATTTCTCTTGCTTTCTTCATCCTAGTTTGTGAGGTATTTCTATTTAACAGTCTACAGAACTTCTGAAATACAAAAAGAGATTACTCATTACTTTCATTGTTCAAGAGGCTAAGTGTTTTCCATGTCTAAATATGTCTGGGTGCTACAGAGAAACCTAACTTTTGTTAAGTCCTTACTAACTCTAGTATACAAATTTCCCTAAGGAATCTGGCAGACTGATCATATAGCCACAGACTATAACAACTAGAAAGAAACAAGACGTCACCCAAACCAATCCTCTCATCATATACACACAAACTCTAAAGGCAGCGTTAAGTCTAAATCCTTAAAATTTTGTAAGAGAAGTATAACATGGCTATTAATTGAAATAAAAAGCCTTGATTATTTACAGAATCCACCATGTTTGCCTGGGTTGAAATCTCTGACGAACCATCTGTTCTAAACAACTCTAATTTTATTAGCTTTATATCATAGCTTAAAACTGAATAATGAGAAACTGAGAGCCTCTCTTCAATGATGAAATATAAATATGAGTGAATAATCATGGTCACAGTTGAGGAGCAGCATGTGGCAAATATTCTAAGTTAATGTAGATAAAATGTTTGGAAATCAACACTAGAAATACTGCTTTATGATTAACTGCAGACTTACTGGTGTTTCTTAAATAAAACTTTGCACAGTCTAATTGTTTGGATCACAATGTAATTAAAGTACAGTACTGGTGAACTCAGTTTTAAATTGTAAGAATAGTACATGTTTATTAATGAGAACATAAAAAATAAATCCAAAGAACAGCATTAAAAAGCAATATTTCTATGATACAAACCCATGGTTTTTTTTGCATGTGCTTTTATTTTTAAATTCCTACTTAATTTTGTTTTAGAGTAAATACTTAGGGCTCAGTACTGCCTATTAGACATTGTAAAAGTTGAAGAAAAACATGATTCTTTGTTTAAGATGTTTACATTTGAGTTATGAGGAAAGATATGTACCAAGAAAAGCGCGGTCACCAAAACTTACAATGTCACTTCAAGATATGTTCTACAGACTAAATTCTTTAGCAAACCTATGGAAGGAAGTGCAGTTATGCAGGGAGTAGGTTTCACTCAGGTGGGTCTAAGGCTAGGCTCTGAAGAAACAGACAGTGTATGGACATCTTATTAGTAAGACGTAATAAACAAAGGCAGCATGAGGAAGAAATAAATCTAGAGGTATGTCCTAAGGAAATTACAATAAGAAGAAAAGGGTCTTAGGACTCAGCAGGAATAGGACTGAAAGAAAACAGTGGGTAAATGAAGATATATAATTCTAGAGTATCTTAAAGAAAAAAATGGTATAATCAAAGCAGACTGATCAGAAGAACAGTCTGGCAACGGAATGCAAAATAACTTAAGAGTGGGAAGAGAAAAAGAGGCAAGAGACATGTTAAAAAAGTATTGCAATAAATCAAACATAACAGAATGAAGCCTTAGTGAAGGTGAATAAAAGATAAAGATGATAGATACCACAAAGAAAAAACTTAATAAAATTTCTATAATTTTTATTATCTACTGATAATGTAATATGATTAAGATTTTTAAAAACTAAGAATGCAAGTTTTTTTTTCTTTTTACTGGAGGCTTGTAGAAAGAGGACAGGAAATAGACATAGGTGAGGGAGATGCATATCTGTATTTCCCCTTCCTTATGCTTCGGTCAAGAGGAAAACATATGTTCCATAAATTGTGAGAATCAGTGAGGACCTTTCTGTCTCCATTTTGAACACTAAGAGGAAGTTGTTGTGCAGGGTAACTGTGGAAACACAAGAGCATGTAACTCAGCTCATGAAGCAGGCTGACATGATTAGGCACAAAGATGATTCAGTTTGCCTTCCCATGCCTTCCTCAGTTTTTGTACGCCAGCCACTGAGCCCATTATAAAGAAGGTCTGGTAATCTTACAGTGGAGAAATAGCCTGTACCTGGAGAAAGATGGAAGACAAGGCAGACGATTTTAGGGATGAGTTTACAGTGGCTAAATAAGCCAAGGATCTTAAAAAGACCTTAACCAAGTTGAGAGAACTTGGACTATGAATTTCACCAACTGTCAATTTCAATCATCACATACTAGCAGAGCACCCACTAAGTGGATTCTGCCATTAATCCCCCAAGAACCAGCACGAGGAGAAGAGTTCCGTTTCCTCTCATCTACACAGTGTCATGAGAGCCATTTCTCCATACTTCAGATGCTATTTTAGGGAGAAATACAGGAATCTCAAATAGAAAGCTATCTTCAAATGAGACTGAGTTAAAGCTAAAGAGACTGATTGAATTATATAGATTAGAATGAGTTTAAATCAAATAATATCAAAATTAGTTTACCTCAGACCCAGCAGGAATGGAGATCAGAACAGTTTCTGAGAATAAAGGACTCTACATTACCCTAGTCACTTATAAGTGAACTGTCAGTAATTTGAGACTCCATTGCAAAACTGTGCTTTCCTTTTATGGTTAAGGCATGCTGATATCATGAACGAATGATAATAGGAGTCTATAGAACAATTTTCTTCCTTTAATGGGGAGTCAGAGAATCCATGTAAGGTGGGCCCTTTGAGCCAAGTAAAGTTCTACAGTTTTTGTCCATAATACTTACATTAGTTAACTATACTGTAGCAGGTCATTGGATGGGAGTCGTACTTTTAAAAAGAAGTTGGGTGGGAGCAGAGAAGAAACTTTACTAAATAGACTCTCAAGTTGGTGAGACCCAGCATCTGTATCTTGTTAAACGACACTGAAGATAATGGAAAGAAAAGAGGAGCACCACCTAAGGACAGAACTACAAAAACTGGTGAAAGTACTTCAAGCAAAGAAAACAACAAAAAGACGTAGTTTCCCTTCTTCAGTGTTGGAGTGACCAAAGAATGTGCCTACAGTGCTAGGGTATCTATAGCATCTTTCCAGCTCTTACAACGTAAGTATTACACTTATCCATGTCATTCTTTCCCTTTCTAGTATCACTGTCCTATCTACGTCTTCATCTCCACTCACCTAGAATACTATGGGAACTTCCTAACTCGGATACCAAGCTGCAGTCTTTCCAACCAGATAATAATAATTTCCATAAGGGATGGACCACATTACATTTGTCATCTTAGCCCCTACAGTGTCTAGAACAGAAAATGGAAGTGTGTGGGAGCTATACCCATACTCCCTTCCTTCAGTCATGATAGATGCTGTTAATTGGTTCTAGTGCTCTTTCCCTTGTTTCCCTTCTCACAAGGGAAAAACCACTATAAGCCTCTACTGAATCAGGAGTTGGCACATACGATAAAAAAACCCTACAATTTCTGGACTGACACATAGTAGGCCTAAATAAATGTTTATTGATTGAAGTACTGCACAGACCCAGAACTGGAATTTGAGGGTACATGAAAAGGAACTCTTAAAGATAGTTAGGAATCAGATTGAGAAATAGAACAAATATCCAATCATTTCCAACCTTGATATCAACCCAAATATACCTCTAGCTAAATTATTTAGATTAATCTCATCGAAATAAAAGTAGATTCCTAGGACACAACCTAACAATTCCAGTAGGATTCACAAAGCAAACAAAGAGAGGAACTGAGATGACAAAGCATATTAGCACCATTTGCTTGTTTTTTGGGATGATCTTTTGCTTCAGTGTATAAATTCCTGAAAATACAAAATGACAAAGTGTTCATTTCAGCAGGGAAGAATTTCTGTATCCTGCTCCGTTTGAGGACATGGAGAAAAGGACTCATTAGTTGGAAAAGCAAATAAGCAAACAAGGACAAGCAGTGCCTTTTCTCAATGAATGGGATCCTGGTGGTAGTGTCAACCCCCGTGTCGGCCTCCCCACATAAGTCCAGGGGTGTGCATAAGACCCAAGCTTAACCAATGAGGCACTCCTCCGGGAATGTGGAAGGAAAATTGTTAGAACAGGTTTATCTTGATTAGAAGGGTCTACAGAGACTGTTTATGAAACTCTGATATTGCACTGCTTAGAAATGTCCTTCTTCTGTCCATCCTTGGGGCCTATGACAGATAGCAAACAACTTTGTGACTGACGCAATGTCCTTCTGTTATATTCTCTCTCCTTTATTAAGATAGGCTGAGTCAAGTTCTCTTTCTTACAACCCAAATACAAACACTAACAATACAAAGGAGGACTCACTGATGATGGAGACTTCACTAGGATTCCCTTGTAGGAGTTCTCAAGACTTGAAAAGTTTTAGCAGTTCCTTTTCAATCTTCATGTATCTCAAATCTTTACCACATGGTGATTTGATTTTTAATATTTTCAGTTGTTTAAGTAACAAAAAGTATATTTTATGGACTGATACTGATTTCTAAACATATCTGACATATATAATAATCTTCTTTATAAAATTCTAGGACCCTGCGTTTTTGGGAAACATAGTCAGAAAAGTAAAGAAAGGCACAAGTAAAATTCCTGATTAACATTAAGCTATTATTACCTTCATGAGTCAACATTTTAAAACTTTTTTCTACATTAAAATCATTTACAGCCTATTTTCCACTATCTTTAGAAATTATCAACTCCTTATTTTCCAGAGTGTACCAAGTGTATAGCAAAAATATGAATAACCCCGAAGTGTTTGCATAACTTTTCATACTTCTATCAATTACATTCTCATCCCACATTCAATATATCAGGAGGGCCAGACTTACATGACCACTTGCTAATTTTGGCTCATGATGTCTCAGGCTTGAGCAAGTAACATAGGAAAACATGACACTGGAAGATGGGAAGTAGGATCCGGGGGAATTATTGCACAAAACAAATCTGGAATTACCCAAGGTCATACAAGACAACTGATGTCCATCTGTGTCAGGTCCATGTTTAGTGTCCCAGACTCTGTTTCATTTGTAGTGCTGCCAACTTCTCAAGTACCAGGAAAGGAATGGTGGAAGGTGTTAATTAGGGTGCTGATATCTGCTGCTTTGAAGAAAATTATGAACACTCTAAGGCTCATATAATAAATATAAAATTATGGCTCTTGAAGCACAATTTAAGACAGATAACAGTGTACCCTGTCTGGAAAGAATCTACATCATTTTAGTGCTTTTGACAATTAAAAGTAGGAATGTCAAAATGAAAAACATGTTTTTTAAAAAATTCTAACCATCTTTAGGAAACATGAGGATATAAAGAATATAAATGTGTTTTGTACTACTGGGCATTCAAAAGTATTTTTCCAAGAGAACCCCATATACAGCAAAGCTTCTAGGCATAGTTCACATCCCATGCATTCCAAAAACACTAATTCCTGAATTATAAGAGAAATGAACTGATATGTAACCAGATGGTCACGGGGTGATCTGTTCTTGAGCAAAGTAAGAGCTATTATCTCTGATAAAATTTCATTCCTACTTGAAAATCTACACGCCCCTCGTGTTAACTTGATAGCAACACCAGCAATGGCTGGTGGGGCTGTTACTGTTAATGTTCAGGAAGAAAGAACAATTTCAAAATCACCTTCTGGCATGGGAACAGAGGTTAGAAATAAAAATTAGTTGCTGCAAAAAATATATGTCTTGATAGAATTACATGACAGAGGATCATGGGTTTCTCTGAAAAATAAAAATAATGGCAAGGAGGTAGGTGTACGTGTGTGTGTGTGTGTGTGTGTGTGTGTGTGTGTTTTCTGTATGAAAAACCTAAAGAAGGGCATGGTGGGTGAACATGTTTAGTGTGCCATTTAGTGACCTTTGCAACAATCTGTAGCTGAAGACAGCAAAAGAATCAATTAGGAATAGCCACTGGAAATCATTTATAAAAGTCATATATAAATCTCAACTACCAACCAAACAAGTGATTACCATATGTATACATCAATATATTTTTCTCATTTAATTTCCTCATTTGGAAGAAAAGAGCTTACTTTAAAACAACCTACACATCAGATTAAGTTCCCAAATACTTAACATTTTTCTCTCATCATCAGGGCAGAAGAAACATAAAATTAACTTTATTTCTGCTAAATGTACATTACATTATGTAGGTAGTAGATAATATCATTAGTAACATTTCAAAACATTTCACTATGTACTTCAATTTCTTCATTGCACTAAAATGCACAATTCCAAAGGCATCTGATATATATTTCCCAAATTAGAGTATGCTTCCCTTACAACATGGACATCATTAAAGTGATTCACCTGAGCTGGCTAAGCAAAGAAAACTGGGTGGTTGTATCTTAACACTTTTAACAGTTTTATAAAACAAGACTAAATGCATTTTATGGGGAAGAGGAGGGGGTTAGGAAGGAAACACTCTATTGCACAGAACAGAAAAGCTGTCTTGGATCTAGCTATTTTTATCCAGCT
This sequence comes from Hyperoodon ampullatus, assembly GCF_949752795.1. Lineage (NCBI taxonomy): Eukaryota > Metazoa > Chordata > Mammalia > Artiodactyla > Ziphiidae > Hyperoodon > Hyperoodon ampullatus. The sequence continues at coordinate 26,849,497 of NC_136913.1, read as the reverse complement.
CTGACCTGCCCTGACCTAGACCATTACAATAGAAATGTAAGCACTATGCCCTTCAATCATTCACAATGCAGGCAGAGTTAGTGTTCTAAAGACCTAACTGACCATGTTATTCCTTCTGGTTAAAATTCTCCCTGGCTTCCCTTTGCCAGGGAGGATGAAGCCCAAACTCTTTGAAACAGCATAAAAGTTCTTTATAACCTGGCTTTGACTTGCCCCTGCTGTCCCATCTTATTATCCTTCCTATCCCATTCACTGGATTCTCCAAATACCTGAACTTTTCAGCATCTTTTGAACAACACAACACTTCAATTATTTCATGCTTTCATATCTGTTGTTCTCTGTGCCAGAAATGGCTTTCTTGCATCTCACCATACCAGGAAGATTCTTCATTGGCTTCTATAAACAACCTCAGATGAATGACCTTTCCTGTCCTCTTTGAAGCTTTTCTAGGGAGTCTTTGTTTTTTTTTGTTTCTACAACACTTTGGAGGTATGGCTCCAATAGTACCTATCAAAATTTATCCTAGTGGTTTGCTTTCATGGCCATCTCCCTCTTTCAGCTGAAGAAATCATTTCTGCTTTCCAAATGCCTAGCAGAGTACCTGGCACAATAGAAGGAGACTGGGTAAAAACTACTGAATGAACAGCAGGTGGAAGAAAGCCTCGCATAAAGATTCGTCTCATTTCAGGTACTACATGGTGGGTGTACACAAAACAATTTGAGTTCTTAAAAAATTATGTGACTGAAAGGAGTGAAGGTTATAAATACATCTGTCACCAATAGTTTCATTGTTTAGTTTATCAACATTGATAAAACAATTTTATGTGGACTAGGCTAATATTTAATAAAAGTATTATGTATTCTCACAGAGAAGGTGTTAACAGAAATATATAATGTTTAAGAAAATCCAGTAAAATGAAACCAGAGATTATAAGAACAAGTTAGAAAATTCTTCTCTATTACTCAAATCTATACTTCATTAAATAATAAGGTTTGTAGGCTTCAATTTTTATTGATTATGTCAAGTTGCTAAGAGGATATTTCACTAATGAACTTACGATTTCTAACTTGTATTACCATGTTAAGCTTATTATTATACATTAGGGATTATTAATACATATATGTATTATTATTAAACATTAGGGATTGCTTACTACTTTATATGAATGATCAATGCCTATAATCCTCATAACAACCCTAAAGTATGTTCTATTATCACTTCAATTCTTTAAATGGGAAACTAAAGTTTGGGGTAACTATTTCAAAGTCTACAGCACATAGTGGTGAAACCAGGATTCAAACCTAAGCAGTCTGCTTCCAACACTATGCTATGCTCTAAGAGTGAGAGTTGATGAGGGCGAGAAAATTATATCAATTGTTGTCCCTCCCACCCTACAATCTGCATTATAAACATTGTTATTTGCATTCATCTTAAATTCTAGCTAGGCTCTTAAATAGTATGGAATAAGCTGTATGGTGGAACATTTCAATGATGAAAAAGTTCTAGCTTAACAATGAGAAATATTTTCTTTCACTTAAACAACAAAGCCCACATCCAATTGTGATTGAGAAGCTAACATGTGCCTCATTTCACCAAGACATTAGTGCTTTGTTTCGAGTGTGTACTATTTCTTAATCTAAGTCACGAATGTTTGGAAAATCTTGCTTTACTTTTCTTACTAGTAGCATGAAACATACAAAGAAATATTTAACACTTAAGTGTTTTAAATATTTAAGCAACAAGGAGCCTAGAAGGCCTTTAAAATACACCATGGAAGACTTCTACTTCTGGAATGGCAGTATGAGGAGTTGCGTAGTCTCACTCCCCAGGAAACAACCAAAACTGGTAAAAAATTATTAAAATTCACACAAAAACCAACTATTTAAATTTTCCTAAGGGCACACAGCAAATTATCCTAAGGGAATATAATACAGTAAATAAGAGAACACTTATTCGGGCTTCCCTGGTGGTGCAGTGGTTGAGAGTCCGCCTGCCGATGCAGGGGACACGGGTTCGAGCCCTCGTCTGGGAAGATCCCGCATGCCGCGGAGCGGAGGAGCCCGTGAGCCATGGCCGCTGAGCCTGTGCGTCCGGAGCCTGTGCTCCGCAACGGGAGAGGCCACAACAGTGAGAGGCCCGCATACCGCAAAAAAAAAAAAAAAAAAAGTATACATGATCATTAAAATGGACTTCGCCTTCTTTAATGTAATCTGTAGTGGCTAAAATCAATTTCTAAGAGCCCATCAAGGAACGAGAAGGTGAAACAGAGAGAAGTGGTTGGATTACCCACCCAACTTGGTGGGATAAGACGCCCTCCCCCAAATCTACTATTTTCACTCCTAATTAATTTTTTGTCTGCAGTCAAAAACCACTATTAAAACCAATACAGGGCTTCCCTGGTGGTGCAGTGGTTGAGAGTCCGCCTGCTGATGCAGGGGACACGGGTTCGTGCCCCGGTCTGGGAAGATCCCATATGCCGCGGAGCGGCTGGGCCCATGAGCCGTGGCCGCTGAGCCTGCGCGTCCGGAGCCTGTGCTCCACAACAAGAGAGGCCACAGCAGTGAGAGGTCAGCGTAACGCAAAAGAAAAAAGAACACTTATTCAAGAAACTCTACTAAATCTCAATAAGGACAGGGACAGTGTGTGGCACTTGAGTTATCACCTGCTCCCTCCTTCCCTCCACCTTCCACATCTCAGCAAGATGATGGAAGCTCAAATCTGGGCAGGTGTTGCCAAAAAAGTAGGGCTCCCTCTCTCCCCAGATCCGACTCAAGGGCTATGGTATCTTTCCAAGATGGGCAGGACATCAGCATTTCTCATCCACTGCAGTTCCATGTTGCAGTGGCTAAATTCCTGATGAATGCAAATGAAAAAACGGGGTTCTCTTCCTCTACTCAGCCCCCACTCATAGGCAGAGGCCCTACTCCAGGTGTGATATGCTGAGAATACTGGAGTTGAGGCCTGATCATCCTCATCACATCTCATTCACAGGGCAGAGGTAAGCTAAGACGACAGAGGCTGTAGATCCTATCCAGCACACTGCTCATAAAGCAAGTGTGCCAGTCCAAGAGAATCCTGTCCTACTTCCCCTGTCCCCAGCTTGGAAGCAAAGACTCAAGAGATTTTGCACAAGGGAAGAATCAATCAATAAGAGAGACCCAGCATTCCCCACAGGAACAGACTTTATCTGAGAGTATGGGGGAGTTCAAGCCTAAGGGTACTCCTCAAAACAATGGAGAGTTTGGTGGTAAGCAATTAGGAGCAACAAGATAAACCATAGGATAGCTAGTTTACCAGAGAGAATCAAGGAAAGAGACAGTTAAAAGCCCTTCTGAGGTCAGGAATAATTCAAAAATGTGCCTCAAAAACTGCCTTGCAAAGGAGCATGAGTTTAATGGAATCAGATTGTGGAGTGATTTATACCCCCAGGTATCCTCCAAAACAATAGAGCAATCAGCAGACAATTAATGAAGCCAAAAAACTGGGCCTAACACCAGCAAAGGCAAACAGCCTAAAAGAAAGATCAGAGAAAGAGAAAGTCAGAGAGCCTTCCTAAAACTTCTATCAACCCAGGGTGGCTATGTGCATGACTAAAGCTGCACCCCTGAGAAGTGGCATCAGAGGCTTCATACTGTGGGGGAAATACACTTCATTAGAACAGTTCAGCCAATCACAAAATAAATAAACAGTGAAACAACAACAAGGATCCCCAGAGTGTGTATGTGTGTGTGTGTGGGGGGGGGTGGAATGTCACTTTTCAGAGTTGCTATATTATCAAAAATGTCCAGTTTTCAATGAGAAAATTATGAGACATGCAGAAAAACAGAAAAGTGTGTTCCATATAAAGGAAACAAAGCAGGCAAGAGAAACTGCCTGTGTAAAGGAATAGATGACAAATTTAACAAAGTAATAAAAGCAGCCATTATAAATATGTTCAAAACAATAAAGGAAAATATGTTTAAAAAAGTAGAGGAAGCTATGATGACAATGTTGCATCAATTAAAGATATCAATAAGGACAAAGAAATTAGTACAAACAACCAAATGAAAATTCTGGAGTTAAAAATTACAATAAATGAAATTAAAAATTTGCTAGAGTGAATCAATAGTAGGTTTGAACTGGCAGAAGAAAGAATCAATAAACTTTAAGTAGATCAACAGAGAATATGCAATCAGAAGAACAGAGAGAAAAACAAGTGAAGAAAAATTAACAAAGCCTCAGAGAAAGCTGGGACACCATTAAGCACACAACATACATGTAGTGGAAGTATCAGAAATAAAGGAAAGAGAGAAATAAAGGAGAAGAAAAAATATTTGAGGAAACAGTAGCTGAAACTGCCCAAATTTGATTTTAAAAATCAATGTACACATCCAAGAAGCTCAACAAACTCCAAGCATGAAAAATAGAGATCCACACCCAAACACATTATAGTAAAAATGCTAAAAGACAAAGAGAAAATTTGAAACTAGCAAGAGGAAAATGACTCATCACTTATGAAGAAACTCCAATACATCAAAAGTTCACATCTCAACAGAAACCACATAGGCCAGAAGGCATTGGGAAAACATATTTAAAGTGCTGAAAAAAGAAAGCATCAACCAAGAATCTTATATCCAGTAAAAATATCTTTCAAAAATGATTAAATGTGTCTTTTTTCTTTCTGCCCTATTCCTGGGTGTGGGGTAATGATTCTCCATGGAGCTGGTTGAGTATATGTCTTCCCCATTTACTCATCTTTCTATGGGTGGATCTCAAGGATCAGCAGGGCAGGCTGTAGGAAGCCAGACTGTGGCAGTAGTTCCAACGTTACAGGGAAATAGGCCTATATAGTAACTTTGGCATTTACATAGTAAAAAATTACCAATGCCTGAAATCCTATCCCCAACTATCTACGTAAATATACATTTTTTAAAAGCATTGGATTTTTTTAAATCCAATAGGGACAAATGCCAAGTTTTGGGGGAAATTTCATTGTCTAAAGTGTTTACTAGGTTAAACTGAATGCATACAATTCTGGACTATGCATAGTTTATGCCGTCCGGATAGGAACTACCAGGATATTGTCAAGAATGTAAGCTCTATTACTCTGTTATATAGCACTACAATAACTACAAATCCAGCATTTACAGTAGGTCCCTGCCTATCCAAGGAGGATATGTTCCAAGACTGCCAGTGGATGCCTGAAACCATGGACAGTACTGAACCTTACACATACTATTTTTTCCTATACATACTTACAATAAAGCTTAATTTATAAATTAGACACAGTAAGAGATTATCAACAATAACTAACAGTAAAATAGAACAATTATAATAATATAATCAAAGTTATATGAATGTGGTCTCCCTTGCTCTCTCAAGATATCTCATTGTACAAATTTAATGCCTTTTCCATCTTAACTAAGCAGTTATTATGCACTGTGGCCATAACTTTTACAGTATGAGGATCACAGCAAAACTAGAATGAATTTCTTTTTCCTTCTTCACAATTTCACAGATAGAAGATTCATTCCATCTGTGGATCTTAGCAACCTCAGCATATGATTTTTTTTTCTTTGCCTTATTAAGTCCAGAACTTTCACTTTATGACTTCTCTTTGGCATATCCGATTTGCCAGCATCACTGTTCTTCCTCTTTGGGCCTATTATTAAGTAAAAGAAGGGATACTTGAACACAAGCACTGTGATACTAGGACAGTCCATCTGATAATCCAGACAGTGCCATTAAGTGACTAATGGGCAGGATACATTGGACAAAGGCAAGACTGATGTCCTTGGCAGGATGGAGAGGGACAGCATGAGATTTCATCACCCTACTGAGAATAGCACACAATTTTAAAATTATGAATTATTTATTTCTGGAACTTTCCATTTAATATTTTCAGGCCACAGTTGACCATGAGTAACTGAAACCGTGAAAGGTGAAACCACAGGTAAAAGGGGGATTGCTGTACTTCCCTGGTTCACTAGAACTACCAAAGTCTGTCTTAGCTTTTTTTTTTCCCTTTTCTTCCTTTGGCCTTTCCATGTTAGCTTCTCTCTTCCTACATTGATTCTAATATTCTAACTCTCAGATCAAAATACAGTTGGGGAAAAAAAAGTGGACGGTTGATCATACTGCATGCTCAGATAGGTAGGTATTTCCAGAAAAGCAGTGTAAGTGGGTGCAGAGAGGAGAATCTAGGACAGGGCATACTGGGGATCAATACTTCCATGTATAAAGCCTGTACAGAAAGTACAAAGATTGGTAAAATGCTTATTACTTACTGAGATTTGCTTATGGGTATATGAGCCTTCATTGATTATTCTCTATTTTGTATATATTTCAAAATTTCCGTAATAAAAGTTTAAGGTAAAATGTCTAAGTACAGAATGCTTCTGACTTTCTAGTACAGTTAGATGATATGGTAGTTTTATTTGGAGAAAACTCCACATGCATCCAAAAAGCAGCACTGGGTAAAGGCTGACTAGGCACCAGAAACGGGTTTAGATTGTGTACATGAAGCTCCACTCATGAAGACAAAGAAGAGAAGAAGGTCCAACCACACAAGCTGTTACCAAACGCTGGGCCTAAATACTGGGTCTTCGTATTTAAGGTTCAGGGAGCAGTATAAGAAGTTGCCTATAGAAATTTTCCTAATCAATCTCAACACACTAATCCTGAAGCTTAGAAAGTGAACAGGTCTTTGGAATTTTTTCCACAGAAACCAGAGAGAATTTTAGAAAACATCCTGATGCCATTCATGAAATACTAAAATGCATGGACATGACAAAAGAATCTGGGGTCAAAGGAATCATAGTTAAGAGGATAAAAATGAAGGTAAAAGTTAAGGGGAAGCTCACAGAAATAAAACAAAAATATGGTAAAAATCCTAAATGTAATCGATAAAAGGAAAAACATAATAGGGTTGTAAAGAGAATTTATGCAACATACAATCAAATCAGTATGAATTTTTATTGTTTGAAATTTTACTGCTTTTACTATTTCTTCACATTAAGCACACCTTGGAGTACGGCTAATTATTACTTTCGGAAAATGTCTCTACATATTTTATTTTTGATTTCCTTTGCAATATCTCTCCTCTAGAATCTCACCATCTCATAACTGAATCACTGAGGCAACCATTTACCTGGTCTGAGACATTACTGTTTAATTATATACTACCTTGTAGTATTCTTTAACTGATTTATGTTTATCATTACACATAATTTTTCCAGAAAAAATTTCATTATGACACTCTTCAGTGTTAACAAAAATTATCCAACTTGGAAACAAGGCCTTTGCAGGAAAACAGAATGCAGGCATAGCTATTCCGTGTCACCTCGTAATGCCATTCAAGAAATATCTGATTTTCTAGGAGAATATACCTGTGCTTGACTTTGCACTTTTACTGTTATAGTAAAAAATATTTGAATTACCTATAACCAATCAGGTAAATTGAAGTTTCTGTCTACAATTGAAATGCAGTTCCATATCACTGCCTTCAACTAACTCTAGTACAATAACATTCTCATGTCTGAAAACATATTAATTCAATAAGAATTACATACAAAAAACATACACAACACAGACTATGGAATGGAAATAATTTTTCCTTATATCACATATCCCTCATATTCAGAATTTCTGCTATTAAATATCTAAACTTCAAAAGGGCTCAATTTTTGAAACTGAAGAAGTTCTAGTACTTGGCTATATCTGAATCCATAATGCTAAAGCCTTGTGCACAGATGAATTTGATTAACTTTCTTTTTATTTTTCTGGTATAGAGTTTAGCTTCAGTTTTGAAATGACAACTGAAAAACTACCAACAAAAGGCACAATGGTGTCATATCCATTTTCTGAAGGCTAGTTTATAAATAATATTAAAAATACATGAAATTATACAGTTCCTTCACTGGCAGAAGTAGATATAGCTTAACTACCTTCACTGCATGACTTGTAATTGCAAGGAAATCCATTCACTCATAACTTTAATGTGGTATATCATCACACCCTGCATCTGTTCAATTTAAAACAAGCATGCTCATTAGACCAGGTGCTATGATTTCCAAATTGATTAGTAAAAGCACTTTATAGTTTGGCACAGTGTTTTATAGTTGGTAAAGCACTTTCAGAATTACTGCTCAATAGTTCAGTCAGTAGTAAATAAACGTTTACCTATTGTGTTTGTTAAGTATTATATTCTAGTAATAAAAATATTGTATTAATGAATAAAATTAAAAGCGTGGACTACCTTTCTTCAGAGACTAAATTAAACCTGTATGTATTAAAAAGGAGCTGCTCTAGTAAAACATTTCAAATATACAATATAAGGACTTGACGTATTTAACTCCATTATAAAAATATGGAACACACTCTGAAATAAGCCACTCTTTTACATTTCATCCTAAGTGAAAATAACCTCATATAATAGTTGTCTATTACAAATAGTTAATTTTTATAAGTAACCACTATCAAACTCATTTTAACAGTAATAGTTAATATACACTATATATTTAATTGAGAAATACCAATAATAGCAGGAGAATGCCAAGGAAACCTACAGCGGCTGACTGTATGGAGGACACAGATGAAGGTGGTGACTACAATTTACAGGGACATTACATTTCACGGTTGTATGGTTATTCTGTGTCATTATTCAGCTTCCAGGGTACAGGCCTGGACAAGTAAATAAATCCATTTGACTTGGGTTTACACAGACAGGTGCAAATCCATGTGATGGGAAAACACGGGCAACATTTTAGAAAATTTGTTTTGAAGTAGTTGCCCAAATGACAAAGATAATATAGAAAAAAGAACTTGAGACAGTGTCAAAAGCTTTGAGGAATGAAGGCTACCACCAGGAGGTTAGTACACCACAGCAACAAGGAAGAGAAGAGATGTGAAGAAATTCAAAGTAGAATGGGCTACTGCATGCTGGTGGGAAAGAAACCGAAAGGGCAGTGAATAAACCACAGCTCCCAGGCCACTTGAGGACAAGAAAGAATAATAGATGTACACATTATCAAACAGCCTCAGAAGGCAAGGACCATAAACAACCACCATTTCATTAGTTGAATATTTTGAAGTATTCCCTACTTATAAATAATCGACTTTACCTTTCCATACATCACCTTATTTTTACCCATGCTGGCAGGTCCAAAGATTTAATCATGTGTTATTTCTTTTAGCAAGTTTGGCAAAGTAATTTTACTTCATATTAAGGAACAAAAGCTCATACAGAATTTCGTAAGTTTAGACTTGAAAAAAGTCTTTTATTTTTTCCTTACTCTAAAATTCTACATTTAATTATATTTTAGCTTGTCCAAACTGTTTCTATAGTTTGTCTCCAAATTTTAAGTGTCTAGCATTTCCCTGAGTTCTAAAAAGTCTTTAATTGTTTTTCATATACTTACAATATCAGTTAGTAAATTTACTTTAATTAAATTTGGAAATTTTACATGATGTCTAGGAGTTGGTATTTTTAAAAAAGATATCTGAACATGATGAATAAAGACAGTTTCCATAGTGATTAATCAAGATATTTAAAAATATATTTATATCATTTTTATCTTCCCTTGCCTAATTATTGTACAGTAATAATACAGGTGCTAGAATTCCTATATTAGGTTAACAAAAATAAAGTATTTTAAAAATGGCTTATTTTTAGATAAAACTCTTAAGTGTTTGTATATTTTATTTTGAAAAACTAATTTTTAATTTTGTTCATAATCTTAGATTCAGAACTTCAAACAAATTTAGTAAATATTTTCAAAATATGTTTAATTTAAATAGTTGTGTTGGTTGTCTTGGCACTGTACATGACATTAAAAAATTTAGAATGATGTAACATCAGTCATGCAGACATATTTATCATGTATACTCAAAAGTAAGCAATTTATAACCACATTTCTAAAGAAAATGTACACTCTGGGTAAAGCTGATCAAATTAAAGACACGGTTTTATAATGTTGGTCCAACTACTTCCAACAAAATTATAAATATGAAGAGAAAATTACTTTGGCCAAATACACTGATCATAATTTTATATGCCTCATGCTATCCATATGATTAGATTTCATACTGAAATCAGAGATCAATGTTTTTTTTTGTTTTTTTTTTTTTTTTGCAGTATGTGGGCCTCTCATTGTTGTGGCCTCTCCCGTTGCGAAGCACAGGCTCCGGACACGCAGGCTCAGCAGCCATGGCTCACGGGCCCAGCCGCTCCACGGCATGTGGGATCTTCCCAGACCGGGGCATGAACCCGTGTCCCCTGCATTGGCAGGCGGACTCTCAACCACTGCGCCACCAGGGAAGCCCTGATCAATGTTTTTAAGTGATTAACGATGCATACACTTTCTCTACATAGTTTTTATTGACAGGCTAAAGTATAACTGCCTGTGAATTTATTTAAACCTACCTCTGAAATATAGTCCGTCAAATGAAATCAATTTGACAAACACATACAGGAATCTCTCCTTTGTAAAAGGAACTTTACTTAGTACTGGGGATAACAACATGAATAAGACCACTGTCCAAGTCATCACATATTTCACAGTCTAGGAGAGGAAACAGCTAAGATATAATTGTTCAAGGCAAACAGTGCACCAGAAGAACAGGCAAAAAGCTGAGACAGCATAGAGAAGGGTATAGACAATTCTGACTTAAGGAATTGGGGCATCTAAGCTGAAAAAACATTGTGTTTTGAATGAGGAGAAGGAAAAGAAAAAACAAGGAAAGGGGGGTTCTTTCTCAGTAGCATATGCTGAATAACTGTGATATAAAGTAGACTTGTAATGAGGACAAAAGTTATTTAAAAATGAGTATTTCAAACTTTCTCCCATTTCCGACTCTGACAGAGAAGAGCTTTGCTTGTAGCATCAGCTTATGAATTTTCCTTTATTGTAAAAAACAAACCAAACAAAAAACTGAGTAATGAGTGAAGTAGATAAAATACAAAAGAAAACAGGCTAAATTTATTTACAACTAAAATGTTGAGGCAGGTAGAGTAGAAAAATAAAGCAATTACTGCAGAGTTTCGGGGAGTGGGAAGAGTTGCTGTGGAAGAGAGAATAAGAGACTATCCTTCCAATCAAGATAGCACCCCGAGGAGACACGAATGGTGGGCAAGAATATTTAAGATGTTAGCTGTGAACTAATAATAGTTCCCCCTACCACCTTGGTGTTTCATTGTGAGACAGATGAAATTATTTTGAAATACTTTTATTTACTCTTTGAATGTCAGATGTTTCCATGAACTTGATACCATTCAAAAATTGGGCTTCATGAAGCCTGGTGATTATAATGGGTTACATAGATTGGAGAGGCTACAAAGAGGAGTGACAGAGAAAAGGATGAACATGTATGTGTGGAACAGGTTGTACAATTTTGAATGCCTTTTCAAGAAGCTTATATTCTGTACGCAATGGGAAATCATGAAAATTGAGCATTAGTAATCATATGACCAGATATGGGTTTTAAAAAGAGAAATCAAGGAGCAGTGTGTAAGATACTACAGAAATAAGAAAGATAATGGAGGTAAATATTAGAAATAAAAGCTGATAGAGATTCTAGATACATTTTGGAGATATAAACAACTGGTTATAGTGACAGGTAAGACTTAGTTGATGAGGGAGAGAGGGAAATAAGAAATGACTATTTCAGTCTCTCCAGGAGTGGAATCTTGCTTTTAAAAATAATAATTAGGGCTTCCCTGGTGGCGCGGTGGTTGGGGGTCCGCCTGCCGATGCAGGGGACGCGGGTTCGTGCCCCGGTCTGGGAGGATCCCACATGCCGCGGAGCGGCTGGGCCCGTGGGCCATGGCTGCTGGGCCTGCGCGTCCGGAGCCTGTGCTCCGCAATGGGAGAGGCCACAACAGTGAGAGGCCCATGTACCGCAAAAAAAAAAAAAAAAAAAAAAAAAAAAAAAAAAAAAAAAAAAAAAAAATAATAATTAAATAGAAACCTTAACTTCCATTAATAATAGCTTTTGGGTATAGAAAATTATAGATTAAAACTTTAAATCTGGACATATTTCAACATATTCATTTCAGCCACTTCAAAGAAATAACTTTATCATGTAAGTTATCTATATGCCCCAACCTTCATGTTCAGAATTTCTAATTCTCAAGAGGTTAAAGACCTAGTTCTTATCAATCACAAAGGTTTCTTTGGTACCACCGGTTAGGTTTCCTTCCCCTACTCTATATTAATAAATGTTTACTTTGCATTCTTCCATGCATTCATTTGCTCATTAATTCAACAGACATTTAACTGCTAATATTTGACACCACCGTGGAGTGTTAGTCATCAAGAAGTCTTATAGTAATGGAAAGACATGTGAATATATAAGTAAATGCAATTAATTATGTGAACAAATTAAGAGATGGGATCATAAGATTTGGTTCCCAATTGAAGAGGTCAATGGTGGGGAAAATAAGACAGACTGAAGTTAAAGAGATTATTAAAATATGCCCAAGATTATTGAGACTGAGAACTTCTTAATTTGTTTTAATTGGGATGAATTATACCATTACCAATTTTCCTGTGATTTTAGGAGATAAATTAGGATTGAAGTTTCCCAAAAGATATTAAAATCATTAATTTTAATTCTTCGGTGAACTTCCAATGCAGAGTAAAACTGATGTAACCAAAATCAGTTTCAAGTTTTTGGAGCATTTCTAGAGAAAATTTCTTTTTGAAGTTTATTCCTAAAAATGAAGTAGAATATGATATAACACAATGACAAATGAATATTTAAATATGAGAACTTTAAAAAAATTTTTTTTAATTTATTTATTTTTGGCTAGTTGGGTCTTCGTTGCTATGCACGGGCTTTCTCTAGTTGCGGCGAGTGGGGGCTGCTCTTCGTTGCGGTGCATGGGTTTCTCAATGCGGAGCATGGGCTATAGGTGCGCAGGCTCAGCAGTTGTGGCTCGCGGGCTCTAGAGCACAGGCTCAGAAGTTGTGGTGCACGGGCTTAGTTGCTCCACGGCATGTGGGATCTTCCCCGACCAGGGATCGAACCCGTGTCCCCTGCATTGGCAGGTGGATTCTTAACCACTGCACCACCAGGGAAGACCAAGACTGAGAACTTTTTAAGTGTATGGGTCATTTGTTAATATATTCATGTTGCTGTAAATGGCACTATTTAGTTCTTTTTTATGGCTGAGTAATATTCCATTGTATATATGTACCACATCTTTATCCCAGAATGACTTACTTTTGATTGTTATATTTATTAAAAATGAGTGTGTATATTCCTACTTGAATATGGCTTCATGAACTCAAAAAATTATAGCTATAATGAAATGTGCAATGGTTCTTAACTAGTCAAATGGTCAATTACTTATTCATTCGCACCTCCTATCAAGTCTGTAACTACTTTACTTCATCTGCCTCTTCCTTCTTCCATTTCAACAACTATACATTAGTTTGAAGGTACAATTCTGTATGGGAAGTTGAAGTATTCTAGTGTTTTTGCCTTTGAGATAAAACATCATCAAGTAACATTTAGATGACTTCTAGGTTTCCACGAACAAGGTTAAGTTGCTACCAACAGAGCCATATGAAACTCAAGGGTATAACATACTAGAACCAGAAGTCAAACACCTTTATTTTTCAAGTTAGTTTCTTTTAAAAACCATTCATGCTGTTGGTGATAGGAAATGTTTATATAACCCTCCCAAATCCATGAGCAGGTACATTGGGGTTTCATTTAGAGCATTCATGGAATGGTAACTAGTGTCTTTTGATTTTGGTAGCTATTCTAATTAAAGGCAGCAGCTCAATACTAAAATCTTACCGAATTATGTAAAGGCATCCCAACATCATTCTTTCAACTGGATAATCAAGTCTTTAGATGCTTGATCTTTCCATTGAAATCCTAGAAGTTCAAGTTCAAAAGCTTTATTATCTTTCCCCAAAAATGTTTATTCAGCAAGCTTCAGGTAATACTCTACTATTTCTTCAAAGATGTTTTGCTTTGTCTTTTTACATTAAGATCCACAAAAACTCTATATTTTTAGGTATGAATGAACCATGTTGCCATTTATAGAAATGAAAGTTTCTTGTACTCTGAACCTGTTTTCTCCCATTTTATTTATTCTACATGTTTTCATTACAGTGAAGCTATTGCAGCTAACATTTTGGGTATTGCGGAGGTTCTAAAACACACAGAAATATTCTGTTGGCTCTGGAGTTAATGTATAATAGCTGTTCTGGCTTTCCATCGTATAATATAATAATACAAGTACATTAACCTTAAAAAATATTTTCCAATATAAAATCTGCAGACTGTAAACCAACCACAGAGAAGAAGAAAAGGCAACCTAACCCTCATTAACATAAAACAAAAGAGACGGTAGCCTTTCATCACTGGGTTGCACAATGAAAATTTCCTTGGAGAAATTTTTTCATAAGTAAAGTTTCTGCCCTATCCCTGCTCTTCAAACAGTTCCTTAGCATCATTATTGATGTAAATACTTCACCCATCAAAACATTCATGAGCACAATTTCTCTCATTCTAAAGTTTCCAGATTCAGGACTGGCCACTAGTAATATTCCAAGCCCTAAGGGTCTTAGGCAAATCAAAATATTAAAGGAGCTATCGACTGTCTTTTTGACACGGACACAAACTATGAGTCAAAGGGAGTCACGTTCTGCCTAGAAAGTAGAACAGCTGTAGGAGACATATGGAGGTGCTGTGGAAGAGAAGCTGCCTGGTTCGTGGAGTGAGACCCTAATCAAAGTGATTGATGCTGGATAAGAATCTGCAGAAATTTAGCAGATTCTCTTCTGAGGAGAGTGGCTCTGCAGATAAGTACAAAATGTCCTAATGAATGGGACAGGCTGTAGTACCTAGAATGCCCTGGGATAAATGTTAATTTTACTTAAATGTTAAATTAGCCACAAATCACTTTCTTCTAGTACTACACATGAAGCACAAAGAAAAAATGATTTTTTAAGTTTGCCATATTCAGAAATGTATACACAGAACTGCAATTCATAATGCTTTCATACAAACAGGCATTTCAATTAAAGGTGTGACACTGTACCTAGGAATGGTGTGAGTCTACTTTTTTTTCATATTTTTACCGTTAATATATCGGTAATTTTCATGGACAGAACATGCTTAATAGCCAGCCACATTCAGGAAGATAGTAATAAATATAACTTAGAAGTACTGGTCATAGATATACAATGACCCTGATTAACTAATACGCAATTGTATCAAAGCTAAATCGAGGGGACTTCCCTGGTGGCACAGTGGTTAAGAATCTGCCTGCCAATGCAGGGGACATGGGTTCGAGCCCTGGTCCGGGAAGATCCCACATGCCGCGGAGCAACTAAGCCCATGTGCCACAACTACTGAGCCCGCGTGCCACAACTACTGAAGCCCGCGCACCTAGAGCCCGTGCTCCGCAACAAGAGGAGCCACTGCAATGAGAAGCCCACGCACCGCAACAAAGACCCAATGCAGCTAAAAATAAAAAATAAATAAAATAAATAAATCTACTGAAAAAGCCTTAAATAGAGAATAGAGTTTTGAGAATTATCAGGTAACACCAAATGTTGATTCACAGTGTTTATTTTAAATATTTGTCGGGCTTCTACTCCTATTCCTAGAAGCTGCCTCTGCTGATACTCTCCAACTCTCTATTCAAATCTAAGCCATTCTGAACTACCCATCCAGCAAGGACCTGCTTAATAAATGTGAATCAGTCATAAAATTAGGATAAACAAACACGATCTGCTTCACACTATCATAATCCATTCCCAAGACTCTGGGTTTAGCCACTTCATTAGATTATATTGCAACCCTTGCAGTCCATTAGTATAGATTATCAAAAACTAAAAAGTATATAGGCCCAGGAGACTTGACTAAACTGCATTAGGCAAAAATAAGTTATAAATCAAAAGAGAAATGGATAACTGTGCTATGTGAATAACATGATGAGATCATCATTTTTATTTTAATCATTGGATCCTGAACAGATCTCAATAATGTGCCATCGATATCCTTAGACATAATAACCAAGAAATAAAATGAGAATCCTTTGGTACTTTAATTGTCCTAATATGCACACAGCTGTCAGGATAGAAATTACCCCTTGGGTGTAATTTTTGGAACTTCAATTACCGTTTTCACATCAGTAGGGTAATACTTCTTATACTAACATGATCATTTAGGTAAATGAATCCTACCTTCCTGAAAGAGTTAATGTGATAATTTCATCTAATTTATTTTTAAAATGCAAAATAGAACTTGCTACTCATGTGTTTGGCATTTTGGAAATACTTTCACAGCCTAAAAAGTAATGAGTTATTTTTAAGCTTCAAAGTGGTTAAACTGCCATGACTACTAATGTTTCCCCATGTCTGATAATGAAGAACAGGTCACAAAGAGAAGAAAAATTATTTAGTGGAAGTAATATGCATTCTATTAACAGGTGATATAAACAGTTACTTTTCTGTTAATATAAGTGCCCAGCATTACTCAAAGAAACTTAGTATAAACGCCTATATTAGAAATTTAAACCAAATCAGAACTAGTATTTTATTGACCTGAAAGGTTGCAGTAACTACAAGCTATAGAAGAATGCACATGACAATGCACAAATCTCTCTTGTTAATAATATATATGACTATATAGATAACTATAGTCATACACAACACACATATTAGTGACAAGATGTCTCCCTTTCTGTCAGTCTGTGATTCAAGATCAACTATAAATTGACCCAAATTTTCAACAATATTATTCTCAACTATGAGCCTGAAAAATATAGATAAAAGCAATTATTCTAAGTAGAGACTGATCAAAATTTCATTTCTAATGAACTCATGCCATAGACTCTAATACAGTACTCAGTATACTAAAGACCTCGATTAACAGCAAAGAATGACACAGAGCTTATCAACAGATTTTCTTCTGGATGGAAAGAAAAAAAGATCTAGGTAAAATGGCAATACAGAGTAGTAAAGGATTCCTTGAGACAAAGTTCTTATTTATGTGACCTAAATTAACTCCTTGAAACACCTAAATTAATTACTCAAGTGAGTTTACTCTAATTTGCCCAACACAAATCATTTTATGATTAAATCTATCCTAAAACAGACATGGGGGTCATACACATGCATCTAAATTAGAACACCAATATCCAGTAAGTTAAAAAGTCAATCTAATAGCACAATGATTTCTAAGCTACGTATTGTGTGTATACAAAAATATGAGTCTGGAAGCTTAAAATATGTGTCATGTCAGTTTTATTATTTCTCTAATCTTAATCATGTACACAACTTTAAAAAATCATCCTCTTACAAATTTTAGTTGCTTTGAGAAAAGTGAAGAAAAACATGGAAAATATATTTTTCTACTCAAAACAGACTAGGGCATATCTTCGATTTCTCACTTGTCTAGCCCATTTTTTTTTCTCCTATTGAATGAAATGACTATTTTTAGCATAGCACAGTCAATACTACATTGTGAAAGAATGTTACTATCAATCTAATACCATTAAGTGTTTTTGCAAGTTCTACTGATACGCATTTGACAATTATGACAGAAGCAAATAACAGGAACATAGTTACACTTTCAGTTCCAAATCTGTATGACATCCATGATAATGTGAACCACAGTCTTTGACAGAGAAAACACATTCTGGAAGATACTGAGTTATATAGATAGCATTATAGGCGCTGATTTATACTAGAGTTAGACTTTATAAATTAAAAAAAAAAAACAAGATTTAAAAACTGTGGTAAAATAGTTTTTAAAATTGCACTGAAGAGAATGTTCAATAAGAAAAAGAGATATTAGATCTAGAGAAAAAAACACAATTGGTGAATAGTAAAAGTTCCAAGCAGTTTCTCAAATGTCAAAGGAGTTAAAATAATTGACATCATTCCCTCCCATAGCACTAAATATTTATAGTTAGGGAATATGAAAATACATTTGAAGACCAAATTTGAATATGTGTAAATATAAGCCATACTATATATTCTACTGAAAGTTGATCTATACATGTGTTTGGCCTAGTCCAATTTAATGACGGTCTGTCTTTAAACTATATTCATTCAGTATTTATTGACCTCGTATATGTGCCATGTACAATTCTACACTTGGTGATAAGGCAACAAAATGAACAGATGCATCTCTGCTTTCATGGAGCTTATATTCTAATGGGGAGAGACAGAAAATAAAATAAGTATGTTAGGTGGTTGCAGGTGACATGGCGACAACGTATAGGAATGACAGAGTGAGGAGTGGGTTGGAGGTGGTGGCCTTTGGTTTGAGGTAATCAAAAAGGGCCTCTCTGTTGAGTGAAAGAGGGAACAGAGGCCATGAAGAAAGTAAGGGAGCAAACCTTGAGGATGGGTATCTTGGAGAGGAGCGTTTTGGAAAAGGAAAACAGTGATTTCAAAAGTTCTGAGTGGGAGAGTTATGGTGTGTTCAAATATAGCAAAGCGGGTGGTGTGGCTGGTGTGGAGAGAAGAAAGAGAAGAAATGATGCTGTCGGATAGATAAAGGAAGAGAGATTTTCTATATTTGGCATGGAATTTGGATTTTGATCTGAGTGAGATGAAGAGAGACATGATTTGACTTACATTTTAACAGAATCACCGTGGCTACTTACGGAGAACAGAACACAGTTTGGCAAAGCTGGACTCAGGCTAGGTAGAAAGTTCTTAAAATAATCCAAGAAAGAGAAGATGCTGGCTTGGACCAGAATGCTAGTAACAGAGATGTGAGATGTGATAGGATTCTGGACATATTTTGGAGATAAAGCTAACGGGATTTGCTGATTTGGACGTGGTGTAGGAGAGAAAGAGACGAGTCAAGAATAACCCTGAGGCTTTTGCTCTAACTGAGGAAATGGAATAACTTCTTCGACACAGAGCAGACTGTAGGAGAAGCAGGTTTAGCAGTGAGAAATAAGGAGTTTCAGTTGATTTTACAGAGCAGAAAAATAAACATGCTTGATTTGATGTAATCCATCAAAAACATAGAATGAAAGCCTTGTGAAAAATTAATAAAGGGACTAGAATCCCATTTAAATTTGGATATTTATTTCCTTCCCATTGATATGAAGGGAACACAGGGCAGGTAGCTATAGAGTCTCATTCCTTTATAGACATAAAGATATCATTTTGTACACATGCAATGAGAAATCCAGGCAAAGAAATAATGCTTTCCACTGCTTGGCATCACTGAGAGAAACCTAAAAATACGAACTGCTGGACAAGTGTCAGCTAATCACAACCACATGCATTACAGCCACAGATGCAACACACATGACACCAAGAAGGTGGCAGTTTTGAAAAATCTGAATCAAGACTACTTACTGATCCTTCCAAAGTATTTTTTAACACTTCCAGCAGGAAGTCTGACTTCCAAATCTTTGAATGATGACAGAGGTTTGTAATTACAATCAGGTAGCTTAACATTAGAAAAACTCAGGATTTTAGAGTTGGAAAGCACAAAAAAACTCAGCAAGTCAATATCCCACCCAATGAGGACATCTGCTGTGTGATCCCTGGCCAAACTGCTTTCTATCTCCAATTTGGGCATTTTCTTGTGATTTATGAAGTTTACCTTTCAATACTTTAGCTCAAGAGCATCAATAGTCTCCTAAGAGAAAATATTCCCTTTGTAGAGCTGAAAAATACTTTTCCAAGCATTATAGCCTTTTAGCAGAAAATTCTGTATTAATTGTAATATGTGATCTAGGACATAGCACCAAGGAAAGTGCCCTGCCCATAGCAGGAACTCAATCTATGCGAGATTAGAAATAAGCATAGCACTATTTACAATAGCCAGGACATGGAAGCAACCTAAGTGTCCATCGACAGATGAATGGATAAAGAAGATGTGGCACATATATATAATGGAATATTACTCAGCCATAAAAAGAAATGAAATTGAGTTATTTGTAGTGAGGTGGATGAACCCAGAGATTGTCATACAGAGTGAAGTAAGTCAGAAAGAGAAAAATAAAACCGTATGCTACCACATATATATGGAATCTAAAAAAAAAAATGGTTCTGAAGAACCTAGGGGCAGGACAGGAATAATGACACAGATGTAGAAAATGGACTTGAGGACACAGGGAGGGGCAAGTGTAAGCTGGGACGAAGTGAGAGAGTGGCATGGACATATATACACTACCAAATGTAAAACAGATAGCTAGTGGGAAGCAGCCACATAGCACAGGGAGATCAGCTCAGTGCTTTGTGACCACCTAGAGGGGTGGGATAGGGAGGGTGGGAGGGAGGGAGACGCAAGAGGGAGGGGATATGGGGATGTATGTGTATGTATAGCTGATTCACTTTGTTATACAGCAGAAACTAACACACCATTGTAAAGCAATTATACTCCAATAAAGATGTTAAAAAAATTAAAAATAGAAATGTGAAAAAAAAATTTTTAATAAAATAAAATAAAGGACTTAGCAGCAAAAATGGAAGCAGTTCATGCATATGAAGTACCAGTATCTCCATTATTGAAAGGTAGATGGTACTTCTCAGTTTACATTTTACAAAAATAAAAGTGCATAGAATGTTAAAAAAAAAGAAAAGAAAAGAAAGAAGCATATCTAATTT
The DNA here is from genome assembly GCF_949752795.1 of Hyperoodon ampullatus. Lineage (NCBI taxonomy): Eukaryota > Metazoa > Chordata > Mammalia > Artiodactyla > Ziphiidae > Hyperoodon > Hyperoodon ampullatus. The sequence continues at coordinate 26,828,911 of NC_136913.1, read as the reverse complement.
TAAGTTGATAACACCATTCTGGAGTAATTTTTTCATGTTTTCCTCAATAAATGAACACATCTCATAGCTATTTTATTTTCCCTCAATTCTTACTCTAGAGAAAGGCATCCGCATTTTTATACACATGCTAACCTACAAGACATTTTCCAGTTTGAGAGGGAAGGATTTCCATTTAACATTACTGGCATAGAAATTCTGGTACTGCTAAATGCTAGAGTATTTGCTTCCAAAGAACATGCATAAGCATATGTACAGACACAGTCTGCTAAACTAACATTTTTGGAATTTTCTCTAATGTTATTTTTTTTCTATAGCCTAACTCTGAGAGCCGTCTATTCCTAGAAATTTTAAAAGTTCATTTGGAAAGTGGCCTTATCGTTTTCATCAATTCCCAAACTTGCAGGGACTATTAGAGTATCCACGTTTTCCTCCTCTGTACAGGGATTGCTTTGCAGAATTCACAGAGTACTTTCTCCCTACAAATAAGGCACGCAAACAGAGCGCCAGCACACTTCCTTTGAGAAGTGAGATAAAGGGTGGAATCAACAAAACCTATGATTTCAAATCTCCTTCAGGTTCACAGAACTGTGATTATGCAACTAAAAAATTAGACAGAGCCCCCCTTCATAAAAAAATAATTGCAATACTAACAGCGAACACGGTCCAGAAACTTAGTAAACCCAAATAATGTGGTGAGCAACAGCATATTAAGTACAATTATTATTACTGTTTCACAGATAATCTATGACTCACAGTAATCTGAAGCCAAAAAATACTAGAGAGATACTAAGGAAGTAACGATTCCAATTTATAAATCCTGACTCAATATAACATAGTGTTCATGAGTTCCGGGTTTATAACAAGACTTTCTGGGTTCAAACCCAGACCCTCAAATTACTCAACTGTTCTCTGCCCCAGTCACCTCACCTCTAAAATAGAATCATAACAGTATCATTTTATAGGTTGAGAAAAGTGAATTAGTTACCCATAATCCCAGTCTAATCATGGGAAGAACAGCAGGCCAACCCAAATTGAGGGACATTCTACAAAATACCCAATGAGTACTCTTCAAAACAGTCACAGTCATCATGCAAAACAAGGAAAGACTGAGAAACTGTCACTGATCAGAGGAGGTTAAGGAGACATGACAACTAAATGCAACTTGCTATCTTGGAATGGATCCTGGAACAGATAAAGGACATGAGTGAATAAACTTGTGAAATCCAAATGAAGTCTAGAACTTAATTAATAGTAATGTATCAATGTTAATTTTTTAATTTCAACAAATGTACCACAGTTGTGTAAGATGTTAACATTTGCGGGAAATGGATGAAGGGTATATGAGAATTCTCTGTACTGCATTTTCAACTCTGCTGTAAAACTAAAATTAATTGAAAAGATAAAGGCTATTTTTAAAGTAAATCAGTTAAATTGATTAATATATGTGAACTATATTCAATATCTTATAATAACCTATAATTGAAAAGAATCTGAAAAAGGATATATATGTATAACTGAACCACTTTGCTGTACAGCAGAAACATTGTAAATCAACTATACATATATATATATATATACATACATATATGAACGACAGAATATTGCCAGGCACGTGACGGTTGCTAAATATATATGAGTTAGTCATAGTGGTAGTGATGGTAGTGGTTGTAGTGGTGGTGGTAGTAGTAGTAGTAGTAGTGGCAGTATGTGCTAATCCGCTGCACCCATAGCAGAGATGAAGATAAATACGGGAGACAAAGGAGACAAGAAAGTAATGACAAAGGATCACAGGAGTAGTCTCGAGCAGTTTGCTGTCCCTCAATTGAAGGACTGAAGGTCAAATATGTGTAGAATGGACAATAGCAAGGCCAAGGCCCCCCATTTTCGCCGTCCTATTCCAACACACCCTTCTTACTTCACCCATCTTATGCTAATTGCTGAGATTTGTACTCATACTCTCTTTGACATTAAAACGTAGGGGGAGTGTAAGAATATGTTTGTTTTGTTGCTAATTGAAATACTAATGTTGGTGAAAGTTTTTAATGTTTAAGAATATTTAACTTTCTGTGTACAACAAACTGCTTTGAGCAAGCCTGCCATAGTATAGGCCAAAGAATGCCACGAAAAGTGCCTAATAAAAGATTTGAAAGCTTCGTGGGATAGATGTTACCTTCTGGAAAGCTGTGGCAATACACACGCTTTAAGTTTGTATGTAAGAATCTGAGAGAGTGAACAGACCTTCACACATCCAGAAATTAGAGTTGCAGTGACAGGTCTTGCAAAGCACACTAGGTTTTAGACAGTTTCCTAGAAGAGTAAGTGTCGTGAACACCCTGTGTATCTCCACCCTTCAAAAAAGAAGGCTATCATTGTTGAAAGTATAGAGCATTGAATACACACTATATAACTACTTACTGAAAAAATACCATATTTCATCTATTCTAAGAACCAGACATTTAATCTATTTTCATATCTCTGAAATCAAGATATAGCTTAAAATAACCCACATTGCTTAATCTGGCACCATTTTTTTCTTCCTCCATGGTTCATAAAATAGTGATGCATTTTTAAATTGATAGCACCTTACATTTGAAAAAAACTGGTGACCAATTCTTTGTGTTTTTCATATGCAAGTTGGTACTATTATATTTAGCACTAATACAGAATCACTTGGGAGAAAACAACTGATGCAAATTATACTGTGAATGACTTCCACTTTTGTCCTACACATGGGATTGGCATCCTTCCCTAACTTTCCCCTCTACCTGAATGTTAATAGAGCAGCAAAGTAGGAATTGGTAAGGTATTATGTAGAATATATTCAAGAAATGCTATGAACACTCTATTCCCTTAACCAATAGGCTAAGTGACTTGACAGTAAATAAAAGATCTGTATGCTAAAATTGGAATCACATTGAGAAGCATATGTAAAAGCCTGGGAAAGGCTCCCCTAGCACCAGGACACTAATATTCAACATCTGATACTTACACTTGGAGATTTTGGGTAATTATCATTGAAATAAATCATTGATGAGTGGAAGTTTTGGCATGAGATGCTAACAAAATATTTGGCCAGTAATTCTACCACCTTTATGCAAGAAAAAAAAAACCCATATTATTAGTAGGATGGTGGTTTTGATCCAAACTAAAAAACTTAGGGTGGATGGCCTACTTTACTTGGTTCCATGTAGTGAGCTAAACTACATCACACATTTAATTCACTCCTCATTTAATTCATTTCTTCATTCATATAATGAGACACTAATATGAGACAGACTCATTAATATATAACAGTAATATGTGCTAGAGGCTGATGACACACACATATACACATAAAAATTGCATGAGCCCTTCCCTCACGGAAAATACAGTTTTCTTAAGGAATGGGGTAGAGAAGGGACAGAGGAGTAAAGGGGAAAGTATGATACATAAATAGTTCCAATACAAGGGAAGAATATGACAAATATGTAAAAAGATACAGGGCACATTATGTAACAGACAAGAGGAGGAAAAATAAAAGAGGATGTCCAATTAAGTGAAGGGAAGAAGCTTTAGGAAAAAGGTTGGATTTATATTGAAAAAGGTTAAAATTAAAAGAGGGTGCCTTCATTAAACACAATTCAGGCTCGATGGTCACAAGTAGTGTCAGGTGTTCACTACTCACACCCTGTCTAGTTCAAGAAGTGTTAGCTAACTTTAGCCTTAATGCCAAATTCCTCCTTCCCATCAGAGACTGTTAGCAACAAATGTCCCTGCCATTTGGAAAATGCCAGTAATAAATGCATCTGTAACTCTCAAGTGGTTCATGCTAACAGATCGAGAGCAAATGAGAGGTTTTCATCCATAGCAGCATCTGACAATGTGCTATCTGTGTTGTAACACTGCTATAGATTGTTAGTGCACTTTTTAGTCATAAGTACAAGACACGCCAGTGACTATCTAAAAACCTGTAAAGTCAATTACTTAGGAGTAGTGGCAGTTGTGTGATACTGTATTGTCATTCTTCAACCAGCTGTAGTTTGGCTTGAAATAAACTTCCCTAAAAGCGTTTTTGTTTTGTTTTGTTTTTCCCTGCCATTCTTCATTAACACATCATGTAGAAACAAGTCTTTATTTAGAATGTCCCTTTTGATGGATTAAGAATGTATCTGAAACGAAAGATATTCTGAAAAATATCCAACCAGTTTTTATTTTATATTCAAAGGTATTATCAGCCAAGCAACAACTACAAGAGGCTCAGGCCATCTGGACGGGCGGGGATTACACGGCAGTTACCATCAGAGCATGTGGATTAAATTCCAGACTGTGCCACACAAAAGTTGTGTGTGCTTGAGCACACCCCTTGATATCCCTTAACTTCAGTGTGTTTTATAAACTGTGAAGGGATAGGTGCTTCTCACCCCCAACCCCTTATTTCTAAATAGCAGCAATTAGCACGACAGGATGTTGGCTGTGACCATTTTACCCATTCGAGCCTGTGAATGAATGTGAGTCTTCTGTCCACCACCAGCAAGCGTTCCTCCATTTTAGGACAACCAAAATCAAGGATGTTATAATTGCCTTGCTCCAAAGGTGGCGGTGAGACAGAGAATCTGGTGACACCAGCTTCCATATCTGACAGTACTAAGCAAAGCTGAGGACAATCACTAGTTCTGGAACTGGAGGTGCAGGACGGGGTTGTGAGGTGACCTGACTCTGTCATCATAGTGCACAAATTCAAATCTCATTTCTGTGGTTATGTGATCCTGGTAAGTTACTTGGCTTCTTAAAGACTTGGTTTTGTCATCTATAAAATGGCGTGATTCGTTGGATTCTTGTTGTGAGAATTAAGTTACTAAGTGCTTGATCTGGCATAAATGAGTACTTAGTAAATAAGTACCTGCTGCTGCTGCTGCTCTTTACACCTGTTCACACCTCTTTCCATCAATACATTACTTCAAAGATAATACAGCAAATCAAATGGCATGCCACTTGGGAACAAATTTTTAAAATGACCAGAGGAGTAACTGTATTTTAGGAACATGATACACCAGCATGTAATAAATAGCAAGTTGAAAGCTAACCTTAAAAAAAGAAAAGGAAAAAAATCAGCTGGCCTATGGTTTTTCAGTGTTTTTGCATATGAATATGCGCATGTAAAAGGAACATAATAAAGAAAAATATTTTTACTTGGCACTCACACACTCTTCCAACAAAAGAACTCGTATTTGTTGGTAATACTATATTTTCATTTATCCATTCAGTTACCGTATTTTGAGAGCCTACAGTGAACTAAAAAGTACAGTGAATTTTGAACTAGGTGGCAGGCCCAGAGACCCTAGCAGTTAAAGTATCCAAGTTAAAACAAAACCTGAGCTTCTGTTGCTACCGATATCCACTGTATGTGGCTATAGCAAAGGCTTTGAGCTCTACCTGTCCCGTTGTGATCTGGTCCACCGTGAGACAAGTTCCCCTGCCAAAGTTTTACCTACCATCTTTCAATCCTTAACATTGAATGACAGTTTCTGCCTCTTCCCTTGAACTGCCTGTAGAGGGCAAAATAGTCCCAATCTATCAAATACCTAAGTATTTTATTCTTGACATAGACACATCCGTACACACAGTCTGATGCAAATTGGAAAACCACCATGTGTCAAATACAGTATAGGCAATCTTGTCATTCATGAGAAAAAATGTTCTAGCTAATCATTATGAAAAGTAAAAGAGAGTAAGAGCTTTTCTGGTAACATTAGTTCATTTCCACTGCTAAACTTCCACTTCGAGTGTTAACAAGTTTCTAGACTTATTTTATTTTCATTGCCCCATTTTTTAAAAACTCTATTACATGTGGATATTGCCAAATACGGCCTACCTAGCCCCTTAGCATTCGTTGTGAAGATTAATAAGACAATGCCAGGCAGCATTTTCTATTACTCTGAAGAAATAAGATCTGCAAATACAAAAGGACATTACTAATTTGCATATACCATGGTTTGGCTGAAAGAGTCTCTGTTATTGGCCGCATATTAAATTTGGTTAAAAAAGAGCAACAAGAACTTTCTGGGTTTTTTACTTGAAATAGGAAAAGTCATCATTAATATCTTTTTTTTTTTTTTTTTTGTGGTATGCGGGCCTCTCACTGTTGTGGCCTCTCCCGTTGCGGAGCACAGGCTCCGGATGCGCAGGCTCAGCAGCCATGGCTCACGGGCCCAGCCGCTCCGCGGCATATGGGATCCTCCCAGACCGGGGCACGAACCCGTATCCCCTGCATCGGCAGGCGGACTCTCAACCACTGCGCCACCAGGGAGGCCCCATCATTAATATCTTTTAAATGACTTCTGTAACAAAGCCTAACTTCTAAGTCTTTAGGAAAAAAAAAAGAAAATTCTTTCAAAGTTCCATCTGTTTGTTATTTTAATAAAATACTTTGTCTAATTCAGCTTATTCAATTGTCTGAACCGCACTGCATTGCTAAAACCCAGGGGAGCTGTCTGTCAGCAGACACATTCCAAGTTCCAGAAAGATAATACTTAAAACATGATACCCTCTGAGCTCTCCTGAGATGAGCATCCAGTTTGAGAGCTTACAAGACGTTTGGGCTTGTTTCCTCTGCTAACCCTGTCACAAAAACCAAGGGAAGCCTGAAATTAAATAAATAAAAGCCCTATTAAGGCCAAAGCACATCACTTTGAAAGACTAGGTTTTAAGATCCCACTGGGTGTCTTTACATTCATTTTCAATTAGCTATTTTTCCTTTAATGAATTTCAGGAGGGTTCAGATTCATAGATCAGCCAGGCTAATGAAGGCCATTGGCGTTCTAGCACAGTCATGTTTTCATGAGGTAGAGAACACTTGGGATGAATTTGTAATTCATGCCCAAATGGAGAGATGCCACATAGAGGGAAAGATTTAAAAACAGTGGTGAGCTTTGGCATCTCTGGGGATGGATTCTGGACAGGTAAGCTTTAGATGCATATTAAACAGGTGAAAAGTTCCAAGAGAATAGGTGGACTAGGAAAAAATAATGTGGCAACATGATGTGTTGGCCTTTCAAGACAGTATTTGCAGGGTTTTAGGACCTGAAAGAAAAGAAGAGCATATCTGGCCACACCCTTGGTAAGAGACATAGATTCCGCTGAACAGATACAAGAATGGATGGAGTTTGAAAACGAAATCCAGGAAATGGATTTTCAGAAGGGAGCAAAGGAAACTGATTTTACAGAGAAAGAGGTCACAAGGTTAAAAAGATCCAAAGTCAATATAAAGCACCATGTCAGCCAGTGAGAAGCATAAGTATTTTATGCATCATCACCAACAGTGCTGGTTCCCTAGAACGAGGGTTTTATTAGTACTTGGTAACCACCTCTGCTTCCTCTTAATATCATGCCCCTGACTGAACTGCTTTAGGGACAAGGACAGGTGTGTGACAGCCATAAGAATATTTATATCAATTTGCCTACTTCTACCAGGTAGGAAGTGTATCCTAAGGCAATTTTTCATTTTAAATTATTCCTAAGAGGTCCTTTTTTTCTTCTTTTTTGCTTTTGCTTGGAATCAAAACACCAATTAAGGTATATTATTTCTGTAAGTTTTCACAGAAAGCTCAAGTAGTTAGTTATGAATTTTCTCCCTAATTTATTAACTTTTATACCTAACAGTAAGATAATCTGTGGAGAAATACCCATTTTTATGTGTCTTCTATAATATATACAAATCTAGAAAGGAAAAGGATAAAAGTCTTATGTCTCTTCTGTTGTTCTCCAGGTCAGTAAAATTTTTTCCTGTAATAAAAACAATAATGCGATAATTACAAATATAATGAGGGCTGAAAATGTCCTGGTCACTTTACTAGGCACTATGTGTACATGAGCTCATTAAGTCCTGAAACAGTTCTATTCCCATGTTATAAATGAGAATCTGAGAAAAGAAAGTTTAGGAATCTTGCCTAAAGTTACAGTCACTGAACACATTTATGTTTGGCCTCAGAGTCAATATGACAAGTCATTCTTACAATGGAAGTTCCAATGGGAATTAGAGAACGGAGCCTAGTCACAGTCAAAAAACTTATGTGCATCATTGGTAGTTGTCTTCCTGCAGGATCAAGTGGAGAGGCAATGGTGTGACACCAAGTTCTATATGGCGTTAGATCCCAAACCCATTAGGTTTTTATGGAGTGAGAACAAGCTGAAACATCTAAATATAGTTTTTTGCTCATGGCAGAAATGGCCATGTGGGTCTATGTTCTTAGTTCCAGAGATTACTGGTTAACCGGTAAAAGGAAAATTGATATCTGCTTGGGGGGTGGGTGCGAGGGGGCAATCGGACATTCAATGAGAGACACTGCAGGTCGGGTTTACATTTGAGACTATCCCAGAAAGTCACTTTAAGCTCCAGCTCATAGTTTTTCCCATCTCCCTTCTCTCTACTTTTTAGAGATTATTTCATAGACAGAAAACCAGAAATTACTTTTCAGCTCATTGCCTTTGGACAGGGAGGATATTATGATCTATTCTTATAAATGAAGGAACAGAATCTCAGTGTTTATGTAAACTGCTCACGGAGACAACATTTTGATACTGTACCTGGAACATACTGTTGTCATAAAACTATGATCCTTTTGGCTGAACCTAGTAGGTGCTCAGTAAATGTTTGAAGAAGGAGGGAAGCACTGATACAGTGTGTGGTTTATTAGAATTCCCAGCACCTCTATCCCAGTGTAGTTCATCTTCTCCTTCAGCACAATCTCTCTTACCTATTGCCTAACCTATACTGTTTCTTTCTTCTCTTTTGTTCCCAGAAATGCGCGTGAAGACAATGAATCTTGAAAGTATTTAAAAATATACACATATTACCAACTTTTAACTGGATAATTTGCTGCTCAGCTTGTGTAAATTGAGACCAAGTGGACTGCAAGCCCCTTAGGAGCAGGGTGAGAAAGCTCAGGACTTTAAGGCTGTATCCATGGACACAGCACACTGCCTAGCATGAGTAGAGCCTAGCAAATGTTGAGAAATGAAGGCCATCATCTACATGCAAATGAAGAATACCAGATAGAAGTAATAGAGATGAGAGTAAATTCTCCCCAGTTGATATTTCCCATGGGATCTCAGGGAAAGCAGATTAGGATTTGAAAAAGGTTTACAATTTTTGCTGCATTATAGGCCTTTTTATAAGTGAAAAAAGAAAGAGTTTTTCCTCAATACTCAAGGGTGCAGACATTCACTGGGCTGCATGAAGACAAACACATTGACAACATTCACTAAAATATTTTTGCTTTTTGAGGAAACATGGGAACACAGTTATCTCTAAGAAGGATTCATACACTCTGCATAGAATTCAGTCCAAAATTCACACTTCACTATAAAAGAAAAAATTCCTATCACACTAGAAATGCTGCACCAATGACAATACACTGAAAGAAAGGCAAAACACCCCCATCATGTCCACCATGTTTGTATAGTCATACTGATCAATCATCTACAACATCTACAATTAACAAATAACCCTGAAAAAAATAAGTCACGGGGGCTTCCCTGGTGGCGCAGTGGTTGCGAGTCCGCCTGCCGATGCAGGGAACGCGGGTTCGTGCCGCGGTCTGGGAGGATCCCACATGCCGCGGAGCGGCTGGGCCCGTGAGCCATGGCCGCTGAGCCTGCGCGTCCGGAGCCTGTGCTCCGCAACGGGAGAGGCCACAGCAGTGAGAAGCCCGCGTACCGCAAAAAACAAAAACAAAAACAAACAAAAAAAAAAAAAATAAGTCACGGGCATTTAGTGTCTTGGGCCTGAAGGGGAGATGGATTGCGGGTGGCTAGCTCTATTACGAATGTAGCTGATCTGATCTCCTCGATTACAGAGAGCTGACCCAGTTCCTGGTATTCACATGCAAAGAGCTGACAATATTAATGGTCTAGCGTGAATACATCCCACCTCCGTTTAAGGTGATTAAAGGGTTTATATTTCTTTTCTTCTTCTTTCTTTTATTTCTTAGAGAAATAATTCGTGGATGTAGCAAATAATTTTTAGCAGTTGTAAATGGAAAACAAATATCAGAGAACACAGACCTAAGTTTTGAATGCCAAGAAGATGCAGCTGTTGAAAACTGGTTGATTAATGTTGCTTAAACTCCGGCTACGCAGAGTGATCCCTGGACCAGTAGCAGCAGCATCACCAAGGAGCTCATTGGAAAGCACACTCTCAGGCCCCACCTCAGACCTGCTGAATCAGCATCTACATTTAACAACCTCTCCCACCCATCCCAGGGGATCCTTATGCACATTAATGTTTTGAGAAGCAGCTGCTTCAAGCAAGAGCCCTCCTTTGGATTCAGAGGGAACAGCAAAGAACCTTGGATGACAGGCTGCCTGCCTGGCACCCATTCACTGAGCCGACCCCTTTTTTTTCCAAACAGATTTACATCAGAAGGTGTGTTTTTCAGTTTCTGCAATGACTTCATTTGCTGTTGTAGAAGAAATTCCAAACTAAAAGGCACATCCATATGTAAGAAGGAAAACATTTATCATTTAGAAACTCACTTTTCCAAAAATACAACTATGTTTCATATATTTATTCCAGCGACTTTTCAAACTTGGCTGAAAATTGTAATCGCCCGTAATGTTTTAAAAACTAATTCCTTCATCTGGGCTCCTGCTCTGGAATATTCCAATTTGGTGATTGTGAGAGATGACCCAGGTTACTGTATTTTCAAAACTCAACAGTTAATTTTGATGTACAATTAGGATGGGGATTTATGGCTTGATTCTTTGGCTGTTCATATGCAGGGTGTTACAGAAGGGTGCCTCCTGAGGAATGCTTGCCCTGGCAACTTCCATCTCTTGATTTGGTCTGGAAGCAGTGTCCATTAGACTGTCGCCAAGAATTTTTTTCTATAAGGTTTATGAATTCTGGAGCCCCCACTAAAGTTGATGCTCACAGCTCATCCTGCTTAAGTTGAGTGGCAGCCTCTGAAAACACTCTGTGATAGATTGGGCAATTTACACCATTGAAAAACTAAGCAGGAAAAGAGGTAAAGCAGAGAAACAAGACTGAAGTGAGTTTCTTCCCTGGTCTTGTCAGGCTCGTAAGTTCCTGGGCAGTCGAGAAGTGACCCTCCTCCTTAATAAATAAGACATGTCAGAGGGCTAAAAATATCCATGGATTCCATTTTTATAGGAAGAAGAAATCAATTCATTCAGGAAGATGGCAATACAGTTGACCATTGAACAATGCAGGAGTTAGAGGCACCGACCCTCTGCACAGTTGAAAATCCGAGCATAGCTTATAGTCTGCCCTCCATATCCATGGCTCCCCCTTATCCACAAATTCAATCAACTTTGGATCATGTAATACTGTAATTTTTTACTACTGAAAAACTCTGCATGTAAGCGGACCTACACAGTTCAAATCTGTGTCGTTCAGGGGTCAACTGTACTCAACACGTGGTATTGACTGATTTTAAAACTGTATTTAACAGATGGTATTGACCTCAATCAAGGAAGCAGGTGAATAGAAAAGTAGAGAAAAGCCCAAGGAACTAGGAAGGACTTATCATGAACTCTTGGAAGGAGATTTTGAGATCAAGAATTTTTTTTATAATAGACTTTTTGGATTAAAGGACGTTTCTGTTCCCTCAACACAGTGTATGCTTCCTTATTAAGCTTACTTAATAAGTCTACTGTGTTTGTTCTAGAACCTATGTTTGCTAGTTTACTATATAATGTAATTATGAAATTACAAATTATGCAAAGGGATCAAATGTGAGTGCAAAATAAAAAGGTTGTTTCTATAAAAACTAAGTTGAAAATTTTGAAAAGGCTGGAGTCTCTACATATTAGTGAATCATACAGCAGTTGTCATTCTGCATCTGGCTTATTTCACTTAGCATAACGTACTACATATCCATCCATGCTGTTGCAAATAACAGGATTTCCTTCTTTCTTAAGGCTGTATAACAATCCATGGTATGTATATACTACATTTTCTATATCTATTCATCTGTCGATGGACATTTACAGTTTTTCCACGTCTTGGCTATTGTGAATACTTCTGCAAGGAACATGAGAATGCAGGTATCTCTTCAAAACTCTGATTTAAATTTTGCATAAATACCCACAAGTGGGATTGCTGGATCATATTACTAAGAGGATAGATCTCATGTTAAGTGTTTTTACCACACACCAAAAAAATAATGATGATGGCGGGAGGAAACTTCAGGAGGCCATGGATTTATTTATGGTCTTGATAGTTGTGAAGGTTTTACGAGTGTGTATTTATCCCCAAACTCATCAAATTGTATATACGTTAAATATTTACAACTTTTTATATATCAACCATGCCTCAATAAAGGGTTGTTAAAGAATTAAAAATGTCCCTCATCATCTGACCACAAAAAACCCAAAGATCACTAAAACAAAGTCCTGTTAAATTAGGTGTGGATGAGTCAACTCTTAAAGATGGGGGCAAATAAAAAATACAGGAGGATTCTGTAGTCATACTGCTTCACAATTACATTTATGTTTTACTCCCTTTTAAAGAAACTGAAATTGGAAATAGTAGATGATGCATTAAGAATAGAGTTTTTGCCAAAAAGACTTAGATTTCAAATAAGGAAACCAATATTTAAGGAAAAGGTCTGGCCCTACATGAAAAGATTAATAAATGAATGTACTTGTATTTTTATTTTTAAAAATGTTTATTTCTTTTACAATGAACTGTGCAGTTTTCCCAGCACCACTTATTGAAGAGGCTGTCTTTTCTCCATTGTATATTCTTGCCTCCTTTATCAAAAATAAGGTGACCATACGTGCTTTCTGTCCTGTTCCATTGATCTATATTTCTGTTTCTGTGCCAGTACCATACTGTATTGATTACTGTAGCTTTGTAGCACAGTCTGAAGTCAGGGAGCCTGATTCCTCCAGCTCCGTTTTTCTTTCTCAAGATTGCTTTGGCTATTCGGGGTCTTTTGTGTTTAAGACCTAAACAGACATTTCTCCAAAGAAGACATACAGATTGCCAACAAACACATGAAAGAATGCTCAACATCATTAATCATTAGAGAAATGCAAATCAAAACTAAAATGAGATATCATCTCACACCAGTCAGAATGGCCATCATCAAAAAATCTACAAACACAAACGCTGGGGAGGGTGTGGAAAAAGGGGAACCCTCTTGCACTGTTGGTGGGAATGTAAATTGATACAGCCACCTTGGAGAACAGTATAGAGGTTCCTTAAAAAACTAAAAATAGAACTACCATACGACCCAGCAATCCCACTCCTGGGCATACACCCTGAGAAAACCATAATTCAAAAAGCGTCATGTACCACAATGTTTATTGCAGCTCTATTTACAATAGCCAGGACATGGAAGCAACCTAAATGCCCATCAAAGATGAATGGATAAAGAAGATATGGCACATATATACAATGGAATATTACTCAGCCATAAAAAGAAATGAAATTGAGTTATTTGTAGTGAGGTAGATGGGCCTAGAGTCTGTCGTACAGAGTGAAGTAAGTCAGAAAGAGAAAAACAAATACCGTATGCTAACACATATATATGGAATCTAAAAAAAAAAAAAAAAGGTCATGAAGAACCTAGGGGCAGGACGGGAATAAAGACGCAGACCTACCAGAGAATGGACTTGAGGATACGGGGAGGGGGAAGGGTAAGCTGGGACAAAGTGAGAGAGTGGCATGGACCTAAATACACTACCAAACGTAAAATAGATAGCTAGTGGGAAGCAGCCACATAGCACAGGGAGATCAGCTCAGTGCTTTGTAACCACCTAGAGCGGTGGGATAGGGAGGGTGGGAGGGAGGGAGATGCAAGAGGGAGGGGATATGGGGATATATGTATATGTATAGCTGATTCACTTTGTTATAAAGCAGAAACTAACTCACCATTGTAAAGCAATTATACTCCAATAAAGATGTTTAAAAATAAATAAATAAATACCAATATATGTAGTTTACCATTTAATTGTGACACTCATCCAGAACATGTTTTCTAATTGCAGCTATTTAAATACATTTATGAGGACACACTCAGCAAACTACAAAATCTACAGAGTATATATAAAAGTGAACAGGTTTTCATCTAGACTTGTCTCATGCTGCCCACAAACATAGAGCTCTAGATTAAAATGTTACTTTCCATAAATTGTCACAAGAACCTCTCACCTGTATTACTTCAAATTTGTGTACCTGACAGGCCGTGAAGTCTCCAAGTATTTAAAACATTGCCCCTCTAAGAAAAAAAAGGCACCATGTGAACATATTTTTTGCAGAGCAGCTCTGCCTGGATCTTGTGGAATGTGTACAGAGAGAAACTATCCTAGGGGCTGTCCTCCACTAACTGGGCCTGGGCTGAATTTGTGCACAAACCAAAGGGAAGTCAGGGCACTAGGAGGCCAACTGCCTTTCTGAGATACCTTGATCTGAAACCTTGTTTATCAGAGATGTTTCATATTGGGTCACGGAAAAGCTACCCAATCGTGTCTTCTTAATGGGAAGTGTCAGAGATAGATGAACAAGGAGAGCAGGGGTCACTTGAGCTCGTGTTATGTCCCAATAAGGCAGAGCTATAATTTCTAGTTCACACCTCTGATGTACATCCTTGTATTAGAAAGACTATGCCTTTCTATCCTACAATCCTCAAGGCATACCATCTTAAAGCTAATTTGTACACTACTCTTCCTTGTAGACAATGTGCCAAACTATTATAACAAGAATATTATCCTTCATTTTGAACACATGTAAAACATACTTTAAAAAACATAGTGATTTCTATGAAGTAGTTACTATCTCATTCACAGGTAAATTGATTCCCAAAATATAGAAGGGGATTATATGTCATAATTTTTTATATGTTTGTATTTTTAGCACAGGAAAATGCATAAAAGAAACTCGTAAGAAATTAGAAACAAGTTAAGCAATAGAAAACTCCTGTGTTAATCCTTGTCTAGGGACTAGTCTTTCCCACAAAAAATTTTAAAAGTGGCGATAAAACATATTAATATGAAAAACATTGAAAGGAATTCACACTTTACTTATTAACCACATGCACAATGGTTAAAAGGAGGTAAGACCAGTGAGCTGCCTTTTAAATTAAATGATCAAACTTGAAATACCCTCTCTTAGATGGCATGGAATTACTTGACCTGGTCATATTTATTTGTGTTTATACATGAAGCACTGGATCTAAGCCACAGTATAAAGCTGAAGTAGAACAGATTTCTAGTTACAAAGCCATTCAGCATGGCTTCTTCAAGGGAATGTCCTCAATAAATGGCATTTAGATGAATTAATAGCAACAGCTATTACAACATGATGTACAGCTTTTCATACTGGTTATTCTATATGGCTTTGCAGTAGCAGTTTCCAAATTACATTCAATTTAGTGCAACTTTCTCAAAGATGTCAATATATACCATGTGCAAAATGCTTGTAGGACATGCTGGATGCTATGAACATCCCTTAGAGCATCAAAATACATTTTAGCAAATTAAAAGGTCTGAGAAATCCTGCAGGCATTTATTAAATTTACCTACAATGATTCCAATTTTTCCCAAAATTGTTCAACCATAGAACTATTTACCAAGGAATACTTATTAACATCTCATAGAAAATTGACATACTATGATATAGTTTGGCCCACTGTCATACGTATGTCTTTAATCAAACTCTGGTGGAGTAGGTAAGAGAGTTCACATTTTTTTGCAGGTAAAACTAGGTGACTCACTAATTTCCAATGCTTACTCAAAGATTAAAAAATAAATAAATAAATGATTGCTACCTATATGGACTCCAAAATTTAATATGCTAAAGTTTGCATAAAATTTGACAATATTTTCTAGCTGTAATTAAGAGATTTAAGAAACTCTAGAGTTAAAACAAATTGTTTTAAATAACTATTGTCTTTAACACAAGAGAATTATAAGATTTTGCTTTCTATTTGTGTACTGATGGCTGGAAATGGCTTCAATTGCTCCGCTTTTGGGAATTAAATTATTATTGGCTGCAGATCCTTAAATATTTTATTTCAGAAAATCAGTGTTTTTGCTCTCTTTCTCAATTTCTGCAGAATTTCTTCTTTAATTTACAAGTGGAAAAAGTATAAGAAGTTAACAATCATTCCTATGTTTGTGAACACTGTGTAAAACAAGGAAAGGAAAAGAGTATGCATTCTTTAAATATGATTTTCTTCAAATATAACCAGACAAGATTATCTCTTTTGACTAAATTTTGATATGTTTCACAGCCACCTAGATGCCAAAGATGAAGGGTTGACGGCTTCTGTCTCAAGTCTTCTTGAAGCTAATAAGAGAGTTAATGCCAACTTGGCAGCATCAATGCTCTGTTGGATAGGCGACTCGAGTCCCAGAGTCTGGGTGAGAAATTTGCCCTGGCAGCTGGGGGAATTTCTACAGAAAGCAATCAAAGGCAGAAAAAGGAGCCACATTTTGAATTGTTAAAACAAACAAACAAACAAAAACTATCATCTAAATATGACAGGTATATTACAGTTAAGATTAGAATTTCCACCATGGACTGTTGGCATTCTTGGATTTAATATTAGTAATTCAAATATTTAATGACAACCTTTAAAGCTTATGATATAGTTAAATCCATTTGTCTTTTTCCAGTATGGCTTTCTTCCCTTACTGTTATATTTTTAAAAGCATTTTCCACCCCAATGTCACATAAATATTCATCTAAAGTTTTCTTTAGTAAAGTTTCAATTTTATATTTATATCTTTAATCCACCTAATGTTAATTTTGGTGTATGCTACACAGTAAGGATCCAATTTCTTTCTTTTCAAATGATAAAACTTTCCCAAATGTAATTCGAAAAATAAACCTTTTTGGGGGCCACTATTTGAAATAAATATTTTAAAGTGCTACATTTGTATTTAAACTTGCGTACTAATTATTCTGCTCCATAGTTGTATCTGATGTGTCTGTCTATCCCTACAACAATACCTCTACAAAAATTATTGGAGCTTTAATATGTATTTTAATAATGGAATGTAAAATTGATCATTTTATTCTTAAAAAAAATTGAACACTTTGCACAGATTTGTTCTAGGATATTTTTCTTACTACATCTTGGGAATTGGAAGCACTGGTGAAGAAGTTCCCCTAATAAAAGCCTGGGCTTCAATAATTTTACCAGCAAACATTGGGAAATTTTCCAGCATCAAAAGATTCCAAAGCCAATGAAATTACTGCAAAGCACTAAAAGGATGAACTCTCAACTTATTTTGTAAAACTAGTGTAAATGTTATACTAAAAGATGACATGAAAAGTAGATCAGTCTCGTCAAAAATATTAAATAAAGACCTATTAAAGGCATTTGATTAAATTCATTGTCTATTCTGAGGATTCAAAGCAAACTAAGAGTACAGGTATCCATTCTTTATCAAATAAAGATAATCTAAAATATCCTACTAAGAGGAAGACAAATACTGTATGATCTAAATTATATGTAAAATCTAAAAAAGCAGAACTCATAGAAAGAGACTAGAATGGTGGTTATCAGGGGCTGGGGGTGGGCAGGTGTTGGTCAAACTGTACAAACCTCCAATTATAGGATGAATAAGTTCTGGATGTACAGCATGGTGACTATAGTTAATAATACTGTATTTTGTTCTGGAAAGTTGCTAAGAGAGGAGTAGGCTTTAAATGTTACCACCACCAAAAAAATATTGGTAATTATGTGACATGAGAGAGGTGTTAGCTAAGGCTATGGTGGTAAACATTTTACAATACATAAGTGTATCAAATCAACATTTTGTACACCTTAAACTTACACAATGTTATATGTCAATTATGCCTCAAAAAATCCTATTTAATAGTAAAAGACTAAGTTAAAAACAAGTAACCAGATCTTATGGCTATTATTTAATATTACTTTAGAAATTCTAGCTAATGACATGAGTCAAGAAAAATAAGAAGTATATAAGTCTTGGAAAGAGGACTGCCTGAAAAAATATGAAATACTAACTGAAAAACAATTAGGACTAATTAGAGAACTCAGTATAAAAATAAAAATATTAAAATAAATCAATACATTTCCTTCATATCAATATTAGTAAGCAAAATAGAAAAATCCATAAATACCTAGAAGTCTATACACAAATAAACAAAATACTTTGAGACACAAAAGACGACATGCATAAATAGAAAAACAGGTTAAATTTTCAAGTGAAAACAGTCAATATTTTGATGTGTGTGTTCATTTTTGAACAATATAAAGGGTTGCTGCAGTTTCCAAAATAGCCTTGCTTGATTTATTCAGAATAAATTTACATCATTTTTGCAGGTATTTTCGTTTCTTTTTATGTTATATATCCATTAGTTAATCCAGTTATCTCTTGAGTATGTGTGTATCCCCCTCTCCCCACCTTTCTTTCCTTTTCTTTCTATTCTCACTGGCACTGCCCTAGTTCAGCACCGAACTTTTCCACAAGACTTCACCAGCAGCGGCTTTGAAACATCTTCTATGTCCTGAGTTTGGAAGGATAGTTTTGCACCTCCTTTGCCCAACTGCTATGTCACAATCTTGCTAATATTCTGAATACCCACATAAATGGAGTTTCTATTTCCTAACTCTTATACCATGAATATATTCTACATATGGCTAAAGTAACTTTTCTAAGATACAGATCAGCTGATGTCACTGCCTTCCTCAAAACTCTTTACTAGTTCTCAACTGCCTACAACATGTCATCTGAAGGCTTTGTGGGTTGTCATTTGATACCTCTAAGATCAAGATCCAGTCCCCCTTTCAGCCACATCCCCCTAAACTCTCCATTCTGTATCTATTCCCCAGCAAAACTAGGCTTCCCTTTCTCCATAACCATATTTCCACCATCCTTGGAGTCCCAGACTAAACACTACCTACCTCCTTCATGAAAGCTGACCTCACCCTTGTCTGAAATTAAAATTCTTTCTCCTCTGTGTTCTGATAACAATTTGTTTGCAAATCTACACCAGCATTTATTCTATCATTCCATTATGAAATATTTATTATATGTGGTTATTTGTGTACTGTATAAATGGTAAGGTCCTTCAGGGCAGACCTCATGAAATATTTATACTTATGTTCCCTACAGCACCACAGGCACAGTATCTTGTATTTAGTAAGTAATCAATAAACGTTTGATGAATTTATTAAAATTAGTAACTTTATGGACTATAAGGGGGTATATATTACTCTCTTCAACTTAATTATAGCTATCATTTTCAGATGTTCAGCATGTTCCACATAATATGCTAAGCAACTTCCATTTTATTCTCACAGCTTGATGAAATAGGTATTATTAGCCTCATTTGTCACACAATATACTAAGCACCTTACATTTTATTCCATTTTATTCTCATACAACCCTAAGAACTAGGTATTTATTGGCCTCATTTTTCAGTTAACCAAGGGAGTGTATCTTGCCTAAAAGTGGCAGACCCACAGTTCAAACCTAATTTGACTCTAAGCCTGAGTGTGTGTGTGTGCGTCTCTGTGCGCACGCATGCATGCGCACATGCAAACTAGTAGAAGTAAAGATAGATATCAAGCCCTAAGAATGAAGGAGTGTGATGAAAGTTCCAGAAGAAACATGTACAAGACAATGTGTACAAACATTTGCTACTTTGGAGCCACGAAGAATCACAAAGAAAAGGGTGGGGGCACTTCTTTTTTTGTTTTCCTCTGGCAAAGAGCACTAAACTAGGGAACCAAGAGAGCAATGGGTCAGTATAATTAAGAAAGACTTGGGCAGCGTTGCTGCGTGGCAGCACCATGCTGGTCACCCTGAAGACCCTCCAGCAGCAGACCTTCAAGATGGACATCGACCCAGACGAGATAGTAAGAGCACTGAATGAGAAGACTAAATCTGAAAAGGGTAAAGATGCCTTTCCTGTAGCAGGTCAAAAATTAATTTAGCAGGCAAAATCCTCAATGATGATACTGCTCTAAAAGAATGTAAAATTGATGAGAAAAACTTCGTGGTGGTTATGGTGACAAGACCCAAAGCAGTGACACCACCAGCACCAGCTACAACTCAGCAATCTAATTCTGCCACCACTACCACAGTTAGTTTCTCCACAGCACCAGCTGTGGCTCAGGCCCCAACCCCTGCCCTCACTTTGGCCCCCACTCCCACACCTGCATCTGTCACTCCAGCATCAAGTACAGTGGCTTCTGAACCTGCACCTGCTAGTGCAATGAAACAAGAAAAACCTGCAGAAAAGCCAGCAGAAACACCAGTGGCTGCTAGCCCAACATCAACTGATGGTACATCAGGTGATTCTTCTCGGTCAAACCTTTTTGAAGATGCAACAAGTGCACTTGTGACAAGTCAGTCTTAGGAGAATATGGTAACTGAGATCATGTCAATGGGCTATGAACGAGAGCAAGTAATTGCAGCCCTGAGAGCCAGTTTCAACAACCCTGACAGAGCAGTGGAGTATCTTTTAATGGGAATTCCTGGATATAGAGAAAGTCAGGCTGTGGTTGACCCCCCTCCAGCAGCGAGTATTGGGGCTCCTCAGTCATCAGTGGCTGCAGCTGCAGCAACTACGACAGCAACGACTACAACAAGTTCTGGAGGACACCCTCTTGCATTTTTACGGAATCAGCCTCAGTTTCAACAGAGGAGACAAATTATCCAACAGAATCCTTCCCTGCTTCCAGCATCGCTACAACAGATAGGTCGAGAAAATCCTCAGTTACTGCAGTAAATTAGCCACCATCAGGAGCATTTTATTCAGATGTTATATTGAACCAGTTCAAGAAATGGGGGGTCAAGGAGGAGGGGTGGAAGTGGCAGTGGAGGAACTGCAGAAGCTGGAAGTGGTCATATGAACTACATTCAAGTAACGCCTCAGGAAGAAGAAGCTATAGAAAGGTTAAAGGCATTAGGATTTCCTGAAAGACTTGCGATACAAGCATATTTTGCTTGTGAGAGGAATGAGAACTTGGCTGCCAATTTTCTTCTATAGCAAAACTTTGATGAAGATTGAAAGGGACTTTTTTTCATCTCACACTTCACACCAGTGCATTACACTAACTTTGTTCACTGGATCGTCTGGGATGACTTGGGCTTATGTCCACATACTTGGTATAAGGTAGTGGATTGTTGGGGGTGGGAAGGGGGGATCTAAGATGCAGGGCGGGGATGAATACCGTGCATGCCTGCTTCAATTAGCAGATGCCACAAATCCACACAGCGTGTAAAAAATTGTACAAACAAAAGTCAGCTTTTGCAGGTCTTTATTTCTTCTATAAAACAGTAGGTAACTTTTCCTAGGTTTCACTCTTTTAGTGTACTAGATCCAGAAACTTAGTGTAATGCCCTGCTTTATATTTCTTTGACTTAACATTGGTTTCAGAAAGAGTCTCTGCTACCTAGAATCTACGGTCCCTATTCTATGGCAACATTGGATAATGGCTTTGTGAAATTGAAAAAAAAAAATTTGGAGCAACTGTAAACAGAAATGCCAAATTATTGATGGTTATTGTTGCTGCTTCAAATAGGTATAAAATTAATGTGTAAGAAAGCCCATTCTTTCATGATAAATACTTGGGGTTGAGTGGGGAGAGGGGTAATATTTTCTTAAAATGAAAATAATTACTGCTATTTTAAATTTCTTGATCATTGAATGTGAGACCCTTCTAATATGATTTGAGAAGCTGTACGAGTATAGGCAGAGTTTTATTTTCCTGTTTACATTTTTTTTGCTTTGCTTTGGGGGAAAATTGGTAGGTGTCTAATTACCGTTTACTTCATTGTTATATTGCAGTAAAAAGTTTTAAAACCACAGTTGCATGTTTGCTTTTGATGTATCCCTTTGTGGAATTAGCACTTTGGGGCCAATGGAGAAATGCAGCATTCACCATCCCTGTCTTCCCCTTCCCTCAGCAGAAATGTGTTTGTCAGCAAGTCGTGAGTTCCAACCGTTGCCTTTTTTAAAACCCACAAAATGCTGATTCAGTTCAAAATTAATACAAGTGTCTCAAAACTGAGTTTCTGATATTTGTAAATGTTTTTCCTTATTAGATAAGAATGTATGACCATTTAAGTCATTTAGGATTCTTTGCTTTCGAAAAGAGAAGGTGGACAGAACCATAATCAAGCATCTTTTATTGCATTGGACAGACCACAGAAATCTTTTGGAAGGGTTGGGAGATGCGGCTGGAAAAGTACTTTGGAAAATGTACAATCAAGACATCTCATGGAATATTAAAAGACAAATCTTAATAGCAAAAAAAAAAAAGAAAGACGGGCCAAACAGGTAAATTGTATGGTATGTGAATTATATCACAATACAGCTATTAAAATAATTATTTGAGGAGCTGTTTAAAATACAGATCTATGTGTTCTACCTCAAGGAATTCTGATTATGCAGATTTGGAGGGACACAGAGATCTGCATTTTTAGAAATCACTTCTAGTTAATTCTGATGCAAGAGTTTTTAATTGCTCACATTTTCAGAATCACTGGCATAGAGTGTTAAAAATGCAAAGTCAGGGCTTCCCTGGTGGCGCAGTGGTTGAGAGTCCACCTGCCGATGCAGGGGACGCAGGTTCGTGCCCCGGTCCAGGAGGATCCCACGTGCCGCGGAGCGGCTGGGCCCGTGAGCCATGGCCGCTGAGCCTGCGCGTCCGGAGCCTGTGCTCCGCAACGGGAGAGGCCGCAGCAGTGAGAGGCCCGCGTACCGCAAAAAAAAAAAAAAAAAATGCAAAGTCATTATATTTAGTTTTTCAGGTCACATATCTTCAGTGGTGCCATTCATATTATATGCAACATGAATGTCACCCTATGAAGCTGTCCAGTGTGCAACATGTACGGATGTGAGCAACATCCCTTTAAAAGTACAAGGTACGATGGGAGAAGAGAGGACTAACATTTCCTCGGTACCTATGATCTGCCAGTTACTGTGCTATGCAAGATAGAGAGGTTGATATATAACTTATATAAGCTGTATCTATCTATCTTACTAACATCTTTAAAGTTAGGTATTATCACCTCTGTTGTACATATGAAGAAACTTACATTCAGAGAACTTTAACATTCCCCATGTTACATAGCTAGCAATTATTCCTTCATCCATTCGATTTATAAACAGCAATTAATGTTTACTGTAAGCCTGGCACCAAGAGAACTAAAACCAAACAATTAAAGAAAAGTTATCAGAAGAACAGTACCACCGAAAGAGTTCCAGCCTTGTACTCTATAGGGCAATGAGAACTCTATATGGAAAACAGACTGAAGTAGTCACCTGTGATGAGGTGGTACTTTGTATTGATACTGGAACTAGGAACATCATAAAAGGATCCATATGAATATATCACAGTATGCTCTCACCATAAATGTCATCTTCTTGCAGCAATGACCAAGAAAGCCATCAAATAGCATTTCAGTTTTTTTAAACCCACAAACATTCACTGAGTAAACACTCTGTCAAACCCTTGATAAGGATAACAAGAAAGTGCCCTGCACTTTTGATGCAACCTCAAAGGAACCCACTTGTAAGTTAGGACGGCCTTCCAAATGGTTTGATGAAAATCAAAAGGCCATTAAAATGTTCATTTTTCCTAAAATTCTAACTGATCCAAGTGGCCACTCTTCTTCTCCATCTTCCTGGGCGAAGATATTGCATCCTCCTCCACTCAGTCTTCATGTCATTAACTAAACATAATACCTGAAAAAGAAAACTATCCTCTAAAGACACACAGTGCCAAGGGCTTATTATGGTAGCTTTTAAGAATATTTAAAAGATTTCTTGATCTGCAGTAGAACTGGCAATGACTGTGCTGAACCACTTCTCTGAAATGGTTAGTAAAATTAGAAAGGGAAAATAACTAACTGAATTCTTATATCCAAGGGGCATTACCAGAAAAAAACAAGAAAGTACAGTTCTGCTTTAGCTTCATAGTGTTTTCCTGTTTTCATAAAGAAAATGCTATTACCTTCATTAAAGGTAAACCATTAATAATCAGGATTTTAAAAAGTACATGCAAATATGCTATGAGCTCAAAATAGAATATCAGGAAGTGTTACTCTTGCAAAACCAAAGGGAATTAATTATCAGCTTAAAACATATCATTTAACAAGCTAGCACTAAGCAAAAAAAGTTATACAAGATGATGAAAAGGGAAGAAAATATGATGGACAGTTGAGAAAGAATTTAAGACAGTCTGTCACCCAGAAGCACCCAAGTATCATTTTCAATCTCATCAGTACTTTAATATGATATTCAACTTTTCCTTGGCCTTCTCACAAACTTTGCTCTTCTTTGGAACACCCAGTAGGACATTTTTGCTCTTCAAATAGGAGTATTTCAAGATCTCAATGGAATTATCATTACACTCAGTCTGGTCTCTTCACCAAAGCTCTTTATCACCAAACCACCACATGCAACTTTTACATTTAAAGCTCCTAGTAGGAGCTTTGAGATTGGAAATTCAAAATATCAATATCCTATTTGACCTTCTGCTCCATCCTTGCCAAAAAAATGATATCACAAAGGCAAAAACAGAAAATATTTTAACACATTACTATGTAAAAACTCAAGCATATACAAAAATAGAGAAAGGAGTAAAATGAACACCCATGTATATATTACACAGCCTCAAAAAATAAGCTATAGACAATCTTATTTCCTCTCCATTCCCATTCACCCTCCCCTCATATTATTTTTATACAAATTCCATATAAGTATCTTTCATACATAAACTAGTTCAGTTTATAATTCTAAAAATTAAGAAGGCCATTTTGTGCTAGTACCATACTGTTATGATTACTGTAGCTATGTACTATAGTCTGAAGTCGAGGAGTGTGATGCCTACAGTTCTGATCTTCTTGCTCAAGATTATTTTGGCTATTCAGGGTCTTTTTTGTTTCCACACAAAATTTGAAATTATTTGCTCTGGTTCTGTGAAAAATGCCATTGGTATTTTGATAGGGATTGCACTGAATCTATAGACTGCCTTGGGTAGTATGGTCATTTTAACAATATCAATTCTTCCAATACAAGAACACAGTATATCTTTCCATCTGTTTGTATCATCTTCAATTTCTTTCATCAGTGTCTTATACTTTTCTGGGGTCTTTTACCTCCTTAGGTAGTTTTATCCCTAGGTGTTTTATGCTTTTTGATGTGATGGTAAGTGGGACTGTTTCCTTAATTTCTCTTTCTGATAATTTGTTCTTGATAGAAATGCAACAGATTTCTATTTATTAATTTTGTATCCTGCAACTTTACCAAATTCACTGATAAGTTCTAGTAGTTTTCTGGTGGTGTCTTTAGGATTTTCTGTGTATAATACCATGTCATCTGCAAACAGTGACAGTTTTACTTCTTCCTTTCCAATCTGGATTCCTTTTATTTCTTTTTCTTCTCTGACTGCTGTGGCTAGGACTTTAAAAACTGTGTTGAAAAAAAGTGGCAAGAGTGAACATCCTTGTCTTGTTCCTAATCTTAGATGAAATGCTTTCAGCTTTTCACCATTGAGTATGACGTTAGCTGTGGGTTTGTCATATATGGCCTTTACTATGTTAAGGTATGTTCACTCTATGCCCATTTTCTGGAGAGTTCTTATCACAACTGGATGTTGAATTTTATCAAAAGCTTTTTCTATATCTATTGAGAAGATCATACGATTTTTATTCTTCAATTCATTAATGTGGTGTATGAAAAACACACATAGATCAATGTAACAGAAGACAGAGCCCCAAAATAAATCCACATACTTATCAAGGTCAATTAATCTATGACAAAGGAGGCGAGAGTATACAATGGAGAAAAGACAGTCTCTTCAATTAGTGGTGCTGGGAAAACTGGACAGCTACATTTGAAAGAATGAAATTAGACACTCTCTAACACCATACACAATAATAAACTCAAAATGGATTAAAGACCTAAATGTAAGAGCAGACACTATAAAACTCCTAGAAGAAAACATAGGCAGAACAGTCTTTGACATAAACCACAGCAATATTGTTTTGGATCCATCTCCTAGAGTAATGGAAATAAAAACAAAAATAAACAAATGGGACCTAATTAAATTTAAAAGCTTCTGCACAGCAAAGGAAACCACTGATGAAATGAAAAGACAACATACTAAATGGAAGAAGATATTTTCAAATGATATGACTGATAAGGCGTTAGTACCCAACATATATTCATTGATTAGCTCATACACTAATCAATGAATTTGGTAAAGTAGCAGGATACAAAATTAATGCACAGAAATCTCTGGCATTCCTATACACTAATGATGAAAAATCTTAAAGTGAAATTAAGAACACACTCCCATTTACCACTGCAACAAAAAGAATAATATACGTAGGAATAAACCTACCTAAGGAGACAAAAGACCTGTATGCAGAAAATTATAAGACACTGATGAAAGAAATTAAAGATGATACAAATAGATGGAGAGATATACCATATTCTTGGATTGGAAGAATCAACATTGTGAAAATGACTATACTACCCAAATTAATCTACGGATTCAAAGCAATCGCTATCAAACTACCAATGGTATTTTTCACAGAACTAGAACAAAAAATTTCACAATGTGTATGAAAACACAAAAGAGCTAGAATAGCCAAAGCAATCTTGAGAAAGAAAAACGGAGCTGGAGGAATCAGGCTCCCTGACTTAAGACTATACTACAAAGCTACAGTAATCAAGACAGTACGGTACTGGCACACAAATAGAAATATAGATCAATGGAACAGGATAGAAAGCCCAGAGATAAACCCACGCACATATGGTCACCTTATCTTTGATAAAGGAGGCAAGAATATACAGTGGAGAAAAGACAGCCTCTTCAACACGTGGTGCTGGGAAAACTGGACAGCTACATGTAAAAGAATGAAATTAGAACACTTCCTAACACCATACACAAAAATAAACACAAAATGGATTAAAGACCTAAATGTAAGGCCAGATACTATAAAACTCTTAGAGGAAAACATAGGCAGAACACTCTATGACATAAATCAAAGCAAGATCCTTTTTGACCCACCTCCTAGAGAAATGGAAATAAAAACAAAAATAAACAAATGGGACCTAATGAAACTTAAAAGCTTCTGCACAGCAAAGGAAACCATAAACAAGACGAAAAGACAGCCCCCCGAATGGGAGAAAATATTTGCAAATGAAGCAACTGACAAAGGATTAATCTCCAAAATTTACAAGCAGTTCATGCAGCTCAATATCAAAAAAACAAACAACCCAATCCAAAAACGGGCAGAAGACCTAAATAGACATTTCTCCAAAGAAGATATACAGACTGCCAACAAACACATGAAAGAATGCTCAACATCATTAATCATTAGAGAAATGCCAATCAAAACTACAATGAGATATCATCTCACACCAGTCAGAATGGCCATCATCAAAAAATCTAGAAACAATAAATGCTGGAGAGGCTGTGGAGAAAAGGGAACACTCTTGCACTCTTGGTGGGAATGTAAATTGATACAGCCACCTTGGAGAACAGTATAGAGGTTCCTTAAAAAACTAAAAATAGAACTACCATACGACCCAGCAATCCCACTCCTGGGCATACACCCTGAGAAAACCATAATTCAAAAAGCGTCATGTACCACAATGTTCACTGCAGCTCTATTTACAATAGCCAGGACATGGAAGCAATCTATGTGTCCATTAACAGATGAATGGATAAAGAAGATGTGGCACATATATACAATGGAATATTACTCAGCCATAAAAAGAAACGAAATTGAGCTATTTGTAATGAGGTGGATGGACCTAGAGTCTGTCATACAGAGTAAAGTAAGTCAGAAAGAGAAAAACAAACACCATATGCTAACACATATATATGGAATCTAAGAAAAAAAAAAAGGTCATGAAGAACCTAGGGGTAAGACAGGAATAAAGACACAGACCTACTAGAGCATGGACTTGAGGATATGGGGAGGGGAAAGGGTAAGCTGTGACAAAGTGAGAGAGTGGCATGGACTTATATACACTACCAGACGTAAAATAGATAGCTAGTGGGAAGTAGCCACATAGCACAGGGAGATCAGCTAGGTGGTTTGTGACCACCTAGAGGGCTGGGATAGGGAGGGTGGGAGGGAGGGAGACGCAAGAGGGAAGAGATATGGGAACATATGTATATGTATAACTGATCCACTTTGTTATAAAGCAGAAACTAACACACCACTGTAAAGCAATTATACTCCAATAAAGATGTTAAAAAAAAAAAACTACAATGTGGTATCATCTCACACTGGTCAGAATGGCCATCATCAAAAAATCTACGAACAATAAATGCAGGAGAGAGTGTGGAGAAAAGGGAACACTCTTGTACTATTGGTGGGAATGTGAATTGATACAGCCACTATGGAGAACAGTATGAAGGTTCCTTAAAAAACTAAAAATAGAACTACCATACGACCCAGCAATCCCACTACTGGGCATATACCCAGAGAAAACCATAATTCAAAAAGAGTCATGTACCACAATGTTCACTGCAGCTCTATTTACAACAGCCAGGACATGGAAGCAACCTAACTGTCCATCGACAGATGAATGGATAAAGAAGATGTGGCACATATATACCATGGAATATTGCTCAGCCATAGAAAGAAATGAAATTGAGTTATCTGTAGTGAGGTGGATGGACCTAGAGTCTGTCCCACAGAGTGAAGTAAGTCAGAAAGAGAAAACCAAATGCCGTATGCTAACACATATATATGGAATCTAAAAATTAAAATAAAATAAAAAATGGTCATGAAGAACCTACGGGCAAGATGGGAATAAAGAAACAGACCTACTTGAGAATGGACGTGAGGATACAGGGAGGGGGAAGGGTAAGTTGGGACAAAGTGAGAGAGTGGCATGGACATATATACACTACCAAATGTAAAATAGATAGCTAGTGGGAAGCAGCCGCATAGCACAGGGAGAGCAGCTCGGTGTTTTGTGACCGCTAGAGGGGTGGGATAGGGAGGGTGGGAGGGAGGGAGACACAAGAGAAAAGAGATATGGGGACATACGTATATGTATAACTGATCCACTCTGTTGTAAAGCAGAAACTAACACACCATTGTAAAGCAATTATACTCCAATAAAGATGTTTAAAAATAAAAAATAAACAGCTCACACAACTCAACATCAAAAAAAAAAAACCCAACAAAAAACCAAGCCAATTAAAAAATGAGTAGAAGAACTGAACAGACATTTTTCCAAAGAGGAAATGCAGATGGCCAACAGGCACATGAAAAGACGCTCAACATCACTAATCATCAGCGAAATGCAAATCAAAATCACAATGAGATATGACCTCACACCATTTAGAATGGCTATTATGAAAAAGAACACAAATTACAAATGTTGGCGAGGAATGCTGATAAAAGGGAACCCTAGTACATTGCTGTTGGGAATGTAAATTGGTGGAAAACAGTATGGAGGTTTCTCAAAAAACTGAAAATAGGAATACCATATGACCCAGCAATTCCACTCCTGGGTATGTATCCAAAAAAAATGAAAACCTAATTCAGAAAAATACATGCACCCCAATGTTCAAAGCAATATTACTCACAATTGCCAAGGTATGAAGGCAACTTAAGTATCCATCAACAGAAGAACTGACAAAGAAGATGTGGCACATAGAGAAACAATGGAATACTACTCAGCCATAAAAAAGAATGAAATTTTGCCATTTGCAGCAAGAAGCTGGATTTGGAGGACATTATGCTAAGTGAAATAAGTCAGACAGAGAAAGGCAAACACTGTATGATATCACTTATATGTGGAATCTAAAAAATACAACAAACTACTGAATAACACAAAAAGAAGCAGATTCACAGATGTAGAGAACAAACTAGTGGTTACCAGTGGAGAGGGGGGAGAGGGGAGGGACAATATAGGGGTGGGGGAAAAAGGGTTATTATGAGATTACATGAAATCATTTGTGTGAAACTTCTGAAAATTGTAAAACACTATAAAATGTAAAGAATCTTTCATTCAATAAAAAAGAGAAAAATACATTTTAAAAAGGCCATTTTAAAACATAACCATTATCTCACTTAAAAATAAATCATGAATATAATCAAATATTCATATATGATCAAATTACTCTGATAAAATAAAAACTATTTGATGACATTTGTAAGCTATAATAATAATTACAGTTGCACAAATAAAACTGCAGTACTGTAATTTTCAATAAGCTTTGAAAAACAAGTCTTGCTGGGGAGTAATGACTTTTAGAATCTGACACAGAAAAAAAGAAGTTTATCATGTCTTCTGATAATCAAATGATTTCAGTAGTCACACTACCTATCATTTGATTCCTTTATTTAATTTAAAGTACTAGAGCTATCATCAATAACATTAGAGCATTTGGTTTTAACCAAAAAGATGAGAGAGGATGAAAACTTAATCAGGAAACTAGGGCCAAATGTGATCATAGGGCCTTCTAACCTTCTTTTACTCACTTCCTACATTTATTTCCCTTGGTAAAGGTAAAATTTTAAATTAGCTTATTAATTTTCCTGTGATTTTCTGTTAAGTATGGACTTAAATTCAACAGACATTTAGCACCTTTAGAAGAAGTGTTGTGATTCTGGTTACTTACTGAGTCTCAATGTTTTGACACGTAAGATAGAAATGAGTAATTTGCCATGCCCCTCTCAAAGGGATGTTGGAAAGTTAATATAAAATAAGTATCTCTATAAGGAGAGATGCAAACACGACACATTACTATTATTCCACGATTCAGAATAACTTGCCAACAATACAACTTAGAAAGTCATGTAGCTGAGTGTCTTTTCATATTTATCTTTACTCCTAGGCACCATGGTGTAATGAAAAATAGACTAAAGGAGGAATGTATTTTTTATTATCAAAGCACATACAGAATTTATTTTGATTTTAGTAGTAATTTATTTTAATGGGGCCTGATTTCAAGGATGATGCATGGTGGTGCTATTTATAATTGTTCAGTATTTCTATGTTGAGACACTATTCTTCCAATTCTTTCTTCCAGGAATTATTAACTCCTTGTGCTGGCAACACACACTATAAAGAAAGTTAAGGTTCTGCTGTAGGTTCTCATGGTTTAGTGGCAAAGGCAAACAAATAGTCTATTAAAATGGAATATGCTGTAGGCTATGATGTGTGTTTGAAGAACCCTTGCAGCACACTTGGTCCCGTCCAAAATGTCCATAAGAAATTTGGTCCACACCAAAAGGTCCTTGATATTTTGTCTTATTTAGTCCAAGCCAAAAGGTCCTTGATATTTGGTCCTGTCCAAACCATTTGGCATGGACCACATATGTTCATGGATGTTTTGGATGGGACCAAACATCAAGGACCTTTTGGTGCAGACCAAATGCCTTATGGACATTTGGATAGAACCATATGTCTGCTAACCTTGAAGAACATGTTATGAGTCAGTTGAGAAAACACATCTAAATCTGAAGGGTATGAGGATTAGGGTAGAGACCTGTGTCTGAGAAGATTTCTCATAGAAGGTAATGCTTCAGTTGAAGGTAATGTTTGAAAAGCATGAAGGTGTTAGCACACTGAAGGTAGAAAAAAGGACAAAGGCATATGCTAGAATGAAGAGGGTGAATGACAAAATGGTAAAAATGTTAATGCAAAATTAGGACATAAAGATCCATCTGGTAGAATGTGGCCTATACCAAAGCAGAGATCTTTATCTTGGTTGTTCATAGTTGATTTCCCAAACAATAGAAGATCCACTGAAGGCCATGAATGTGAGATTAACATGATCATATTTAAGATTCAGAAAGATCACCCTGGCAACAGTGTAAAAACATTCATGAATGAGCCAGGCCAGAAGCTGGAAGACCAAGTAGGCCACAGTGGTTCTCATAAGATACAATCAGGCTGTCAACCCAACAATTCCACTCCTAGGTATACATCCAAGAAAAATGAAAACGTGTTCATGCTCATGCATGAATGTTCATAGCAGCATTACTCATAATGGCCCAAAACTGGAAATAACCCAAACGAATATAACTGATAAACAGATAAATAAAATTTGGTATAGTCACACAATGCAATATTTTTCAGCAAGAAAGGGAATCAAGTATGGATACACACTACCACATGAAAGAACTTTGAAATATTATGCTAGGTAAACTATCCAGGCAAAAAAGACCTCACGTCACATAATTCCATTTATAGGAAATGTCCAGAATAGGCAAATCTATAGAGGCAGAAAGTAAGATGACTCGTTACCTAGGGCTGGGCAGGGAGAGGAGGGATATGGGTACAGTATCTCTTTTAGGAAGAACCAAATTGTTCTAAGATTAGACTGTGGTGATGTTTGCACAACCCTGTAATATATTAAAACCATTGAGTCGTACACTGTAAATACGTGAACTGGATGCTATTTGAATTCTATCACAATACACAATAAAGCTGTTGAGAGAGAGAGAGAAAGAGGCACAGAATGAATGAATGGGAATGAATCAAGGTAGGGATAGGTAAAAAATGTGGAAAGTAGTACTGATATTAAGGACACTCCAGAACTAAGTGGAAGGTATATTCTCATTCATGTTAAGAAATACATGAGCTGGAGACAGATTCTTAAAATGGTAAGCCATAGCTGCCGTTCACTAAGCAGTTACAATTTTGCAGGCCTTGTCTCAATTGCTTTACATTTTTACATTTATTATTCATAATAACACAACATAAGTATGCCTATTTTACAGGTCATTAGACTGAGGCATAGAACAGTTAAGTAACTTGCCTACAGTCACACATCTACAAGGTATCACCGCCATAATTTGAACCCAGGCAGCTGGTGTCCAGAATCTGTGCTGTTAATCACTATGCGATTCAACCTATCATGTTCGGTATACAAGAATTGCCAATTACAACTCTAAAAAATATAGGATTTCACGAAAGCAGAGACCTCATGCCTAATTAAGGTGGTTTAATGACTTAGGTAAACACACCTGACATCTTTCACAGTAAAAGCTAAGAAGATTTTCCGTGGGCAAATGCTCTAAGAGGCAGTGTAACCCACTGCATAATAGCTGAGATTTCTGAGCCAGGCAGACTTGAGTTCAAATCCAAGTTTCATGACTTACTAGCTGTGTGGTCTTAAGAAGGGCATTTAATTTATCAGTATGATAATACATACCTCATAGTGTTCCTCAACAGATTACATGAGACAACATACAGTATCTGACACAGATATAAACCCAATAAATAGTGATTTATTATTATTTATTATTATTTTGGCAATCAGCCTTTGCATCTCCTGGAGTTTATTTTCACGGTTATGCTTCTGATTTGTTAATTCTTTGAGAGTAACTGTTACTGAATTGCTAGATAAACAGGGTTCATCGCTAATATATTGGTTTTAACTAGAAATCCTACAAAGGAGAAATCTAATGCCACTAGATTTTGTAGGAAAATCTGATGGACATAAAACATTGTCATATAACACATTAACATTCATTTGAATATTCACCTAATTAATATAGATAACTCATAGATTCTCCATAGAAAGAAAGCAAGACATAAGTGGCAATTTAAGTCAAATAATAGATGCTATAAATGCAATTCCATTTCACATCCACTATAAGTAATATCCTTCTTTTGCATAACACATCAGCAACAGCATCTAAAATTAAAATAACTATTTAAAGGTTCTAAAGAAAGCTTTTCAAGATCCAAGTTTTTTATTTGTCTAGGAAAAAAAACAGTTGGATGTTCTGTTATTTCCTATTTGCAGATGCATAAAGCAATCACTTCAGAAAATGAACTCTGTTAAATTTATAGCTGGTGAGTTCTCATTTAGTCTAATCTATGCTGGCTCAGTTTAACTACCGCATTGTCAGTGCCTGTCTCACTAAGCACACCCAGCAAATTTCACAATGGCCAACATCATAATAATGCATTATATATATTTTCCAAACATTACAATGTAACTGCACATTTTATGAAAAGGGAACAACAGGAGAAAATTTAAAAGGAAGAAAGATGCAATAAAGATGAATTTCCATTAAAAGCCAGGCACCCGAACACTGATGTGGTTACTTATTTTTCCTCACTTGTAGATTAATGACAGTGTTTACCCCTTGATATTAACAAGCACATAATACATCTTGACAAATGACTAAAGAGGCTGCAGTAGAGTTTATTTCTTGGTAGTGTCAACTGCCCTTCCTTTGGCATGATATGAAAAGCTTACGTCAGCTGTAATTTTTAGTAACACCCTTCTGTGGGGTTTTCTTACAACTTTGTAAAACAAGTGTGATAAATTGATTATGCTAACAAGTGTGGGCTGCAGTGAGTGGTTTACTGGAGATTCCATCTGGTTTTTAAATCAGAAGAATGATGACAATGTTACACATTAAAATCAATAGTTAGTTAATATTCCTATAAAGCCTAAAGGTTTGTGATAAAGGATTAAATATAATCCACTCTGCCTTGTAATCCTTGTTTAAGCAAGACTATTGCATTAAATTACTGCTCAATCAGGAAACAAGTAATCAAATGAGGTGCAGTTTTGGGTGTTAGGTGAGAAAGAATAATGGCAGCTTTAAGCATAAGCCCTCAAAGAAGAAATTTGAATTTTTGTTTTTTAATCTCAAAATGGGATTTCTAAGCTAATTTAGGACTCTGATAACTCTGATAAACATTTAACATTATTGTGGCAGATGTGCATTTCAAAACTATTTGCACAATGTTTGGAACTAAAAAAGAGAATTGCAAAAAATTTTTATTTTCTCAATGTTCACTTTTTATTATGCTTTTCTACATCCTGATCAATTGAATTCTGTATTTGAAATAATATTTTCTTGGTGCACATTAATGACATGTGTTGAGGCTACTTCTCTAACAAGCAAGAAATCTACTTATCTATCAAATACAGCCTTAAGCATATCAAATTTAAAGTTACAGTAGGAACAATAAGTCAAAGTATTTAGGTGAAAGTGAGAGAGAGCAGACAGTGTCTAGAAGGAGGCAGAGACCAGGGGGGGATATACATTGCAAAACTGGTGACACAGAGGTGGTGAGAAGTGTCTTGAGAAAGGTGGGGGTGAACAGGGAGAATAGCACAGAGGGTAAAAGCTGTCGCCTCGTGTATACAAACATCGGAAGGGAGGAATGAAGAGAACCACTAAAGGAGCTGGTGGAGGTGCCAGTGGAATGCAGAGAAAGAATCAGGACATTGGGCAGGTAAGAAATTCCAGAAAGAAATCCAAAAAGTGGAAAAAGGGGTAATTAACCATCTCTACTTTTGCCTGAATTTCAGGGAGAATGAAGATTATCAAATGCCACTAGACTGATAACAGAGATCGCTGCACTTCAAAAGCACAGTTTAATGAACAGTTGAGGGCAGTGAGTGAAGGAGTCAGTATATACTATTAAAAAAAAATAAGGGGGCTTCCCTGGTGGCGCAGTGGTTAAGAATTCCCTGCCAATGCAGGGGACACAGGTTTGAGCCCTGGTCCAGGAAGATCCCACATGCTGTGGAGCAACTAAGCCCGTGCGCCACAGCTACTGAGCCTGTGCTCTAGAGCCCGCGAGCCACAACTACTGAAGCCCACGTGCCTAGAGACCGTGCTCTGCAACGAGAAGCCACTGCAGTGAGAAGCCCGCACACCGCAACAAAGAGTAGCCTCTGCTCGCGGCAACCAGAGAAAGCCCGCGTGCAGCAACGAAGACCCAACGCAGCCAAAAATAAATAAATTAAACAAATTAAAAAAAGAATAGGAACGATAGTTGTAGACCTAATTCTGGAATTCTCCATCCTTAAAGGAAGGAAAAGGAAGTTGGAAATATATGAAGGGTTCAAATAAAACTTGTTGCTGTTGTCACACAAAACAGAAAGACAGCCTCCTGCTTTTAGTCACAGGCAAGGAAGACACTGAGTAAAACTGATTATTAATTTTTAAATGATAGAGAAAAAGGAGGGATCCAGGGAAGAATCAAAGAAAAAGAAAGCACAAAGTAGGAAAGGGAAAAGGGATCTCTCTCAATGACAGAAATGCTGGTAGAAATGTGTGCTTCAACAGTGCATAATGAAATGTTTTTAAATGTCAATATGTATGGCTTGTATAACAAATACCTGTGGAACATTTATTTCTAGGATTTAAGGCAGAGATTTACCAAGAATAGAGAATGGGATGAATAAAACAGACCATTGCAGAATTACTAACTATGGAAATGTCATCAACTTGTGATGTCTCTTACAGATATGACAGCACTAAAGTCCCAGGTTTTATCAGTCAATTCTAAAAAAAAAATAAAAATAAAAAAGACTGATATGTGAATTTAACCTCCAACTACAGGGTTAAATGGAATACAGAGAAGCATGGCATTTTGAATGGATGACCTGTTAACGACCTCTAAATTACATAAATCAAGAAACGAAATGATCAGAAACTTGGGGGCAGTTTAATTCTGGTATCATGGGAGAATTAAAAATTGGTTAAATAGGATTCCTGAATAGCATCATAGGAATTCTTATTTAGGAGAAGAATGACTTGATATTGGAAAAGTAGTATTCAAACTTCTTCCAGAGTCCTATGTTCTCAGTCCCTCTCTCCTTTACCACCCACATTTCCTAGGAGTGTAGTCCACACCCATTGCCTTCCCCTCCTCCCCTCTTACTTCACTAGTCATCCCTGAAATTCAACTTACTAAGGTCACCTAAGCCCTTCTTATTGTCAAATCAATGGGATAAGTTTGTTTCATCTTACTGAATTTATCTCTTGATTATGAAATGTTTGATCATTCTATCATTCCTGAAATTCTTCCATTGGTTTCCTTGAAATCACATTCATTTGTTTATTTATTCATTTACTAAATAAATAATAATTTTAAAACAGTGATTTGCCAAGAGTCTTTCCTCCAGTTGGTTTTCATTCTTTATTTGAGCATTTTGGAACTGTACTTCCCTCTCTGACCCCTTAAATGTTCTCCTCACTTGACATAAAACTCTAGGTAACCATACCTAACCTCATGGTTTTAACTATCACCGTATATCAATAATTTTTAATGAAGGACATGGGGAGCATGGACAGAAATATCCTATGGAACACATTAACATCTCTGATAGGCAGGCCTTTTAAAACTATAATTCTCCACAAGGTAGATTCTAATATACCCTATTTCTGGAATGAGAATCACTGGCATGCCAAGAGGGTTGCCACTAATGAAATTCTGTTGTACTTCTGGAATACATGGAAGGCAGAAAAATTGGGGGAGCTACTGAAACTCTAGGATAGGTGTTACCAAATTTATATCTATGGAGTAGGCCAACCACCAGTTCAAGTACAAGTGGATGCTACACAGACCTCAAACTCTCTACATCTGAAATCAACACCACCTACCCCCAATATCACTACCCCTTCCAGCCAACAATGTCCCCTTCTCTGGTAGCCTCCATTATATTTTGTAGCACAATCATCTACCCAGTCACCAAAGCATGAAACTTGTAAATCTTCTCAGGTATTTCCATCTCTCTCCATTTTTCATTCACCACTAAGGCCTTTTTAAATGACAGCTCTTTTGAGGCATAGATCACACACCACAAAATTCACTCTTGTGAAGTGTACAATTCACTGGTCTTTAGTATATTCACAATATTTAGGATATTCACAATTCACCAAATTCCAGAACATTTTCATTATAATTTTGGTAATCATTCCTGGAGTCCAAATCCTCATTTGCATCCCTGCTTCTCTGGACTATTCTGATGATCTCCTAACATATCCCTGTGACATATAGCCAGTAGATTCATCTAAAGTATAAATCTGACCAGATCACTCTCCTGCTTAAAACTCCTCAGTGGTTAATAATCACCCACAGATGAAGTCCAAGTTATTTAACATGATTTAAAAGCCACTCCATGATCTGACCCCTGCCTAACTGTCCTGAGTCTCTTCTGACATCAAATGCCTCATGCTTTAAGATCTGCCAACACTAGATTTCTAATAGTTCCCTGCAAGCACAATGCTGCTCTTCCCCCCTTTGTGTTTGCTCAGGTCCCTTCATCTCAGAATATTCTCCTTACCTGGCCAACATTCACTTGTCCTTTAAGACCCAGCCTTTGATTACTCATGAAGCTTTTCCTGACACCCTAGGATAAGATGCTCCTCCCAAATGTTTCCAGAATATTCCATGAAGATGCATATTACTGCATTTACCACATTATTTTATAATTATCTGCTTAAGTATCTCTTGCCCTCACTATACTGTGCAGTCTTTGGGATGACAAGACCAACTAGCCATTTCTATTTCTCAAGAGTTCTGTAGAATTCTTAGAATATGGTAGGCCTTCCAAACGTATTTGCAAATGCATGAATGAATGAGTGCATCAACGGATTAATATATAAACACACTGAGGAATGATTAATTGAATGACCTTAAACATTACTAGACATCCTATAAAAAACTGGTCTGGTCCATAAAGCAATAAAACATAAGACATAGATCAACTGCTGGAGGAAAAGTATGAAACAATCAGAGTAGAAATTTGGAAATTAGCACAGTGTGAATTTTCTTTAATCGGAAAATTTCAATGTAAGGGTTGATAATCATGAATTGGAGATGGTGAAAGGGGGAAATGAAACTGAGAACTGAGTCAGATTTAATGATTTCCATGACCATGCAAATGAGGATTCTATTATTTTATTATTGAACAATAATAAATGATATGTCCATGTAGATACAGACAACTCTGCATTCAGAAAATGGAATGTAATGAGTGTCAAGGCAAATTACTGACTTGGACAATCAACAAGGCCATAATTAGAAGAAAGGAGATTTAATATATTTTAAAGTGTATCAACTGTTTTTAAAAGGAGCTACACACCTACCATCACTGGTGTGATGATAAGTATAGATCTTCCAAATAATATTATGTCAGAGAAAACTGCAACCCTGTATGAATACTATACTTCAAGCATCCAAAACTGTCCATTATATGCATGTAGTGATGGTCATCCTTAATAAACAGATTGAGATTCTTTTTAAAGTCTGGCTTTTTTTTCTCCTGCATGTACTTAAGGTTCCTTTCCTTCAACATCCACCATGACTATGGTGAAGCTCTAGAAGATCCTACCACAGCCTTCAGGCCTACCTTTGTAAACCTCTGTTGCAATGGAAAATAAAGCAGAGGTATTAAAACCTTATAATAGAAAGTCCCTTTTTGCTATGGTAATGTCTACTTCTTAAAGGCTCAAAGAAAGAACTCTTTGATTCACCTGGGTCCTATTTTTGCATTGGTGATATTTAGATGATTAAAGGTTTTTTAGAAAGAATCATTTGCTGTAAGCAAGTAGAGACTCGACTGTCATTTTTAGTCTATCGAAGCAGATTGTGGGCACACAAATCCACCTTCAATTAATTAATGGAGGCAATATGCAATGTGTGTTAGTGATTCACCACTCATTCAGAATGCTCCTTCCATGTTTTCTTTCCTCTTAAAATGTCCTAGTACAATTAAACACTATACCTTTTTTCATTATTCAATTTGCTTCTAACATTTTCACACTGAATCATATCATGTGGTCAGAGTTTATAGGGAAGAGTTATATTCAATAACAATGTTCAAAATAAAGAACAAAGTGAAGTACTGATTTACTATTAAATATAATCCACAATCCCAATTTTTAAAAATAATAAAATATAATAGTTTTCCTTGTTTGCAATTCACCATTGGTTTTTGTTCAATAACATATGACTAGGAAATATATAACTTTCAGACACCTATTGGAAATACATATATATATCTGTGTATGTGCATATGTGTATATGTATTATTCTGTTTAAAAACATTTTCCAAATTTCACAATTAAGTCCATAAAAATGGCTTAAAACTTGAAATGCTTTATAGTTACTATACTGATGCTATACTAAGACACATACACACAATGTTCGAATACCTGGTATGTAAAAACCTCCATAGCAAATGATACATTGGCACACTGAAAAGACAATCATTATCCAAATGTACTTTCTGCTTCTTTTCTGTATGGATATACATATAAAGCCTCTTAGGTGCCTAGAAATTCAAACTACAATGATATTTAAAACAAGATGTTTCATTTTTAATTACTTTGAAGAGTGTACAAAGGCTGATCTACAGTAACAAATATTGGTAAAATTCAAGAAGAAATACATTAAATTTACTTATGGTGTTTTTACCCATTTGAGCCCATTGGGTTAAATATCTATACATGTTTCCTTGAAAGAGGAACAATAATGTAACAAGGCGGCACATTTTGAATTATTCCCTCTACTGTACTGCTTGTTTTGCAAACACACCCTATACAACAGTGAAAGCCACTAGAAAGAAGTTCCTCAAGAACACCTGTTCACAAAAAGAACAAGATGTCGATGCTTCTGCCTCTACGCTCCCTGTGAATCTTCTAGTATAGATTTTATCATTCTATACTGTTTGTGCTTACCTTCCACTTTATACTGTGAGCTCTTTGAGACCAGGGATCATACTTTAGGCATTCTGATCTTCCCAGCAATGGAGCCAGGCTATAAATAGTTACTGAATTAATAAATGGTAATAAATGCATAGCACTTATCACAATTTACTGTGTATTATTATCAGTTAGGTACATGTCTAATGACCACTTCCTCTATCTATCCACTGAATAATAAAATGCTTGAGAAATGCAGGTCTGTTCTATACCTATCTGGATATCTTTTTCCCTGGCACACTACTTAGATGTTTAGTAAATATTAAATTTTAATTAGAGATGTGCGAAGTTTAGGAGTAATAAAAGTACAAATCACAAAATTTCCTATCATTGTTTCAATGGCTTTTTAAGACAGTAACAATGATTCCCTTTTCTGTATTTTCTTCTGAGTTACAGTGGAGAAATTTTGCCCTCCACAGGCATAAGGCTTTTGATATACATGGTTCTAGTTTCCAAGATGAGCTGCTTTCTGAAAATAATATGTCTTGTCCTTTCTTTGGGAGATGGATTTGAGAGGCCTTACAAGTACAATGGATACTGCTCTATCCTGAAACCTCAGGAATATTCCCCAAATAGACTACAAGTCCACTGGTATCAGTAGAGATTTAAGTCTATTATAAGGTCTTTCTTAGTACTCACCTTTAATTATCCTGTTGAGAAATTTTCTTTTAATAATACACCTTACAACTGAACCATCCTGGCTCTACCATCAGCAGAATACTTCTATAATATAGTTCAAATTTTAAACAGAATTTTACACAGTTCACTGTGGTATTAAAAAGTGTTTTAAAATAGAGTAATATGACCAGTACGAAATTTCATAGTCAAAGCTGCAATGTCATACTGACCTTTGAAACTTAGGAGGTTTATTTATAAAAGAACATTATTACCATGATAAAGTTAAAATAACAGCAACCATTAAATTATTTTAGAACTCATATTGGATTACCAATATGTAATT
Organism: Hyperoodon ampullatus; assembly: GCF_949752795.1. Lineage (NCBI taxonomy): Eukaryota > Metazoa > Chordata > Mammalia > Artiodactyla > Ziphiidae > Hyperoodon > Hyperoodon ampullatus. The sequence continues at coordinate 26,787,501 of NC_136913.1, read as the reverse complement.
CCTGAGAATAATAAAGGCTTCAGATATTCAGACACCAATCTGACATTGTTAGCTATGTTTAAAATCAAACAAAGCATTTTATTTCGAGTTCAAAACTCACAAAGCCTTGTGAACAGGTCAAGCAGACTCTAATATACTACATCTGCTCCTGTGGTTGCTCCACTTTTTTAGATAAAATGTCATTCAAACAGTGTTTTTCCTATTCTCACATAAATTCTCAGACTATTCAGAAAACCCATGAGGAGAAAGATTACTTATTCATGAAAGCAGGGTTTCTTTCGTCATCTTAGATTTGATTGGCATTAGCAGCAACTATGTCTGACTCCAAAGATTTAAATATTCATTATAGCATAATCATGGCATTTAAATATCTAAGCATTAGAAGTTTCAAAGTAATTCTCCTTTTGGAATAAATGTAGCCTATTTTACATAGATGACCTAACATAATGACAAAGCATCACATTCCTTATAACTTTACTGTTTGGCAGACTAAAATATAGAATATTCAGAATTCTGTTAAAATACCCTACCAAAGGTTGCTTATTATTAACCAATTTTATCCAAAAACTGATAAATAAAAACATAAGAAATGGCTCCTTACAATAACTGTATGTATATGCCTCCCTTTGAATGAAGTCTCCTTATAATATATGCATAAATTAAAATTTTACGACTCAATCGCTGTATGTAAAATCGAGGATGATTCAAATCACTCTAGAACACTTTCATAAACTGTTCGCCTCTTCAAAGAACTGCAGTGTAGACATACATGTGGGATTGAAGATGTACACACACAAATAAATATTTCCATGAACTGAACTTGCTGAAATCCATACATAACAGACAAAACACACTCAACTGACATACTGCAATATAAAATAGCACTCTCTCTAGTTTCTAACTTATTTCTGGGCATTAATAATCTTTTACAGAGTGTAGGACATCTTTGACAGTGACCCTAAGTTGAAGTTTAAATTTTAGCGATAAAACTCCAATTGAGCTCACTATTAAAAACAAGTAATAAAACAACCCAAGAAAAGGTTAAATTTTTATATCAGTTTAGTTTATGGAAGAAATGTATTTTTATTTTTTTAAGGATTTATTATTTATTTATTTATTTAATTTATCTTTGGCTGCGTCAGGTCTTAGTTGCAGCACACGGGATCTTCGTTGAGACGTGCAGGATCTTTCGTTGCGGCATGTGGGCTCTTCGCTGTGGCGCATGGGCTTCTCTCTAGTTGTGGTGTGAGGGTTTTCTCTTCTCTAGTTGTGGCATGCAGGCTCCAGGGCACGTGGGGGTTCCAGAGTGCGTGGGCTCTGTAGTTTGTGGCACATGGGCTCTAGCTGAGGCGCGCGAGCTCAGTAGTTGTGGCATGTGGGCTTAGTTGCCCCATGGCACATAGGATCTTAGTTCCCTGACCTGGAGTCTAACCAGCGAACCCTGCATTGTAAGGTGGATTCTCTACCACTGGACCACCAGGGAAGTCCCTGTATTTTTAAAAATAGCCTTGTTGACCTTTCATTGTCATACAAGTATAAATGCCATTCATATTTAATGGATAGAATTTGATGTTTTAGCATATGTATATACCCAGGAAACCATAACAATAAAAATAATGAACATATATATCACACCCAACATTCTCCTCAAGCCCCTTTGTAACTGCTCCCTTTCCACCCCACCTCCGCTATCTTTTAAGTAACCATTGGTCTGTTGTCTCTCACTATAAATTAGTTTGCATTTTCTAAAATTTCATAGAAATGGAATCACACAGCGGGTACTCTTTTTCTATATGGCTTCTTTCACTCAGCATCATCATTTTGAGATTCACCCATGTTGTTAAACATATCAATAGTTCATTCCTTTTTATTACTGGCATTTATTACTGGCCTGGCATTCTGAACTCAGATTTTCAGCTCTTAATCACAATGTGACACTGACTCCCATCATGTACACATTACTGAACAGTTGTTTAGCACTATGAACTATCCCTCAGATGACTACATGACTGGTGAATTTGCAAAGTGCTAAATTGATTCTTCTCATTAATATAGTCCAGCTTTATTATTACTTTTGGGGGGAAATAATGTTCAAACATGTTTCTTGCTGCTACAAGAAGAATGAATTGAATTTTACCACTCTATAATGAAAACTCTAGAGCTATATAAGTACTTCCTGCAACTGCTTTTATAGATTTCTCAACATGCAAAGTTTACTGTTTTTAAAAGAAGAGATAAAACATGACACAAAGACTCATTTTATAAGGCCTTGGAGGAACATATACTCAATTTTGCCAGAATTAGGTGTGCTAAAATTTCAAATGGGAGGAAAAAAACCCACCTAATTCTAATCTCATATATTCTATACTAATATATACAGTAAACATTTAGCTTCACTTTTTTTCTTTTTTAAAAAACTGAAGTATAGTTGATTTACAATGTTCTGTTAGTTTCAGGTATACAGCAAAGTGATTCAGTTATACATATGTATTTCTTTACAGATTCTTTTCCCATATAGGTTATTACAGAATATTGAGTAGAGACTTCCCTGTGCTATACAGTAGGTCCTTGTTGTTTTTCTGTTTTATATATAGTAGTATGCATCTGTTAATCCCAAGCTCCTAATTTATCACTCCCCAACCCTTTTCCCTTTGGTAACCATAAATTTGCTTTCTATAAAGTCTGTGAATCTGTTTCTTTTTTGTAAATACGTTCATTTGTATCATTTTCCTAGATTACACATAACTGATATCATATATTTGTCTCTGACTTACTTCATTTAGTATGAGAAACTCTAGGTCCATCCATGTTGCTGCAAATGGTAAAATTCCATTCTTTTTTATGGTTGAGTAATATTCCATCATATATATATATATATATATATATATATATATATATATATATATATACACACACCACATCTTCTTTATCCCTCATCTGTCCATGGACACTTAGGTTGCTTCCATGTCTTGGCTATTGTAAATATTGCTGCTAATTAACAATGGGATGCATGTCTCTTTTTGAATTAGAGTTCTCATCTTTTCCAGATATATGCCCAGGACTGGGATTGCTGGATCATATGCTAACTCTATTTTTACTTTTTTTAAGGAACCTCCATACCATTCTCCATAGTGGCTGCACCAATTTACATTCCCACCAATAGTGTAGGAGGGTTCCCTTTTCTCGACACCCTCTCCAGCATTTATTACTTATAGACGTTTTAATGACAGCCATTCTGACTGGTGTGAGGTGAGACCTCATTGTAGTTTTAATTTGCATTTCTCTCATAATTAGCGATGATAAACATCTTTTCATGTGCCTGTTGGCCATCTGTATGTCTTCTCTGGAGAAATGTCTATTTAGGTCTTTGCCCATTTTTGATTGGGTTGTGTGTTTTTTTGATATTGAGCTGTATGAGCTGTTTGTATATTTTGGAAATTAATCCCTTGTCAGTTGCATTGTTTGTGTATATTTTCTCCCATTCCACAGGTTGTCTTTTCATTTTGTTTATGGTTTCCTTTGCTGTGCAAAAGCTTATAAGTAGGATTAGGTCCCATTTGTTTATTTATGCTTTTATTTCTTTTGACTTGGGAGACAGATCTAAGAAAGTATTGCTACAATTTATGTCAGAGAATATTTTCCCTATGTTCTCTTCTAGGAGTTTTATGGTGTCATGTCTTATATTTAAGTCTTTAAGCCATTTTGAGTTTACTTTTGTGTATGGTGTGAGGGAGTGTTTTAACTTCAGTGATTTACATGCAGCTGTCCCAACACCACTTGCTGAATAGACTATCTTTTCTCCATTCTATTCCTCTATTCATATATCCTTAACTCCTTTATCGAAGATTAATTGACTGTAGGTGTACAGGTTTATTTCTGGGTCTATATTCTGTTCCATTGATCCATATGTTTGTTTTCATGCCAATACCACACTGTTTTGAGTACTGTAGCTTTGTAGTACTGTCTAAAGTCTGGGCGCATTATGCCTCCTGCTTTGTTCTTTTTCCTCAGGATAGCTCTAGCATATTTGACTCTTTTGTGGTTCCATAAAATTTTTAGGATTATTTATTCTAGTTCTGTGGAAAACGTCATGGGTAATTTCATTGGGATCGCATTAAATCTGTAGATTGCTTTGGGTAATATGGCCATGTAAATAATATTAATTCTTCCAATCCAAGAGCATGGGATATCTTTCCATTTCTTTGAATCATCTTCAATTTTCTTTATCAGTGTTTTATAGTTCTCAGCATATAAGTCTTTCACCTCCTTGGTCAGGTTTATTCCTGGGTAATTTTTTCAAATGATTTTTTTTTTTTTTTTTTTTTTTTGCGGTACGTGGGCCTCTCACTGCTGTTGCCTCTCCCGTTGCAGAGCACAGGCTCTGGACGCGCAGGCTCAGTGGCCATGGCTCACGGGCCTAGCCGCTCTGCGGCATGTGGGATCTTCCCGGACCGGGGCACGAACCCGTGTCCCCTGTGTCGGCAGGCGGACTCTCAACCACTGCGCCACCAGGGAAGCCCTCAAATGATTTTAAAAGCGATTTTTTTTAACTTTCTCTTTCTGATATTTCATTGTTAGTGTAAAGAAATGGAATATTTCCTCTGTGTTAATCTTGTATCCTGCTACCTGGCTGAATTCATTTATCAGTTCTAGTAGTTTTTGTGTGGAGTTTTTAAGGTTTTCTATATAGAGTATCATGTCATCTGCATATAATGATAACTTTATCTCTTTCCTGTACCCTTTATTTCTTTTTCTTGTTTGACTGCTATGGCTAGGACTCCCAAAACTGTGTTGAATAGAAAGGTGAGAGTGGGCATCTTGTCTTGTTCCAGAATTCAGTGGGAAGGTTTTCAACTTTTCTCTGTTGACTATTTTTTTTTTTTTGGCTGTGTTGGGTCTTCATTGCTGTGCGCGGGCTTTCTCTAGTTGCGGTGAACAGGGGCTACTCTTCATTGTGGTGCACAGGCTTCTCATTGAGGGGCTTCTCTTGTTGTGGAGCATGGGCTCTAGGCACGTGGGCTTCAGTAGTTGTGGCTCACAGGCTCTAGAGCGCAGGCTCAGTAGTTCTGGCACACGGGCTTAGTTGCTCCGTGGCATGTGGGATCTTCCTGGACCAGGGCTTGAACCCACGTCCCCGCCATTGGCAGGTGGATTCTTAACCACTGTGCCACCAGGGAAGTCCCTCTCTGTGGACTATTATGTTGGCTGTGGGTTTGTCATAAGTAGCTTTTATTATGTTGAGATGTGTTCCCTCTATACACACTTCAGTGAGAGTTTTTATCATGAATGATGTTGAATTTTATCAAATGTTTTTTCTGCATCTATTGAGATGGTCGTGTGGTTTTTGTCTTTTCTTTTGTTGATTTGGTGTAGCACACTGATTGATTTGCATATGTTGAACCATCTTTGTGACCCTGGGATGAATCTAACTTGATTATGGAGTATGATCCTTTTTATGTGTTGCTTGATTCAGTTCACTAATATTTTGTTGAGGATTTTTGCATCTATATTCATCAAAGATATTGGTCTGTAATTTTCTTTTTTGGTAGTCTCTTTGTCTGGTTTTGGTATCAGAGTGATGGTGGCTTCATAGAATGACTTTGACAGTGTTGCTTCCTCTTGAATCTTTTGGAAGAGTTTGAGAAGGATGGGTATACGTTCTTCTTTGTATGTTTGGTAGAATTCCCCAGTGAGGCCATCCAGTCCTGGACATTTGTTTGCAGGGAGTTTTTTTTTTATTAGAGATTCTATTTCACTTCTAGTGATTGGTCTGTTCAAATTACCTATTTCTTGGGAATTCCCTGCTGGTCCAGTGGTTAGGATTCCATGCTTCCACTGCAGGGGGCACAGGTTCAATCCCTGGTTGGGGAACTAAGATCCCACAAGATGTGCGGCATGGCCAAAAACAAAATTATCTATTTCTTCTTGACTCAGTTTTGGTGGGATATATGTTTCTAGAAACTTGTCGATTTCTTCTAGGTTGTCAAATTTGTTGGCATATAACTGTTCATAGTTTTATATTGTGATATTTTTTGTATTTCTACAGTATAGGTTGTTAATTCTCCTCTTTCAATTCTTATTTTGTTTACTTGGGTCCCCTCTCTTTTCTTCTAGGTGAGCCCAGTGACAGGTTTGCCAACTTTTTTATCCTTTCAAAAAACCAGCTCTTGGGCTTCCCTGGTGGCGCAGTGGTTGAGAGTCCACCTGGCGATGCAGGGGACACAGGTTCGTGCCCCAGTCCGGGAGGATCCCACGTGCCGCGGAGCAGCTAGGCCCGTGAGCCATGGCTGCTGAACCTGCGTGTCCGGAGCCTGTGCTCCGCAACGGGAGAGGCCACAACAGTGAGAGGCCCGCGTACCGCGAAAAAAAAAAAAAAAACCAGCTCTTGATTTTATTGATCTTTTCTATTGTTTTCCTCTCTCATCTTTATTACTTCCTTCTGCTGACTTTAGGTTTTGTTTGTTCTTCTTTTTCTAATCATTTTAGGTGGTAGGTTATGCTATTTATATGCAATTTTTATTGTTTTTTTGAGGAAGGTCTGTATCGCTGTGAACTTCCCTCTTAGGATTGCTTTTCCTGCATCCCATAGGTTTTTTTTTTTAAGGTTGTGTTTTCATTGTTGTTTGCCTCATGGTATTTCCTGTTTTCCTCTTTGATTTCATCATTGACCCACTGGTTTTATAGTAGCCTGTTGTTTAGTCTCCATGTAATGATTTTTTTTCTCATTTCTCTTTCCATAGTTGATTTCTAGTTTCATGCTGTTGTGGTCAGAAAACGTACTTGAAATAATTGCTATCCTCTTACATGTGTTGAGGCTTGTTTTGTGTCCTAGTATGTGGTCTATCCTAGAGAATATTCCATGTGCACTTGAAAAGAATGTGCATTCTGGGTTTTTTTGGATGTAGTGCCCTGAAGATATCAATTAAATGTAACTCTTCTATTTTGTCATTTAGGATCTCTGTTGCCTTACTGACTTTCTGTCTGAAAGATCTGTCCAATGATGTCAGTCAGGTGTTAAGAGCTCTTACCATTACTGTATTCCTCACAATTTCTCTCTTTATGCCTGTTAGTATTTGTTCTATGCATTTAAGTGCTCCTATATTGGATGCATATATGTTAAGGAATGCAACGCCCTCTCCTTTTATCATTATATAGTGTCCTTCTTTATCTTTCTTTATGGCCTTTGTTTTAAAGTCTATTTTGTCTGATATGAGTATTCCTACCCCTGCTTTCTTGTCATTTCCATTTGCATGAAATATGTATTTCTATCCCCTCACTTTCAATCTATGTGTGTCCTTCATTGCAAAGTGGGTCTCTTATAGGCAGCATATTGTAGGCTCTTATTTTATGATCCAATCTGCCTTTTGATTGGAGCATTTAGTCCACTGACATTTAAGGTAATTACTGATAGATATATATTTATTGCCATTTTAAACTTTGTTTTCCAGTTGATTTTGTATTTTTCTTTGTTCCTTTCTTTTTGTTTTTCCTTTTGTGGCTTGATGGTTTGTTTGTTTTTTTTTTGTATTATGTTTGTGCTCTCTTCTTTTTTGTTTTTGTAATTGTATGTTTTTGATTTGTGGTTACCCTGGTTTTCAAGTATGTTAACCCATTACTTTATCTACATGCTTTAGACTGGGAATCTAAACCATTCTAAAAGATCTACATTTTCTTACTCCCTCCCCCACATTTTGTGATTCTGATGTCTTCTTTCACATCTTCATATTTATCCTTTTGCTGTTCATTGTAGTTATAATTGCTTTCACAATAATTTTTTGATTGTATTTTTTAACCTATATACTGGCTTATTTAAGCTATCTACAATCCTTTTATATATTTACCTTTCCTGTTTTGATTTTCCCTTTACTATAGATTCTTGCTTCTTTTCTATTTAAAGAAGACCTTTCAATATTTCTTTTAGGATAGGTTTAATATTGCTGTATTCTTTTAGTTTTTGCTTGTCTGAGAAATTCTTTCTCCCTCTTTCTATTCTAAATGATAATCTTGTGGGGCAGACTATCCTACGTTTCAGGTTTTTCTCTTTCAGGACTTTGAATGTATCCTGCTACTCCCTTCTGGCCTGCAATATTTCTGTAGAGAAATCAACTGATAGCCTTATGGGTGTTCCCTTGTAACTGACTCTGTTTTTCTCTTGCTGCCTTTAGAATCCTCTAACTTTTGCCATTTTAATTATGAAATGTCTCAGTGTAGGTCTGTTTGGGTTCTTCTTGTTTGGGAACTTCTGTGCTTCCTGTACCTGGATATCTGTTTCCTTCTTTACTTTTGGGAAGTTTTCAGCCATAGTTTCTTCAAATACATTTTCAATCCCCTTTTCTCTTTCTTTTCCTTCTGGGATCTCTAACGTATATTGGCACACTTTACATTATTCCATAGGTCTCATATGTTGCTTTCGTTTTTCCATTTGTCTTTCTGTCTGCTGTTTTGAGTTGGTGATTTCCATTATTCTATCTTCTAGATCACTTAATTCAATCTTCTTCATTATTTAGTTTGTTATTTATTATCTTTAGCTTGGTATTCAACTCAGCAATTGAGCTGTCTAATTTTGACTGGCTCCGTTTCATAGTTTCCTTATTGTAATGATCTGCATTTCTACTGATAGTCTGTTTTAATTCCTGCAGCATTTTTATTACCTCCTTTTTGAATGTGGGGTCTGTTACACTAGAGAGGTCTGTTTCATTGTTTGTTCTTTCAATTAATTTCTCTTGTTCTTTTAATTGGGAGTGGTTTCTCTGCTTTTTCATTTTACTTATATTTCTCTGACTCTAGGAATTTAGGAGAAATAGTTATCTACTGTGGTCTTGAAGGGCTGTTTTTATGTGGGAACATCCCTGTGTAGCCTGCATGAGTCCAATATTTTTGGTGCAAGGGCTGTTTTTGGTATGGGTGCCTGTCACATCTTTCCTCAGGGTGTGCTGGCTGTTTTCCCCTTAATAGTGTGATTGGTGTTGTGGTGACCAGAGCCTGTGCTGGGTGTTGAGCAGGGCCTCCACTTTGCTCTGTGGTTGTCACAACCCTGTTGAGGGCAGAGTCTGCTCACCAGTTGTTGGAAATAGAAGCCCCCAGATCCGCTTCTAAGCTTCAGTGTGAGATAGGTGGGACTGGAGTGCTCCCGCTGGGAAAGAAGCCATTGCACATTCCTCCCCAAGAGCTATCCATCTGGACATGCGCTCTGTGACATCACCTGCCACTGGGTGTGTGCATCCACAAAGTACAATGTTGGTGGCACTGCCCTTCGCCCCGCCTTTGCTGTGGGAATGCCATTAATCAGCTTGGTTGTCCATCAGGTGCTGTGCTCACAAAGCCGCCAATGTGAAACTGCCAAAGCCATGCACCCCCACCCACTGTGGCAGCACCAGGAATCAACTCAGATCTCAGCCCCACTTCTGCGTATGCACACCTGCAAAGCCTGCTTCTGCTGCCACTGGACCTGCCTTAGCTGTGGGAGCACCAGTAATGAGCTCGGAGGTCCCCTAGGGTCAGTGCTTACAAAACAGCCAGCATAAACCCATGGAAGCCACTCACCACACCCAAGGTGGAAGCATCAGGAATCAGCTGAGATTTTTAGGCTCCGCATGTGGACAACTTGCCTGTGTGTGTGTGCTCCCATAGTCTGGAGAGGCAGAGCTGCACCCGCTGTTAGCATGTGGAGGATGAGGCTGCTATGGCAGGGCCACACCCTCCCCTTTGCACATGTGTTAACAACAGGGCTCCTATGGCGGGACCAGGCTCTGTCCTGTGTACACCTCCAGTTGCAGTATAGACCACACTCCAGGGCCTCTGGGCTGTCTCCATGCAGCCAAACCAAGTCCTCTCCCTGGGTCTGTCCACTGAAGCCCGAGTTTCAGCACCCAGCCACCACGAACACCAGCAGGCAGGTGTCTCTGGCTGGGAAGTATAGCAACGTGGCAATGACCATCTGTGCTGGTTTCTCTCTGTCCTGCCTGCTGCAAGCCAAATGCTGCACTCTCTGAGCTTCTGAAGCTCCCTATCTGTCCCAGCTGAGCTCCCAGCTGGTGAAGGAGGTTTCCAGGGTGAGGGAATCTTTCTTCTTTCACAGCTCCCTCCCAGGGGCACAAGTCCCATCCCAATTCTTTTTTTTTTTCCCCTTTCATCCTACCCTGTTACATGGTGATCTTTCTTGCAGGTTTGGTTGTATTAGATATTCAGCCAGTGTTCAGTGGGTATTCTGTGAGAACTGTTCCACATGTAGATGTATTTTTGATGTATCTGTGGGAGGAGGTGAGCTCCATGTCCTTTTATTCTACCACCTTGATCTCCACCTCCCAGCTTCACTTATATAGATAGCTAGTGGGAAGCAGCCGCATAGCACAGGGAGATCAGCTAGGTGGTTTGTGACCACCTAGAGGGGCGGGATAGGGAGGGTGGGAGGGAGGGAGACACAAGAGGGAAGAGATGTGGGAACATATGTATATGTATAACTGATTCACTCTGTTATAAAGCAGAAACTAACACACCACTGTAAAGCAATTATACTCCAATAAAGATGTTAAAAAAAAAGAAATGAAGTGTGTGTGTGTGTATACACACACACACACATATATGTATATATATAATATACATATATGTTTGTATATGCAAATACACGCACAACACATTATAACTTTGGTTTATCCCATTTGTTTTACAATATTCCTAATTACTGGCAAACTTGAAGGAAATTTTTACTACAGTGTTTAAAAGAAAAAAGCCATATAAAACACCAAGAATAACATACTGTTAAACAGATCCTGTGAGTAAACGATTCATTTTTACATAATTAGTTCTAAGGTAGTTTAGTCTACCAAATTTCTTAAGTGCATGCTATTCATAACCTTTAAGTTGGTTTTCTCCATATTAATAAAGTTCAAAAACTCAATTTCACATGGATCATATTAATTCACAGTTCAAAACACTATTAATAGCTCTATTTTCCATGTCTTTAAACAAGTTCAAAATGTCAGATGGAATCCATTAAACAACATGATTTGGCTCACTTCAATGTTTCAAAAGGTCAGAAAGACCCTGTACCTGTCACTACCACAAGGAGTAGCCACAATGGGAGCTCACTAGGAATTTTCTCTTTATGTTCAGTATATACCTGATGAGATTTGTAAGAATCTTCCCAAAGATTTTCACTAAAATTGAAGCTGTGTTTGTTAGTAATGCTTTATGGATTATTTATTTTACCCCTTTATGAAGTCTTTCTGGTGTTTCTACCAAATACTCAAAGATACTTTATTTTCTATTAATCTTCTCTTTGGTAAGACTTAGATCACATTCCTTATGTGCTCACTGCCAAAGAAAATTAGTTTTCTCCAGATAAATTTATTGTACGATATTGAGTATATTTTATACGTCAAGTCCTTTACCTACTCTGGCTAATTTTCAGAATACCTCAAATCCATTTTTTCCTTTCTACTTTGAGTACACACATGAAACTAATACATTTTCTATGAAGACTTTGACTTCAAAGATCTGCTATCATTTAAAAAATCTGTTAAAATATTTAATGAACATACACATCTTTGTTTTCAAAAACGATGATATACATTTATCATATGCATTTATTAAACCAACTATACCTTATATATATAACATAGGGACTTCTTTCAGAATACAGTTTCGTTTTTCCTCATTTCCCAAATTAATAGGTATTATGAGACCTCTGATCTACAATGCTATCAAATTAGCATATATGTTATCAGTTTCTTATCAAGTATACTTTCATTTTCAAGTAACTGAACAAAATAACATGTACTGAGACTGTGGAACTGAATAAAATTGCCATAGTTCCAATCTGTATTGGACCTCATGCAAACTTAGTAAAATTTGAGAAGAACCAGGATCCCTTTAAAAACATTTCCCCATTATGTCTGACATACCATGTACCAATACCTGGAAAATAAAACCTCAGAAATCACCCACAGTGGCTTCCCTGCCACTTTTCAACCACTTCCTATCAAAACACAAGTTCCACCAATTTTATCGTCTAAATGTCTTTCAGATGTACCCTGATCACTGCAACCATAACCCTTCCCTTGTTTAAAGCCTTCTTAAAAAGTCTTTCTGCTTTCAGGTACTCATCACTTTGCTATCCCTCCCTTGATTCAAATTTCTCACGATCTCCAAGTCCCTGATTAAATACAGCCCAAACTCTTTAATAAATCAGGCTTGATGATATGACCCCTACCTCTCTATAAATCCACCTTCACATACCCACTTGTAGTACATGGAAGAGTCTATGCTATTTCTCACCTCCAAAGTTTGTCACACAGAGTACTTTACGCTGGGAATGCCTTTCCTCAACTTCTTTATTTGCCCCGAAAACTCCTTTTATACACCCAAAATCTTACATAAACAATCTCATAGGAGGGGCCTACTCTTTTCCCCCTAGGTCCCATAACAATATTTAATTCAATATTTTCCTTCAGGCATGGTCCATTTTTCCCTTTTTGCCTCCTCTGGCTAAGACATTTCTTTGGACATTGTACACATGCATCCATCATTACAATTAACTTCTTATTTTATGAAATTGTAAGTATGTGTGTGTGTGTGTGTGTGTGTGTGTGTGTGTGTTCAGACACACAGGATAACTGGTTGAACTTCTTAATTTTCAATTAATTATTTCATGTTGTACAAAGGCAGCTTAAGTTGGAATTTTTTTTAATGGTGCTGTCATCAAAAAAATAAAAACAAAAAAACCTGTCAGTCATCTGATCTTTCTGGTAGTTTTAACCAGTTTTCCAACCTCGCAGTTCATCTTTTACCAAGATGATTTTCTTTAGGTATTTCAATTAAAACATATCACCTTATCCTATTTTCTACTAGATTTCACCAACAATATCTCAAGAAAGAAATAGGACTATTTTTTAAACTCTTAAGTTAAAATTATAATATGTAAAAAAGCCAATGTTATTCAACAATTTTCTTATTTTTTCAAAATTTTAATTTTTTTAAAACCAAAACATTCGTACAAAATAGTACACACATCACAAGCTTAATGAATTATCACAACATGAACATGCCTGTATAACAACCAACCAGATCAGGAAACAGAATATTACCAGGACCCTTGAGCCCCACTGAATTCCTCCCAATCCCTATGCCCTCCCTCTTACTAGCAATACCTACTATCTTGATTTCTAATCTGATAGATTTGAAACTAACAACTTTATATAAATAGAATTGTATAATAAGTACTCCTTTGAGTCTAATTCCTTTTGATTATGTTTGTAAGCTTCATCCATGCTATAGCACGTAGTTGTACTTCTGTCATTTTCATTTCCAAACACCTCTCCATTGTACTAATTTAGCACAATTTCTTAACCATTCTACTGTTGAGGAACATTCAAATTGTTTCAATTTGATAATATGAAGAATAATGCTGATAAATGCATTGTTTTAATATCTGATGATCTCAGAAAGAATTTGCATTTAATGTTACTCTGAATAAGTTTGCTCATTTTCCATAAATTCATATAAGTGTTCTGTCTTTTATTTTATTTAATTTTTTTTGGCTGCACTGCGCTGCATGTGGGATCTTAGTTCCCTGACCAGGGATCGAACCTGTGTCCCCTACAATGGAAGCACAGAGTCTTAACCACTGGACCACCATGGAAGTCCCAAGTTTACTGTCTTTTAGATTAACTTTTAAAAGTCTTTTAAAATACATGTATTTAAACTTATTTTCCTAAAAAATAAAATTTTAAAAATTCAAATCCACTAAGATCATACTTAAATGTGAAAAATAAATGCACGTACCAGAAAGTATTCACTCATTTAAGCTATGCAAAGGCCACCATATTTTTTTTTCTGTGACAATCCACACAATAAAAGACAAGGTCAATGTGAATAAAGCCATGAGTCACCATGATTGATACATGGTCTTATAATTATGCCAGAAGACTTGGGCTATATAGTCACTCTGCCACTGACAACTTGTGTGAACATAAAGTAATTTCCTACCTTCTATATACTTTATTTATATTTAGTCTCCCTAAGGCTCTTTCCAGATCTCATATTCAAAGAATCTATTTCTTCCCTTGGTAAGTGAGGGAATCTTGGGTACCAGGGAGAAATGAAAAATTATTATTTTAAGTAGGATTTTCAAAAAATACTTTTGGATTACAATGAAATTTATGGGACTATTCCCATATACGTTATGCCTTATTTTCCAGAACATGTAATGCATACTGTGTCATATGTGACATTGTTCTTAAGGAGAACACCTTCTAGAGTAAACAAAGATAATCGCATGTGTCACCTGAGAAATGTAGAAGGAAAGGTGGAGGTGATGAAAGTGTGCAGGAGGCTAAGAGACTATGACATACAGATCCTATGACAAGCTAAAGACAATCTGAAGAGAGGGCAGAAAAAGCATGAAAAGACCACGCAGAGATCAACCTGTACAAAAATGAATTGAGCAACAACTATTTATCAAACACCATGCTAGGTCCTGGGAATACTGAGAAATTGCCTCCTTTTTGAAAAAAAAATCACAGTCCACTAGGAAGACAAACTTGTAAAAATGGAACTACCACAAAATCGGATAATTAATCTTCATAACAGAGAGATAATCAATGTCTTTAAGACTAGTTCAAAAGAAAAAATGATGAATACCTGAGCAGCTGTGTTCATCCACATTTTCTGGCCTGATGGGATAGCATGCTGAATTGTGAGTGGTATGACACTGGTAAGGGAAATTAGGATAGAAAAGCTTTTGTAGAATAAAAGGAAATCATCAGAGTCCATTATATAGACTAGTTTTTGAAAATGACTCAATTCTGTTCAGCAAACGGTTATCAAACATCTGTTATGTATAAGGCACAGAGATAACTATAGGCACCCAAAGGTGAACAAGACATACGATCTGTATTCAAGGGCCTCAGAATTGAGTAGAGGAGAATCAGCAAGCAACAGAGAAGAAGAAAGGTGGTGTCATATTATTGCCATTCACCTATGGGACTTCTGGGGTGGGAACGAGAGAGAGAACGAACTGTAATTTCCAAGATTAAAATGCGGGGTGTGAGTGAAAATCCCTGTTAACTTCATCAGACTGTGCTTTTCTCCCGTGGTGATGCCTAATCCTTTTTCTAGTCAAAAGAACACTACAAATTGGGAAAGACACTAAGCGGCATCCTGTACTAACACAGGCAGGGGATGGAGATTAATTTTCCCCCACTTCTTGATCATATCACAGGGAGATTCAGGAACTGTTCTCTTTCTTTGGTCAACACAAGATTTTTAGCACCAGGATAAACCAACAGGTTAATCTCTGAAATCTTCTTGTACCAAGCAACAGACAAATTTTTCAATGGCTTATAAGGAATATAATTTCCACCAGTACTCTGGAGGAACTGGGTAATCGGCGGGATTGCTGGAAGTTCACGGTCAGTGTTTCTTCACTTCTTCAACGTTACAAAGTGACCTGGTTTGAATTACATTTGATAAGGCATTACTACTAACTGTGTAGACAGCAGAGTAACTACCCCTAGAAAGAATTAAAATGAGCTAGAAGTTGTATTTTCTTTAAGGAGCCTAAGATGTGATTGATATTACAGAGTAAAAACCTTGCCTACAGCTGAGCAGAATGTATCCTCCTCCCCACAAAAAAAAAGGAAGAGTATGATTACTAGGTGAGACTGGTCTGAGGAGGATTATGCTAGAAGATGCTTTTTAAGGTGCATCTTGATAGAAGTAAGTGTTGAGTGTGAGAAGCAAGAGATAATACCCATATTAGAGAGAACAAGAGAGAGAAAATGTATAAGCCTGGATATGGGGTCAGAAGAGTGACAAGAATAGAAACCACTGGGGTTAAAACAAAGGATATAAGGGAATAAAGGGGTTGCATGACCTTGAGATGGGGAGAGGGTCTGAAGCATAAAATAACTTAAGGATTAGAATAACATCAACATGAGGTGGCAGGGAGAATATAACAGAGGAAAAGAAAAATCTGTAAGATCTTTTTGTCAAAGGAATCGGTAGGCCTGACTGGCTTTACATGAAGGAACATAAGAGGCAAGATTAAGTAGAGTTACACTTTGATGTGGATTATCAAAAAATAGAGAACACACGCTGTGTGTGTGTGTCTGTGTGTGTGTGTGTGTGCGTGCGTGCGTGCACAGGGGGCAGAAAGCTGGGAGGAGGAGAAGAAAAAGAGGGTGTGGAAAATGTTTTAAGGTATGTCTATGCAATGAGGGGAGATGACATTCCCTCTTTCTCCTTTCTTTCTAACTGCAAAGAGCTCATAATTATGAACTTGTCATAGTGTGGAGCTCTAACAGCCTGTTCTCTTCTACGTGGCTGAAGAGTCAAGTTCATTATGTCTGTAGGGACTTGGAAAGCTCACAAATAACAGTGGTCATTAATCACGCTGGCTAAATTCCTGACCTAGAGATGGCAAGGTATGGAAAAGTGCGAAATTCGAGGATTTTCCTCACATTTTTTTAACTTACTTTTTGACAGATAAGTTCAGGCCCGAATTTACACTCTGTTGTGAAAGAAGGCTTGGAATAGCACCTGCTTTGTCTTCCACACCATAAATCTCAATGGCGGGGAACACTGCATGTTTCACACACAACAGAAAAGATACATCATAGCCATTAACCTTCCCCTTAGTTGCTGATAAAGTAAAATAGACCCATTCTTTACAGAAACACTTTTGTATCTGTTCAGATGAATATTCCTCTAGCTGCAATAAAGCCTATTATTTTGCATACAGATTGACTTCAAAATCATTTTTGCAAAAACGTTGAGTGTCAATTTAAAATCCATAGGCTGTGAATGCAAAAATAACATTTTAAAGCCCAAAGTAGAACAGTTACTTACATTTAAACTTATCACATAAACAGAGTAAAAGTTCTCTCTCTCTCCTCCCCCCCACCCCCTGCCTCCCTCCCTCTCTCCCTCTTTCTCTCTCATCATAAACATCAAAGAACTAAATGCAGGATTCTCATTAGTAAATTGAAGGAGATTTAAGATGACATCTTTGAGGAGAATCGTAGCTGTCGAATGACCAAGCTGGCAGAAATAATTCTCCTTTGCAATCCTTTTAAATCTAGGAATTGTGTTGAAGTTCACTTTCTCTTTTGGAAGAATGCCATTTTTTCCCCCTGAATAGTCTCAGTTGTTATTTCTGATGCTAGGCAGAAAAGGCCTGCTAAGAGGTGAAAACTTGGGGGAGAAAAGGCAATTAAGCCATACTGAGCTGAAAAAAATTAACATTGGCTCATTTGTGTTTGTTGTCAACTTGGTTCAACAGAACTGGTTTAACTACTCTAAGTACAACAGACTTGCAAACGCCCAATGTAGACGGAACACCAACCTGGGAAAAGCCTTCCTTGGACAAGCCCAGCTGCACTAAGGGTAAAGGGGATTTTTCTGCTGTGACAACTTTTTCACACAGAAACCAGAGGCTTTAACCAAAGTAATCATAAACTTTGTAGAATGGTCTGCACACCATCTGGCTCCTTTCAATGTCTTGGAGACTCCTTCAAAACTGCCTTTAAAAGTGAATATTTTCCCTTGCATACCAGGTGTATTTACTATTGCCTGGAATAAATCTGGTTGGGGCAGGAGGGTGGGGGTGGGAAGAGCCTTGGGATCTTGGAAAGGACTAAACTTTTGCAAACACAGACTGAGAAATTGCAAATAGTTAGGATAACCAGGATCTTGGTTTTGTCATCACTTACTTTTCAGTTTAATAATAACTGTACATATCTGTAGTTACCTACTTGAAAGTAAAATGAGTTCTCACACTCTCTCACTTGGCTCTGCCCTGCCACACAAAAATAAATGATGGACCTGAAACGGGGCAAAATGTCCATCAGCTATCCTAAGTCTCATCCTGAACCACATTCCATTTCAACTGCAGAAATGGAAAGTTCCATTCAGCTCTCAAAAACTATAGATCAGATGTCCTCAACACATCAACTCTTAGAGGCAACTTGCTAATAAGTACATGTATGTGAAGAAATGTGGAATAAGAACTTTTTATCTAATACTTTCCTCAAGAGTATGATTTAAGAAAAATCCTCTTCAAAGCACTTTCTGGTAGTTTATAACAAAACAAATTCATATCCTATAAATTAATGTTACACCACAAATGCTTCTATCTTTCAACATATTTCTACATGGGTGTTTTTCAGAGATGGACGTTCTCAGAGACAAGGGTGTGAAAGTGTTTGCTTTTTGGACAATTTCTTCCACACTATCTTGAACATACAGTCACCCAACCTAAATGTTCTGATGTCATATATTCATACTAGGTAAGCCCAGGAACATTGGCAAATATATATATATTTTAACATCTTTATTGGAGTATAATTGCTTTACAATGGTGTGTTAGTTTCTGCTTTATAACAAAGTGAATCAGCTATACATATACATACATCCCCATATCTCCTCCCTCTTGCGTCTCCCTTCCACCCTCCCTATCCCACCCCTCTAGGTGGTCACAAAGCACCGAGCTGATCTCCCTGTGCTATGCAGCTGCTTCCCACTAGCTATCTATTTTACATTTGGTAGTGTATATATGTCCATGCCACTCTCTCACTTTGTCCCAGCTTACCCTTCCCCCTCCCCGTGTCCTCAAGTCCGTTCTCTACATCTGCGTCTTTATTCCTGTCCTGCCCCTAGGTTCTTCTGAACCATTTTTTTTATAAGATTCCATATATATGTGTTAGCATAAAGTATTTGTTTTTCTCTTTCTGACTTACTTCACTCTGTATGACAGTCTCTAGGTCCATCTACCTCACTGCAAATAACTCAATTTCGTTTCCTTTTATGGCTGAGTAATGTTCCATTGTATACATGTGCCATATCTTCTTTATCCATTCATCTGTTGATGGACACTTAGTTGCTTCCATGTCCTGGCTATTGTAAATAGAGCCGCAATGAACATTGTGGTACATGACTCTTTTTCAATTATGGTTTTCTCAGGATATATGCCCAGGAGTGGGATTGCTGGGTCATATGGTAATTCTATTTTTAGTTTTTTAAGGAACCTCCATACTGTTCCCCATAGTGCCTGTATCAATTTACATTCCCACCAACAGTGCAAGAGGGTTCCCTTTTCTCCACACCCTCTCCAGCATTTGTTCTTTGTAGACTTTTTGATGACGCCCATTCTGACTGGTGTGACGTGGCAAATATATTTAAAGTGACAGCATCGGGTGGTTGATTTTTTTCATGTAACACATTCATGGTTAACTTGAGTCTTTTCACTATTACAACTCAATAAATGAAAAGACAAATAATTTAAAAATTTACAACAGGTTTTAATACACATTTCTCCAAGGAAGATGATAAATGGCCAATAATCACATGAAAGGATGCTCAAAATCATTACCAAAGAAATAAAAATTTAAAGCACAATGAGATACCACCTCACACCCCTTATGACAGCTATAATCAAATAACGAAAAAAGTCTGAAACTAGATAAGTTGATGGTTGCACAATGTTGTAAATGTACTTAACGCCACAGACTTGCATACTTTAAAATGGTTAAAACAGTAAAATTTATGCTATGTGTATTTTGCCACACAGAAAAAGGACAAATACTGTTGGCGAGGATATAGAGAAATCAGAACCATAATAACAGTGCTGTTTGGAATATAAAATACTGGAGCCAGTTTGGGAACAGTCTGGCAGTTTCTCAAAAGGTTAAACATAGAGTTACCATACAATCCACCAATTCCACTCCTAGTAATATACCCAAGAGAATCGAAAACATATATGTCCACACAAAAACTTGCCCCAAAATATTCAGAGCAGCATTATTCGTAATAGCCCAAAGTGGAAACAACCCAAATGAACATCAAATGATGAATAGGTAAATAAAATGTGGTATATCCATACAATAGACTATTACTTTGCAATAAAAATAAGTGAAGTACTGATGAATCTGCAACGTGGATGAATCTTAAAAAACATATTAAGTGAGGGACTTCCCTGGTGGCACAGTGGTTAAGAATCCGCCTGCCAATGCAGGGGACAAAAGTTCGATCCCTGGTCTGGGAAGATCACACATGCCACAGAGCAACCAAGCCCGTGCGCCACAACTACTGAGCCTGCACTCTAGAGCCTGCGAGCCACAACTACTGAGCCCACGAGCCACAGCTACTGAGCCCACGTGCTGCAACTGAGCCCGCGTGCTGCAGCTACTGAAGCCCATGCACCTAGAGCCCGTGCTCCACAACAAGAGAAGTCACTGCAATGAGAAGCCCCCAAACCACAACGAAGAGTAGCCCCCGCTCACCACAACTAAAGAGAAAGCCCACACACAGCAGCAAAGACCCGATGCAGCCAAAAAAAAAAGGTGAAAGA
Organism: Hyperoodon ampullatus; assembly: GCF_949752795.1. NCBI lineage: Eukaryota > Metazoa > Chordata > Mammalia > Artiodactyla > Ziphiidae > Hyperoodon > Hyperoodon ampullatus. The sequence goes on along the minus strand of NC_136913.1, from coordinate 26,767,154 downwards.
AGCCAGTCACAAAGGACAACATATTGTATTCCATTTTTACAGATGTCCAGAATAGGCATACCCATAAAGACAGAAAGTAGACTGATGATTGCCTAGGGCTAAGACAACAAGGGGAGCTGTATTAGGGGAAATGGGAAGTGACTAGTAATGGCTATGGAGTTTCTTTTGGGGGTAATTAAAATCTTCTAAAATTAATTGTGTTGATGATTGCACAACTCTGTGAATGTATAAAAACCAATGAACTGGGCTTCCCTGGTGGCGCAGTGGTTGAGAGTCTGCCTGCCAACGCAGGGGACACGGGTTCGAGCCCTGGTCTGGGAAGATCCCACATGCCGCGGAGCAACTAGGCCCGTGTGCCACAACTACTGAGCCTGCGCGTCTGCAGCTTGTGCTCCGCAACAAGAGAGGCCACGACAATGAGAGGCCCGCGCACCGCGATGAAGAGTGACCCCCGCTTGCCGCAACTAGAGAAAGCCCCCGCACAGAAACAAAGACCCAACACAGCCATAAATAAATAAATAAATAAAATTTTTTTTTTAAAAAAATGAACTTTACATCTTAAATGAGTGAACTGTATGGTATGTGAATTATATCCCAATAAATATGTTTTTGAAAAAAAAGAGAATGAGCCTTTTTCTGGTTGGTAGAAGTTGCTAAGTGTGTGGGAGTTTATGTCAACACACAGGAAGCTTTGGGGGATGCATCTGCTATACTGATATTTCTCAAAGTTAGCTTTCTACATCTCTCCTTGGTTGACAGTCTCTCTTTCTGCTGCTACACACTTTCCCTGCTATTGACCTGAGAAGAGAAAAGAAGATTAAGGTAGGAAGACAGGAAATTTCCAGGTACATTAAGAGAACAGATAGTAGTAGAATAATTTGCTTGGCAATGAGATGTTCTAGAAGGAGAGCCTCAAATTCATCACTTGTCAAAGACTGGGTGGAATGCTCTTTCAACAGTTATCCTCATAGCTCCCCCCCTCAGTTCCAAATCAACAAGACCTTTCCTAGCAACTTTATTTTAAATTAAAATCCATTCCACATCCCAATCCCTTCCTCCCCTCATTTTACCAGTTCTCCTTCTCTGCTTCATTTCTGTCTCTATATCATCTGACTTAAGAATCATTTTACTTATTGTCTAAAGTATCTATTTTACCCATAGGCCATACATTTAAGTTATTTTTCTTAAATTGTCTGGTTCACCTCTACTAAAACATATTAGAATGTAAACTCCATCAGGGCAGAAATTTTGGTCTGTTTTTTTCAGTGGTGTATCCCCAGCGATCAGAGCAGCACCTGGTACAAAGCAGACACTCCACAAATATTTGTTGAATGAACTGACAAATTACATACAAATGTAAAAATTCATAAGAGCAAATTAAGGATATCTGTTGGTATCATTATTTTCTTTAATATATTTCACAATTTCATGTTTCAAAAATGCAGTCAATTAAAAATCTCAGGATAAATATGAGAAAACCCAAGTGAGTTAATTTATTTATAGCCAATACGGCATCCATCAAGCTAAATTTGTCACTAAAGCTACTAATCACAAATACTCATAAAAGTATTGTGAATTGTCTGTTTAGATTTACTTTAATAATTTACTTATAAAATTAATCAAGTGTCATTATTTGTCAATCTCTTACTTCAATCTTTGCCTTCTCAGTAAATACCATTGGCACCTATCCAGTGGCTCAGGCCTAAAACTTAAGTCATCCTTGATCTATTTCTGTCACTCCCTCTCACAGCCAATCCATCAGCAAGCCTTGTCAATTAGAACTTCAAAGCCTACTACTATGGATTTGCCCACAGCTCTTACACCACCATCATGACAGACCGAGGCACCACCATTTCTCCTCTGGACAATGGTAACAGTCCCTCTGTTGGTCATCGCACGAACATTAGTTCTCTCTTCCAACCCATTTTCCACATCACAGAACGAATATTTTTCCTAAAACACAGACTAGATCCCATCACTACAGTGCCTCCACTGCTTAAAAACCCTTCACTTTGCTTTTACAGTTGCTCTAGTTACTTTTTTAGATTTTCATTTGCAAATATTTTCAGACTTACAGATAAATTTCAAATATAGAACAAAGAGATCCTGCTGTATACTTTTCACCCAATCTCCCCAAATGTTAAGGTCTTACTTAAAGTATAATTTTCAAATTAAGGACATTAACAAGAATATGATATTCAACTAATCACATGCAGAGGCTGCTAGTCTGGTAATCACACTTTGAGAGCTACTGCTCTAGTCCCATGTGACTTCTCTCAGGTCCTTGAAACGTCAAGCTCATTCCAGTCTCAGGGTCTTTGCACTAGTTTTTTTCCTCTGTCTCAAATGTCCCTGCCCACATCTTGGCATCGATGGCTCTTTTAGTCATTCGGGTCCATTTGGGAAAAACTTCTTGATCATCTAGTCTAAAGTAGTTTCCCTGATTTATTTTCACCATAGTGCTTATCACTACTTGATATTTTCCCATGTATAGCTTTATATTACCTATGCCTCCACACTAGAACTTGAGAAGTGGGACCTTGTTTTTTGTTTCTGACAATATCCCCAAGATTTCAAACTATGCTTGCCAAATAGTAAGCATTTAATAAATATTTGATTATATAACAAAATTTATAAGAAATATTAAATCAAATTGAGTAACAATTATGTTATTTCTATAAAACTTTGCAGTTTTCATTCTCTCCTATACACTTTTTATCTAATCTAAAAAAATGGAAAATGTATTAACTTAAGGGTGAGATAAGCTTGATCTCATTTCCCAGCTCCATCATTGACCACCAAGTTTTAAACTCTATTTAAGCCTTAGTTTTCTCTAAAATTATTCAAATTCAAAATCATCCAGTCAGTAAACATTAAAGCCAGAATTCAACCTATGTCTGTTTGAAAGAGCACCAAGTTTTATAGCAAGAAATTCAAACGTAAGCCCATAAGGTCAGTAATTGTTTCCATCTTATTACTCGCATAATTACTAGTGCCTACTATAGTATCTCCCACAGAAGAGACATTCGATAAATAATTGTTAAATAAAAGATAAACACTATTAGTGAGTCATATGGTGTGCATCTATATCCTATTTGAGTTTTTATATTCTGCATTTTCATTTATTAAAAAGGTACTCTCCTTGAACCTAAAATTCTATCTCAGTATTTTCATTAATGTTTTGTTCTCAGGTTCTATGCCATGTAAATAGATTCAGATCTCTATGTCACTCCTGAGAACAGAATTTCAAGTAAGTATCATCTCAGTCCCTGCAAAATCATTAGCTCTGGTCCAAATACTTACATTTTGTTATTTCCATCAAATTTCAGGATTTTTAAAAATCTCAATATATCCTACTTCAGAAAGATCAAGAATGAGATATACATCTGCTATCATGGGATTTTTATATTTTATTTATTATGAAATCAAAGTATGAGGTCAGAAGAACAATAACCCCGTCACACTATGTATCTTTCTTTGATACACTTTTAAACTATCTTAAATGGATCCAGTTACATTTTTGTAACACTGTTTCATATTTTATCTGATATGCAGAGAGTTCTCCAACTTTTGAAGCTCTTGATAGTCATGCTTTAGTGTTTATAGTTTTAATATTTTCTGAGGAAGCTAAGTAAAAAGGAAAAGTATTTTGTGTATTCTCTCACAGATAAACACAGGCACAAACACACAGCAGAATCTATGTTTTTTTTTTTTCTTTTTTTTTTTGCGGTACGCGGGCCTCTCACTGTCATGGCCTCTCCCGTTGTGGAGCACAGGCTCCGGACGCGCAGGCTCAGAGGCCATGGCTCATGGGCCCAGCCGCTCCACGGCATGTGGGATCTTCCCGGACCAGGGCACGAACCCGTGTCCCCTGCATCGGAAGGCGGACTCTCAACCACTGCGCCACCAGGGAAGCCCTGGTTTTTATTTTGACTGTGTTTCTGTCTCTTTAAAAGACTCCCATAATGGCAGCATGGGATTAAGAGATACAAACTACTATGTATAAAATAGATAAGCAACAAGGATATACTGTGTATCACAGAGAAATATAGCCAGTATTTCATAATAGCTTTAAATGGAGTATAATCTATAAAAATACTGAATTGCTATGTTGTATGCCTGAAACTAGTATTGAAAATCAACTATACTTCAATAAAAATAATAAAAAATAAAAGACCCCTATAACAAATTCAAAAAGAGACCTAAGAGTTATATTTAGAATAGAATTAGAGTCAAATGTAGGTTGATACAACAGCAAACTATGTATTTCTGATTTCTAAGAGCAAGCCTCCATTACCAAAGCATCTGTATGTGAGGATGTATATGTCCACACACACTTGTTTAGCCATTTCTTTTTACAAATTACAGCTTGTGTCCCAAATTGTATGAGAAGTTAGAGTTCTGAGTTTCTTACCTGAATGTCATTCAGGTGTTTGAAATTATAGAAGAAAAATCCCTATTCCAAAAGCCCCCACAGACTTAATAGAAAAAGAGTCCAAAATAAAACCATCCTACATATACACATCATTACTATTGGGTGAATCATACAAGAGTACTCAAATTTGGCGTTTCGAGTCTTTGCTTGGAGATGTCCAAAGGTGTGTCCTGATCTCATATATCTTTGTAGCTGGTGTACTCTGCATATGGAAAGGCCTTAATGGATATCCACTGGCAGAGTGGCTGGCCTCAGATTCCACCTATCTTGTTTCTCCTCTGGCAACTTTATGGCATATATCTTTACCCTCACTCTTATATATGAGTCAAAAGTGAGCAAGAGAGGGGAAAAAAACTACAAAACTTAAGCTTGAGATAACAGTCAGAAAAGAAAAAGTGAATACTTGTCTGCTTCACGGATACAGAGAACTATTTAGTATGTCAAAGGATTTTAGATTAATTCACATTTGATGCAGATATCTCCTCTCCAGATCTATGAAACTTTACTTACCAATGATATGATTCTTGATTTAGCTTTAAGAAACTTCTGAGATCTAATCCAACAAGGTAAGCTTATTCTAGATATGATCTCAAAGGGAAGCTAGAGGATTTGGCTCAGAAAAGGGACAGACTGAAACAAAGACTAATGAAGTTTGAGTATAATGCCCAAAGCGGATTAAGGTTATGCCCATTCAGGAATGAAACCGATCAGGTGGAGAACAGGGGTATCAACTTGGCGGCTGCTGGTCCATCAGAGTTTTTATTTGTGTTTAACTTTGGAGAGATGACTCTCTGAGATTTTTACCTTTGTTTGGTTGCTCTGATACAGGTTTAACATATTATAATTCAGAACATAAGGAACAATATCAGAGAAGACATCTGCTTGTTAAAATACAAAAATTTACCAAATCATTGAGCGTCTTGAAAATATTGCATACTTGATTTGTTTTACTTGACAGTCATTGTTTTTTGTCATAATTGTTTAACATAACTACCTAGAAATAATTTTTTCTACCATAAACTATATTAGAATAAAGTTGAGCAATATATGCATGACATGATTTAAGAAAATTTCAGTTTTTACAAGCATATATTTGTTTTCCCAAAATATTTACTACACAAAGAAATGATGGAAATTTCAAGAAGGAATAAACATTGACTAGTCTATATTTTCTGTTCACATGGAGATCCTGATTAAATTACCTAAGAACAGAAATGATATTAGTTGTGTTTACAACTTTGTCTTAGAGACATTTAGAATCTATATAATTATTTGATACAAAATTGAAATGTCACAGTCAATACTCTACAGCAGAAATTTCACTGACCCTTGTATATGTATTAGTATATCACTACAGGTATAGGTTTTTTACAAAGACTATTAGCTTATCTTTTTAAAAAAATTTTATTTTATTTATTTTTTTATACAGCAGGTTCTTATTAGTTATCTATTAACTTATCTTAACGTGGCATCTTGAATACAAATTAACACCTGATCTGGTTTCTCAAATTTGAAATTAAGATCTTTTTTCAGTGTGTTAAGGTAGCTTGTTCTTATAGTAATAATTAAATAACACTTTCAAATTTACTTTCTGCCATTTGTGATCTTAATAGAACAACAAAAGAATGAAAGCTTTAGGTAATTTAAGAGAACAATGAATAGGTAATGGACAGAATAGAAAGTGAAAAGCACATGGCTTCCATTACAGCTGATAAGGTACTGGGATGGAACCATAGAAACAGTTCACAGAATCTTGGCCTTGTGACTGGCAATTCCACTGGCTAGAATTCTGAGAACAGTTGTGATGGCTCTATCCCAGCACATCTCTCTTTCAGCTATAGAAGTCAGTGATAACGCTAAGAAAATGGTGAAACATGCCTTTATTAGAATTATCTCACTGCTTGAATAAAACCCAGAACCTAAACATGATACCTAAAACATACAAAGAGAAGAGACTACATCAAAACACGTCTTGAACAACTGGTGTTCCTGTGTACGCATTTTTAATGCCTCGTGAAACCTTCCTTTATATCTGTTACAATGTGAAGTGATATTTACATATGCAGCCCAACTGGACAATAACACTCATTGATAAATTTCAGCCGCTATAATCACTTGTGCTGTAAGAGTAATAATAATCTATCTTTGAATTTTTAGAAGCATTTTCCTTATGAATTTATATACACTAACGCTCCAAGATGAACATATGAAGTACAGAGATCTGGCTTTTTCAACCTCCATTCTTCAAATGCAGATTAGTTAAAAATACAGCTAACCACAGGTGTTTCGGGTCTTCCTCCCAGGTCTCCAGATCCCCAATACACAAGCAGCTCTTTCCACTAAACATCTAGCAATGACAGATATGTAGGTGGTAGGTGAGAAATCCATCCTGAAGTGGCTGCAACTTCATGTACACTCCTATGCCCCCAAGCTGTGAAATTCTCCAGCCTGCTTGCAGGAGGTCCTGAAGGAGCTATATGTGGGGGACAGTGAAAATGCCAGATGGCAGTTTGTGAGAAAATCTGGGACCAGGGCAGTCAGCCAAAAACAGTGGACTGAATAAAAAACGATGATCACCAAGAATATAACCCCCACCAACAATCACGAATGAATGGAAGATGAATTAGGGCTCTCTTCCTCATGCAGGTAAAAACCCTTCACGCAATTTTTCAGGCACATGTAGAACAAATGAAATAAGAGTTGTACAATTTTAAAAAGGATTTGTACTGTGCTGATTTATCTTACTATCATTTTCATTTGCTTCATTAGTAGCAAAAAAAAAAAAGCAGCCCATTGACAAGGAGAGTGTAGGCAAACTTAGAAATAAAGTATTTCCAAAATTTTAATTTTATCACCAGAATCAGATGAGATTGCTTCAAGGAACCACTTTCTACTTGATTTGTAAGTAACAGGGGTATTTTCATTGTATTGATTGTTATTGTGTGCCTTTATCACTTTTATTGTCTGCTGCAGTATAGCCCTTTGAAGGTCTGCCAAACCACTGCGGCTTTCTCAAAAGCAGGGCTGAATTTTAATTAAGCCGAGCCAAATAGACACAGAACAGTTGAACTTGATTAGACCACTTGTCCTGATGCACACACAGAGGGCATTCAGCACACTTATTCTAATAAATGACAAAGTCAATTCAGATATTTGGTAAAATTATGAAGATAAAAACCACCATTTGTCAACATGTCCCTTCACGTAAGACTTGTGCTTCTCTCTTTTAATCCAACAAGCCACCAAGGAGAGCTGAGAGGGAAGGTAGCCAGTGAGGATATGTGTGGCATAATATCTTGATAACAATAATACTTTATATTCCCTGGGAAGGAGCAGTATATGTGTTTAGTAATTAGGATTCAACATCATTGTCCAAGTAAAGAAATATATGTATGTGTGTCTGCACGTTTGTGTGTACTGATTTTCCTTTCAAATATTTCAACCTCAAGAAAAGTTTACCACAGCATTTAGCCCAGATAAGGGAGCAGGTGGGATGTCAGATTTTATGAGTTTTTATTTTCAATACTTCAGGAAGATCAAAGCATCCAGGTTTCTGGCTTGAGCAGCAAAACTGTGCTAAATAAAATGTGTTCCCACGGTAACTTCTGAAATCAGCCAGTGTAATTTTCCCACCCAACAGTGGAGCACCGAGTCTCTGACAGGGCCACGTTTCTGCAAAGAAAACTGCTATATAAATTGAGTTTGCTTCTATATTAGACCAAGTAACCTCTGGAATATTATCTAAAACAATTTTCCTGTGCAGACTTTCAGACTCTTAGCAAAACCTGCACCTTCCCTAATGGTGGGGAATTGACCATAGGCATTATTTCAAAATTAAACACACAAAGGAGATATGTGTATCCAGGATGATGAAAAGATAAATCCTAAAATATGAATAAGTTAATGTTTCTTATGGTATCAGTGAACATTCAAAGATAAGGTCTAAAAGTTGAAACAGAACTCTGCATATACATCAAGGTACAAATACATTTAAGAATGGCTCTTCGTTTGATAAATTCAGATCGCTAAGTCTTTAATAGAATTTTGCACTTCACTTCCCAACTTCCTAATACCAATTGACTACACTTAATCCTAAAAAAATAATCCTCCCTTTGGGATTAGCAAAAAAAATTAGTAAATTTCTAAAAATAAATTGATGCCTTTTCTGTGCAGGAAAGTAAATTAGGTTTTAAAAAGAAAAAGGATCTAAAGTTCTCATCCTTGACAACAGCAGGAAAAAGGAGCATATTTCAACTACTCCTTTGCTGCAATTTTACTCTTTATTTCTGTCTACATGAGTGAAGGAAGAAAACAGTTTTGTGGTGATTCAACTAAAACCCATGATAGATATACTTTTAAAAATGTCATTCACCATGCACACAAAAAAAACAAACATGAGCTTCGAAGCCAGATCATTCTGAATTTGAATCCTATCTATGCAACTTCCTAGATACATTATGTTCCTCAAGTAACTTAATATCCATTTTATCAGATATAAAATGGAAAGAAGTAACACCTTGGGAATAAATACAATATATAAGAAATACTCCAATTAATGTCTGCATAATGAATTTTTTTTTTTTTTTTTTTTTTTTTCGGTACGCGGGCCTCTCACTGCTGTGGCCTCTCCCGTTGCGGAGCACAGGCTCCGGACGCGCAGGCTCAGCGGCCATGGCTCACGGGCCCAGCCGCTCCGCGGCATGTGGGATCTTCCCAGACCGGGGCACGAACCCGTGTCCCCTGCATCGGCAGGCGGACTCGCAACCACTGCGCCACCAGGGAAGCCCTGCATAATGAATTTTTAAATGAAGTTTTCAATGTGCAAAAGTTGAATAGACTCATATGACAGGAATCAGGTTCCCATTCCATGAGACTTAGCATATATTTTAAAAATACTCAATTAGATCTCAACTATTGGGTTCAATTTTGAGGATGCTGTAGTACTAACATGTCACCTGTACTCTTTGATTTTGTTATTTTTCTTCCCAGTGGAGCCCACTATCTACCACTTTATGTCTCATGTTAGATGCATCTAAGGCTAATGCGACATATATAATTTTCATGGGACTATCCTTCTTATCAATGTCTGCATTTTATTTTTTGATTTCCATTCGTTTTCATAAAATAAATGGACAATTTTAAAAATGCAAACAACTGCATTGCTAGTGCTCATTAGGCAAAAAGGGAAATGTCACTCAAACTCAACTTTTGACTGGCATTCAGCACCTTCATGGAATGACCTGAAGTTTTCAATTCACATCTGCTATTCAAAAGGTCAGACTATGTTTTACCAAAGGCCATTTATGGATAACAATGTGTGATATATAAAAGGACAGATACCAAAGTCAAATCTAAAAAACATGAAAGAAAACCTCTGCATATATCGTACTCTGTATTTTATGGAGGACTTAGTTTCTAACAGCCACGCATTTGTATAGCATCCCTATCCTGCTATATTTTATCATTCAACTGCATTCATTCCTCCATTACAGCGATCTCAAATGGTAATTTTATATTTATGTTATGGGTTTTGTTGTTTTCTGTCTGCATCCCTTATAGTTTGTAGGTTCTATATGGGCAAGGACCACAATCCTTTTTTTTTATTAGCAATACATACAAATCATCTTAAAAACAGTGCCTAACACACAGTCAAGACTCAACAAATATTTGTTGAATGAAGCCCAAATGAATAAAACCTAAAGTCTAAAGCATAAGCTCCCAATTCAGGGAAGATGGAGGGCAACTGGTTTTTTGTTTTTCCCTCTAATTACTTTCACTTACAAACTCATTTGCTCATTGGTTTGCATCATATCTAGTGTGTATATTTATTATTCAATTTTTCATCAGATCAAAGAGGTAGAAGAGACCCTGAGATGTTATTCTTGCCTTGGGGTACTGCTACTACTCAAAGCATTCAGTAAACATTAGCTTTTTCTAAAACTCTAGAGGCTTCATGAAATTCACATTAGAAATAATCTTGCTTACAGGGTAGAAAAAGGGTAACATCTATAAATGATTCTAATATATAACCCAAAGTTAGACCTTGCAAATATTTATTCTTATGGCAGAATTATGGCCTGTCCCATCCACTCTCTGGGGATGAGGGTTTTGTGTTTCCTGTTCTTAGGGGCCTGTTGATGTGTTGGATGGGATAATGGGTACAGAGGCAGAACTGAAAAGGTCTAGAGAAGGGGTGAGATGAGGGGGCCAGTGAGGGAGTGAAAGGACATATAATATGAAAAGATAAGTTGGGGACAGTGTTTGGAGGGGAAGTGAGAAGGGAGCACTGAAGCATGGTGAGAGGTCTTCAAGAAGAGCAATGAGTGAAGAAAACATTTAAATATTTTTGTCACTTTTCCAAAAAATTAGTAAATATCAAAATTGCTTTTGAAATGTTGTTTTATGTTTGGTTTTGGTTGGTGGGTTGTTTTGCTTTGTTTTGTTGGTTGTTGTTAGATATAAGATATAGGACTTGTGTTTCTTTGTAGGGTGGCACGGCCTGAGAATGGCCACACAGTGACCTGGAAACCTTGTGTGGGTGACAATATTAAGGGTAATTTGGAAGTCTCTTAAATCTCTTAAGACAGTGCAGATATAGGAAATTTCTATCAGAACAGAAAATTCTATTGGACAGCACTGTTCTAGAACTTTGGGCTTTTGTCACATACAGGCTATTCAAATGTTCTTGGTCCTATTAGTGGCATAAAATATTCCAAGAAAAATATTTTATCATTATTCCACTTCAAGCAGTGAATATAAAATAGTGATGGTGATAATGCATTTTTATGTCTTCTGTGTTCTAATTTCCAGAGATGCTCAGACTTGTTTCTACTTCTGTTGTTGAAATTTTTATCACACAGATTTTTGTGACATATTCTCATTCCCTCCTTATATTACTTGGCTACTTTATTCATTCAGGATTATATATGTATTTTTAATTATAATTTTTATTTAAAAAATTTTATTACAGTCAAAGCTACCCAGTGGATAAGATAAATATCAAGAAAATGAAAACTATATTTTGTATCATGATTTTTTGTTTACATCAGAATAATATGACATGGAAATAAAATGCACTGCTGATTAATACATAAAACAAACAGTTGAACAAAAATGCCCTCAAACAATGAACCTCAAGGTCAGTGTGAATTGGAAACGTCTAAGTATGGCTGAGAGAGGATTGGAAGTCCACTGCTCCTAGGCTAATGCTAATCCTTAGTAGATCATAAGCTGCCAGGGAAGAGAACCCAGGCAGACATGCCTTAGATTAAAGCTGTTGCTAAAGGAATATAGAATGTAGAAAGAGGCAGTGATGAACATTTGGTTAACTTTAATACTGCTTTACACAAATGACAGGGAGTTGCCAAGAGGGCTGGGAAAGGGTAAAGACTGAGAATCCCAGGGCCTTCTTGGAGTAGAGCACTCTGCTGCCCACATACAGAAGGGAGAAAGTTCCCATGTGAGCAAGGAGCAGTGGAGGGACAACTGGAGATATTTTAGTCTGACAGCCACCCTGGCTGCCCAAGAAATTTAAATAATTCTAAGGTAGGCGGGCAGATGGAAGCTTCAGCAAAGTGAATAAATAATAGTCAAGGAGTCCTGTAAACAAAATTATATGCATGTTTATTTCATATAAGGAGAAGTTACTTAAATAAAATGGTTGAAACATATTTACATTATATGTAATAATAGTTGAATTCTGGATTCTTTATAATTAAGCTGCACAGGCACACCTTGGAGATATTCCAGGTTTGGTTCCAGACCAGTACAATAAAGCAAATATCACAATAAAGTGAATCACATGAATTTTTTGTTTCTTAGTGCATATAAAAGTTATGTTCTCACTATACTGTAGTCTATTAAGTATGCAATATTATGTCTAAAAAACAATGTACATACCTTAACTTAGAAATACTTTGTTGCTAAAAATGCTAACCATCATCTGAGCCTTTACCAGTACTCTTTTTGCTGGCCGATGGTCTTGCCTCAATGTTGATGGCTGCTCACTGATCATGGTGGTGGTCACTGAAAGTTGAGGTGGCGGGGTGGCAATTTCTTAAAATAAGACAACAGTGAAGTCTGCTACATCAAGTGACTCTTCCTTTCACAAACAACTTCTCTGTAGCATGCAATGCTGTTTGATAGCATTTTACCCACAGAAGAAATTCTTTCAAAATTAGAGTTAATCCTCTCAAACACTGCCGATGCTTTATCAACTACATTTATGTAACATTCTAAATCCTTTGTTGTCATTTCAACAATCTTTACAGTATCTCCATCAGGAGTAGATTCCATCTCAAGAAACCATGGATCCACAAGAAACAACTGCTCATCTGTTAAAGTTCTATCATGAGATTGCAGCAATTCAGTCACATCTTCAGGCTCCACTTTTAATTCTAGTTCTCTTGCTATTTCTACCACATCTGCAATTACTTCCTCCACTGAAGTCTTGAACCCCTCAGTCATCCAGGACAGTTGGAATCAACTTCTTCCAAACTCCTGTTAATGTTGATATTTTGACCTCTTCCCATGACTCACAACTGTTCTTAATGGCAACTAGAATGATGAATCCTTTCCTGAGGTTTTCAATTTACTCTGCTCAGATCCATTAGACGAGTCACTAGCTATGGTAGCTACAGCCATCTGAAATGTATTTCTTAAAATAATAAGACTTGAAAGTCGAAAGTACTTGACCCATGGGCTGCAGAATGGATACTCTGTTAGTTAGCAGGAATGAAAACTTTCATCTCATTCACTGTGCATCTTCATCAGAGCTCAGGTGACCAGGTGCATTGTCAATGAGTAGTAATATTTTGACAGGAATCTTTTTCTCTGAACATTAGGTCTCAACAGTGGGCTTAAAATATTCAGTAAATCATGTTGTAAACATGTATGCTGTCATCCAGCCTTTGTTGTTCCATTTATAGAGCACAGGCAGAGTAGATTTAGCATAATTCTTAAGTGCCCTAGTATTTTCAAAATGTTAAATGAGCATTGGCTTCAACTTAAAGTCACCAGCTGCATTAGCCCCTAACAAGAGAGTCAGCCTGTCCTTTGAGGCTTTGAAGCCAGGTACTGACTTCTCCTCTCTAGCTATGAAAATCCTAGATGGCATCTTCTTCCAATACAGGGAAGTTTTATTTACATTGAAAACTCACTGTTTAGTATAGCCACCTTCATTAATTATCTTAACTAGATCCTCTGGGTAACTTGCTGCAGCTTCTACATTCACACTTGCTGCTTCACCTTGCACTTTTACGTTATGGAGATGACTTCTTTCCTTAAACCTCATTAACCAACCTCTGCTAGTTCTAAACTTTTCTTCTGCAACTTCCTCACCTCTCTCAGCCTTCACAGAATTGAAGAGAGTTAGGGCCTTGCTCAGGATTAGGTTTTGCCTTAAGGGAATCTTGTAGCTGGTTTGATCTTCTATCCAGACCACTCAAACTTTCTCCACATCAGCAATAAAGCTTTTTTGCTTTCTTATCATCTGTGTGTTCACTGGAGTAGCACTGTTCATTTCCTTCAAGAGCTTTTCCTTTGCATTCACAACTTGGTTAACTGGCGCAAGAGGCCTAGCTTTCAGCCTGTCTCAGCTTTCAACATACCTTCCTCACTAAGCTTAAGTTTCCAGCTTTTGATTTAAAATGAAAGATCTGTGACTCTTTCTTTCACTTGAACACTTAGAGGCCACTGTAGGGTTAGTAAGTGGCCTAATTTCAATATTGTTGTGTCTGAGGGAATAGGGAGGCCTGAGGAGATGGAGAGAGACAGGGGATTGGCCTGTCGGTGGAGCAGTCAGAACACACACAACATTTACCAATTAAGTTCGTTATCTTATATGAGTGTGGTTCACGGCATCCCAAAACAATTACAATAGTAACTTCAAAGATCACTGATCACGGATCACCATAACAAATATAATAATAATTTTTAAAGTTTGAAATATTGTGAGAATTACCAAAATGTGACACAGCGACACAAAGTGAGTAAATGCCTTTGGAAAACATGGTGCCAATAGACTTGCTCAATGTAGGGTTGCCAAAACCCTTCAATTTGTAAAAAACACAATATCTGCAAAGTGCAATAAAGTGAAGCACAACAAAACAAGGTGCGCCTGTATTGCTCTCTAATTAAGAATGATGTTGATATGTTTAAAACCTTTGAACAAGAGTAACTAAGTAAAGAAACAGGAAAGTTAATGACATCCAGGTTTAGTGGCAGAAACACTGACCCCGTGGTCAGATCTTTGCATTTCACTACTGAATTTATGATCCAAGATGCATAATTTAATGTACTGGTGCCTCTACTTGATTTGACTCTGAAATATAGCTCAAGCTCCCTTAAAAGCAAAATGTTAAAAATAAATGGAATACATACTCTTATTTGATTAGAAGCTTCAGTAAAAGAAAGGTACTGAATGCAAACTGTGTGGTGTTATATTTTGATTACTGAAGAACACCATATGAATAGTAATATTTACTGAGTGCTTCCTGTATGCTAAGTGTTTTACATGTAAAAGCTCTGTTAATCCTTACAACTCTGTAAGGGAGGTACTATAATTATCCCCATATTATAAATGAGGAAATAGTAAGACGGAAGCCAAGTTTTGATTCCAGTGTTCATGAGTTGGTTCCCAAAGAGCTTTCTCACAAATGATTATAGCAGGCTGCCCAGAGGACCTAAGAAAAGTATATATACCGGCAAACAGTCAGACAGTGCTACTGGAAAACAACTGCAAATCAAATAGGCAAATGGATACACAGCCCCCTAAGGTGAACCTGACACTGAAAGAGAAACCAGATACCACGCCACCCATCAGATTTTGTTTAACTAATCAGTTGTCAAGAAAAATAGAGAAGAAAATGCCCTCAAATTAGAGGGATACCTGCTTTGTCCTTCAATTCTTGTCAAAGAGACTGATGTACTAAGAGCCTTCAATAAATGTTTGATACGTACGCGTAGGACAGGGATGGGAGCTCGGTGAAAACCCAAGAGCAGTCATGGGAGAAGGGCTGGGGGAGTGGAAGGGAGGGCCAGATGAAGGAGACAACACTACCTCTGGGCCTTACATGATGAGGAGGGTTTCAAGAGGTGGAGAAAAGTAGGGCTGGGCTGAGTTAGGATACTGCAGGAGTAGTTATGAGCTCGCACAAAAGGGAGAAGGTTCAGGCTTCCCTTCAGTCCTTCCCCTAACTGCGGTGAACAACGCCTCTGGGTTAGGCCCCTTTTACCACCCAGAAGGGCAGCTCTACATTCTCCTCATATGTAGGAGGTAAAGAGGAAGACAAGGCTGGAAGGAGAAGAGAAGGAACCACAATATGGATCGTCATGCATTATGGACATCCTGCTAAAGAGTATGGGAGAGGCAAAAAGAGTTTTCATTATCTTGCCAGCTACATGTTGAGTGCCTTGAGGGAGGAACCATCCCTTTAAACATTTTAAATGCCTTAATACACTTTCTTGCATAGAGCTACTAATCAGCAAATACTTATTTGAGAGGCATTATGGTATAGTAGAAAAAGTATTGGTTTTGGAGTCTTTAAATAGGACTGTTTCAATTTCCTTGCCTGTAAAACAAAACAAATAAAAATGCAGACTTTTAGATCATTTTAGGATTCTTTTCAGATGTTTTAATTAAAAATCCATGATTACGATCATCAATTACTTAGCATTGCTCTTAATAAGGAGGTCTCCTTTGAGGGACATGCATGATGCATGAGAATGTGCACTACGCCTCTTGTCAAGTGAAACTACTGGAAGCTCATTCACCTGCAACACTGGGCTAAGCACAGAATTTGATCACATTTCAAATACCTGGTCTGTGGGGTGAGCTGGAAGTAAAGAGTATGTATCTTATAGGGAGGGAGAGAGGGAGAGAGGGAGGGAGGGAGGGAGGGAAGGAGGGAAGGAGGGACGGAGGGAGGGAGGAAGGAACTACCTAGGTGACTCAGATATGCATCTGTCTTCAACACAACTGCAAACCCCCTCTTGACAGAAAACTCTTACTCCAGAGTATTTTACTTAAAAAGTCAAATATCCAAATCAATTACAATCACACACATGGGCAATGTGGCAGAGAAAGTACAGAGTGAGGTCCATGATCTATACTAAGGGGGACCAACTCCAGGTTTCAGCTATTTGATGAAGCACTTCTGTGGGAAAGGCATAACTGAAATGAGATTGTTAATATAAGTAGGATTATTTAAATAGAGAATATAGCACCTAATGAATAAAAGAAACTTCCCACATGCTGACAAACTTTTGACTTGATATATAAATATGAGTGCCTAAGACTGGTCAGGAACATTCAGTGGAGTGGGAGTATGATCTAAAGTAATCCGTAAAGATGTGCTGGAAGAGACAATGGCAATTTAAAGAGGTGAGAAAATTGAGGTAAGAAATTGGTTTCCTCTTGTGAAATAGCCTGTGTAAAGGATTGGAGGTGGGAGAAGAGAACTCCCTCCAAGTGACAGGGAGCTATTCGGTCTCAATGAATCTGCCAGGAATCAAGACAATTTGCATGTTTAGTGATTGATATGGAGCGAGGCAGTGAATCACGATCTCAGCTCAAAAGCTCTGCTATCTCAGACATAGAAAGGTGAACATTTGTACTCCACACCTCAAATATTCACATTGTTCAAATACACTATAATTTCAGGGATGGTCTGAAAATATCCATCAGTCAGTTCTGAACTTGGAATACAGAGAACTCTATCACTGGGAATCATTTACCATTTGATGTGGTGGATTAAGGGCTTCAGGTATTTTCAACTTTTGAAATATTTAATAGGATTTTTATCAACATGCTGCATTTTTCCTATAACATATTGCCAGGGGGAAACAAAAACAAACCGGCACCACAACAAACTTGTTACCCAGGAGATTGAAATATATATTCAGTGTGCTGCTAATTTTTCTGACTCTCTGTTTTCAGAAATATAATTTTTTGCTTTAGGATTGCTGATTTTGCTTTCAGATTAAGGCTAATATTAAAAGTGAGAGCAAGAGAAACAAAATGTATTCTCCATGGAGAGTAATTCTATTACCATTGCTGGACCAATCTTGTAGCTAAGAGGTATATTCTTTCAAGAAGAAAAATTGCCTCTACCCAAACAATGACTGGATATTCTATCTTTAAGTGTAAAAAGCAATGATGACACAATTAGCCTTAGAAACTAGTGAATCACTGATAGCCAGCATAAAGTAGGGCAAAAAGGAAACTGCTAATATCTGGTTACACCTGAAAGTATCTTGAATTAAGTACAAGAAAATTCACATTGTTGCATTGTTAAGTGTCTAAAGAGGAAACGGTCTCTGTGAAAGTAAGAGAATAAAGAGCTATCCAAGTGAGTGTGGTGCCCCCTCATTGCCCAACAATTTTAGCTCCTGGCTTACTGTCACTCTCCAATATGACTCTTGTCATAATTTATAGTACTTCAAGTATCCATTGAAAAACAATTCTCTTACCACTTTGGCCTACTAATTCACTGAACTCTTTCACTCCAGAGATCTTGTCTTTCACTCTGCCATGACAACTTGGTCCCATGGTCATACCCTAGTTTTGACATAAGCTCAGCTTTAAGCATTACACTTTCAAATCTTCACTTCCTAAGTTTCCAGAGGACTCCATCTAGTACCCCCCATTCCAACAACTCTTTGATATCACCACACCCAGCAATCCATTCATTCCACTAGCTTTCACCATCCCTCACACCCTTCCTGTCCCCACTTCTCTTCTTATCAAGCATAAACTCCATGGTTACCATTATAACCACTTTCTTACATAAACCCTCAAATCCCTTTGCCCCTCTCACTTCTGGTGCTCACTTGAGAAATCTCAAACTCCAGCTACAGCCAACCCTCCAATCACTCCTTGCTCATTCTCATGTTGTTCAGTCCTCTGGGGAGAAAAACACACAATCATTCTGACTAGTCTCATTCTAAATTCAGGACCACTAACTTCAAGCTGGCACTTAGCATGACCCAGCAATCTTACTCCATTTCTTAGTTGACACCTTTTCCTGTACTCCTAGATCGGTGTTTCTCAAATTTACCTGCATACAGGGGAATTTTTAAAAAGTGCTAAAGTCAAGCGTCACCCCAAGATTCTGAGTTAACTGGTCATGGTTGCAACCTAGGCATTGGAATTTTTAGATGTTCCCTCGGGTAATCCAGGTGAAGCAATATTCAAGAACTCTTCTTGATGACTATTTTCTTTTCTTTTCTTCTTCCTCAAACCTCCAAGACCTCCTTCCTCATTCCCAGTTGATGACACTGCTTCTCATTCATCTGAGAAAATCGAAGCAATCAGTAGAGGACTGCTCCCCAGCCTCCTGTCACCACATGTGCCCACATGCTGCATTGGTGCCCAACACTGTGGATCACCAATGTGTACTCCTATTACAAGCCGAGTTTCCTGTGCTCTAGATTCCATCCCCTCTCGCCTACTCAAGGACATGGCTCCAGCAATTAGCTTCCCTCTCTCCTGCATCACCAATTTCTCCCACCCTTCTGCATCATTCCTGTGAGTATTCTATGCTATTATTTTCCCATCTTAAAAACAGCTACTTTGACCCCATTTCCCACCCACAGCTATGACCCCATTTCTTTGTTCCCCTTTAAAGTGAAACTTGTTTTAAAAAAATTCAACCGTTACTATTATCTCCAATTATTCTCCCCAATTCTCTCTTGACCCAGATATTGGATTGGCTAAAATTTTGTTCAGGTTTTTCCATAAAATCTAATGGAAAAACCTGAACGAACTTTTTGGCCAACCAATTTCTTTCAATTATGCTCTCACTCCTAATACTCCCCGAAACTGCCCTTGTCAAGTTACTAAAAGCTACCAAGTTGATAATCTAATGGTCAATTCTTAGGTCTCATATTCTTTGACAAGTCATCAGCCTTTAATAAAATCAATAACTCTTTTCTCTTTGAAATAGTTTATTTACTTACCTTCTTGAATAAGGACCTGTGGACTAAATCAAGTCCAGGGCCTCTTTCTGTAAATAGTTTTTCTGGAACACAGCCATGCTCATTTTGTTTATCTGTTACCTATGGTTGCTTTCTGCTAAAAGGGCAGAGTTGTGTAGTTGCAAAAGAGACCTTTTGGCAGGCAAAGCTTAAAATATTTACTATCTGGTCCTTTTCAGGAGAATTTTGCCACTGATCCCTTCCCGCACACCTGTTCCTCACAACTTTTCCCATCTCAGTAAATAACAACTCTATCCTCCCAAATGCTCAAGCCAAAAATTCTGGATTCTTTTTGACTCTTTGTCTTCTTTCACACCATACATAAAACTTCTCAGCAAATTCTGACCTCTGTATCTTCAAAATATACTCACAATCCAATCACTTCTTACCACCTCTACTGCTGCAGCCCTGGACCAAGCCATCATTTCTTGTCTAAACTGTTTAACAGATTCATAATTGGTCTCCCTGTTCTATACCCTGTCCCTCTGCTCAACCTTACACATCACCCTCCCTCAGTTTATTCTCAAGATAGAGACAAGCCAGGGCTACCCTTTAAAAATATTAAGTCAGATGATATTACGCCATTCTCAGAGCCTTCTACTCACTTCCTACCTTACTCATATTAATTAACACTTTTAATCTATAAGAATTTACAGAATTTTTTTAACTTTAGCTCCTCCATCCTTCAGTGTGCCCCAGCCACTCTGATCTCCTAGTTCTTCCTTGAACACACCAGGCATGTTCATTCCTTAGAGCCTTACTATTGCTCTTACCTTTGCCTGGGATGCTCCTCCCTGAAACTTCCTCATGCCTGGATCTCCCACCTCCTTCCACTCTTTCTCAAATACCACCTACTCAGTGAAGTCTTCCCTGTCCATGCTACTTAAAACTGCAACCCCCTCACCATATTCCATATCCTACCTTCCTGTTTTATCTTTCTCCAATGCATTTATCACCATGTAAGACATAGCATATTTTATATATTTATTTTATTATTTGTCTCTCTACATTAGATTGTTTATTGCTGAATCCCTTATGACAAGAAGGCACTTAATAAGTGTTCATGAATACGTGTTGACTGAATGAACACATGGAGTTGAAAGAAGACAATCAATGGAAAGTTGCTCATTTTTTCCTTCTTGTCCTTTAAATTTTCCTTCAGTAACCAAAGACACATGCACCTTCATTCTTTTGAGCTCAATTCAAATATTTATTGATCTCACATTTGTGCCAGGTTTTGTGCTAGGACTAAGGAATGCCAAAATGACTTAGATCAATGCCATTTGATGTGAAAGGACAACTAAAGTATTATGAGGTCCAGGGAGAGTTCAATCTAGAGAACTCAAAAAAGGCTCCACACAGAGGGCAACTCATTAGCTGTCTTCAAAGATAGCCCAGCATAACCCAGGAAACTCCTGGGTTGACAGAAGGGCAGAGAGACTGCTGGCCAAGCAAGTATCACAGCAAAAGAAGTACAGATATAAAACAAGTACTAAGCACAATATTTCCATACCACTGAGTCTTACGATGAGTTTGGAAAGGGGAGCAAATGGCAGGACTTGAAATTGAAGAGATGAGAACTGGCCAGATGACAAAAGACCTTATCTTAAAAATTTTACAGGTGGGGACATAATGTTCTTGAATGCAAATTAACTTGACATTTATGGTTAAATTTCTTTAAAAAACATACTCTGAGTCAATATAGAAAATTTTTGTGTTCCACTTTACATGCGTTTAAAACGTATAGGCAGAGTCCATGTGTGTTTATTTACCTACCTTTATATTTATAAAAACACTTGGACCAATACCTCCATCTGCATCTCCCTATATTCCGCTCCAAATAAATATACTATATCCATATTATATTAATTACATAAAGGATCAGATCATTCTCCAGTTTTAAACTGGCCAACATTTAGGCAGGAGAGGCAGAAAGTACAGAAATAAGTATACCTGAGTTTCAGGACTTGGCTTGCCATTTACAAACCAAATGGCACAGCTCAAGTCTCTTAATCCCTTTGTGTATTAGTCGTGTTATATTTCTTGTTATAAAACAAGGAAAATAACACCAGCCCTCACATGAATTTCTTTAAGGATGAAAGGAGGTAATGGACAAATTCTATTAAAATATAAATGCTATGGAATGGTGGTAGCAGTAGTAGTAGTACAAAAGGAAACATTAATTCAGGATTTCCACACCTCAGTTCTTGATAGAGTTTTGTTTACCTAAGACCCAAAGTAGAGTACAGTTTTTATAACTGTGTCAAAAAGTCAAGAAAACAGGTATACACGAAAAGCATCACAGTAACATGTTTATTTTTCATTAATTGACAAATATTTATTGAAAACTACCATTAATAATTAAACAGCTAAAATTTAATGCTTATCAAATACCATATACTATTCTATGCTTACATTCATCATCTCATTTAATCATCAAAAAGTCCCTTTGAGATAAATACTACTATTATTTACATTTTATATATGTTGAAAAGGAAGTTCAGAGCATTTCAGTTACTTGTAGGCATCACACAGCAAGCCTGGGTAAAAGCCAGAAGTCACAGCCAGGACTCATTCAAGTATCAACATCTATAACCACTACACCAATTTATTACAAGCACATGCTCCCTTCTTTAAGCCCATACTAGGCCTCAAGAAACGTGCATTTAAGTGGAACTATATGGTTAACTCATTGATCACAGCATAACCATAAAACAAATACAAATTTTCTCCAGAGAGGTCTTCAAAATTAATGTCTTTGTAATCTGGGCCAGACCATAAACCAAAGGATGCACTGTGGGTTTCTCAAAAACAGGAAAAGTACTTGATTCATCTTAGCTAAACAATTTGCATATAATAGACATACAAAATATTTCTTGGATGGTTAAACTAGAAGCTAGCTATAACCTAGATACATGAGTTGTAAAAAAATTCATAATTACTACAACCAATATGTGGAAAGAAACCTGGGCTGATGGGCTCAGCAAAATTATAGAGAATCATTCAATTTGCAAGGTGGATATTTATTTTTTAAAAACTGAGCCAAAGACAGAACTAGCATCAACAGGGCAGAATAAAAGAAAACTAATGAAGAACTGTGAGTCCAGCCCTAGGACTGTTTACCTAATCAGTCAGAGAAGGTATAATCAAGCATAGCTGATCTACCCAAGGCCAGAATTAAGGTGTTCTCTGCAACCAAGCTGATGAGTTATGTCGGAAAATTTTTTAGTAGGGAGCTGTGGTATTTGGGCAGGAAAGAAATCTTAGGAATAACCAATTCTCAACTATTCCAGTATATGCAAATTTGCACTATTAAGTAACATGAAAATACTCTTGGTTTACTTTTCTAAAGTGATTTCTAAACCAAAGAGTGGTGCGTATATTTTAATGCTATTGCCAAAATGCACTGAGTTGAGGTGGATAGAGAATTCACTCATCAAGTACCTACAAGCAGTTATGATGGGACATCCACTGCGTTGTGAAAGAGAAGGTATGAAAAAAGTGCTCTGTTCTCAAGAAGCAATGGTAACTGATAAATACATAAATGAATAACTGTAATACAATGGGATAGGTGCAATAAAGGTATGAACCCTGTGCTCTGGAAACACTGCCGCATTGGAGGACAAACTCAATAGGGTTAAAGAAACTTTGGAGAGTAAAAGACATATGAACAGAAACTTGATGGATGAGTAGATGTAATCTATATGAGAAATAACTACAGACAAAGGAAATGCCAACGGAGGGATCGGCATGACCAATGGAAAAAAGGGTGACAGATTTAAATCATGGTGGGTGGGTAGGTCTGAATATGTATAATAAGATGTACAAGAAGGTGAGAGTTGCAGGGATGAAGGTATAAAAGTGAGATGGATCAAGTTTAAATAGAACTATGCTGTAACGGAAAATGCCTGTGCTCTATACTTACAGGACATGTTTTGAATTCTAGTTCTGTTCCTTACACCTGATCTTGCAACTTGGAAAGATGTATTACCTCTGTGTATCAAATTCCTGTTCTGCAAAACAAGAGATAACAACACCCCATCTCCCAAGGTTAGTTTGGGAGGTAGAGATAATTGTTATGTACCTAGTAACATAAGTTTCTTAATAAATAATAATTATTTAAATCCATGCTAAAAATGTTGTATTACATTGGGTAGAAAATGGGGAGTTCTGAACTATTTTTAAGAAAGGAATAACTGTTCTAGTAAGATCTCCCTGACACAGTATAAACGATGGACTGAGGAAAATGACAGAGAAGCTAATCAGCAGATTATTAGAACAATTCAGGTGAAAATAAAGGTAGCTGCGAAATAAGATGCCAGCACTAAGCACGGAAAGAAGGGAGTAGACAAGTTATAATTTGACGTAGAATTGAAAGGATGTGGTGACCAATTAGATGTGAGGTTAGAAAGTTGATTATATTGATTATGGTTTCTTGAAAAAAATGGAAACTTTCAACTGCTACAGTATATATATATTATATATATGATATATGAGTTCTTTGTCTCCTACTTATGCATATGTTTGCAGCCATAGTATAACCCACCCCCTTCCATTCTCAAATACAGACAGGGCCAATTAATTTCTATGCTAAAACTTGTAATTCTCCTGGTCTTCCTCTTCAAATATACATAACACCCTTTCACTTATGTCTCATTGATCGTTGTGCCATATCCTAGGTAACATTTTTCTTCAAAGTTTAAATGATTACAGAATTCTTCCAAGACTAATGAGCTCAATATGAGAGAGATCTGGTATTGCTAGATAATTGGGTACTCTACCCATGTATTAGTGAGAAAACACAGCCGTGCATTGACTACTGCTAATGATATCATGTTGCCTGAGCACCTGCAGTCCTTGTCGTGTGCTTGTAGGTCATTGGGATTTATAGATTACCTGCTAGAGACTACAAAGGAGAACCCTGAGTGACAATGGCAGCACATTCCCTTTGACTCCAGTGGATTGCTTCATCAAGAATTCTGAACTTGTTTCACCAAAAACATTCATCCTGTTTTTGTTCATGCAATTTAACACTATGGAAAAATCACTCAGAATTTTCCAATTTCCTGGTGCACTATGAAAACTTCATAAATAACTTAGAGGTGAAGATGGGGCAGGAGGAGAACATTCTGGCCTCCCATGATAGTTTCGCCTTGGCAGAACAATACGGCTCTGCATTCGGCACTTGCTAGTTACCAAGGTGGCTGTGAAACAGGCAATCCATCACTTCAACCAAGAAAATAAGTTAAACCCATGTTTCAAGGGATTTTTCAAAATCAGAGAAAGCAGTGTGGCTTAACTACATTGAAAATTCTGTACTTCTCTTTCCTTTTTGACTTGTTTTTCGTGGGACTGGATATGCAAGGTAGTTGAGTATGCATATCACGTATAAATATTCTACATGTACTTTTTAAGACTGCTGTTATGTGGCTGAAAAGTAGGGTGGCTGGAAGGGATGAAAATGGTACATATAAATAGTTCTGATAAAATATGGCAGAATAAGTAGGATTTTTTAAAGGAAAATCTTTGAGAACATTATTTTAAGGGCTTGTAACTTCAATGCTACTGTTGCTTTTTATGTCACATCCATAACCTTACACAAACAAAATAGTATTTTAATTATTATGATTATCAAATTTATTTCAATTCAAAGATTCATTGAGGGTTATAAACTTGTGAAACACAGAAGTTAAGATTAGTTAGAATACCAATAGACAAAATCAGAACTTTTATAATTGGCATGGTAATTGATAAACAGTACACATTCACTATTGTTGAAAGAATTAATGTTTGTTGAATAAATTAACTACCTGTACTTGATGTACCAATTTGGTTACTTTCTCAGTTCTTATAAAGGAGTAAAATGTGCTTACATAGTTTAGATTTTTATGTCAGCAGGAAAACACACCAGTTTTTAAAGATTAACGAAAGTAAGCAAAAACTCTGTCTATCCAAAGTCCCAAATATACACTGCTAGATAGAAAACGTGTACTCCTGAATACCTGAGAATAAAATTTCTCTGCTCTATAAAGAAATTAACACTAGAGAGAAAAACAGCTGATGCTACCACTGTGACAGTCTAATAGCTATAATATTTTCATCTTCCTTACCAAGGTCAGCCAAGATTATAAACCTAACAAACATAATCATAGAAACTGAAGTACATGAATTAATAGCTGGGATTAAGAAATCAGTATGTGGCTATTGAAGTATTATGTTCTAAATCTTCTAAAAACTGGACAAAAATGCCTACACAAAATAAAAGAGTTTCTATATAAGGGCAAGCTGGCTTGTAACAATGCCTTAAAATTCAATATTTTGCCTGAGAAACTCAATTTACATCTCCAAGTCTCTTGAGATTGAGACTGCAAACCATGTAACTTTAAGAAGAAAATTCAAGAAGCTCAGTTGAGAAACAGCATAATTTAATGGCATAGGAAAAGTTTTAGAATACCAAAATTAACTTCAAACACACATTTTCTCTGTAGGTTTTGGTAAGTAACTGAAACTTAGGCTTGAAAATCTTTTTAAATGAATAAATAAATAAATCTAAAACTACACCAGCTTCAAACCCAGCATGATCTAGGGAAGTTGGACACTATGTGTGTTTTTTTAAATAAATTTGTTTATTTTAGGCCGCGTAGGGTCTTCATTGCTGCACGCGGGCTTTCTCTGGTTTCGGCAAGTGGGGGCTACTCTTCATTGCGGTGTACGGGCTTCTCATTGCGGTGGCTTCACTTGTTGTGGAGCATGGGCTCTAGGCACGCGGGCTTCAGTAGCTGTGGCACGTGGGCTCTGAAGTTGTGGCTCGTGGGCTCTAGAGCTCAGGCTCAGTAGTTGTGGTGCATGGGCTTAGTTGCTCCGCAGCATGTGGGATCATCCCGGACCAGGGCTCGAACCCGCGTCCCCAGCATTGGCAGGCAGATTCTTAACCACTGCACCACCAGGGAAGCCCGACACTTATGTATTTTAAACTTCTTCCTACTGCATCTTATATTCTCAGTTAGTTGGCTGGTCATATGGCACGTATAGCCTTGATACAAAAGCCAAAGTATGTTGGATGGATGGATAAATGATTAGATACACAGACAGCTTTGACTACATGAAAAAATTCAATTGCTCTACTGTTGAAAATAACTTCTGTTTATTCAATAAATTAGTCAATAGAAGTACATACAATACCTAATCAATCAGATTAACAACTAATCCCTTCTAAAGACACATATAAAGAAGAAAATAAAAACATGTACTTCCACCATTGTTAGGCCTCTCCAAACTCCTCTCTTTTCCTTCTACATAATGCTTAACTCTTAATATGTTGTATTATGGAAATACTGTGATTTAATAACCATTTCCCTTGGTTATAACAGAATCTTCTTACAAATGTATTTCCTAATTTTATCCTCATGGTGTTCCTGTGAGGCCGACTTTATTACTCCCATTATGCACTTAGGACAAAAGAAGCTCAGGGACATATGTGTCTGTCTAAGGTCAGAGAGTCAGGAAATGGCAGGATCAGAACTTCCATACGACTAATAGGTATGAAGTAACTCAAAATTTGCATTTCTGAACATCCATAAACTTGTTTTACCTGATATCACTTTATATTTGAACTCCCCATATTAATAATGAACTACACCTCATTACCTAACTAATACTTCCATACAGTAATAATTAACTAATGACTTATGGAACTAATCACTCTTGACTAATAGTTGTCAGTATTCTAAGTACATCCAAAATAATCTAAGGGATCAAAAAAAGGCCAAGAGCTTATACTTACATATTAGGTTTCATAAATGAAATCTTTGCCTAAAAGACATTCAAAATTACATTTTAGATAACTCTTATGAAGAAAAAATTCCCTTTTGAACCTCCATAAGCAGAGAGCATGCCATATGGCCCCAGTGCCCTTAACAAAGCCCTGAGAAAAGAATGCAGGAAGCCATTTACAGTAACTAAGGGCAGACACACCACAGGGACCAAAGGTGCATGACATTCTCCCCGGGCACATGATTTCTGTCTGCTTCATCAATATTTTTTTTTTCCTCTTTAAAAATTAAGACGTAAATAAAGATGGTTTTTGCTCCCCTTAGGGGTTATCTGAAATAACCTTTTAAGTGGAAGATATTTTCTTTGCTTCAACACAGATTTATTGTATAACACCTGCTTCTTAGATTTAGGCTATGCATGTCTGCATGGTAGCACTCTCCATAATACATGTCAGTCTCTAGCCAGACTATTGGTGACTTGCATCAGGAAAGGAGAAATTGGGCTGCAGAACACAGGAATGGTCAGTTCCTAGGAATGAACTAGGTGTCTGAAAGTCATAATTGAAAGTACGAAAATAGATCAATTGCCCATGTAGTGTGCCTAAAAAGACAAGATTTTAAAGACAGAGGCTTGGGAAAAGGCCTTTATTTTTTCTTTTTTTTTCACATCTTTGTTAGAATATAATTGCTTTATATTATTCTGTTAGTTTCTGCTGTATAACAACATGAATCAGCTATATGTATACATATATCCCCATATCCCCTCCCTCTTGTATCTCCCTCCCACCCTCCCTAGCCCACCCCTCTAGGTGGACACAAAGCACCGAGCTGATCTCCCTGTGCTATGCAGCTGCTTCCCACTATCTATCTATTTTATATTTGCTGGTGCATAAATGTCCATGCCACTCTCTCACTTCGTCCCAGCTTCCCCTTCCCCTTCCCCGTATCCTCAAGTCCATTCTGTACATCTGTGTCTCTATTCCTGCCCTGCCCCTACGTTCTTCAGAACTTTTTTTTTTTTTTAGATTCCATATCCATGTGTTAGCATATGGTATTTGTTTTTCTCTTTCTGACTTACTTTACTCTGTATGACAGACTCTAAGTCCATCCACCTCACTACAAATAACTCAATTTCATTTCTTTTTAAGGCTGAGTAATATTCCATGGTATATGTGTGCCATATCTTCTTTATACATTTGTCTGTCGATGGTCACTTAGGCTGCTTCCATGCTCTGGCTATTGTAAACAGTGTTGCAATGAACACTGTGGTACATGACTCTTCTTGAATTATGGTTTTCTCTGGGTATATGCCCAGTAGTGGGATTGCTGGGTCGTATGGTAGTTCTATTTTTAGTTTTTTAAGGAAACACCATACTGTTCTCCATAGTGGCTGTATAAATTTACATTCCCACCAACAGCACAAGAGTGTTCCCTTTTCTCCACACCCTCTCCAGCATTTGTTGTTTGTAGATTTTTTGATGATGGCCATTCTGACTGGTGTGAGGTGATACCTCATTGTAGTTTTGATTTGCATTTCTCTAATGATTAATGACATTGAGCATTCTTTCATGTGTTTTTTGGCAATCTATATACCTTCTTTGGAGAAATGTCTATCTTGGTCTTCTGCCCATTTTTGGACTGGGTTGTTTGTTTTTTTGATATTGAGCTGCATGAGCTGCTTGTAAATTTTGGAGATTAATCCTTTGTCACTTGCTTCATTTGCAAATTTTTCTCCCATTCTGAGGGTTGTCGTTTGGTCTTGTTTATGGTTTCCTTTGCTGTGCAAAAGTTTTTAAGTTTCATTAGGTCCCATTTGCTTATTTTTGTTTTTATTTCCATTTCTCTAGGAGGTGGATCAAAAAGGATCTTGCTGTGATATATGTCATAGAGTGTTCTGCCTATGTTTTCCTCTAAGAGTTTGATAGTGTGTGGCCTTACATTTAGGTCTTTAATCCATGTAGAGTTTATTTTTGTATATGGTGTTAGGGAATGTTCTGATATCATTCTTTTACCTGTAGCTGCCCAGGTTTCCCAGCAGCACTTACTGAAGAGGCTGTCTTTTCTCCATTGTATATTCTTGCCTCCTTTATCAAAAATAAGGTGACCATATGTGCGTGTGTTTATCTCTGGGCTTTCTATCCTGTTCCATTTATCTATATTTCTGTTTTTCTGCCAGTACAATACGGTCTTGATTACTGTAGCTTTGTAGTTTAGTCTGAAGTCAGGCAGCCTGATTCCTCCAGCTCCGTTTTTCCTTCTCAAGATTGCTTTGGCTATTTGGGGTCTTTTGTGTTTCCATACAAATTGTGAAATTTTTTGTTCTAGTTCTGTGAAAAATGCCAGTGGTAGTTTGATAGGGATTGCACTGAATCAGTAGATTGCTTTGGGTAGTAGAGTCATTTTCACAATGTTGATTCTTCCAATCCAAGAATGTAGTATATCTCTCCATCTGTTTGTATCATCTTTAGCTTCTTTCATCAGTGTCTTATAGTTTTCTGCATCCAGGTCTCTTGTCTCCTTAGGTAGCTTTATTCCTAGGTATTTTATTCTTTTTGTTGCAATGGTAAATGGGAGTGTTTCCTTAATTTCTATTTCAAATTTTTCATCATTACTGTATAGGAATGCAAGAGATTTCTGTGCATTAATTTTGTATCTTGCTACTTTATCAAATTCATTGAATAGATCTCGTAGTTTTCTGGTAACATCTTTAGGATTCTCTATGTATAGTATCATGTCATCTGCAAACAGTTTTACTTCTTTTCCAATTTGGATTCCTTTTATTTATTTTTCATCTCTGACCGCTGTGGCTAAAACTTCCAAAAGTATGTTGAATAATAGTGGTGAGAGTTGGCAACCTTGTCTTGTTCGTCATCATAGTGGAAACGGTTTCAGTTTTTCACCATTGAGAATGATCTTGGCTGTGGGTTTGTCATATATGGCCTTTATTATGTTGAGGTAAGTTCCCTCTATGCCTACTTTCTGGAAGGTTCTTATCATAAATCATTGTCGAATTTTGTCGAAAGCTTTCTCTGCATCTATTGAGATGATCATATGGTTTTTCTCCTTCAATTTGTTAATATGGTGTATCACACTGATTGATTTGCATATATTGAAGAATCCTTGCATTCCTGGGTAAACCCCACTTGATCATGGTGTATGATCCTTTTAATGTGCTGTTGAATTCTGTTTGCTAGTATTTTGTTGAGGATTTTTGCATCTATTTCATCAGTGATATTGGCCTATAGTTTTTTTGTGTGACATCATTGTCTGGTTTTGGTATCAGGCTGATGGTGGCTTCATAGAATGGGTTGGGGAGTCTTCCTCCCTCTGCTATATTCTGGAAGAGTTTGAGGAAGGACAGGTGTTATCTCTTCTCTAAATGTTTGGTAGAATTCACCTGTGAAGCCAGCTGGTCCTGGGCTTTTGTTTGTTGGAAGATTTTTTTTGTTGTTGTTGGAAGATTTTTAATCACAGTCTCAATTTCAGTGCTTGTGATTGGTCTGTTTATATTGTCTATTTCTCTGTTTCAGTCTCAGAAAGTTGTGCTTTTCTAAGAATTTGTCCATTTCTTCCAGGTTGTCCATTTTGGTGGCATATAGTTGCAGTAATCTCTCATGATCCTTTGTATTTTTGCAGTGTTAGTTGTTATTTCTCCTTTTTCATTTCTAATTCTATTGATTTGAGTCTTCTCCCTTTTTTTCTTGATGACTCTGGCTAATGGTTTATCAATTTTATTTATCTTCTCAAAGAACCAGCTTTTAATTTTATTGATCTTTGCTATAATTTCCTTTATTTCTGACCTGATCTTTTAAATTTTTTCCTTCTGCTAACTGTGGGGTTTTTTTTGTTCTTCTTTCTCAAATTGCTTTAAGTGTAAGGTTAGGTTGTTTATTTGAGATGTTTCTTGTTTCTTGAGAAAGGATTGTATTGCTATGAACTTCCCTCTTAGAACTGCTTTTGCTGCATCCCATACGTTTTGGGTTGTCGTGTTTTCACTGTCATTTGTTTCTAGGTATTTTTTGATTTCTTCTTTGATTTCTTTAGTGATCTCCTGGTTATTAAGTAGTGTACTGTTTAGCCTCCATGTGTTTGTATTTTTTACAGATTTTTTTCCTGTATTTGATATCTAGTCTCATAGCATTGTGGTCGGAAAAGGTACTTGACATGATTTCAATTTTCTTAAATTTACCAAGGCTTGATTTGTGACTCAAGATATGATGTATCCTGGAGAATGTAAGCATTTGAGAAGAAAATGTGTTCTGTGGTTTTTGGATGGAATGTCATATAAATATCAATTAAGTCCATCTTGTTTAATGTGTCATTTAAAGCATGTGTTTCCTTATTTATTTTCATTTTGGATGATCTGTCCATTGGTGAAAGTGGGGTGTTAAAGTCTCCTACTATGATTGTGTTACTGTCGATTTCCCCTTTTATGGCTGTTAGCATTTGCCTTATGTATTGCAGTACTCCTTTGTTGGGTGCATAAATATTTACAATTGTTATATCTTCTTCTTGGATTGATCCCTTGATCATTATGTAGTGTCCTTCTTTGTCTCTTGTAATAGTCTTTATTTTAAAGTGTATTTTGTCTGATATGAGAATTGCTACTCCAGCTTTCTTTTGGTTTCCATTTGCATGGAATATCTTTTTCCATCCCCTTACTTTCAGTCTGTATGTGTCCCTAGGTCTGAAGTGGGTCTCTTGTAGACAGCATATATATGGGTCTTGTTTTTGTATCCATTCAGCCAGTCTATGTCTTTTGGTGGGAGCATTTGATCCATTTACATTTAAGGTAATTATTGATATGTATGTTCCTATTACCATTTTCTTAATTGTTTTCGGTTTGTTACTGTAAGTCTTTTCCTTCTCTTGTATTTCCTGCCTAGAGAAGTTCTTTTAGCATTTGTTGTAACGCTGGTTTGGTGGTGCTGAATTCTCTTAGCTTTTGCTTGTCTGTAAAGGTTTTAATTTCTCCATCAAATCTGAATGAGTTGCTAGGTAGAGTAATTTTGGTTGTAGTTTTTCCCCTTTCATCACTCTAAATATGTCCTGAAGAAGTCCTTTGTTTAGAGATAAGAAGAAAACTTCTTATCCTTCAGGCAAAAGAAGAAAGTTATTTATCTATTGGAAGTAAAAATGGTTTACCTTTCTCACTGGCCATTGGGATTAAGTTAAAGAGTTGTGACATCGTAAGTAGATACATGGGCAAAGAAGAAAAGGAACCTAGTTATAAATCTATATGCCAGATTTGACACTAGCCATTTCTGAGACTGAAAGAGGAATATGAGACTTAAGAAATTAATTCTGGCCATTAATGCTGTCAAACTGCAGAGCATGTTTTATATGCCTTCAATGATGGATGGGCGGATTCAGTCCAGTGTAATAAAGCTACGAAGTGATATGTGTGCAATGGGAGCCTCAGCTTTTTTTTTTTTAATCTGAGTATAATTGCTTTACAATGTTGTGTGAGTTTCTGCTATACAGTGAAGTGAATCAGTTATATTTGTACATATATTCCCTCCCTCTTGGACCTCCCTCCGCCCCCCATGCCACCCATCTATGTCTTCACAGAGCACGGAGCTGAGAAATCTGTGCTATACAGCAGATTCCCATTAGCTATCTATTTTACACATGGTAGTGTATTTATGTCAAATCTAATCTCATCTTTGGTAGGGAATCCCCAAATATTTTGAGTTGTAGAAGTCAGATACTGCCCAAGTATTCACTGAACTGGCCAAAAGAGATCACTGGTCAATGCTCTGGCCTAGTTTCTTGCCCAATGGTGGTTGCGCTATGTCACAGCAACAATAAATCTACAAGCCAAAAGGTGGAATTTGCAACCAAAATAAAGCTGACAAAAATTGGACAGCTCCTAACTGAGTTGGCCAGCTCTTGTGGAAAACCATTCAGAAGACTATAACTATAATTACAAAACTTTCTGTTGTGATACCTAAAGGGATTACAGGTAAAGCAAAAAGAAATCATACTCAACAGGCAATACCACTAGTCTCAGAGAAAAAGTACTGAAAGTGTCTACCTGAACTCAGCTGTAACAGTTCCAGCAAAAGTTTCATGCAAATAAATGTTCACATTAAAATTTAGATGATGACACTAGAACCAAATACTTGATAAAAAAGTCTTTTAGTATTCAACATCTGCAGTTACAGCAAAATAACCTTTGGGTTTATTTAACTTATACAATGCTCCTTGATATTTATACAAAAGACCACCCAATACGGACTTTAACATAGTACTGTGTCATATACACTTAAACCTACAAGGAGGGAGAAGAAGAGCTAGGATCGGATCACCATTGTGAAAGGCCACAAAAGGAAGCCAAAGCACTGGCTATTAGAATGCATATGAATTGTCCAAGGAATAACAATGTTCTGCCTCCCAGCTGTAGATGGCATCTGAACACCTCAAGGTACTCTCCTCCTTAGAACTGTGGTTCTGTCAGCTAATTGGAAGAAGAAGAAATAAGAAGAGCAAGAGTAGCAACTTCTGTTTATAACTGACTAAGAAAGGACATCCACTTACACTTCAAAATACAAAGCATAATCATTTCTTTTTCCAGAAAAGTGGAGAAACACAACTTGGCAATTGAAATGTTAAGGATCTGGTTGTTATAACAAATATTACAAGTTTCTTTGGAATTCTAATTATAAAATAGCTGGTTTTGCTGTAAATTGGTATCTATGTGTTATGTATGTTTGAAAAGCAAGATAACTCATCCTAATTGCTTTAATATTTACTTAATATGTGTATCATTATGTGGCCCCACCACCTACTCCATTCCAAAGAATTACATGGGTTATGAGGATCTTTCAGGTATATGCCTAATCTAGTGGCCCAAGAATAAAAGGCACAAAATAAATGTTTATCAAATGAACAAACTGTTATGAAAAAAGGTTATTTTTACATCATTCATCATGAAGAAATTGTATTTCTAACAGTACATTTTATGATAGATGGATTTACTAAATAACTTCATGGTATAAAGGAAAATGAAATCTCACAAGGACACAACTGCTAAGAGCATACAGATTGCTTCATTATTTTTATTGTGTTAGCACTCACGTTCCTGATAGACAGATACTGCTACCAAGGCCCATATGAAAGTTACACTGAAATCAGAGTGAATCTTATAGGCAAAGAACTAGAGGATTTAAAATGAAATCAAGTGCAAACCTCTCTGGTGTTATGCCAGTTCAATGACTTGTGAAGTTTTGAATCTGTCCTTAGAGACTATAAATTAATTCCTAAGGATTATCTTCCCTGCTAGGTAAAAGGCAGAACTGAAATTGAGGGAGGAAAACTTTGTTCAATTAAGTAAATTGCTTTATGCAAAAGGAGTTTTTTTTCAGACCTTCAGAGTTGTTGCCTGGATTCTGAGAGAGAAAAAGGCTCACTCTCCTTCCACAAGCTCAACACGTTTTTAAATAAATGATCCACCTGGAACCTGCCTGAAATTCTATATCTTGAAATTCAGGTGTTGATATCAGGGTATTAATTACATAAAAAAGATATACTGATATATACATTAATAGTTATCTCACTAAGTCAATTAAAATTCTATTAAATGAGCTGTTTAAAAATAAATTTGAAGTTCTTTCTCAACTTGAATTGTGAGGAAGGAATGGGAGTTTTCTAAGTACGAATGTAAAACAAAGTGTTGTTTACTACTTCTTTGACTATTTCTTTTTTTTTTTTTTTTTTTGCGGTACGCGGGCCTCTCACTGTTGTGGCCTCTCCCGTTGCGGAGCACAGGCTCCAGACGCGCAGGCGCAGCGGCCATGGCTCACAGGCCCAGCTGCTCCGTGGCATGTGGGATCTTCCCGGACCGGGGCACGAACCCGTGTCCCCTGCATCGGCAGGCGGACTCTCAACCACTGCGCCACCAGGGAAGCCCTGCCTATTTCTTAATAGACTTTGAATTCTGAGCTTATGTGAGAATAAATGCCTGAGTTTTAATGACTTGCCTTTTTTTAAACATTCTCCTATAATTCTACACAAGTAAACAGTGAACAGAGCCAAGAATAAGACAAACAAGCTGTCTTATGACAACCACCAAGCCAAGGTATACAATCTAGGAATAGTAAAGAGGAAAACACACACACTATAAATAAACTACAGCAAAATCGTAGAATGGGAACCTCATCGCAAACCTAAAAGAAAAACCAGAGTTTAATTCCAAACTACTTGGCTACCTTAATAGAATGTGAGGGAAAACCTAGGCCCCACAAGACAGGAACTTTCTGATATGCTAAAATGAGAAAAAAATCAAAAAGAAAAATAAAGTGGAAAAATTAAAATCAAAATGAAAAACAGAAAGATCAAACAAGCAAATCTGTACCACATAAATCAGCACAGTCTCTCAGGAAAGTAATTTGGTAATATCTAGAAACATAATAGGCACATACCCCTTGCCCAAGGAAGATGGTTACTAGAAATTTATCCCACAGCTATATTCCCCAGGAATATGCGAAAATGTGTGTAAATGTATGTGCACCATGTCATGTTTCGTAATAACAAAATTTATACACAAACCAACCATTCATGAGGAAATTAATTGTTAATATAGCCATTAAATGGAAAATACATCCATTGTATGGAAGACCGCACAGTACATAAAGAAAAATAAGAAAATCTATATGTAGAGATAAATCTATATTTTTATGTGAAAAAGAAGCTAGTTGCAGAGCAGAATGTTGTGCAAATAAATAAGAACATATGGCTGCATATGTCTAGATAATTTATGGAAGAATAGATAAGCAAGTCTCAACTGTTTATTCCTGGGAAGAAAAATGGTGGCAGCAGATGTGGGTGGAAGTTTAGGATGGCTTTTTCTTACTTTACACCATTCCTTACTGATGAATCTCTTAATCAACTAGCACTTATTTAGAAAATTTAAAAGAGTATGAAAAATACAGTCAAAGTTTTCTTTAAATTGTATTATATCTAAATATACACTCATAAAAATTTTTCCTAGATTTATTTTTAGTTCACAATAAAAAGACACAGAAGTGTATGTAGAGTATGATTACATAAAATACCTGTGTACATATATATGCACAAATGTATACAGAAAACCTTCCAGAACTCTACCTATCAAAAATTATTAAAGGAATAAGATTGTGCCAGAAGGTGGTATATGGTGGGTGGATCAAGGTAAAGTAAGGTGTGAGTCTTGTATTTTATTCTACTATATCTCCTTATTTTGAAATTTTTATTTATAGGGGACATGAATTCCTGCATTATTTTTACAATTCTGTAAAATAAAATTAAAGACAGCTCTGATATGTAGGAATTATTTAAGCTTCTAAAGCAGAGAGGGAAAAAATGGCAAGAAATAAGAGAGATCCAACAATGTGAACATACCTAACACTACTGAACTGTAGACTTCAAAATGGTTAAGATGATAGATATTATGTGTATTTTACAACAATAAAAATTTTAAAAATGAAAGAAAGGAGAAATAAGATAACAGAAGTGGTGCACAGAAAAACAAACCAACCTAAGAATTACAGAGGATTTGGAATGATACAACAACACACTACTGAAAACCTTCCAGGAAAGTAAAAGGATCCAAACAAATATGCATGTTTAAGGTTTCCCCATTATACAGATCAGTGATCTCCCAAGGCAGACAAGTACATTCCTAGAGGTGTTACTGATCGATCCCTTGCAGCATAGGAAACAAATACTGGAGGTTCTATTTTCATTCATTTTAATCTCATCTTCTTGTATATCCATTTATTAATTTCTACATATTAATTATTTATATGATTTACAGATATATTAGAAGAGCAGAACATGGACATAATTCATAAATAAAAATACCTATACTGGGGGCATGATGAGAAGGAGCATATAATGTAAAATATCTGAAGATTACCTTTTTTAAGGCAATATTTCTGAGGGGCAACCATGAATGTACATATTCTTGCCAGATATTTAAAGAAAAAGCAAAAAGACTTCTGGCAGAAAAAAACAAGTTATGTGTAAAAGAATAAAAATCCAAACTGTCCTCATTTTACTCTGCAACACTAAAAGTCAAATAAGGTTGAGCAGTGCCTGAAGATTTTTTCAGAGAGAACTCTTGTGATTCAATAATTGTAATTCCAGGAAGAAATTACAGAAGAGAAATATATGTTCTGATTCGCAGCATCTTAGAAAATATATTACCTGTGTATTTTCCTTGAACAAAATACTTGAGAGAGTAATCCAAACAACTGAGGGAGTTATCACAACTATGGATCAAAAATGCCACATTATGAAAAGTTGATGGCAGTTAATGAAGCCAAAGAACAGTATGTATAAAATTAAAATCAAATGTAGTCTTTGGGAGAAAAAAAATTACATCAACATCAGGAATCTGGGTCTTCAATGCCAAATTTTGCTACCCAAAAATTAGAAATGGGGGATTGGGGAGAAAGGACAATTATCTAAAAATACAGTGGTACTGCCAGGAAAAGAAGATAAAGATAAGAAAAACTGGAGTTTTTGTTTTAAAGCCAAAAAACCTTCATTGGCATTTTTTAAAATTAATTTTATTGGAGTACAGTTGCTTTACAATGTTGTGCTAGCTTCTACTATACAGCAAAATGAATCACCTATACATATACGTATATCCCCTCTTTTTTGGATTTCCTTCCCATTTAGGTCATCACAGTGCATTAAGTAGAGTTCTCTGTGCTATACAGTATGTTCTCATTAGTTGTCTATTTTATACATAGTATCAATAGTGTACATGTGTTAATCCCAATCTCCCAGTTCCTCCCACCCCCCTTCCCCCTTCATATCCATACATTTGTTCTCTACGTCAGTGTCTCTATTTCTGCTTTGCAAATAAGATCATGTATACCATTTTTCTAGATTCCACACATATGCGTTAATATATGACATTTGCTTTGCTCTTTCTGATTTACTTCACTGTGCATGACACTCTCTAGGTCCATCCATGTCTCTACAAATGACCCAATTTCATTCCTGTTTATGGCCGAGTAATATTCCATTGTATATATATAACACATCTTTATCCATGCCTCTGTTGATGGACATTTAGGTTGCTTCCATGTCCTGGCTATTGTAATTAGTGCTGCTACGAACATTGGGGTGCATGTGTCTTTTTGAATTATGGTTTTCTCTGGGTATATGCCCAGGAGTGGGATTGCTGGGTCATATGGTAGTTCTATGTTTACTTTTTAAGGAACCTCCATACTGTTCTCCATGTTGGCTGTATCAATTTACATTCCTACCAACAGTGCATGAGGGTTCCCTTATCTCCAGACCCTCTCCAGCATTTATTGTTTGTAGATGTTTTGATGATGGCCATTCTGACTGGTGTGAAGTGATACCTCATTGTAGTTTTGATTTGCATTTCTCTAATAATTAGTGATGTTGAGCAAATTTTCATGTGTTTCTTGGCCATCTGTATGTCTTCTTTGGAGAAATGTCTATTTAGGTCTTCCATCCATTTTTTGATTAGGTTCTTTGTTTTTTTGATATTGAGCTGCATGAGCTGCTTGTAAATTTTGGAGATTAATCCTTTGTCAGATGCTTCATTTGCAAATATTTTCTCCCATTCTGACAGCTGTCTTTTTGTCTTGTTAATAGTTTCCTTTGCTGTGTAAAAGCTTTTAAGTTTAATTAGGTCCCATTTATTTACTTTTGTTTTTATTTTCATTACTCTAGGAGGTGGATCAAAAAAGATCTTGCTGAGATTTATGTCAGAGTGTTCTGCCTATGTTTTCCTCTAAGAGTTTTACAGTGTCTGGCATTACATTTAGGTCTTTAATCCATTCGAGTTTACTTTTTCTGTATGGTGTTAGGGAGTGTTCTAATTTCATTCTTTTACATGTAGCTGTCCAGTTTTCCCAGCAACACTTATTGAAGAGTCTGTCTTTTCTCCATTGTATATTTTTGCCTCCTTTGTCATAGATTAGGTGACCATATGTGCGTGGGTTTATCTCTGGGCTTTCTATCCTGTTCCACTGACCTATATTTCTGTTTTTCTGGCAGTACCATACTGTCTTGATGACTGTAGCTTTGTAGTATAGTCTGAAGTCTGGGAGCCTGACCCCTCCAGCTCCATTTTTTTCCTCAAGATTGCTTTGGCTATTTGGGGTCTCTTGTGCTTCCATACAGATTGTAAAATTTTTTGTTCTAGTTCTGTGAAAAATGCCATTGGTAATTTGATAGGGATTGCATTGAATCTCTAGATTGCTTTGGGTAGTATACTCATTTTCACAATTTTCATTTTTCCAATCCAAGAACATGATATATCTCTCCATCTATTTGTGTCATCTTTGATTTCTTTCATCAGTAGCTTATAGTTTTCTGCATACAGGTTTTTTCCCTCCTTAGGTAGGTTTATTCCTAGGCATTTCATTCTTTTTGTTGCAATGGTAAATGGGATTGTTTCTTTAACTTCTATTTCTGATCTTTTGTTGTTAGTGTACAGGAATGCAAGAAATTTCTGTGTATTAATTTTGTATCCTGTGACTTTACTAAATTTATTGATTAGCTCTAATAGTTTTCTGGTGGAATCGTTAGGATTTTCTATGTATAGAAAATGTCATCATGTCATCTGCAAACAGTGACAGTTTTACTTCTTCTTTTTCAATTTAGATTCCTTTTATTTCTTTTTCTTCTCTGATTGCTGTGGCTAGGACTTCCAAAATTATGTTGAATAATAGTGGCATGAGTGGACACCCTTGTCTTGTTCCTGACCTTAGAGGAAATGCTTTCAGTTTTTCACCACTGAGAATGATGTTCGCTGTTGGTTTGTCATATATGGCCTTTATTATGTTGAGGTGAGTTCCCTCTATGCCCATTTTCTGGAGCGTTTTTATCATAAATTGGTGTTGAATTTTGTCAAAAGCTTTTTCTGCATCTACTGAGATGATCATATGGTTTTTATTCTTTAACTTGTTAATATGGTGTATCACATTGATTGATTTGCATATATTGAATCCTTGCATCCCTGGGATAAGTCCCACTTGATCATGGTGCATGATCCTTTTAATGTGTTGTTGGATTCTGTTTGCTAGTATTTTGTTGAGGATTTTTGCATCTATGTTCATCAGTGATATTGGCTTGTGGTTTCTTTTCGGTTTTTTGTAGTATCTTTGTCTGGTTTTGGTATTAGGGTGATGGTGGCCTTGTAGAATGGGTTTGGGAGTGTTCCTCCCTCTGTTATATTTTGGAAGAGTTTGAGAAGGATGGGTGTTTAGCTCTTCTCTAAATGTTTGATAGAATTCACCTGTGAAGCCATCTGGTCCTGGACTTTTATTTGTTGGAAGATTTTTAACCAGAGTTTCAATTTCATTACTTGTGCTTGGTCTGTTCATATTTTTTATTTCTTCCTGCTTCGCCCTTGGGAGAGTGTACATTTCTAAGAATTTGTTCATTTCTTCCAGGTTTCCCATTTTATTGGCATGTAGTTGCTTGTAGTACTCTCTTATGATCCTTCATATTTCTGTGGTGTCTGGTGTAACTTCTCCTTTTTCATTTCTAATTTTGTTGATTTGAGTCTTCTCACTTTTTTTCTTGATGAGTCTGGCTAAAGGTTTATTAATTTTGTTTATCTTTCCAAAGAATCAGCTTTTAGTTTTATTGATCTTTGCTACTGTTTTCTTCTTTTCCATTTATTTCTGTTCTGACCATTATGATTTCTTTCCTTCTGCTAACTTTGGGGTTTTGTTTGTTCTTCTTTCTCTAATTGCTTTAGGTTTAAGATTAGGTTATTTATTTGAGATTTTTCTTGTTTCTTGAGATAGCATTGTATTGCTATAAACTTTCCTCTTAAAACTGCTTTTGCTGCATCCCATAGGCTTTGGATCATCATGTGTTCGTTGTCATTTATTTCCAGGTATTTTTTGATTCCTTCTTTGATTTCTTCAGTGATCTCTTGGTTATTTAGTAGCATATTATTTAAGCCTCCATGTGTTTGTATTTTTTACAGTTTTTTTCATGTATTTGATTTCTAATCTCATAGAACTGTGGTCATCATTAAGGACTATATTTGTAATGTGCAAGTGCATTAGACAAAACATCTGAACTTCACATGAAGCTTCACAAGAAGTTATTTCAATGCTTATGTTTTCTAATATAGAACTAGGTTATTGACATCAAAATTGAATTATTTTTCCTAGAGAACATAGTCATTGCAGCAAAATATTTGATGCTCCTAAATTTCAGAAAAGAAAATAATGTATCTTTACTATGCCATTTCAAAACTCTCTTCCTTTTTCCTCCAGGCTATGTATTGAGGGCTAAAATAATGTTAATATGTGGATTTGGACAATTTATGCTTTCTTAAAGTAAAAGTAACACCTTATATTAAAAATATAGGATTAAAAAAATCTAGTTTATGCTTTGCCTGAAGCAAATGTCTACATGAATAGAAACGTTTATAACAGTTTCTCAGAAAACCTGCAATTACATCTATCTAGATCAATGGTTCTCAAAGGGTGGCAATTTGACTCCCCAGGGGATATTTGGTAATATATGGAGACATTTTTGGTTGGCACAGGTGGGGAGGGAGGTGTTGTTGGCAGGTGTCTAGTTGGTAGATGCCAGGGAGGTTAATAATCATCCTACAATGCACAGACCCGCTCAACACAACAAAGAACTACAAGCTCAAAATATATGTAAGCACTGAGGTTATATAACCCTGATCTAGATAGATGGATATAATTTCAGTATTTTCTATAGCTCTATTACAAATATGTGTGTGATTCTGCATACACAGGAATTAATGCAAGGATAATATACCTTGGGAGGAGCAAAGTCACTTTTTATTCTTCTCGTTACAGCAATAAAAAGGACTCATATGCTTATTATATATAACTAAATTGCTATTTAATCACTAACAGCATTATCTTTTAAGCTATTCTTAAATGTGTTAGGGACTACAAGGTTTGATAACTTTGAGTGGATTTTAAATAGCCCCGAAAGATTTAAGTTAGAAATAAGGTTGGCCTCAAAATGGAAGTCAAAATAGTACCCTGTTAAACTATTTATCTTAATTTCAAAATGATGCATTTGAGTAAAATCTTAAAACAAAAGTACGATTTAGATGTAAGACATCTAAATAGCACTGGAAACAAAAGCAAGAGTATACTGAAACAGTATGGCAGGCATTAGGAATACAGGAACAGTGAATGACTCAGTTGGTTAGAAACTAAAGTAGGTAAACACTTGTAGAGGCAAGAGGCCAGAAAACAAACAAACAAAAAAACTTGGCTGGATAGAGTTTAGGCTTAGACTTTAGAGAATTTAAATACTGTGCCAAAGCAATCACAAATAATTTGAGGGCAATGAAAATTCATTTGGGTAACAAAATCGGCCATAGGAAAAAAAGCTCCCCAAACTTCATTTACAGTTATCTTCAGAGTCTATTTCCAACTACTCTAATTGTGGTGTGTTTGTACTGCTATGTGGTCCCTATGAGAATAACAGTACAAACGAGTATGTACAATAAATGCTTTCATTGTGTTGGTAGTGGACTTGAACTCTTCCCTATGTCACATAAAATACAGCAAATCAAACCAGTGATTCAGAAATTGAGGTTTAAAAGACAGAAGAAATGAACAATTTCTTTTTTAGTTATTTCTGAGATATACATTTCAAAATAATAACTAGAACTATGACTTATAACATTATACC
Source organism: Hyperoodon ampullatus (assembly GCF_949752795.1). Taxonomy (NCBI): domain Eukaryota; kingdom Metazoa; phylum Chordata; class Mammalia; order Artiodactyla; family Ziphiidae; genus Hyperoodon; species Hyperoodon ampullatus. Next base: position 26,724,296 of record NC_136913.1, on the reverse strand, counting down.
AGAACATACAAGATTTTTAGAAATTTCATGTAATGAGAAATGAATAATTTTTAACATTAAAAGTTAAATGGGTCTTCCCTGGTGGCACAGTGGTTAAGAATCCGCCTGCCAATGCAGGGGACATGGGTTTGAGCCCTGGTCTGGGAGGATCCCACATGCCACAGAGCAACTAAGCCTGCGAGCCACAACTACTGAGCCCGTGTGAACCACTTCACAACTACTGAAGCTGGCATGGCTAGAGCCCGTGCTCCAAAGCAAGAGAAGCCACTGCAATGAGAAGGCTGCGCACCACAACGAAGAGTAGCCCCAGTTCGACACAACTAGAGAATGCCTGCCTGCAGCAACAAAGACCCAATGCAGCCACAGATAGATAGATAAATAAATTTATTTTAAAAAATTAAACGTAATTAGAGGATAGATGCCAATGATCCAAAATATACATCAAAAATTGTTTCTGCAGAAGGCAAATAAGGATTGAATGATTACCATAAAATAAATGCATAGATAAATGAGAAAAAGAATCTTTGATGGATAACTGTATTTTACTTTGCGTTTTAGACAAAGTAAAATACAAACAAGCAAACAACCATATCAACAGAAAGGCACGTTCTATCTTTAACATTTCTAAGATGAAAATCTTAATATTTAAAGAATGTAAAATATTAATGGCCTTAACAAATCCTGGACTTATTAGCTATTAGTTTTATTTCTATACTGCCTACAACTATATCTGTATAATAAAGATATCTTAGTAGTTCGGTGGAAAAAATGTTAATGTCCTTAATATATTAATATAAACAATTCTCACAAATCAATGAGAAAAACATGAGTAAAAATGCATAAAGAACATAAAACTGAATTCCATATAAGAGAAACACATTTCCATTAAACAGGAAAATATGGTAAAATTCAAATGAACCATTAATTATGTGATTAGGAATTATAACAAAATACTACTTTTTACCTGTCTAATTGGTAAAAGCTAAAATTATATTGGGGATAAGATAAAACTCTCTCATGATACTGGGGAGTGTACACTGGTACAATTTTTGCAAAAGGATATTTGATAAGAATTAAGTATATTAACTACATTCCAAGGAATTTCCTCTCATAATTAGGGATTCATGCAAAGATTTATATCTGAGTATATTCATCACATTATTATTCATTATAGGGAAAAGCACAAAAATTATATTAGTAATATGAAACACTATGTACCATTATAAACAAGGTTCTTAAAACATGTAAGTGTATTAAAGAAAGCTCTCTGACATGTAAAAAAAGAACAGGATATGAATAGTTTACATTAAATGATCCATTTTTTTTAAAAAGAGAAAAACATACTCATAAAGATTTAGAAAGATGTAAAATAAAAAGTCAGTTTTCAAAATCTCTGCATAAGATTATAACTGATTTTTGTTTAATCATTTGTCCTTATTTTTCCATTCGAAAACTGATGTTGAATGCCTTTATAGTTAAAATATACTGATTGTCATGTTTCTTTTTAAACATTAAAGAGAAAATATAGGTTAATTTTCTAAGAGCTGAAAATATTTACCCTCAGATTTTCTCTCTGTAACAAAAAAAGAAAATGATAGTAAACAACATTTATGTTCCCATCTTATTACTTGACAGACTTTTTCTTAACCACTTCTTTCATTTTCCTTCATCATCCTAGAAATTAATGTTGGTCTCCTCTACTATTCATCACTTCCTCTCCTTTATTTCTAAGGCACAAAGTATAGACACTATGTAGCTTACTTTTCCCAGTATGAATTTGGATGCATGTCCATAGAATTCTGCAAGGAAAGGTTATTATCCATGAACTTATATACATTCAGGTTTTTAATCACACCCACAGGAAATGAAGACACATATAATGAGATGTAAACTGACTCAGAAAAGTTGTCATCCAAATTCACACTCCACAAAAATCACTGATATACTAACAAAAAAGAATTAATGAACTAACAATGCTTTTGTAGAAAAAAATAGGACTGAGCATTGAAACCAGTGAAAGACATAAGAAGAGGTAACATACATGCAAATAATGGTTATATGTTTAATGAGAATAAATATATAACAAAATTATAAAATAAACATTAAACATAGTTTAAAAGAAAGGAAGAATGAAAATAAAAACAGCATTTAAATCTCAGTTATACTTAATGGAAATAAAAATGAAATGTCAGGCAAGAAATAACAACAAGAATTTAAAACTCGGTTAAACTATATGAAATTATCATTCTTTTTTTTTTTTTTTTTTTTATGGTACACGGGCTTCTCACTATTGTGGCCTCTCCCATTGCAGAGCACAGGCTCCGGACGCGCAGGCTCAGCGGCCATGGCTCACGGGCTTAGCCGCTCCATGGCATGTGGGATCTTCCCGGACTGGGGCACGAACCCGTATCCCCTGCATCGGCAGGTGGACTCTCAACCACTGCGCCACCAGGGAAGCCCTGAAATTATCATTCTTATAGATCAAAATCAATTGGGTGTTAGCAATTTCAAAAGAATCCATCTAATGTTTTTGAAGTCCTAGCTTATTAGATAAATGTCTAAGATGTGAAGTGCTATAATAAAAATCCAAAATGAATGTAACACAAGCTGACTACTCTCCAAATCATCACAAACGAAAGAAGGAAAAAACACAATTTATCAAGAAAAACAAATAAAAAACAGCACAAAGTTGGAAGTTAGGGTTTAGTATCCAGATTTCATTCTTAAAATCTCTCTCATAAATGAAGAGATCATTTCAATTACACAAATCTTCCATGATCCCAAAGTAATCCATTCCTGTCATATGTTGGATGGAAACCACTGGTCAGGGGAAGTCTATACTTCATTATTTTAAATAATAAAAACAATAATGCCTACTCAGCCTATTCAAAAGCCCCAATCGATTTTTTTCAAATGTCACAAAACACTTCTTAACACCTACATAACGATCCACCAAAGACTGCCACATAACACAGAACATTTAAAAATCAATTATACACTTAACATCATTAATAAGCTAATGTTTAAAATGTTAATGCATTCATTAGTATTTAAGCATGGCATATAATGACACAATGCAATTTCACTGAAATGACTGTATACTATAATATAAATAAACCAAGAAAATACACGAATGTAGGTAAATAAGGATATGTGAATGGAAATGCTTATGTTTTTATTGAATTTCCTTCTATATGTTTTACCACTTCCAACTTTACTTGTTATGCATAGGCATTTTTAGGCTTCCTAGGCACACTTACTTTCTTCATAATCTTTCCCATTTCCTTTGAAGATGTTTTCCTACCATCTTTGTGGGAAAGGTGACAAGACTGTATATGTTTAAGTAATACGAGCACGACATGTTGACCTACTGGTGAAAGGTGAGATAATTTTTAATATTTTAAAATTTTAAATATTTTTGTTGGAAGATGGGTGAGAATGTATCATAGCAGGTTACTGATTCAGATTTGGGGTAAATATTTTTGCACATCACTATAATTAATACTCAGAGACTGAGATTTCAGGTAGCAAAGGATTATCTTTTTTTAATTAAATTTAATTATATTCAAAAAATCTACAATTTAAGCATTCTGTATATGTGTGACTGTGTAAATGCTGCTAATATGTTCACAGAAACATCAAAATTTATGACCTTCTTTTTGAGAAATATATAATACTTGAGAAAATAAAGTGAGAGAAATTCAGTCACACACATTACCACAAAATCTCAGATGCAGAAAAAAATTAGAAATTATACAGATCTCTCTCCTTCTCCTTTACTCTGAAGAGGTAAAATGATACTTGAAATTGCAATAAAGATGGAACAGAGTTAGAATTCAAACCCCTGGTTTTCGGACGCCATATCAGTGCTCACAAATCTTATAACGTGAAAGAAACTATATGAAACTATTTTCAAAGGTTTTAAAATAAGTAACACTGCTTGGATTGGAAGAATTAATATTGTTAAAATGGTAATACTACCCAAAGCAATCTACAGATTTGATGCGATCCTTAACAAATTACCAATGGCATTCTTCACAGAACTAGAACAAATAGTCCTAAAATTTATATGGAACCACAGAAGACCCAGAATTGCCAAAGCAATCCTGAGGAAAAAGAACAAAGCAGGAGGAATAACCCTCCCAGACTTCTGACAACATTACAACGCTACAGTAATCAAAACAGTGTGTTATTGGCATGAAAACAAACATATGGATCAATGGAACAGAATAGAGAGCCCAGAAGTAAACCTATACACCTACAGTCAATTAATCTTCACAAAGAAGGCAAAAATATAAAATGGGGGCTTCCCTAGTGGCGCAGTGGTTGAGAGTCCGTCCGCCTGACGATGCAGGGGACACGGGTTTGTGCCCCGGTCTGGGAAGATCCCACATGCCGCGGAGCGACTGGGCCCGTGAGCCATGGCCGCTGAGCCTGCGCGTCCAAGCCTGTGCTCCGCAAAGGGAGAGACCACAACAGTGAGAGGCCCGCTTACCGCAAAAAAAAAAAAAAAAAAATATATATATATATATATATATAAAATGGGAAAAAGTCTCTTCAACAAGTGGTGCTGGGAAAGTGGGACAGTTGCATGTAACTCAATTAAGGTAGAACACACCCTCGCACCATGCACAAAAATAAACTCAAAATGGCTTAAAGACTTTTAAATAAGATATGATACCATAAAACTCCTAGAAGAGATCATAGGCAAAACATTCTCTGACATAAATCGTACCAGTGTTTTCATAGGTCAGTCTCCCAAGGCAATAGAAATAAAAACAAAAATAAACAAATGGGACCTAATCAACCTTACAAGCTTTTGCATTGCAAAGGAAATCATAAACAAAATGAAAAGACAGCCTGTGGAATGAGACAAAATACTTGCAAACGATGCAACCAACAAAGACTTAATTTCCAAAATATAGGAACAGCTCATACAACTCAACAACAAAAAAACAAACAACCCAATCAAAAAATGGGCAGAAGACCTAAATAGACATTTCTCCAAAGAAGACATACAGATGGCCAATAGGCACATGAAAAGATGCTCAACAACACTAATTATTAGAGAAATGCAAGTCAAAACTACAATGAGGTACCACCTCATACCCGTCAGAATGGCCATCATTAAAAAGTCTACAAATAGGGCTTCCCTGGTGGCGCAGTGGTTGGGAGTCCGCCTGCCGATGCAGGGGACACTGGTTCGTGCCCCGGTCTGGGAAGATCCCGCATGCCGCGGAGCGGCTGGGCCCGTGAGCCTTGGCCGCTGAGCCTGCGTGTCCGGAGCCTGTGCTCCACAGCGGGAGAGGCCACAACAGTGAGAGGCCCGCATACCGCAAAAAAAAAAAAAAAAAAAAAAAAGTCTACAAATAACAAATGCTGGAGAGAGTGTGGAGAAAAGGGAACCCTCTTACACTGTTGGTGGGAATGTAAACTGGTGCAGCTACTATGAAAAACAGTATGGAGGTTCCTCAAAAAATAAAAATAGAGTTGCCATATGATCCAGCCATCCCACTCCTGGGCATACACCAGACAAAACTATAATTCGAAAAGATACCTGCACCACATGTTCATAGCAGCACTATTTACAATAGACAAGACATGGAAACAACCTAAATGAATGAATGGATTAAGAAGATGGGGTACAATGAAATATTACTCAGCCATCAAAAAAAATGAAATAATGCCATTTGCAGCAGGATGGATGGACCCAGAGATTATCATACTAAGCAAAGTAAGTCAGAAAGAGAAAGACAAACACCATATGATATCACTTATATGTGGAATCTAAAATACGATACAAATAAACACATCTATGAAACAAAAACAGACTCACAGATACAGAGAACAGTCTTGTGGTTGACAAGGGGGAAGCGGGGTAGGGGAGGGAAGGAATGGGAGTTTGGGGTTAGCAGAGGCAAACTATTATATATGATGGATAAACAACAAGGTCCTACAGTATAGCACAGGGAACTATATTCAATATCCTGGGACAAGCCATAATGGAAAAGAATATGATAAAGAATTATATATATATATATATATATATATATATATAATATATACATACACACACATATATATATGTATAACTGAGTCACTTTGCTGTACAGAAGAAATTAACAAAACATTGTAAATCAACTATACTTCAATAAAAATCTTAAAAAATTAAAATTGTTTTAAATTTAAAAAATTAAGTAACACTGAAATTCAACTTTTATACTATGTCAACTGCATTTTTCTGGTTGTGAGCAATTGACAGCTATCAATGGTTGGGAATTTGAACATATACAGATAATGAAAATATCTAAGTCAACAGCGTTATCTACACAAAAGGCACTATACAAAAGTAACCAACTTTTTAAAGTATTATTTAAATGTAAGAGCAAAACGTCACCTGACATAATTTAATCTATATGCAGTCTCAGTGTAAATGAAGGCAAATGAAAGCTTGCAGGGGGAACTCTATAGTATTTTATTTCTTGTAGCTATAGCACAGCCATTATGCACATGTGTTCTTGATTTGGACTCCACCGCCTGAGTCTGCCTCCTGGCTCTAACATTCAACAGCCCTGTGACCTTGAGAAAGTTATTTAATCTGTGCTTCAGTTTACTCATCTGTATAATGTAAACAATAATAGTACCTACCTCATGGTGTTGTTCTGAAGATTCCATCATAGAATGCATGGAAGTACTTAGAATAGTATGAAAGTACTTAGAATAGTGTTTGGCAAACTTAATAAATATTAACTATCATTATTCCATTTTATACTTTTCTAGTCTTTAGTTTTAAAATATAATTACAGTACATTTAGTCATTCTGAATTAGGACACAGTCTATCTTCATTGCCTACTAGGTCTTACACCATCAAAAAAACAAGTAGATTACACTTACTTAAAAAACGGAAATAATGCAGTTATTGCAGAATAAAAATACATTGACTTAGAGATGATATTTCCATTTTTAACATATAAACAACATGGATGAACTTTTTTTACTTGCTGTAAATATCAAAATAAATGTGGCCTAATACTCTACTGGTAATTACCTCCATTTAAAAATTTTAATGAAATGCAGTTAATTATTTCTGAGTAACAAATCTAACTATCATTATTTGCCACTTCTATATTACTTCCTAAGTTTTCTTATGTGCTTGGGTTTCTTTTTTTCCTGAATCATTCAAGCTTAAAATGGTAAGGGCAAATGTGAACGATATTATTTACTGATCATCAAGTAATATTTGAGTAAGATTACTGATGATAATAATATTATAAGGAAGACAGCGTAGATTTGAAATTTCAAGAAAGATATATAAACACACTACAAAATATACTGGTTAAAATGCACATGGTGTATTATTTCTCAAAAGTTTCTAAAGAGTTATTTAAATACCACAATATAAAAATGACTGTGCAGTATGTGCAAGAACGTTATATGTAATCTTTCATACTTTCCTTGCAATTCAGACATAACTGAAACTATGAGAGGATAAATAAGTTGCCCACAACCAGACAATATATAAGTAGTGTTATTGGGCCCCAGTCTCAAATCTCCCTGACACCAATTTTATCCTTCTTAACACTTATCATATACTGCCTTCCAGCCACTGATATAATGTCATTAACAGCCAGCACCAGAATAAGCTTTATTTTACTGTAGCAATTGGTATATTTTCTATTCCCTCATGATTAAAAAAAAAATTCACTGCATTTCTCCTTTACCATATAGCCTGCCAGATCTCAGAGGTTCAACTATAGTGAACTATACTGTCCTAATCCATTGCAAGTTGATACTTTTTCAGTTGCCCTAGAAACTGAGGGAAGATAACTTAATTGAGACTGTGGGACAAGTGATAAAAGTAGAATCCCGATTTTTGGAACTTACCACAATATTCACTTTAATGAGACTAAGTAGATACCAACTCTGTCCCTCAAAAATGCAAATGCATTATATTTGAACAATTTTTACTTAGATACTGCCATAATATTAATATTCACAGTTATCAACAGTAGTCATAAAATACTGATATTCTATAAGACACTAAATTTCAAACACTGATTTCCTATAACACACTAATTGTAAAGTTTGTTAGTAGTTGATAAACTTTTTCTGCAAAGAGTCGAGAGTAAGCATTTTCAGCTTTGCAGGTCATATAGTCTCTGTCAACTCTATTGTAGCCTGAAAGCAGCCACAGACAGACAATATATTAACCAATGAGTTAATATATTAACCAATGAGTATGGCTGTGTTCCAATAAAACTTTATTTAGAAAAATAGGCAGTGTACCAGATTGGACTGCAGGCCCAAGTTTGTCACAGTCCACTAATATTGTGTTGACAGTCTAAAATCCTTCACATAGAGACTGCGGATGCAGACACATGGCTTACTCATGTTAAGCAAAGAAAAATAATTTTTCCAATTAACTTTTTTCAGCAGTTATCTCTGAAGAAGTTTCATGCAGGATGGGTGCACAAAATATAACCCAAATAGAGCTGATTTTTATTTTTACCTCTTTAAAAACTTATTTATTTTTAATTTTTATTTATTTAATTTATCCTGGTTGTACCAGGTCTCAGTTGTGGGATGTGTGCTCCTCAGTTGCAACATGCATGTGGGATCTATTTCCCTGACCAGGGATCAAACCCAAGTCCCCTGCATTGGCAGGTGGATTCTTAACCACTGTGCCACCAGGGAAGCCCTATAGATCAGTCCTTTGCAGTTAAGTACAAGCCAATTAATTCCGGCTATTAATTAGTCTATGCCTGCTAGGTCTCATAAGATGTGTGGCGGTGGAGGAAACATTCACAGCCAGTTTAATGTTGCAGCCACTTTCTCTTGCTAGAATGTCCTTCTACCCCATTTTTCCATTTCCAAAGCCTGTCCCACTCTTCAGTTTCCAGCACAAATGATACATTCCTCGTAAAGTTTTCTTTGAGCATCAAAAGCAAATGTATTTTTTCACATCCTTACTGAGGATATTTCTCTATATAGTTTTATTTCCTGTAAGTATTGTACAGTGCAATAGTACAGTCTCGTCCCTCAGCGACCAAAGGGGATTGATTCCAAGACTCACACCTCCTCCGCACCCCAGTTTATCAAAATCTGTGGATGCTCAAGTCCCTTGTACGAAATGGCATTGTATCTGCATATAACATATGCACATCCTCCCATATACTTTATTTTGATTAATTAATTTATTTATTTAGGCTGCACCAGGTCTTAGTTTCGGCACGGGGGCTCTTAGCTGCAGCATGCAGGCTCTTAGTTGGGGCATGCGTGCGGGATCCAGTTCCCTGACCAGCGATCGAACCCAGGCCCCCTGCATTGGGAGTGCAGAGTCTTACCCACTGGACCTCCAGGGAAGTCCCCTCCTGTATACTTTAAATCATCTCTAGATTACTTATGATACCTAAAACAATGTAAGTGCTATGTAAATTGTTGCCAGAGAGTGGCAAATTCAAATTTTGCTTTTTGAAACTTTCTGGAACTTTTTCCCCCAAGTATTTTCAATGCATGGTTGGTTGAATCGACAGATGGGGAACCCACAGATAGAAGGGACCACCATAAAGTTACAGGTGGATTTTCAAGTGTGAGGGTTGAAGGGTTAACTGTACTTATAAACAACTGTGTGCTTGATTTATTACCTCTGCTAAAAACTTAAGTTCTTGGAGAGCTTTCTGAGAGAATGGACTATGATTTCTTCACCTTTGTACCTCTTATAATATCTAACATAATGTTAGCCATTCTCTACACTTTGAATGAATAAATAAACTGGTATACCTTTTGGTATGTAGTGAATCAACTCAAGTGGATAAACTTCAGAGTGATGAAAATTAAAACCCAGCACCCAAGAAAACTCCTTAAACACACAGGTGTGTACACATGCACACACATACCCTTAGCACTGCTATGGGACCCTGCTCCTCTCATAACACAAACTTCTTTTGACTTTGAGACATAAAAAACAGGCCAAAATGGAAAGAAGGGTATTTAACATTGCATGGTAAAAAGAAACATGGAATGACTTAATCATCTTAGTTCTGATTCATGCTTACTTGGCCTGCAGTTCCAGACATAACTTTGTCAAAGGCTGTGAGTGCTAATTAGCATTCATTATTTTTCCCTGTTTCTCATTGTTCAAAACTGTTAAGTGGATAATAGAATTGGCACTGATAAATACTCATTGAACTCTTCAGGAGGAAAAAGACATTGTGATAAATAGAAGCAAAAAGCACTGTGGTTTTTTTTTTGTTTTTTTGTTTTTTTGTTTTTTGCGGTACCCGGGCCTCTCACTGCTGTGGCCTCTCCCGTTGCGAAGCACAGGCTCCGGACGCACAGGCTCAGCGGCCATGGCTCACGGGCCCAGCCGCTCCGTGGCATGTGGGATCTTCCTGGACTGGGGCATGAACCCATGTCCCCTGCATCGGCAGGCGGACTCTCAACCACTGCGCCACCAGGGAAGCCCTGCACTGTGTTTTTTATGAAGTGTTACCATGTCCATGTTCTTTACTACCATCAAATGCTGCAGCTCATCAAAATATATGGGCACTGCCTTCAAGAAGTATACTAAATTGTAAGAAATTGAGAGTGGAAATCCTGTCTTACTCATTTTTATGTCCCTAATCTAGCACAGTGCCTTAAACATAATGGGGACTCAATAAATATTGCTTGGGTTGAAATGAGAAAATCTATTAAATATCTAGTGCTCCAGAATTACCATACTCTGAAAGATAAGTTTTACTTTTTTTAATAATAATGGCTAAGCCAAATGCTTACAAGGTACCAGGAACTCTCCAAAGTAGTTTATATAAGTTATCTCACAATATTTTCTCATATTTTAATTCTCACAATAACAAATGAGGCATTGAGAAGATAAGTAATTTTCCATAACTGCATACAAATGGTTGAGTCAGGATGTCAAATAAGACAGCATCATTCCAGAAACCATGCTTTAAATCACTACACTTTCTTGCCCTCCCATACAAATTTTCACAAAAACAATTTTACTTACTTTTAAATAAGGTAAATAAATTATTAAACTTAGAGTACACACAGGGAAAAGACAGCATCAAATGACTGTTACAGATCCATTAATCAAATCAATCTTTAGAAATTTGACTAATCTTTTTTACAGCAGATATGAATTAATGATTTGATCTTAACTCTGATCTAGTATTTTGTACTTATGCAAACCATTTGTCGATTAAACTAACAATATACCTCATATTTTATCAAGTCTTAATTAGTATGCTGTCTATGTTTGTATGACACTGCATCAGTTATTCATAAGCATTCATCATTTAAAAGTATTTTAGACATTACAGTTTGTCTAACGTTAATATATTTACTAGACAAATACATGCATTTAAATACTTGAAAAGTGTCTTTATGTATATATATATTCCATCATATAATAAATACCTAAAATAGTATGTATGTGTATGTATGTATGTGTATGTATGTATGTATATGTGTGTATATATATATATATGTGAATGAATATATTTATATTCATTCCAATATCCTATAATTAGTATCCAATACTTCCAGAAACCTATAATTTGGGTGGGAATACAACCTATATAAACAACTAACTAAACTATATTCAGTCAAAAGCTAGTGATAAGCAAGGGAGCTCTATAAACAGACATGTGTGCCTGTGTGTGTTTACCTCAATGCCACATACAGACTTGGTGAAAATGCCAATCACAGACTTTGAATATGATTGGATAATTAATGATAATGAAAATGACATGCTGTGCATTTACTGATTAAACAAGATTAAAAACTGCAGTCAGATAAAAAATGATCTGCTTTTGTCTCATCTTAAAAAACTAAATCCTTCTATACCAACATTAAAAGATTTTTTCCATTTGAAGATTTAAAATATAAATCCCATGCAGTTTGTTTTTACTTTGTCTTTACTCTTCAAATAAAATTCCAAACATTCTAAATGTTTGATGTAGACATTCTTTGTGTTGGAAAATTTACTCTTTTTGTTATAATAACTGTTTTTTAAACAACTGGAAACAAAACAAAATCCAAGAAGTTCCAGAAGTTTCAACTTTATCATTGACTTCATAAAAAATTTTTAATTACATGCAAATAGATCTCTATTTGTCATCTGAACACATAGTGTACCGACTAAAAGCTAGAAAGCAAAGTATGTTGTAAAGTCATTCTAAACTTCAACTGCATTCCCAGTGGCCATACTTGTAAAAATGACGTGGAGAGGGCAAGCATAAGGAGATTTTCTTAGAAACTGTGAAATAGGATCCAAAGATGAAACGTCAAAAGAGAACTTTCACATGCACCCCAGTGTTCATTGCAGCACTATTTACAATGGAAGCAACCTAAATGTCCATTGGCAGAGGAATGGATAAAGAAGATGTAGTACATATATACAATGGAATACTACTCAGCCATAAAAAAGAACAAAATAATGCCATTTGCAGCAACATAGATGGACCTAGAGATTGTCATACTGAGTGAAGTAAATCAGACACAGAAAGACAAATATATGATATCGCTTATATGTGGAATCTTAAAAAAACGGTACAAATGAACTTATTTAAAAAACAGAAGTACAGTCATGAATGTAGAAAACAAACTTATGGTTACCGGGGGGAAAAGAGGGGGGGATAAACTGGGAGATTGGGATTGACACATACACACTACTATATATAAAACAGATAACTAATAAGGACCTTCTCTTTAGCACAGGGAACTCTACTCCATACTCTGTAATGGCCTATGTGGGAAAAGAATCTAAAAAGAAAAAAGAGTGGATATATGTATATGTATAACTGATTCACTTTGCTGTACACCTGAAACTAACACAACACTGTAAATCACCTATACTCCAATAAAGTTAAAAAAAAGGGAACTTTCAAATCATCACCCTAAGGTCTCATTACTTGTGACACCAGATACAAGGTTTAAGTAAGTGTCATAAATTACAGAGAACTTACCAAAACTTATCTGAAAAATCTTTGAATTTTGCCTTGTCCATGATTATTTTAAAATAATATTATGGGCTTCCCTGGTGGCGCAGTGGTTGCGAGTCCGCCTGCCGATGCAGGGGACACGGGTTCGTGCCCCGGTCTGGGAAGATCCCACATGCCGCGGAGCGGCTGGGCCCGTGAGCCATGGCCGCTGAGCCTGCGCATCCGGAGCCTGTGCTCCGCAACGGGAGAGGCCACAGCAGTGAGAGGCCCGCGTACCGAAAAAAAAAAAAAAATAAAATAAAATAAAATAAAATAATATTATTATGATCTTCTGCTAACTATAACAAAAGTAAAAACTAATTTATCCATGATTATTAAAAATGAAAAAATTCTGAGCTTCTGCTGTTGTATTTAAAAATAAAAGCTAAATTGACTTATATTTACAAGATACGTCCACATAACTTAGCTTGTTTTATCTTCACAACAACTAGGGAGGATTTGAGCTGACTTTTCCAAATGTAGCAGTTGTAGAACTTGCATTCAAGTGCTCTGATTAATAAATCTATCTTGAGGTGAATGGTGAATCAAATTCAGGAAACGCATCAAGGAAATAATAGTAAAAGGCCAATGAGGCCAAAGGGAACTGGGAATAGGAATCAGTCTTTCAGCAGTTCTTGGAATTCAAACTAAGGTACTGGTTGCATTTCGCTGGTCTCTTGGAATAGGTTCTTCTGGTACATTGATTATACCCAGTGGATTCATTCTTGCTTTCCATTATAACCTAATATCAATAACTTTTGTGCCTACTAATATGCTTGACAACTCTAGACAATCGAGTACATATTAATGAGAGGTTTTAAGATAACATGACATCCTATTTAGAGGCTGGGCAAGTTTTAATGAGACTAAACTATCCCCCATCCCCCAGGTTCCCAACCTTAGTCCTCATTTCAGTGTAGTAAATCATGAAATTATGTCAGTTCTTCCTCCATGATGTCTCTAATGACAAAGGTTAGGGCAAAGGTTCAGGGTTTCTTAGCCCTGAAAATTACTTCCATGATTATCTCCCTCCTTTTAGTGGTTCCTGTATATTACTGATAGATTAAATCTTACTTTTTTAACCTTTTTGTCCTGATCAATAGCTCACAATATTGCACACTACCAAATTCAAATTCTTCAAAATGACAGTCATTCTAGTTCTTTAACTGGCCTCACCTTAATATTATTTTTGTCTCCCTATTCCCCTACCAAGGTCTCAGTTCCAATCAATTGAACCTTTAACACAGATTCAATTTGCTGTAATTAGTTTTTTAAAAACCGCTCTAATTATCAATCCTTTCATTGTCAATTATGCATCAGGTAATGTATCAGAGAAATACAGAAATAGATTCAAGTGCTAAGAATAAAAGGTAGCTCTTCCTTTTTCAAAATCTAAGTCAATGCTATAAAATACACAGTCAAATCTTATGTACGCAAAGCCATCACAAACGTCAGGATCTGTAGAAGCAAATTTTAAGAAGTTTGTATATTTAAGTGGAAAATTAAAATTTTAAAGTAGCTTCCTTAAGTGTTTTACTCACTTCTGGGCCCTCTTAAGTGATGTACACTGTTCGTTTAACATTATTTTGATAACACTGAACATCACAGGAACTTAGAGGTCATTTTCGCTAATATCTCATCACATCCTTGGATACATTCTATAATGTCTTTATTATATATTTTTTTAATTTTGTACTTGAAAAAACTGGTAAGAGGAAACTACATGAGGCAAAATTAACCATTTTCAGGAAACTTAAATGTTAAAATTCTTCCCTATATTCAACAGAAACCTGTACTTCTTTTTCAGCTTTGACCCCACTTTCCTAATTCCTACCCTACACAAGTTTTCTCTCTCATCTGATGCCTACAAGTCATAAAATTTTATGATTCTCTCTCTTTTCTTTTTTTTTTTTGGCCATGCAGCTTGGGGAATCTTAGTTCCCTGACCAGGGACTGAACATAGGCCCCGGCAGTGAAAGTGCCGAGTCCTAACCACTGGACCACCAGGGAACTCCCTGATTCTCTTTAACTACACTATAAATTAGCAATATTTTTTGCTATCACATGGCTCATACTGCTACTGTATGGCCCAGTTCCCACTATCCTTTATTATGGTCTACATTTTTAGTTTATTCAGACATGAAAAACAGAACCACACATATTAGAATTATATGTGAAATAAGTCTTTTTGACTTATTTCACATATGATGATTAAGGGCTGCTTCTGAGAAATTAAAAATAGGCTTCAGTGACACCTTATTTGTATACTGTCAAGATCTTCTTGGTTCAAAACTGTTAAAATGGTTATGAACAAAATGACCTGGGACAGACTATTAGATACATTCTATATATGTGTGTTTATGGTTATGGCATCTATTCAGATATGTATAAAAATTTTATAATTTATACAATATAAATTATGTTATTATATTTCATTTCTTTATAATCAAGCATCAAGTGTAAAGAAAACAAAAGGTCAAGTATACCAGGCTTCAATTAGATGATTAAGTCTTCTCTAGGAAACTCCCCTGAAATACTTGTCCAGATGGATTGAACACTGCTAGCGTATAGCAGGCCAATACTTCCCAAGGCAATTCATTATGGCTTTAGGCATGCTAGATTTCATCTCAGCATAAAAAATCCTCATCTGTGGGCTTCCCTGGTGGCACAGTGGTTGAGAGTCCGCCTGCCGATGCAGGGGATGCGGGTTCGTGCCCCGGTTTGGGAAGATCCCACATGCCGCGGAGCGGCTAGGCCCATGAGCCGTGGCCGCTGAGCCTGCGCGTCCGGAGCCTGTGCTCCTCAATGGGAGAGGCCACAACAGTGAGAGGCCCGCATACTGCAAAAACAAAAATCCTCATCTGTCATCCTATCCTCTTCCCCATCCTCTGTTCCTACTTTATTCTGAGTCTTTAGAGCATTTGTGCTTCCTGTTTTAAACGATAGTCCTTCAAATTTTTCAGACTCAAGCATTTAGTCTCTGGAACAACCAGGAACAGAAGTCAGTATACTCTTATTTTATTAGATTTGGTAAAGACCTTTTGCATGCAAGTTGATAGAGTAGTTACTCTGTACAAACTAAAGCTTTATAAAGCATGGTATTTCCCTTAAGGAATTTATAATCTAGTAGAGATAAATGGACTTATATGCAAATAATAATATAATCACACTCTCAAGCATGAGGAGAAAGCATGCGATATATATGTGAAAGGCTGAGTGGAGTCAAATTAAATATTGTGGCTACAACTAGAAGTGCCAAAAAAGTGTTACCAAAGGTGATGTCTGAACATTCCAAATTGTCTCGTATCTCATAAATTTCTTTAAATCAACCAGGTTAATCCAAATCTAAGTAATCATCTTACAGGGAGTTTGTAACAAAAGAGGTAAGTCAAAAATGCTGAGCATTCCCGAGAGGTTTGCACAGTGCCAAGTATGAATATTTGTTGACTAAAAGGAAAAAAATATCCTGCTGCTTGCTAAGATTAGCACACATCTAAGACTGTTCATTGGAAGATGCAACTCACTGACATTGTATTTTCACATTAGAATGGCATTCCAATTTTTTTTATATTTAACACTATTTTTTTTTTTTTTTTTTTTTTGTGGTACGTGGGCCTCTCACTGTTATGGCCTCTCCTTTTGTGGAGCACAGGCTCCAGATGCACAGGCTCAGCGGCCATGGCTCATGGGCCCAGCCGCTCCGCGGCATGTGGGATCTTCCCGGACCGGGGCACGAACCTGTGTCCCCTGCATCGGCAGGCGGACTCTCAACCACTGCGCCACCAGGGAAGCCCTATATTTAACACTATTAATACTTTAAATATTTTTGGGTCATTACCATAAATAAATTTGAAATAACAATATAAAGGCAAAGAAAAATTTAAAAGAACCAAAAGAAAAAGAAAAAGTTACAATGGCTCATCTTTTCCCAAGTGGGGAAAAATCACTTCTCACTTATGCTTAAATCAATTATCCATTCATGAATTAAGGTATTTATGAAAAATCTCTGGTACACTGATTGACTGTGTCATGATAATTTTCATCACCTGCATATATATATTCAAAAAGCAAAGGGTAGGGTTGATCTGACACAGTGCTGATACTGATTTGCTCCTCCAAATGGCACAGCAAGGGCCAAAGACAAGCGCACCACACAATCAAATAGGACTGGCAGAGACAGCATTATCTTAGCTGTGATTTTCCATTTCTCCAAACAGGCTGTAATATAATCAATGGGTTACTCCTTTCCTTAGAGATTTCTAAAACATTTAAGCTAACCATATCTTATTTGTCAAGAATGATGCATAATGGCATCTTCTAAAACTTCTAGAAAAAAAAATCTCTGATATTGTAAGATGCCAACAGTTTTAAGTGATAAGATGACTGTACTCCAAACTGTTCATAAGAAAGGAACACTTCTTAAGAGAATAGTATAAACAAGAAAAAGAACACTTAGAAATAGGCTTTGATTGATAAATCATTTTTATTTACACTGGTGAAAAGAAATCAATTCAAATGAGGTTTGACATCCTTTGGCCAAATGCTACTCAATATTTTTACTCACATAAATATATGCCTTCTTTACTCTTATTACTAAACTTCACAATAATCTACTGTTTCTCATTTTACCCTTATGAGAACAGTACCTTGAGAGCCACATAAAATGAACATTCCAACCAGTTTCATATTTTCTGCATAACTCTGGAGAAGGTAATAAGAGGTATTTATATAAATGTAATTTTCTTTGCATTCCATAAGCATATTTATCTTTTTCTGTTATTTATGTATCCACATATTAAATATAAAAGATTCTCTTTTAAAGTGAATTTACCATGCATGTTGAATACATGCTGTGCAGCTGCACCTGCTTTACAGAAGACCAAAGTAAAAATGCACATATATGGGACTTCCTTGGTGGCACAGTGGTTGGGAGTCCGCCTACCGATGCAGGGGACACGGGTTCGTGCCCCAGCCCGGGAGGATCCCACATGCCGCGGAGCGGCTGGGCCCGTGGGCCATGGCCTCTGGGCCTGCGCGTCCGGAGCCTGTGCTCCGCGGCGGGAGGGGCCGCAGCAGTGAGAGGCCCGCGTACAGCAAAAAAAAAAAAAAAAAAAAAAAAAAGCACATATATGTATAGTCAAACCTCAATTATGATGGGTTGATTAATCAGTAGAATTTTGAGTACCATATTGCTGTGTGATAAGCCTGTGACATAGTACAGAATTTGAGGTCTGTGGTTCTGTCTAAATTTGCCTTTGAACACAGCAAATTTGTCTGTATCCAAGACATATTGATGGTAAGAGTCAATGTTCTTTCATGTTCAAGTAAGGAGGAAAATGTAAAATGGTAAGATATTTCCCAATTTCAGAGATGTTAAAATGTGAGGGGAAAAAGTGTATCTTAGAATCTATGAAATATGCCAAATGTCCTCTTCAGCCTGAGAAACTTGTATGATGGTAGTAATCTTGATTTTATTCCAGACTGCAAGACAGCATGTAAACAATGAAAAAGACTGTAGGAACGGAAGAGATGCTTTCCATCTTCTTCCTGCTTCTGTCAGTAATTTTTAATGTTTTGGGGAGAGTAACTACCAATACTGTCCAAAGTGGCAGGTACACACCACCCATCGTGCTCTTTGATGAGTCTCTTTCATTTTCTACCTTTTGGGTGTTTCCTTATTCACGTAGGCATTGAAGTAAAAATCCAGTCAGTTTCACAGCCTAAGAACCCAAGCAAAATAATGGATTTTACCTTATGTCTAGATACGACATATCTGTACATCATGACAAATAATATTTTTGGATATTCAGCATAGAGTACAGGTTTCTGTGCTCTCTGGGGTGAGACAGGAACTCAGAGTATTTATTCAGTATAAGCAGCAACACAAAGGGCAAATGCTATTTATCCTTTTCAGAGAGTAAATTTTATGCATACATATACATGAATATACTTCCAAAAATGTGATAATAAATGAATAAAAAAGCACTAGAAGTTCTCAATATATTTCATATTGACAGAATTTTTCATCAAGCCTACAAAGTTTACAGCATAAATGACAATGTGAGACAATGGGGCTAAGATTAATAGTGTTAGAGTCAATAAAAAAGTGGAAAAAAACTATAAAAGAATGCTTTCCAGAGGTAGAACTCCTAAAAAGAAATGTCTCAAAAATTTAACTAGGCAAATTCTCTGCAAATACCTATTAGAGTGACCATTTTTTTTCTTTTCTTGGCCTAAAGAGTCAAAGCAGCACGTATGGATGTGAGGAATATATCATCAATCACATCATTTTACAATTGAAAGGGAACTGAATTCATGTGACAGACTTTTTATGGTGAAGAGGAGGAAACTGAAGTTCAAAGGAATGAAGTGTGTATCATCGATTTTCACATGTAAAGCTAGCAGCACAGCCAAAATTAAAACCACTGAATCTGGGCTTCCCTGGTGGCGCAGTGGTTGAGAATCTGCCTGCTAATGCAGGGGACACAGGTTCAAGCCCTGGTCTGGGAAGATCCCACATGCCGTGGAGCAACTAGGGCCGTGAGCCACAACTACTGAGCCTGCGCGTCTGGAGCCTGTGCTCCTCAACAAGAGAGGCCGCGACAGTGAGAGGCCCGCGCACCGCGATGAAGAGTGGCCCCTGCTTGCCACAACTAGAGACAGCCCTTGCACAGAGGCGAAGACCCAGAACAGCCAAAAATAAATAAATAAATAAATTTATAAAACCACTGAATCTTAGTTAAGTTTTCCTCGTCTTTCAAAAGCATTACCATGATATGATATATATGTGTATACACACATATATACTTATTATATTCTTACATTATAGTCAAAAACACAGGAAGGGCTTCCCTGGTGGCGCAGTGGTTGAGAGTCCGCCTGCCGATGCAGGGGACACGGGTTCGTGCCCCGGTCTGGGGGGGTCCCACATGCTGCGGAGCGGCTGGGCCCGTGAGCCGTGGCTGCTGGGCCTGCGCGTCCGGAGCCTGTGCTCCGCAACGGGAGGGGCCACAGCAGTGAGAAGCCCACGTAATGCAAAAAAAAAAAAAAAAAAAAAAAAAAAAAAAACACAGGAAACAGCTGTTTTTAATATTCACTGTAACTGTTATGACAATCAAAGAGTGGCCTATTATCTAGTCTGTAGATATGTTCTCTAAACTATTTTTTCCATAGAGGAAATCATGTCAAATATGTCATGTCTTCAGGTATGTAAGAAAGTATCAAACTATGGTGTGAACAATCTTATGGAAGTCACAGAATGCTTGACTAGGCATAAACCATAGAGAATATCAATTATAATTTTCTCATTTTTACAGTTGAAGAGGCTGTGGCTCAATGGTTAAGGGATTTGCTCAAGGTAACTCAATTAGTTCAAAGTACATCATTCCAGGTGACCTACATTTGGCTAATTATAAACATACTGTGCAAATATATAAGAGATGCACCTCCTCCCAGACAGAGGCCAAGCAACTTAACCTCTCTAACATCCTTGTCTCTACATCTAGGACCAAGTCCAGCCTGAGTCTTAGGCTCTGCCGAATATTCAGAAACACAAGACCATCACGGCCCATACTTGGTATCAGATTCATTCAGAGGAATACAAGACAGGAGCAAGCAGGCTTGCAGGGCAGCATTAGTCATTCCTTTTGAAAAAGAGTCTGTACAACATTCCATATAGTTATCCATGAGGTATTCTCATTGACTCTCCAGAAGAAACCCACTGTCCATACTGCCCAGGTGTGGGAGTCTTCTTGGTTTAAGAACCTCATGCAATATAAGAACCAATATCTCCTGTAACAGTTCCACAGCAAAGCTTCCAGTTTTGAAAGTCACAGTACTCAGAGAAGCTACTGCCTCCCTGTAAGCCATTTAAAGTTTTCTCAGTCCTAAAACAATTCACTAATCATTCATTAATTTTATTATAACCAATACTATCTTCTAGTATACTTGGAATAGTATCTTCATCAGGTTTCCAGGGTGATCTAGGTTTCCTGGTCAAACTGTCATGCAGAAGAGGAATTTTATTTTTAACTTACCAATGAATCTTCATGACCATTAAAGAAATAAGATCCTTTTGAGACTTTTTGTTCAAGCTCAAGTTTGTGTATTATTCTAAGACAGTTCTGCTTGTAGGTTAAGATCCTGATTCATTTATTTAGTCATCTTCTATTAAAAATTATTCAGTGACTAAAATGTACTTGGCATTATTCTAGGAATAATAGTAGTAGTGGAAAACACATAGGAATACCTCTGCTCTCAAAGAGCTTATATTCTAAAAGAGAGGGATAGACTCAATAAATAAATAAATTATATAATATGCTAGAAGGTGATAACTACTGAGCAAAATAAACCATCATGGACATGATATAATGACTCCTTGGTGATGTGAAGGGATGTTGAAATTTTAAACAAGGTGGTATGGTTTTTCCTCACTGAGACTTTTGAACAAAGACTTCTGAAATAGATGAAGAAGAAAGCCACATGGAAAACTATAGATGAATATTCCACGCAGAAGAAAGGGTCTTATAAAGGCCATGAAGTAAGAGTATTCTTGAAGTCAGGGAACTGCAAGGAAGCCAATGTGGTTGGAACAAAAGAGCCAGAAGAAGAGTAAGGAGATGGGGTTAGAGAGGCAACCCATTCTCCTGATACTTTCTCTGAATCTTACAGTACAGTTTGATTATCCAGTTTCCTCTCTTTTGGCTGTTGATGGAAAATTCTACTTTTGAACATGAAAAACTTCAGAGAGGGACATGAAACTCAAATATAGCAGAAACAAAAGCACAGTTGGCAATTGGACAACTGATACAGGTAATAAAATGTGTGAGACAGACAGGGTTTTTTTTTTTTTTTTTACACTATACTTACATGAGGGGAAGGGAGTCAAAAAGATGAGAAATTTAATTTGTTCACACATGTACAGTTATAGCATATGATCACTCTCCCCAACATCCTGGTTATCAGAGGAGGTAGAGAAACAGTCTAAAATTGTTCTCTTACAAGTCAATCTGTATATAAGACTTTACCATATAATTAGTATTAAAAATATCAAGGAAGCAAAGAAGAATACTTTCACTTCAGAAATGGAACAAACTCAACTCACAAAAATCAGGAATGAAGGAGGGTATTTATTCCTTACTACTGACCTTACAGAAATAAAAAGGATTATAAGGAATTCTATGAACAATGTTATGCCAATAAATTAAATAAGTTCAGAAATGGAAAAATTCCTAAAATGATACAAACTACCATAATTATGACACACTGAAAACTATAAAAATTATAGAAAAAAAGAACTAAATGAATGAAAAGACATCCTGTATTCATCAATCAGAAACCATAATATTATGAAGATGACAGTAATCCAAGAATTAGTCTACAGATTCAATACAACCCCTATCAAAATCCCAGTGGCCTTTTTTTAACAGAAATGGAAAAACTGAACCTAAAATTTATATGGAATTCCAAGGGACTGTGAATAGCCAAAATGATATTGAAAAAGAAGACAAAATTTGGAGAGCTCATACTTACCAATTTCTAAAGGGATAGTAATCAAAACAGTGTGATACTAACATAAGGATAGACATATAGATCAATGATGGAATTCAGAATCCAGAAATAAACCCTTACTTTTATGGTCAACTGATTTTTGACAAGGGTACCAGGCAATTCAATGGGGGAACAAATAGTCTTTTCAATAAATGGTGCTAGGACAACCAGATATCCATGTGTAAAAGAATGAAATCAGACCCCTACCTCACACCATGTACAAAATTTAACCCCAAATGGATAAAATGGATAAAAGAGCTAAATTTAAGGGCTCAAATTATAACAAAACTTAGAAGAAAATATAGGAGTAAATGTCTGTGACCTGGATTAGGCAATGATCTCTTAGATATGACACAAAAATTATATATAACAAAATATCAACAAATTAGACTTCATCAAAATTTAAAACTTTTGTGCCTCAGAGGACAATCAGTAAAGTGAAAAGACAATCCACAGAACTGTTGAAAATATTTTCAAATCATATACAAGGGACTTGTACCTAGAATATATAAAGAACATTTACAACTCAGTGATAAACAGACAACCCAATTTAAAAATAGGCAAAGCATATAAATAGGCATTTATCCTAAGAAAATATACAAATGGCCAATAAAGAAATGAAATGATGCTTAACATCATTAGTCAAAACCACAAAGACCACTTCACATCCACTAGATGGTTATAATCAAAAAGCAGATAATAACAAGTGTTTGTGAAGAAGGCAGAGAAACTGGAATCCTCATACATTACTTAGTGGGAATGTAAAATGGTGCAACCACTTTGGAAAAGTTTGATAGTTCCTCATAAGGTTAAATATAGAGTTGACCCAGTATTCTACTCCTAGGTGTATACTCAAGATCAATGAAAACATACGTCCACAAAAAAACTTGTAGATGGGCTTCCCTGGTGGCGCAGTGGTTGAGAGTCCACCTGCCGATGCAGGGAACACGGGTTCGTGCCCCGGTCTGGGAAGATCCCACATGCCGCGGAGCGGCTAGGCCCGTGAGCCATGGCCGCTGAGCCTGCGTGTCCGGAGCCTGTGCTCCACAACGGGAGAGGCCACAACAGTGAGAGGCCCGCGTACCGCAAAAAAAAAAAAAAAAAAAAAAAGACTATTTCATCTGTGGAAGGGATAAGGGAAATCTATAGAGTGACAAAAGCAAAAAGATAAAAAAAAAACTGCGATAGTCTAGGTGAGAAACGATGGGGATATAAAACAGTGATAATGAAGAACACAGAGAAGTGGAAAGATTTAGGATATGGGTAGAGATGACAAGATTCACAGATTATATATGAAGTTTATAAACCCACTTATAAATGTGACATTAGCCACTGGGTCATAATGGTGCCATACTGAGTGGGGTAGTCTGGAAAAGGAACAGTCTAGGCAGGTTTGTTTGTTTGATATTTACTTGGGGAGGTCTGTTAGAGAAAATCAAGAGGTCTGTTTGGATTATGTTAAACTTGAGATTCATCTCAGCTACATACCCCAATGGGTAGGTCAAGTAGGCTGTCTGAGAAACACATTTCATGTTCAAGAGAGAAGGTAGGATTAAGTATAAAATAATGTTGAGGGTTATTTGCATACAGTTGGCATTTAAAGCCATTAGACTAGATGAGTTATCCTCGAAAACTATGAAGATAGGACCCATACTAACATTTGGAGGTGAAGAAATGACGAGAAAAGGAAATTGAGATGAAGGAAACCTAGGAAAAGTTGATGTAGTTCATGATGAAAGAAGAGAGTTTTTCCAGAAGGATCAAGTTGTCAACTGTACCAAATTCTGCTTAGGGATCAAGTACAGGAAGAACAGAGACACGGCCGTTGATTTGGCAACACAATGGTCATGTGGCCTTAAGATATATATATATATATATATATATATATATATATATATATATATATATATATATATATAATAAAAATAAGGAAAAGAAAAGAAAAAAGAAAGAAAACAAGCCTTTGTGAGGAAGGCAGGCTTAATGAACTGAACTGAAGAGAGAATATGAGGTAAAGAACTGCAATATAAACTATAAATAATTCCTTCAAGATTTTTAGTTAGCATGTGTGAGTGTCAAGAGTTTAGCTAAGCTACTCCATGGTACTGTTGCCTCAGCATCCATTTTGTTTGATCAACCAGTGTGCATGGACCTTCAACTGACAGCAGCCCCCTCAAGCAGGCACACCCTAGATAGTGGGCTGCATAGGCACAAGCAAATTAACTTCCTGATATGACGTCCCCAATAGCCCTTGTGATCACCAATCTCCCCTGTCCCCCAGCACTTGTAAGCCTTACATGCCCTTAGATAAGGCCTCTCCTGGGGCTTACCAAAACCCCACTCTTCTGGTTTGCATCGAGCAATCTGGTCCCAGCCTGGGAACCCCAAAGTAGTCTACCTATAGATACTAATAAAGGCATGTACCCTCATCCTGTCAATATCTGTACCCTGCCTCGTCCTCCCAATGTGGCCCCTTGAGGGTGCCAAGTACTTCCTGTAAGACCTGTGAGTAATAAACTTCACTATTTCAATTTTTCTTTGCTCTGTTGTTGAACCATGGCTCACGATCTGGCACCCTGTGCTCCACTTCACAAATTTTAATTTAACAAAGTCATAAGTTGTATGTGTGTGTGTGTATATGTGTGTGTTAAGGACAGTAGAAAAACAAGGCAATATCTGGAAGAGAAGAGGATCAAATAGCTTATTTTTGTTTTGATTTTTAAATTAGAAGATTCCAAAACATATTTGTAGATATACAGAAATTAATATTAAAGGAGAAGAAGGATAATTTCAGGAGAAAATGTATGAATAAGTTGAGAAGAAGTGAAATCCAGAGTCCAAGTGGAAGGACTGGACTTGAATGAAAGCAGGTATACTCTCAACCACAGTAAAACAGCAGAGCAGATCAAGAATGTACATTTAGTACCAGATGAGATAGTAGATTTGTAGGTGGACGATTGTAGGAACTTGGGTATGTTAACTATTTTTCTCAAAGAAGTAAGAAGCAAGGTAAGCCATGTGGGAAGCAGGAACTACTGTGGAAGGAAGGTTTGAAGAGAGAGAAGAAGGTACAAAATCATTTCGGAGAATAGGAAAGAGAAATTGAACAGGATGCCTGGGGATGCTGAGTGCTTATTTGAGAATTGTGGCTCTGACTTTAAAATGAGATCAGTCAATGCTATTTAGCTATTTGCATGCAGGCTTTGGGATGGGTTGTTACAACCAAGGCTGTAAACCAAAATTTACAGAGTAATTTTAGGATAAAAAAAAGTGATTTATCATCAGACTATACAAGGGTTTTCTCCTTGTGCTGACCACATTTTTTTTTTTTTTTTTTTTTTTTGCGGTACGCGGGCCTCTCACTGTTGTGGCCTCTCCTGTTGCGGAGCACAGGCTCCAGACGCGCTGGCTCAGCGGCCATGGCTCACGGGCCTAGCTGTTCCGCGGCATGTGGGATCTTCCCAGACTGGGGCACGAACTCGTGTCCCCTGGAACGGCAGGTGGACTCTCAACCACTGTGCCACCAGGGAAGCCCCTGACCACATTTTTTAATGACAAGGAATGTGCAGTATCTGCACCAGTAACTCTTATTCATGAGCACTCATGTTTTAAAATATTAACTGAATATTTTTAGAAAAAATAATATCTAAAATATAAAACTGATTATTCCCACAAATAATTTGGATCCCATAAAGCTTCTATAATTCTCAAAGCAACATGTTATGTTTTAAGAAATTTATCTAAACAAAATGGAGAAAATCCTGGGAGAATAACATACTTTAGAATACCGCTGTTCAACAGAATTTTCTGTAATTACAGAAATATCTTTTTGTGCTGTTCAGTATACTAACCACTAAGCACGTAGGGCTGTTGAGCACCTGAATGTGGCTTATGTGATAGATGAAACACATTTTCTATTTTATTTAACCATAATTAACCTAAATTTAAATTTAAATAGCCGCAGGTAGCTAATGGCTACCTACTGAACAGCTAAGCTACAGAATCACAGATCCATCTCCCATCCACCATTAGGTATTTGCTAGTTATTTGAAAAGCAGAGTCTGAATACCCAAAGATCTGTAAAATAGACATCCTTTGGTTCTTTAGTTTAGCTTGGAGGTTTTAAAATCTTAGTAGGCTTCATAATTACTGTACAGAGTTGCATATACAAAAAAAACAAATTCTGAAGCAGGCGATTCACAAGATTTTCTCCGGTAATTTTAACTACCAGCAATTTTCACATTATAAATTATAAATTCACATTAAAGCCCGATGCCCCACTCCCTCACCATCCCGACACTATAAAGTGATACATGCTGAGAAGAGACTTCAAGAACTAATACAGAAAAATTTGGCAAAAAGAGATGAATAAGGTGGATAGTACTGTCACATACCATGAATGATTTAGCCTACCAAATTATAAATACATAGTTAATTTTAAATAATTATCTTCTCATTAGGGAATCTTAAATATTCATTCAAATATATTAATCTGCTTTATATTTGGTATTAAAATTAATATTTAAATATTAATATGTCCTCCTAGCTATTAAGTCATATGGAAATTTAAAAACCCTGTAATAACCCTTAGAAATGCAACCAAAATTCAAGTATTTGCTAGACCTGAAAACTATCTTTGTTGTTCACATCAATTGCATAAATTTTTCCATAATGTACAAAATGGAATGAAAAAAAAAAATCCTCCCAACAGGTGGTTTACTAAACGTCAAAATGGCCAAAGTAATCTGTAGCAACATTTGTTATGATAAACAAAAGCCCAGCTAATATCACTATAAAGGAAATCAAAAAATGAAATGACCTGGAAGTAACTTCACATGGCTTTGCTTCTTTGAAATTAAAAGTAGTCTACCATATGACCCAGCAATCCCACTACTGGGCATATACCCTGAGAAAACCATAATTCAAAAAGAGACATGTACCAAAATGTTCATTGCAGCTCTATTTACAATAGCCTGGAGAAGGAAACAACCTAAGTGTCCATCATCCGATGAATGGATAAAGAAGATGTGGCACATATATACAATGGAATATTACTCAGCCATAAAAAGAAACGAAATTGAGCTATTTGTAATGAGGTGGATAGACCTAGAGTCTGTCATACAGAGTGAAGTAAGTCAGAAAGAGAAAGACAAATATTGTATGCTAACACATATATATGGAATTTAAGAAAAAAAAATGTCATGAAGAACCTAGGGGTAAAACAGGAATAAAGACACAGACCTACTTGAGAATGGACTTGAGGATATGGGGAGGGGGAAGGGTAAGCTGTGACAAAGCGAGAGAGAGGCATGGACATATATACACTACCAAACGTAAGGTAGATAGCTAGTGGGAAGCACCCGCATAGCACAGGGAGATCAGCTCGGTGCTTTGTGACTGCCTGGAGGGGTGGGATAGGGAGGATGGGAGGGAGGGAGACGCAAGAGGGAAGGGATATGGGAACAGATGTATATGTATAACTGATTCACTTTGTTATAAAGAAGAAACTAATAAAAATAAAATAAAATAAAATAATAAAAGAACTGGACATCTAAAAAAGTATTCTATTTCCCTCATTTAGATATTCCAATAGTATAAATGAAATTTACTTTTCTATTTATATTTTCAGGTTTTTCTTGTTAAAATTTTTGTATTCCCAACATGTATCTAATCTCCTGCCAAAGGGTGTTTCACAAGAGAGTCATATGAACCTTGCCTTTATAAATTTAGAATATCTCTTTCATTTTCCAGGATTCATATTTGGTCATGCATTCTTTGTAAATTTTTTAGAAAAGGTCCCTGTATAGGCAAAGCACCAAAGTTTTCTTTATTAATCTGGTATCCTGGGGCCTCTGGGTACCTCTGGGAAAACTTCGTGAGTCCCACAATTCCATATATCATTAAGTGTTCATAGACAGAATAAAAATACAGTTCACATGTACTTGTGTTCAAATATATTCTTTATCATATGTGCTAATCAGTATTGTAATTAGTGATGTTCAAATTAGTTGTAAGAGGTGCTGAATTGTTTTCTTTATGGATTCTCTCCGTTGATGGCTATTAACATTTAAGCTGTTAATACATGTAATCTGTTTAAAAAATTATTATTAAAATGAGTCCTTATATTTTAAAAAATTTGGTAAACCAAATGATGTCCAACAGATTCTTTTTCAAATGTTGGCATAGCAAATAGGATCAATTCCAACATGTAGTCTAACTACATTTACCAGAATTTTAAAGAAAACAGTTACGTTTTGTTGTTGTTGCTCTTCTTGTTGTTTTTAGTGAGGGAGCTATGAACTGAAGTCTTGCATATATGAGTTGTTGAAAGAAGACACCATGTTCAACTGGAGACTCCACCCCGAAAACCAATGATAGGAACCGTGGTGCCAAGTGTTCCTTTTACTTGTTGAACTATTATATAACCTCTTTAAACTAACCTGCCCAATGCTCTACTGGCTGTGAAGCGACCATACCATTTAGAAGTTTAAGCCAATTACTATCCTCAAACAATAAAGATAAAGCTACCTAACATCAAGATTTTACTAACAAGACCTTTCCACTGATTAATTATCTCCTGAATTCAATGGGAAATTTACTTATGAATCTAAAGGTAAAACTGGTTCTTTTCAGCATTCTAATTCAAAATGCTATCAAATGTACCCAAGGATGTCTAAAGCACTAAGGAAACTGTTTAGTAACAAGTGGAAGGTAACAGCTCCATTAACAGCAGAAACTAAAGAACAATGCATCTTTAAACTTTAACATACTGCACAGTATCTTAAATTTTGAAAAGTTTATTTTTCCTACTCAGTTAAAAACATCATTATTACATGCTTTCCAGACCAAAAAATAAAAAAAACCAAAAACTTTTGTGAATGTAAGGATGAAGCATAGATACTTATATTCTTTTAATAGTCTTTACAGCATTTTAATAAAGCATGCTGTAAGCTTTTTCCTCAAATTTTACTATGAACATTTTTAAACATATAGAAAAGCTATAAGAATTGTACAGTAAACACCCATATAACAACCATCTACACTGTACAAGTAACATTTTATTATACTTGTTTTACCACATATACAGTAGTCCCCCCTTATCCGACGGGGATATGTTCTAAGATGCCCAGTGGATACCTGAAATCACAGGTAGTACCAAACCCCATATACACTATGTTTTTCTTATATGTACATACTTATGATAAAGTTTAATTTATAAATTAGGCACAGAAAGAGATTAACAACAATAACTCATAATAAAATAAAACAATTATAAGAATATACTGTAATAAAAATTATGTGAATGTGGTCTCTCTCTCTCAAAATATCTTATTGTGCACATTTAATGCCTTTTTCTTCTTAACTAAGCAGTTATCACACACTGTGGCCGTAACTTTTGCAGGGTGAGGTCTAACAGCAAAACTAGCATGAATTTCTTTGTCCTTCTTGACAATTTCACGTGTAGGAGATTCATTCCTACCATAGATCTTAGCAATCTCAGCATACAATTTTTTTCTTTCCTTATTAAGTAGAGAAATTTCACCTTTTCACTTAAAGGATGCACTTTACAGCCTCCCTTTGGCATATCCAAATTGCAGCATCACTACTCTGGTGCTTTGGGCCACTATTAACAAAAATAAGGGTGACCTGAAGAAAAGCACTGTGATACCAAGACAGTCGGTCCTATAAACCAAGACAGCTACTAAGTGACAAAGGGGTGGGATACGATGAACAAAGGGATGGTTCACATACCATGTAGGACAGAGAGAAACAACACGAGATTTCATCAGGCTACTCAGAATGTCATGCAATATAAAACTTATAAATTATTTCTGGACGTTTCCATTTAATATTTTTAAACCGCAGTTGACCTCGAATAACTGAAACTTAGGAAATGGTCTGGATGGGGGGTGGGGACTACTGTACATTTATATTCATCTATTCATCCCTCTATCCATCCATCACAACATTTTATTTTAGTGTAAGTTGCAGACACCAGTACGCTTCACTCTTAAACACTACAGCATACATATCACTAGCTAGAGTTCAATATTCATGCTTTTTAAATAGGAATTTCACATAAAATCAAACAACAAATCTTAAGTGCACCACTTGTGTGTCTGAACCACACTGACTCCATTTTGTCAGCTCCATCTTGGGCACACAAGCCTACCCCCTCCCCTTTCTGTGTGACTGAACCTCAGCCTACTCACTAGGAATGTGCCCAGCCAGACAAGTTCCCTATCAACTTTTACGCTTGCCTTTATCTAATAAGAAAACTGAACAATGCCTTTTGCCGACACAGATGGCTAATGGTCATGAGACCCCCTGGGGGGAGAAAAAGACCCTAGTTCCAAGTGGTGCCGATGTGCTTCTCAGTTTGTAATCAGATTCTATTTTTAGCTTTGACCCCTTTAAGTCCCCTTGTACCCCTTTCCACATTGCAGAGAGCAGCTCAGAATGTCCCTGGATCATCTTCTTCCCAATCCTGCCTGTACATAATGCACCCACAAGAAACTTTTTTTTTTAACTTTTTTTTATAATCATTTTTTTAAATTTACTTATTTATTTATTTTTGGCTGCGTTGGGTCTTTGTTGTTGCACATGGGCTTTCTCTAGCTGTGGCGAGCTGGGGATACTCTTCATTGCGGTACATGGGCTTCTCGTTGTGGTGGCTTCTCCTGATGCGGAGCACAGGCTCTAGCCACACGAGTTTCAGTAGTTGTGGCACACGAGTTTCAGTAGCTGTGGCATGCGGGCTCAGTAGTTGTGGCTCATGGGCTCTAGAGCACAGGCTTAGCAGTTGTGACGCACGGGCTTAGTCGCTCCGCGGCATGTGGGATCCTCCCAGACCAGGGCTCGAACCCGTGTCCCCTGCATTGGCAGGCGGATTCTTAACCACTGCACCACCAGGGAAGCCCCACAACAAACTTCATAATTGCATTTTATGGAGTTACCTGCTTCACTTTTTGGTCTCAAAGTTCCATCTCAGTTTACAGGACATTATTCAATATCTCTGCCTCCAACATCATTCCATGAATTTTGACAATCTAATATGATTTTTATTCATTGGCATTTGGATGGCATATAAATCAAAGTGAAAGTTGAAAATAAATAATATTATGTTATCAATCTGTTATTTTTACTCCTGGGGTAATCCAAATGTTTCCACAGAAAGTAAAAGTAAATTTACTCTCGACCATTTAATTTAACAGATTTATAGGTCACACTTACCATGGAACACTTAAGAAATATATACTAACCACAAGTAGTACTCTCAATGTTTAATCAGAATTTACATTTTTCAAATGTCATGAATTTAAATACACAGAATAGCAAAATACACAGAATAAACTTTCCAAGTGCAGATTTCGGGGTTAATCAAAAATACAGTCTTCTTGTATAAGTGGTAGATAGTATCAATTTAGTCATTCAAGAAAGGACTTTAATTCTTTGACAACTGTCTTCTCTGGGTTTCCAACTTTTAGGAACTGATCCAACTGACAGGGAGCTCAGGGCCAAGATGGTTTGAAATGACCAATTCCTGGCCAAACTATTTACTTTTAAAAACTCCAAAGGGATATAAAAAAAGATGACCCATTTCTGAATTGACTCAAGTGAGAATTATACCTGGCAAAGGAAGGTGTGTTTTATACTTGAAAATAGTGGCAAATATTTTAAATTTCAGGAAAAAAAAAGACTTTTTTGAGAGTTCTTTCCTTTACTTTCTGCAATGGCAAATGTATCTGCTATATGCTGATGATGGAAGATTCCTATCTTGCTTCCTTTTAAAAAGGAATGCACACACGAATTTCACATCACGTGACTGCACTGCCCAAATAACAAGCACTCAGTTTGTCCATTGGAGGCTTATGATCATTGTGCTGTGAAAATTTGGCACTAGCTTTTTGAAATGTGTAAATCACACTATTGGTTTTGATCCTCTGCATTATACCAGGGTAGAATGAAACTTGACAACCTGGTTTCAAACTACTTGTTATACAAGAAACTGAGGTTGGGAGGGCATATAAGTTACTCCACAGAGTACCTCCTCTGGTGAGAACACAATGATTTCCAATCTCCCCTGACTTCTGAGAGTGCTTTTCTTCTGTTACAATGCTAGAAAGCTAGTTGGGTCCCTTATCTTGCAAACAACAAAGGCACAGACACCATACCACATATAAGACTTTGACAGTTTTGCTCAAAAATTAAAACTACAGAATATTTGTCACACGCACACTATTGTGCTAAGCAGAAAAGGAGGTATAAAAATTTTAGTGGCCATGTTTTAGGTAGGGTTAAATGCATGCATATAAGAATGCAAGGAAATACATATAAATGTAAAAATTGAAGATGTATAAAGGAATGAAGGTTAAATGCCTTCACAGACAATTTAGGGATTTCACATTGTATTAGTACTACTTAAAATTGAACACAATTTATATCCAGTGACATCTTAAGACGGAACTAGACCATATTTGCAAATCTAGGCACATTTAAAATAATGCCTTTAATGAATATAGCAATTTTTTTAAAGCTCCTTTAAAATAGAGTAGATCAAGACCAGTTTCCTTTTTTGAAACTATACATATCCTGGACTATACCACTCTCAACAGAAGTGCTATGTTTCACTTAACATTACATTCTTGCCCACATGAACCATGGAAACAGGGGAAAAGTGAATATGGAGGGAAAAAAAGCAAGTTCTTGCTTCTTCCTAGTCACTGACCATTACATTACAATCTAAAGCAAGTTCTCTTCACAGAAAATCAATTAACAGGATCATAAAACAAACTCTCACAAGTATAAGGACTTGTTCACTCCAAATCAAGATTTTTACCTTAGGAAAACTGTTAACTTGTATGAGTTGAGCCCAGTTTGATAACTGGGTTAGTGCTTGAAATGCCCACAGGTTTCATACAAATCAGTTATCTCTCTTCAACAGTGCCAGTAGTGCTTTTTTAAATTTTTGACTTTATAGAGTCAACCAAAGGATTACACGAAAAGAATTAAACCCACAATGTGAAGCCAAATATGCTGTTGGCAGAACACTTTGCCAAGAGTAGGCAGGATAATGCTCTTACTTAACTTGAAAGCCGCCCTTCCTTTTCCCTCCAACCTGCTTCTCTGCAGTTTGAATCTAGTGTTAGCTTGTTCCCAGGTCAGGTGGTTTCCTTGAACTAGCTGGCCACAGGGAGGTGGTTTCTTAGGGAGAAATAGCAGGGGAAAGAGAGGGGGCAGGGAGGAAGAAAAAGGAAAGCGGGAAGGTGATTCCCACCAGACAGGGCATACACTTCCCAGTAATTTTAGAAATCTTTAGGTTTAACCTTGCACTAACTTAGAATTGCCTTATTCGGGCTTCCCTGGTGGCACAGTGGTTAGGAATCTGCCTGTTAATGCAGGGGACGCGGGTTCAAGCCCTGGTCCAGGAAGATCCCACTTGCCGCGGAGCAACTAAGCCTGTGTGCCACAACTACTGAGCCTGCGCTCTAGAGCCCGTGCTCCGCAACAAGAGAAGCCACCACAATGAGAAGCCCGCACACCGCAACGAAGAGTAGACCCCACTTGCTGCAACTAGAGAAAGCCTGCATACAGCAACGAAGACCCAACACAGCCAAAAATAAATTAATTAATTAATTTTAAAAATTGCCTTATTCTAAGAATCACCTTTTTTTTCATTTTAACATTTTGAAAATCTTGTAATTAATATCTACCAACTAATATAAAGGTTATTTCTCTCAAAACCATGACTTAAATGATGGCACAATCAAGTTAAAGAACTACAGGTATTCACATTTAATCTTTACAGTCTGGCTCCATTCCACGGACTTCACAAACTGTAGTTCAACTGCTCAATTTTTTACTCCTGTTCCTAGATGGATTCACATAACCTTTAGTTATGTAGCAAGGAAACTTTTTGCTCTGCACCTGACATTCTAGTCACAGTCCCACCCTCAAGCAAGGCACTTTGGCCCCCTCCATTTCCATCTTCTTACCTGCCCCTCTCAAGAAGACAACATCCCTATTCTTACTGATCAGAATTTGACACACAAGGAGCTAGAATTTATTACTGGATTGGGTCAGTTTCTCTCCAAGTAAGAACCAGGCCAGGGGATTTCTCTACCTCCAACACATACAAGGTAGTGCCTCTGTTTGTTAAAAAAAAAAAAAAAATGAAGAAACTGCTAAGGATGAGAGCTGGCTATGTTTGTGCTTTATCATCAGCCACTGCTGGCCCATTTGTCTTCAATTAATGGGCAGGCAGCAGAAGGCCTTATTTCAGGCCCAGGCAGAGCAGTTAACTCTCCATCCTGTTATTGTTAACAGAGAGTCTTGCATTCTGGTAGGTACTGGATGACTGCCAGAAATTAATAAATCAAGTGACTTGGTCACCATTTAGCTATCAGCTCTTTGTATGTAAGTTTTGATGGAAGAATGTGTAAGTCTTAGCCTGGAAACTACAACATCCAAAACTACAAAAGCTGAAAGCCTAGTGGAACTGTTTTTTTTTTTTTTCCTGCTGCATTGAAAAAAAAACAAACAGATATTATAAACATTTATCGCCGTTGCTGAGAAAAATAGTACTTTTCAGCCTGAATGATGTCTGAAAGACAATACCCTTACTTCCTTATTAGGAGCAATTCCACTGCAAACACCCACACCATTGAAACTGTCATCAATGGAGCAACCCAGGAAGATTTAAAGAAGCAATATAGTTCAAATGACACACCAAAGCAACCCTCAACTGTGTTAAAAAATAAAAAAAAGAAACAACAGGCCCAAAATGGAGTCACTTGTGCTAAGTCCAAGTCACCAAAGCAAGAATTAATATCTAACGCAACTGCAGCTTTAACCTCCCCCAGGAATGTAACCTTTAACCACTCAACGTGGAATTACTTGGTCAGCACTAGTGAGATAATCTGCCCTACAGACCCCCTCCATTCCCCTTAGGAGGGCGACCTTGCCTGAAACAATGCATTCTTTGTTCATAATTTCCTTTTTCTGCCCCCTTTCCACCTTTAAAAATCTTTCCTTTTCTACAGCTCAGTGGAGCTCGGCTGTCTGCTAGATGGGATGTTGCCTGATTCATGAATTATTTAGTAAAGCCAATTTGATCTTTAAATTTACTCAGTTGAATTTTTGTTATTTAACAACTGTATAGAGAAAAAGCTGTTTTTACAGCTTAACAGAGTACTGTATTTTAATCCCATTTAAGAGTGATTTGCATCTTAAAATATAGGTGTTGAGGAAGCTGTTGAGATTTATCAGAAAATAGTTCTATAAAAAGGTTGATTCAAAAAGAAATGACAAACCTATTAGGTGCCCAAAAGAAGAGAAGGCCAAAGAATTCTCTGATATTGTGAACTGCATTTCCAAAAAGATCAGGCATTAGAATTAAATATTTTTTTCTTTTCACATTTTAAGTCTGCATAATGCAATTTATTCCTTGGCAGTTTAGTAATATAATAAGATGAATTTAAATAATTATACATGCAAATATGTAAAGCTAACCAAGCAAAGAGAACTATATTTAAACTTAATACATTTTCTTGAGTCTGAAAATCAAATAGGCATTCTTGCCCCTAGTATATTCATATGGTCACTGAGATATAGTTTATAAAAATAATTTGCACAGTAGATTTTAGGGACATCTGTCAGATACAGTATCCATTTTTTATTGGCACTATTTGTGTATCTATCATTTATTAATGCTTTTTATGTGTCAGTCACTAGCCTAAGCCTGTTTCACAGATGGCTTTCTATAAGTAACAACTTTACAAGGTAAATGTTATTATCCCTGTTTCTAGATGAGGAAACTGAGATTCAGAAAGAATAAATACCTTACTCAAGTTCAAATAGCTGGTAAGTGGCAAAGCCAGAATTCAAACACAAGTTTGATTCCAAAGTCAATACTTTAATGAGAATATAATGTTAATTTTACTGGAGAGGCATTTTCAGAGATATGATAAATGTCTTTAATAGTGCATTTATAAACTATGACTACAGAGAGCAGCTGGGTGTCCCACACACATACAAAGAGCAAAGCAGCACTGAGGGAAGGGATCACAGTCAGATATATAATGCATTGTGAAATAAGTTAATAGGGGTTGAAACACTGTATGCTTGATGAAATAAATTTCCCAAGGGCAACAGACATTAACAGCTGTTCAAGTCTTGTTCAGGTCCCTGTAGGCAAGTATATCACTCCCTCAGTTATTGAGCACATGTGATGCTCCTGCAGTAACTTTCATTTCATTTACACTGAGAGAGAAAATAAGTATTCTTGGACATCAGCAAGAACAGCCTCACTTTATCCCCATAAACATTCTTGCCTCAAAGTCACCATTTAGCAGCAAAGTTATTTTCCTAAAAATAACCATTTCAAATGTTAATTTTCTGCTTAAAATATAACAAGGGCTTCCCACTGCACTTATAGAGCCAAAAAGTTTAAAGCCTCCTGCAAGGTTTCATGAGATCTACAATCTATGTACAGACCAATCTCTCCTTCCTGAGGTAGCCTTCAGCCCTAACAACTTCCCTTCTGTTGCCTTTCTTGACTCAGGGCTTTTGATCAGGCTTCCCCTTGACCAGGAGTGTTTCACCCTAAGTCCTTACTTAGCAAACATCTATTTAGCATCAAGTCTCTGTTCTAAAGTTCAGGGAAGTTTCCTTGATCCTTGATAATCAATTCCCTGGAAACCTTGAAAAAAGGTTAAACACCCCTCTTTTTACTTTCATAGCATCCTGTACTTGCCTTTCCAGGGCCTACATGAACTATAGTGGGAGAAGAGGATGTGACCAGGCCCACAACTAGTTGAAAGGGTTGCTCCAATAAAGTAACAAATACTTTAATCTCCTTACTCTGTAAAATCTTGAAAAGCTTAACTTGCATGGGGTGGGGGGTATTGAGCCTGTTACTGCATATTCCCACAATTTTATTGGTAGCATCCATTTCAGATAAAAATTTACTCATTTTGTTTAAATTTAAACTTATTTAATTGGCTTGGCCATTGTCATTATCAAGAAAAAAGAATTTGTTCCTTTCTGAGTCAATGTTCCTCTAATTTTTGATTCAGTATGATTTTTTTGGTAAGAATTATCAAAGTATTTTACATTATCAGTGTTAAAAGGAGATATTCAATATAATAAGATATAGTGACTAATACTGTTTGTTGAAAGAAGGAAATTACTCATTGGAAAAAGTGCCATTTGCCATAAGTGACAGCTTGTCAAGTTGACTGTCAATATGTTTAAAGAAAATATTCCTATAAAAAGGAAGTCACAAGGAACAACAACAGCAAAACAGGAATCATATTTTTGAAAGTCAAATTTTTTCAGTGCCCTCAGATGGATGGAATTCAACTCTGCCATTTAAAAAGTAATCTCATCAATTTAAAATATGTATACATTTAATTAAACACCAGTAAGAAACTCTAGAAAAGAATATTCTAAGTGAAAAAAAATATATCTTAAAAAGCAGTTAAGTAAGATCCAGAGATGGATGGTGGTAATTATTTCACATTATGAGTATACTTTATGTCATAGAACTGTACACCTAAAAGAGTAAAAATAGTAAATTTTAAGCTACGTATATCATAATACAATGTTTAAAAAAACCCAGTAACTCAGTAACTATTATCACATAACCATCTGGAAACACAGAGGCAGAGATTTCCAACCCAGGCACAGTGTATCTGAAATGCAGGCTGCTGAGCGGTTGGATGACAAGTATGGCCTTAACCTTTGAAAAATCTCCAGATAACTTTCGTTATGCCTCCTTCTCACCCCTACTAAGAATCACTGTACTTAAACCATCATTACAACCCATGATTATTGCAATCAAAGAGTTACTTGGTCTCAATAAATTTCATGTAGGCACTAGATCTACTTTGAACTAACAATTCAAAACCTAAAATAATGTTGACCTCAAATTATTACAAATCATGTATCATATCACAAAAGGATTTAATCTGATTTCAAGATAAAGCAAAAGAGAATTTTCAAAATTATGATTTATATTGGAAAAAAATTTTAAAGATGGTAGATGAGTTGTGTTAACATTTTTCCTTGTCACATTATCATTAAAGAAAGTTGGTTCATATGAAGATGGTTTTATTTTTAAAGATACAGTAGAAACACAGGTTTTATATAATCTTTTCTGTATCAAGAAACAAAGCACATGTCACTAATAACGCATTCTCCCTCAGGCAATGAAGACAGTCTTATTCAAGTTAAAATACATCCTGATGAGGTTATGATCTTGGCCTCATACTCCAACACTGAAGTACTATCACTTCATAGTGGAAAAACTAATGGTGTTTATCAGAAAGGATTCAAGGAAAAGGAGTTTTTCAGTAGGAAAAATAAGCAAACAAATCTTAAACTCTAATGCTTATAATCTATGATACAAACAATGATAATGAACATAGTTGGTGGACCTGAGGAATCATTGAAAGAAAAATTATTCCAGATCTAAATCATAATTAATAAAAGGTCCCTGAAATATAAATGATAGCTTAAAAAAGAGAACAACACAGATTAAAAGTATAGTGATTTGGCTCTGAGTATCAGACAAGATTGATCCTTAAAATCCCTTGCAGCTCTAAGAAACTCAACTAGGTAACCTGGGCTTCAAAACCTTGCTGTTACAAGCATCATCTGCTGATCAGCTACATGGGAAATATCTGATAATTTGATCGAAACACAGAGAGTTCAATCTCCACCACAGACCGACTGGATCACAATCACCATAACGAGCTCCCTAGATGCTTCCTACACAAATTCAAGTTTGAGACGTACAGCAGCTCTAGCACAGCTCTAAAGAACACATGCAGATCATCCATTCATAGACTTTTAGAGCTTGAGAGTGAAGGACTGTCCTTGGCTGGAGCGCTGGAGGTAGTCACAACCTCCAGAATGGGTTCCTGATTATGTGAAACCCAAACGAAGATGCGGCCCTGGCTAACACAGAGCTTGTTACCATTCCCTTTAAATGCACATTCATACATTGCTAGTTTATAACTTCTTGAATGGTGACATAAGCCTTGATAATAAAAAGCCAGCATCCCAGCGAGAAGTGAGCTCTCGAAGAATGGTGAGACAGGATTTTTTGGAGCTATTTGCCCTCGAGGGTCAAGGTGTATGCTCCATCTGCTACTGTTCTCTGTGGTTATTCTACATTTTATATTCGTGGCTGACTACAAGTGGAAACGTCATCTAATTCAACACTGAGTGTTAGTGGGGAAGAAGTGTAGTCTCCTCCACACTAACGATCAGCCCATCAAAAACACTGTATTCTCGGGCTTCCCTGGTGGCGCAGTGGTTGAGAGTCTGCCTGCCGATGCAGGGGACACGGGTTCGTGGCCCCGATCCGGGAGGATCCCACATGCCGTGGAGCAGCTAGGCCCGTGAGCCATGGCCGCTGAGCCTGTGTGTCCGGAGCCTGTGCTCCGTAAACACTGTATTCTCTAAAGTTGTACCTAATGTTTTCAATTCTACTGATAAGTAACTGATTTCACTTAGTTCTTTACTAACTACTTGAAATGAACAACTATCCATGTTATCTTTTTATTTTGCACTGTTTAGTAGTTAGGCTAGTTTTCATATCACTACCTAAGCTAAAAAAAAATGAATATATTGACCAATAGATGTATGGAATATATCACTCTAATCATACTGATGAGTGCTTACAGGGTGCTGTTGAGTTGCTATTTATTCATCACCTACTGTCTCATTTAATCCCCACAGATTTATAGTCAAAAGCTCTTTTAAAGATGAGGGAGAAAAACTGAGAGGCAGGGTATAACGGCAAAGAGCACAGGCCGTGGTAAACATTGTTGGGGTCAAAACTTGTCTCCACCATTCATTAGCTGAGTTACTTCATCTATCAAATAAGGACAACAGTGGTAATTTACTTCTAGTGTTGCTGGGAAAATATGATAACCTACATATGTAAAGCATTTGCAACACTGCCTGAGATATTATAGGCATTTAAAAAATACTATTTTTAAGCTACTCATCTAAGGAAACATCTTTAGGACTAGGGCCAGGCTGCAAAGGGATGTCTGTTGGGCTGTGGAGCCTGAGGACTTACAATTACACTGTATCACCTACACTTTCCCTAACTCACCCTAAAGCACAAATAGTCTCCTTGTTAACATTATTAACTTTTATTAATGGAAAGTTCATGATGTGAATATTTTCACAGAATACATGAAGAATATCTCTTGCTGAGCTAAAACATGTTTTGCTAGCCGCAGCAACATGAAAACATTCATATTAACCTTGTTTAGTTAGCAGGAGTTAAATAATAATATCCAAGATTTGAATACTACTTTATAGTTTCAAAGTGCTTGAATAACAACATTGGTATAAGTGATAGAGGTATTTTTATCCCTATTAAGTAGATGAAGACATGAAGGCTCAAATGCTGAAGGTAACCAAAGTTTGAAGTAACAGTGAGATCCTGAAGGAATTCATTTCAAATTTTATTGATACTTACCAAGTGTTCCCTTTGACATAAGAAGTAGTAAGATATAAAGTTGTTGGAATTAT
Source organism: Hyperoodon ampullatus (assembly GCF_949752795.1). Lineage (NCBI taxonomy): Eukaryota > Metazoa > Chordata > Mammalia > Artiodactyla > Ziphiidae > Hyperoodon > Hyperoodon ampullatus. Next base: position 26,683,205 of record NC_136913.1, on the reverse strand, counting down.
TTAAGGCTGTTTGGGAAATAAAGGGACTTAACAATGAGACTTGAGATCATCTAAAATTATTCAATGGTAGATGGCTATATGATGAACACTTTACATTTTTCAAATGATGTATGACTCTCTACATTTTCTGGTATTTGTGTTGTATTTTCTTTTTTGCTGTGTTCATTCTCTAAGTTCTATGAGTGTAGGAACTATGTTTACCTCACTCATCTTTGTATAACCAGCACAGTGCATAGGTATTTGCTGTTATCCCACTGGGTGTTTGTTCAGCATATCAAAAAATGTAAAAACAACACAATTTAACAGTCTAAGCATTGAGAACTATCTCATTCAAATTACCCTTCTATTTATTTTTCTATTCTGGAATTTTCTGGGTATAAAAATGCAAAGCAGTATTATCTACTTCTCTTTAGTATATATCACTTATGATATTAGGAAAAATTATAAGAGCAATAATTTTCTAAATGCTCTCAAAACCATCTAAAACTCACATTCTCTTAACATACAACTGGTAAATTGTTTGATTATCACTATTTTATAGGTAAGGAAACTGAAATCACATGGCTTAACCAGAACTTCACCTAGATTATGCCATTTCATCAGATTTTCCCCCAAGTTGTTTGACAGGAACAAATATTCCCATCTTTCTATGCGACTAGAGTAGCTGTCCTTAACAAACTCCCTAAGAATTATTTTTTATTCTGTATTCAGCTTATCATTAGGCATTTTACAGATATAAATATTTGTAGAAACTGTATGCAGGCCCTAAAGGAGAAGCTTGCTGTCCATTTGAAGAGATAAGCTGTGCTTACATTGAAACTGAAATATCTTTCAAAGGCAACACACTATTACGCATGAGACTATAAGTTACAATATAACATTATATGTGTAATTCAAAAATGGAAATATTCAGCATAGGCTGGTCAGAGCCAATACTCTAGAGCTGCAGCTCAAGAATTTACAAGGATAGACAAAATCATTGCCCATATTCCCTTTTGGTACTTTCATTTTCTCCATTCTAATATAAAATAATCACCTCCAAAATATTCAATGATTTATGATTTTTAATATACTTCTACAGAACTATCCTTACAGTTAATTTTCAATTATTAAGTCCCTTTTCTCATCTTCGGGATCATTACATCACTCATTAGGACCTCCCATTAAAAGAGAAAGAAACCCACAGTATCAGAACTGGCATCTTGTAAACAGCTATTTTTAAAGGCTTTAAGTTATCTGTCACCACAAAAAGAATCTGATGAAATGCATAAAATAGAAATAAAATGAAAAGTTTACTTTTAATATAAAGTGAATAGAATAACCATAAGAACTTTTTAATGGAAACATTCTGAATAATAATATAACCATAACCTTTTACTAAAGATTCTTCTTTTTTCAACCTTACTTACAAAAGAAAAATTCAGAAGGTTGGGGTTGTAATTCCCTTCACATGTTTTCTTATGGCTATTATTAATCTAATAAAATTAAAATTTAGCAAGATAAGTTTTTGACACACATTCAGGCTTATTTTATATATAAGAACTTGATATGGGAATCAATTGCCTATTTCAAACTTCAACATCACTCTAGAACCTTGTCTCAAAATTCCAACCACCTGGTGAATAGCCATATATAAATTTGTTTTAACTTCTCATATGTAACATATACCTACACATATGAACACACATATATAATTGATATATACATATATTAATGTATTACTATATTCGTTGTATATAACTAGCTTCTATCATGTATCTCTCTTAACATCTTATTCTCCCTAATATGGCATAATAGAGTCAGCATAAAATCCAGAACCAAAATCCAAATTCTGATACTTTCTGTGAGACTTTAGGCAGGTTTCTTAACCGCTAAGAGCCTTATCTTCCATAATGGTTAAAATGAGAGTAATACTGAATTACTGCACAGATTAGAAAGAATGTATGCAGTGTCCACCATAGTATAAAACAGAAAGCAAATTCTCATTAAGGGAAAACTCATTATCTCTACTGCTGTTGTTGTTATTCCTCTCCAAACATGCTCTTCCTCTCGACTTTACTTTTCTTGAGTAATGTCATTATCATTCATCCTATCCCATGGCTTGAAACCTTGAAATTATCTTGAATAATCCACTTCCACACTGAATCAAAGGCCAAGTGCTATCAATTCTTCTCTTTGACTATGTCATAAAGCCACTCCAAAGGCCACCATCTCTTATATTATGGTTGCCATATCATCTTCAAAGTGAACTGCCATAAATACTCTGATAGGCTACTTCCCTCCAGTCTTGCTACCCTCAAAGCCTTCTATACACACAATCTGACATGAGTTCTGCTTTCCTTTCACAATGTACTGCTACAAATTCTTCACGAACCCCTAACTGCATAGAAAAAAATTAAAACAAAAAAAATTCAAAGTCCATAATGATATGAATCCAATATACTTTCTACTCTCATTTTTTTTTATCTCCTCCTTCAGTCATGCAAACAAACATTTATTGTGTGGACAAGGTGTTCAGAGCATTGTTCTTGACCAAAGGGATACAACTGTGAACAATGTACTCATGGTCCATACTCATGGAGAGCTTTCTTTCTAGTGATAATTAACAGCATTAAACAATAAATCTTTTCTTTAAAAACCTGCCAAATTGTTTTCAAAAAAAGAAAAAAAAAACAATAAATCTTTAATTCTATATGTGATAAGTACCGTGTAGAAGTAAATACAGTTTAGGCCCTGACCTTATCTGAGAGTCTGGGAATGCTTCCCTGTGGAGTGATATTTGAACTAAAATTTAAAGATGAATAAAATAGAGGGGAGATTTGGGGGGAAGAGAAATTCTAGCAGAAAAGGGCACAGCACGTGGGACCCACAAACCCTATGCTTCAAGACAAATAAAGTATTGATATATGTAAAATCCATATTTTTCTGCTCCTGAAATCTGTGCCTATTTTCTTTTCACCTGGATTATTAACCATACTGAAGACACTGCTATGTGACCCAATTATTTCCAGGAAAAAGTAATTTATTTATGAAGTAAAATACTTTCCTGAAAAATGACTTTTAATCACACAAGCAAAAGATGACTCGATTTGATAATATGTGCTACTGTACTAAACTAAAAAAATGAACTTGTTCTATAGTGGAAATGTTAATGATTCACGGAATTCTTCTGCTAAGGAAGTTCTACTTCATTTCAAATATTCATTGTCTAGTTTTAGTATAACATTCATTCAATTCAGAATCCATTTGTATTTTCTTTGCCAAGAAAAAATAATCAACCATTAGCATTCTGTACCACCTTTAGGAAACTGTTGGTGTATGACTGTGTCATGAGATTGAGCATCAATAAGTAACTTTGGGGCTTCCCTGGTGGCGCAGTGGTTGAGAGTCTGCCTGCCGATGCAGGGGACACGGGTTCGTGCCCAGGTCCGGGAAGATCCCACATGCCGCGGAGCGGCTAGGCCCGTGAGCCATGGCCGCTGAGCCTGTGCGTCCGGAGCCTGTGCTCCGCAATGGGAGAGGCCACAATAGTGAGAGGCCCGCATACCGCAAAGAAAAAAAAAGAAAAAAAGTAACTTTGGTATCACCAAAAATTGCTGTGAGGAAGACATTTTTAATACCATCAGATACCCATGCCCAATGAATTCTGCAACCTTTATCAAAATAAAACTAGACTTTCCAGGGCCAACACGACAAAAACAAGACAGATTATGTTTTTTTAAAAAAGAGTGCATGTTTTTTTAATGTAGCCACAATAAATCTATTAACCATTGGACAGTGATGGATTAAGGTTGCACATAAGCACACTTAAGCACACTTAAGCAGCAACCACTATCTACATTACTCATCTCAGCATTTCCAGGATCAGGCAGTTTTACAAAGACTAGTACAGTAAGACTCATTCCAAAAGGTATTAGAATTATTTTTGCTTTTTAAATGATTATCATTTCTTCTTTTTTTAATGAAAAAATAGTGCTGAACTTAGCAGTGATGATTATTTCTGCCTTTTTCAAACTCTTTTTTTCTCCTGCCACTGTGACACTGTACTTAAAGCCTTAGTATATAAACATCACTACTCCTTTTTCTATATATGCAGTAGGAATTTAATAAATATTTTTTGGCCTATAAAATAAGAGAAGTGAAACAGATCTTAAGATTCCATATATTACTAACATCAAATGGGTTTTTTGTTTTTTGTTTTTTTTGGTTGAAATCATAACAACAACCCTAAGGGATATATGTTCAGACTGGGTTGAGAAATGCAAAAGGTGTCAGTGATTCTCAGATCAAAAGAAGAAAATCTCTTGAAGGAGGTGATTTGGAGTTTTGAAAAGCAAAGCTTTTCAAGTCCATTCTCTAGTAGGTCTGAAAAGCTTTGCTTTTCAAAACTCCAGATCACCTCCTTCAAGAGATTTTCTTCTTTTGATCTGAGAATCACTGACACCTTTTGCATTTCTCAACCCAGTCTGAACATATATCCCTTAGGGTTGTTGTTATGATTTCAACCAAAAAAACAAAAACAAAAAAACAAAAAACCCATGGGGTGGGATAGGGAGGGTGGGAGGGAGGTAGGGAGATGCAAGAGGGAAGAGATATGGGAACATATGTATAACTGATTCACTCTGTTATAAAGCAGAAACTAATATACCATTGTAAAGCAATTATACTCCAATAAAGATGTAAAAATAAAAAAAATTTTTAAAAAGCAAAGCTTTTTTTCAAGTCAGAGAGCCAAGAGAATTATGCTCAAACAGCAGCATTCTAAATTGTCTTTCTAAATGATTACTATCTGACTCACACACATTCTCTGACTTCACAAAGTGAAAAGGTGATCAGGGATATTTTATTTATTTGTTTGTTTTAAAAAACAACATTTCTTGGGCTTCCCTGGTGGCGCAGTGGTTGAGAGTCCGCCTGCCGATGCAGGGGACACGGGTTCGTGCCCCGGTCTGGGAGGATCCCACATGCCGCGGAGCGGCTGGGCCCGTGAGCCATGGCTACTGGGCCTGCGCGTCCAGAGCCTGTGCTCCGCAACGGGAGAGGCCACAGCAGTGAGAAGCCCACGTAATGCAAAAAAAAAAAAACAAAACAAAAAAACCCACAACATTTCTTTGTGGCTGATGTAGAGTTGGTAGAACTGATGATATTAGCCTAGTTAAATTACGAGACTCCAAATTTTTCAGGTAGTCACGAGAGTAAAGAAGAATTTTAAAACACAGTCACACAAAATAAATCCAGATGGAGTTGATACAGGTTTCCCCCCAAAAATCATACTTTTATTTTGACAATTCAAAAGCAAAGTTCGGTTACATCTTTGTGGAAAAACAGATTGAGGGCTTTTGTTGAGTATGAAAATTTGTGAAGGGAAATGAACCAGAGAAAACGTCCCTAAAAACAAAAGCTGTTACTCATATACATCACAATCTTTTAGGGAAATCCTTTAAACTCTGAATATGGATGATTGTATTTTATAAAATATAAGTGTGAGTGGTAGGTAAAAAGAATACCATTAATCATTTCAAATAAATATTGTTTGGTGACAAAACTTTTCTGAAATTCTCCATCTTCCTGAAAGGTTTGATTAACCTTTTGAATGAAATTCAAAATCAAGTTAAATACAGTGTTTAAAATATTAAAAATGTTCATAAAGGGGAAAAAAGGAGGTTAAATGAAACCCTCTATGTTTAAAGATTCCAGAACTGATACAGATTGGCTTAAAATTGTAAGGAAAGCTACTTAAGTATTTTCATGTTTTTGCATGGTCTGGGCTTTCTGAGAAAAGAAAATTGGAAGTTCAAGAAAGAAATCCCTAGAGAGATCTGTGTGCCTCTCCCCTGGAGCCATTAATTTATATTCCAAGGAGTAATAAACATAGGAACTTTCATCTTTACTTCCTAAAGAAAAAAATGCAATAAATGGAAAATAATTACATGATAGATATCAATCCAACTATATCATAACTACTTTAAATGTGCATAGTCTAAATGCACCAATTAGAAGACAGAGACTACCAAAGTAGACCAAAAAAAGACCCAACTGTATGTTTCCTACAATAAACCCACTAAATATAAAGACAAAAAATAAATTTCAGACAAAGTAGACTTCAAAACAGAAAATTATCAGGTATAAAGAAGGGCACCACATAATTATAAAAGAGTAAATTCTTCAAGAAGACGTAGCAATCCTAAACGTGTATGCACTGAACAAGAGAGTGTCAAAATACACAACGTAAAAACGGATAGAACTGAGAGGAGAAACAGACAAATCCATTATTGAAGTTAAAGATATCATTTCAATAATTAATAGATCAAGCAGGCAGAAAATCAGTAAGGATACAGTTTACTTAAATGGCACCATCAATTAACTTGACCTATCTGACATTATGGAACACTGCATCAAACAAGAGCAGAAAACACATTCTTCTCAATTTCACATGGCACTTTCACCAATATAGACCACATTCTGAGCCATAAAATACATCTTAACAAATTTGAAAGAATGGAAATCATACGAAGTATGTTTTCAGACCACAATGGAATTAAACTAGAAACTAGTAACAGAAAGGTAGTTTGAAAATATCCAAATATTTGGATTGAACAACACACTTTTAAACAAACCATGAGTCAAAGAGAAATTTTTTAAAATATTTTGAAATGAGAATAGAATTTATCAAAATTTATGGGATACAGCAAAAGCAGTGCTTAGAGGGAAATTTAAAGCACTAGGTGCACGTATTAGAAAAGAAGATCTAAAAAATGCTAACCTAAACTTCTACCTTAGAAAAATAGATTTAAAAAGGAGTAATTTAAACTGAAAGCAAGTAGAACAAAAGAAATAATTAAATTTAGAGCTGAAATCAATGAAATTGGAAGAAGGAAAATAGAAAAAAAAATCAACACCACCAAAAGCTACTTCTTTGAAAACATCATAAAATCGATAAACTACTTGCCAGGTTAACCAAAAAAAAAAAAAAAAGAGAGAAGACACAAATTACCAGTATCAAAAATGAAATAGGGTTCATAAATACTGATCCCACAGATATGGAATTGTAATAAAGGAATACAATAAACAGTTATACGCCCCAAAATCTGATAAATTATCTGAAGTGGACCAATTCCTTGAAAGACATATACTATCAAAACTCACACAAGGACAAATAGATAATCTGAATTACTCTATACCTATTAAAAATTGAGTAAGTTGGGGCTTCCCTGGTGGCGCAGTGGTTGAGAGTCTGCCTGCCAATGCAGGGGACACGGGTTCATGCCCTGGTCCGGGAAGATCCCACATGCCGCGGCGCGGCTAGGCCCGTGAGCCATGGCCGCTGAGCCTGCGCGTCCAGAGCCTGTGCTCCACAACGGGAGAGGCCACGACAGTGAGAGGCCCACGTACCGCAAAAAAGCAAAAAAAAAAAAAAAAATTGAATAAGTTATTAATGACCTTCCAATAACAAAAGCATAAGGTCCTGATGTTTCACCAGTGAATTCTACCAAACATAAGGAAAAAATGATATCAATTTTCCAACCTGTATCAGAAAACAGAAGCAAAGGGAATACTTCCTAACTCATTCTGTGAGCCCAATGGTAACTTAATACCGAAACCAGATAGACATTACAACGAAGAAAAACTATACATCAATATCTCTCATAACATGGGTCCAAATCTTCATTCAACTACTAGAAAATCAAATCCAATAAAGCATATAGAGAATAATATATCACGAACAAGTGGGATTTATTCCAGGTATGCAATACTGGTTTGACATCTGAAAATCAATGTAGTCCATCACATCAAAAGGCTAAAGAAGAAAAACCATATGATCATATCAGTTGATACAAAAAGAGGATTGACAAAATCTAACAACCTTTCATGTTTAAAAACTCTCAGCAAATGTGTAATAGAAGGGCACTTCCTCAACATGATAAAGAACATCTACAAAAAATCTGCAGTTAACATCATACTTAACGGGGAGAAACTGGACAATACTTTTCTCACAGTATCATCAAGGCTATTTTTAGAATTAAGGATGATATTTGTAACAAGGGGAAAATAACTTATTCATTTCACTCTCTGAACGTTTCCATTTTAGGTTCTCTTTCCAAATTTTGCTTTACACAACTCTAACATTGCTTATCAAACAAAATAAAAATTAATGCAATTTTTGGGTGGATATATTAGATGTACACTGTATACTAATTAGACTGTAAGTTTGAGAGTATGGTGTGACTTTTTCATCTTTGTCTTTTGCTATATAGCAGACACTCATGAAATGAATAAAAAAATGTAGAGCGAAAGATTGCAAGCCGTCATTTTTTATTAATCGGTTTAAATCAAATTCTTCATCTAAATAGATTGGATATATAAATATTTTAAGCATAATATAATCATTTTCCTAAAAATATTCTGCTAGCTGAGGAAATAACTAGTATTTTATCTATTTCCAATTGTTCTCACCTATAGCATGCAATTTGTGATTTCAGGAACTATATTAGTATAGGAATTGTAGATATTCTTAATATAATTACACATTTTGGTAGTTATTGAAGAAATGCAAATTTATGCAAAATATTCTAAATCAGAAGTACATAAGGTAGAAAATTAAATCCATTCTGAATCTCTCATTCCACTCCCATCCCAACTGCTGGAAAATCATTTTTAAACATTTGGTAGATTTTCTTCCATATGATTTACATACACAAAAAAAGTTACTGGGATTTTTAAAAATTTTATTCTTTTCTTCCAGTTTTACTGAGATATAATTGACATAGAGCACTGTATAAGTTTAAGGTATACAGCATAATAATTTGATTTATATACATCGTAAAGTGATTATCACAATAACTTTAGTAAACATCCATCATCTCATACAGGTAAAAATTAAAGTAATAAAAATTTTTTTTCTTGTGAATCATACTATGATTTGATTTGTTCTGTTTTCTGATAAATTTCCTGCCATAAAAATTATTTAAAATTCACATATTTTATGTTCGTTATAAACAATATATTCAAAAGCTCACTGAGAAGTTCCCCAGCAAACATTAATTAATAATTATATGATACTTTCTAAATATTCACTTAACTAGAAGCTCTTTTTTTCTCATCATTGTCTAGATAATATGATCCACAAACTTGTAGAAATACAAGTATATACAATACTTTCAAATTACAGATTAATGATGATAATTATAATGTACAGAAAACAATACTTTGTAAAGAATTTTTAAAGACCTAGTGAAACATTACATTTCAGTAAAGATCAAATGTGATTATCTCAGACTTTGCAAGAAAAATGTAATGGGAGAGACATGATCTGAAACTCAATATAAGAAAAAAAACTTCAAAGAAGTAATGGATACTTCAAAGCAAACCAAAAGAGAATCTTAAGACAACATACTATAAAAGTCCCTATTTGTCTGATTATTGCATTTCTGAGAAACAACTTTTTTTTTTTTTTTTTTTTTTTTTTGCTGTACGCGGGCTTCTCACTGCTGTGGCCTCTCCCGTTGCAGAGCACAGGCTCCGGACACACAGGCTCCGCGGCCATGGCTCGCGGGCCCAGCCGCTCCGCGGCATGTGGGATCCTCCGGGATCGGGGCACGAACCCGCGTCCCCTGCATCGGCAGGCGGACTCTCAACCACTGCGCCACCAGGGAAGCCCTCTGAGAAACAACTTTAATACCCTATGTTACAACTCATGATTTTATTTAAATGGTAAATATTGTCTTACTGGAATGTATGCCTACATGTTGAAATATTATTGAAAATATTAGATATATCTCTATTGTATATAATATATACATGCTTATATAAATATATGATATAGTAATATTATATGTGATATATAATATTACATATATTAATATTTAACTATTTTCCTTTTTTCTGTATAGGTCTTCTGGACTTAATGCAACAGAATAACACAATGGGTTATTGCCAGCCTTTTAGAGAATTAGGTTTGGTGATAAAAATGTTAATTAAAAGCAATCACACATTTGTAGAAATTGTAGAGCTACGAGGATCCTTACATATCTAACAAATACTCTCACTTTATAAGTGGGGAAAGTGCAGCTAAGAGGTGTGACTTGCCAAAGAACATAGAAATCTAAAAAGTAATCCATTTTATGAAGCTATTTACGTTTTCAAAAATTTGTAACATTAAGAATATGGTAATGATGATTGTATTGTGCCAGTTATAAAGCTATGCCCTGTCAGATTCACAGCCACCTTCTCTATTCTACTGAGTGACATGGACAGGGTCTGATGCTTGAAGCTCAAATAAGCACCCACTGTAAGAACTTTGGCTACAGTGAATAGGAGTAGTTCCCAGCGCCACACAAAGTGTTACATACACTTCACCAAGTTAGAATTCTGGAAGTTTTTACCTGGAAATTCAGATCAATTTTCATACTTCTGTCACTGCTTCATCCACTTAAAAACAGTGGGGTGGCCTTGAGCTTACCTTTGCTCAATTCACTTCATAATTTTATGGTTATTAAATGAGTTAATTTTTATAAATCTCTTAGTGTTTGGTATAAAATAAATAGCACAGTAAATACAAGCTATTATTATCATTGTTGTGATGATGCTTGAATATGATAGCAAGCTAGTAAATTATGATACTCCACATCTTCAATGGAACTTTGCATAGAAAAAAATAACTACAGGTCTATTTTATGACAAAGAGAAAAGGAAACCTGTGTGTGTGTATACATATATATACACACATATTCTTTCATTCATTAATTTATATTTTAACTTTCTTCATAAATGATTTGAATATAAACAAAAAGCACAGAGATGTAATTTTTTTAGACTGATGGGTTTTGTTGTAGCAGAGTATGAAAAGTTCACTGATACAATTTTAGATTTGACATTACAATTAACATTTAAGAAGTTGCCACTTGTCTGAAATGGAATCAACTATATGGTGAAGGATAGTAACTAATTCTTGGTGGTGAGCATGCTGTAGTGTATACAGAAGTAAAAATATAATGCTGTATGCAAGAAACTTACATAATGTTAATAAACCAATGTAGTTTCTAAAATACATATATTTATGTATTATAGGAACATGTTACATCCTACCCATAGAATATATGCATTTAAATAGCTCATAAGAAATACCAAAGTTAAGATATTTGATTAAGCTTTGTCTTATCCACTTTCAATACCATAATCTATAATACAATATACAAACATAAATTATTTTATTTGATTAAGCCACTGTTATGTATATTTAGGAGCAGGAAAAAATGTGCATGCTTAGGAAAGGAAAGGAATTTTCTCTAGACCTTCTTAAACACCAAATGCAGAAGGAATAAAGGCTTTGCGGACCTGTGGTAAAAGCCAATGACAATCTGTTTGTATTTCAAGTTTGTGACTGAAGCTGACCTCACTACGTGGTTATTTCTCCTAAATGAAGTATAGCTAAGATTTTTTTTCATTCGTGAAATAAATATATTGGGGAATTGTAGAGGTTTAGCTAAGAGGAAAAATGTGCTCCCTGTCCTCAATTTTTTTCAGTCTTGAAAGGTAGATAAAATAAGAACTATTACCAATTTATAAAATACTTGCTGAAAATGATATAGAGAAGACAGTGGTGGAAACTGTTATTTACTAGATAGTCTCCATATGGATATCTCACAACAAAAATCAGTGAGAGTAACGGAAGAACTACTATTACCTGGAGGTTTCTTGAACTTCTCTCTGTGGGAAACCTATAGGCTGAGGGCAAGGCATGGAATTTGAGTTCTCTAGGAACTGTGAAGCAGCAGAAATCCCAATGGCCACTTCCAGCAAGAATAAAGAACGTCATGATGTGATAAAATGAAGGATAAAGGTAAGGTGTTATCATCTAGCCAAGGAGAAAAAGACATGGATGAAAGGAAGCTGAGAGAGAATTTTTGATGGCTGACATGAATGTGGAAGTTTGGGAAGGTCTTAGGATTCCTGGGGAACTTTCTACATGATGTAGAAAAATATATATATATATTATATTTTAGCAAAATATAATATATATTATACTTTAAAATACATATTATATTTTAGCAAATGTAGATGATGTAGAAAAAAATACATATACATTATATTTTAGCAAAATATAATATATATTATGCTTTAAAATATATATTATATTTTAGCAAAAAATATATATATTATACTTTAAAATCACCAGAGGCAGTTTTTTTTTTTTAACGTTATTCTGTACATAGCTGGGGCTATGTGGAGGCATGGCTTATACCTGGGTTTTATATAAACTAACCCAAAGTACTTTAGGAGTTAGATGAAGGAAATTCTTCAAAGCTGAAATCATCTTGGAAAGTTTCACAAACGTGCATAAAGGGCTGAGTAATATTTATTTCAGCAGGTGGGGATGGAAATTGTTGTGCTATTTATGGGGAATTCTGTCAATAAAAACAAAGTGAAATTTTACAGGGTGAATTTGTGTAAGCAGATTATACTCCAAACTTCCATGAGTTTAGTGATATAAAATGTGGAACTGAAAGGTTATTTGTTCCCATCTCTTAGAGAGCCCTGAATTGCAACCATCAGTTTCAGATGCTAGACAAGGGAGTCTCGCAAAAAGGCGTTCTTCAAGAAAGAACTCTAGTGGTAATATTCAGGAAGGCTTGAAGAGAATCAGAAATTAAGTAAAAAAAAAAAGAAAAAGATTTTATAACACAGGCAACAGTACAACAAAAAGTATTAAACGTCTCCTGAAAAGCAAAATGGAAAAAAAAATTTAATAATCATTTCTTCAAAAATAACTGCTACCTAAATATTTAAATTATAATATATTAATCCTATTTGCAGTGACATACCTCCTAATTTAAAAAAAGTAACAGTAAAGCACAGAAAAGTTAAATTTAATTTTATTAAAGCTATTAATGTACTGTTTACTTTCACCTAAAAATTTTACTTTTATGCTATAATACCCGTTGATGTTTGTTAAACAGTGCCTAAAAGAGGGCTCTAATGTTCTGACTAGCATAGAAATCCACATTCTTTTTTTTTACTTCGTATGCAAGAAACCATGATTTCAGATATAAGCTAAGGCCCACCCATTGTTGTTACTCACTATAATTTCATTAGAATTTTTAAGTAATTAACTTCTATTGAAACCACAACAATTTTCAATGGCACCATTCAAAGTTAGCAACAGTGAAAGAAATTAAAGCCCAGCTCAGAAGTCAAGTCATCTTACTGTGTATCTGAGGTTGAACACACTCCCACAGTTTAGAGTTGGTGCTAAGTGCAGGAGACTTAAGCACACAGACACGAAACTGTTCTGTTGTTTAGACAACAGAAAAGTTAAGGGAAATAACAGTGCAAATTACATTTTCTCATTTAAGACTCTTTTCATGCACTCAGAAACCAATTCCAATCTCATATGCCATCTAATGATAACATCTTATGAGACTTTTTCTTTTTTTTACAAATTCCAAAGCAACAGATTCTCAAAGAAGACTTAACTGGTATTGATATGATACAGGGATCCTTTCTCTTTTTCCTTTAAGCTTCTATAGAGAATGCGCAAATTCCTTTCTGAAATGACTGTTCAGATTTAAAGGCATTGACAAATAGCAGAGAAATCAATTCAAACAGTTTCTAAATAAATCATGTACCAGACTCTAGGCTTAAACTGCAGCTTGGCCTTTACTGGAAGGAAAAATGGCAAGTATTTTTAAATAAATTGATCACGACAAATTAAAAGAAAAAATTTAACTTCAGACTTAATTACTAGGAAAATTATCAGTTCAAGAAATTATGCCAAATTATTTAAATTTTTCTACTTGTGATAGGTGAAGCCAAAATCTATTAATCCTGAGGTCTATTTTTTCTGTTCGTTAAAAAAAAACTTCATGGGTCTTATGCTTTCACCTGAAAGTCAGAGAAATATCCTATTAAACAAAAGCATTTAAAATAAAAGGGGAGGGCTTCCCTGGTGGCGCAATGGTTGAGAGTCCGCCTGCCGATGCAGGGGATGCGGGTTCGTGCCCCAGTCCGGGAAGATCCCACATGCCGCAGAGCGGCTAGGCCCGTGAGCCATGGCCACTGAGCCTGCATGTCTGGAGCCTGTGCTCCGCAACGGGAGAGGTCACAACAGTGAGAGGCCGGCGCCCCGCAAAAAATAATAATAATAATTTAAAAAGGGGGGAAGGGCTTCCCTGGTGGCGCAGTGGTTGGGAGTCCGCCTGCTGATGCGGGGGACACGGGTTTGTGCCCCGGTCCCGGAGGATCCCACATGCCGCGGAGCGGCTGGGCCCGTGAGCCATAGCTGCTGGGCCTGCGCGTCCGGAGCCTGTGCTCCACGGCGGGAGGGGCCACAGCGGTGAGGGCCCGCGTACTGCAAAAAAAAAAAAAAAAAAAAGGTGAGGGGGGAAGCTTCTATCCCTACTCTCCTTTGCCCATACTTCAGAGGTAAGCAGTTCTTTAAAAAATCAATTACTATCCCAATCTTTGAGGATTTTTTCTTGGTTTGAAAACACTGACAGTATCTGTAAATTGTATTAAAGGTGAGAATTTATTGTACTCCCAGAACCTACAACTTCCTTTTTCTCTCCAATCAGTTATTATTTGGGGGGTGGGGGCCTCACCACACAGCTTGCAGGATCTTAGTTCCATGACCAGGGAAAGAGCCCATGCCCCTGCACTGGAAGTTCAGAGTCCTAACCACTGGACTGCCAGGGAATTCCTTAATCAATTATTTTAGTCATGTTTTTTTTTACCAAGATATCTAACTTTTACATTCTACTCTGTAATTCTGAGTCTTCCATATATTGCAGGTAGATCAGTTTTAAATTTTTAAACCCTCTAATAAGGGCATTTGCAGTCTTATTACTATCTTTCAATGATTTTTGTATAGCAGCAAGTTGTATAAAGTAAACCTATATATAAAGCCAGGAATGGAAAAGACGTGTTCCCAGAATCAGGGACCAAGAGAACTTTTAATTTTTTCACATCTCTTTACCTCTAGTTTCTAACTATTTTCTGGAATCTCAGCGTGCCTTCATTACTCCTTTCCTAGAGTAATATTAACAAAATAAAAATTTTAATGGGAAGACTGAATAACACATTGGACAAAGACAAGTAGGTGATGCGATTGATAATTTTGAGAAAAGTTTCTATAACTTTATGTGAAAAAGGTGAAATAAAAAAGTAAAAGGCAAGTAAAGAGACGTGGAAAATAAAGGAGGCCCAGCACACATCCAATAGTTATTTTTGGAAACAAATAATAGAGGCAACACGGGAGAGAATATAATTAGAAAAATAATATTAAAAATTCCTCAATAAAGTAAAGCAAGAACTTGCAGACAAATGATTGGCTTAAGGGAGAATAAAAGAAAACACTATGGAGGAATTCAAATTGCAAGAGAAGTTTTTTTTATGTCTGGAAAATATAAAGAATCCTGAGCAACTTTTTAAAAGAACCAAGTGAGGGAGGAGGGACCTTCAAGATGGTGGAGGAGTAAGACATGGATATCGCCTTCCTCCCCACAAGTACATCAGAAATACATCTACATGTGGAACAACTCCTACAGAACACCTACTGAACACTGGCAGAAGACCTCAGACTTCCCAAAAGGCAAAAAACTACCCACGTACCTGGGTAGGGCAAAAGAAAACAGAAAAAACAGACACAAAAGAACAGGGACGGGACCTGCACCAGTGGGAGGGAGCTGTGAAGGAGGAAAAGTTTAGACACACTAGGGCGCCCCTTCACTGGCACAGACAGGGGGTGGTGGCGGGGAAGCTTTGGAGCCATGGAGGAGAGCGCAGCAACAGAGGTGTGGAGGGCAAAGTGGAGAGATTCCCGCACCGAGGACCGCTGCCGACCAGCACTCACCAGCCCGAGAGGCTTGTCTGCTCACCCGTCGGGAAGGGCTGGGGCTGGGAGCTGAGGCTCGGGCTTCGGAGGTCAGACCCCAGGGAGAGGACTGGGGTTGGCTGCGTGAACACAGCCTGAAGGGGGCTAGTGTGCCACAGCTAGCCGGGAGGGAGTCCGGGAAAAAGTATGTTAACTTCCTTAGAGGCAAGGGACCATTGGTTCAGGGTGTGCGAGGAGAGGGGATTCAGAGCACCGCCTAAACGAGCTTCAGAGACGGGCCCAAGATGCAGCTATCAGTGAAGACACCAGAGACAGGCATGAAATGCTAAGGCTGCTGCTGCTGCAGCCACCAAGAAGCCTGTGTGAAAGCACAGGTAACTATCCACACCTCCCCTCCCGGGACCCTGTGCAGCTCTCCACTGCCAGGGTCCCGTGATCCAGGGACAACTTTCCCAGGAGATCACACGGCGCGCCTCAGGCTGCTGTAACGTCATGCCGGCCTCTGCCGCCGCAGGCTCGCCCTGCACTCCGTACCCCTCCCCCCCCGGCCTGAGTGAGCCAGAGCCCCCAAGTCAGCTGCTCCTTTAACCCCGTCCTGTCTGGTCAAAGAACAGACGCCCTCAGGTGACCTACATGCAGAGGCGGCTCCAAATCCAAAGCTGAACCCTGGGAGCTGTGCAAACAAAGGAGAAAGGGAAATCTCTCCCAGCAGCCTCAGGAGCAGCGGGATTAAATCTCCACAATCAACTTGATGTACCCTGCATCAGTGGAATACCTGAATAGATATCAAATCATCCCAAAATCGAGGTGGTGGACTTTGGGAGCAACTGTAGACTTGGGGTTTGCTTTCTGCATCTAATTTGTTTCTGGTTTTGTGTTTATTTTAGTTTAGTATTTAGAGCTTATTATCATTGGTAGATTCTTTATTGATTTGTTTGCTCTCTTCCTTTCTTTTATACATATTTTTTTCCTTTTCCTCTTTTTGTGAATGTGTATGTATCTTTGTGTGATTTTGTCTGTAGAGCTTTGCTTTTACCACTTGTCCTAAGGTTCTGTCTGCCCATTTTTTTGTTGTTGTTGTTGTTTTTTACTATAGTTTTCTAGCACTTGTTATCATGGGTGGACTTGTTTTTTGGTTTGGTTGCTCTCTTCATTCTTTCATTTTTTTATCACTTTTTAATTTTAATAATATTGTTTTTTATTTTTTCTTTTAATAACTTTATTTTATTTTACTTTATTTTATTATTTTTTCTTTCTTTCTTTCTCTGTTTTGCTCCCTTGTATTCTGAGCTGAATGGCTGACATGGTCTTGGTGCTCTGGCCGGGTGTCAGGCCTGAGTCTCTGAGGTGGGGGAGCTAAGCTCAGGACACTGGACCACCAGAGACCTCCCGGCCCCACGTAAGATCAAAGAGCAAAAGCTCTCCCAGAGATCTCCATCTCAACGCTAAGCACCCAGCTCCACTCAACAACCAGCAAGCTACAGTGCTGGACACCCTATGCCAAACAACTAGCAAGACAGCAACACAACCTCACCCACTAGAAGAAAAGCTGCCTAAAATCATAAGGTCGCAGACACCCGAAAACACACCACCAGACGCGGACCTGCCCACCAGAAAGACAAGATCCAGCCTCATCCACCAGAACACAGGCACTAGTCCCCTCCACCAGAAAGCCTACACAACCCACTGAACCAACCTTACCAACTAGGCACAGACACTAAAAACAACGGGAATTACGAACCCGCAGCCTGCGCAAAGGAGACCCGAAACACAGTAAGTTAAGGAAAATGAGAAGACAAAGAAATACACAGCAGATGAAGGAACAAGGTAAAAACCCACCAGACCAAACAAATGAAGAGAAAATAGGCAGCCTACCTGAAAAAGAATTCATAGTAATGATAGTAAAGATGATCCAAAATCTTGAACACAGAATGAAGAAACTACAAGAACCGTTTAACAAGGACATAGAAGAACTACCGAGCAAACAATGATGAACAACACAATAAATGAAATTAAACATTCTCTAGAAGGGATCAATAGCAGAATAACTGAGGCAGAAGAACGGAAAAGTGACATGGAAGATAAAACAGTGGAAATAACTACCACAGAGCAGAATAAAGAAAAAAGAATGAAAAGAATTCAGGACAGTCTCAGAGGCCTGTGGGACAACATTAAATGCACCAACATTCGAATTATAGGGATCCCAGAAGAGGAGAAAAAAAAGGGACTGAGAAAATATTTGAAGAGATTATAGTTGAAAACTTCCCTAATATGGGAAAGGAAATAGTCAATCAAGTCCAGAAAGCAAAGAGTCCCATACAGGATAAATCCAAGGAGAAACATGCCAAGACACATATTAATCAAACTATCAAAAATTAAATACAAACAAAAAATATTAAAAGCAGCAAGGAAAAAGCAACAAATAACATACAAGGGAATCCCAAAAAGGTTAACAGCTGATCCTCCAACAGAAACTCTGTGAGCCAGAAGGGACTGACAGGACATATTTAAAGTGATGAAAGGGTAAAACTTACAACCAAGGCTACTCTACCCAACAAGGATCTCATTCAGATTTGACAGAGAAATTAAAAACTTTACAGACAAGCAAAAGGTAAGAGAATTCAGCAACACCAAACCAGCTTTACAACAAATATTAAAGGAACTTCTCTAGGCAGGAAACATAAGAGAAGGAAAAAACCTACAATAACAAACCAAACGAATTAAGAAAATGGTAATAGGAACATACATATCAGTAACTACCTTAAATTTAAATGAATTAAAAGCTCCAACCAAAAGACATAGACTGGCTGAACGGATGCAAAAAAAAGACCCATATATATGCTGTCTACAAGAGACCCACTTCAGACCTAGAGACACATACAGACTGAAAGTGACAGGATGGAAAAAGATATTCCATGCAAATGGAAACCAAAAGAAAGCTGGAGTAGCAATTCTCAATAATAAAGACTATTACATGAGACAAAGAAGGACACTACATAATGATCAAGGGATCGATCCAAGAAGAAGATATAAGAATTGTACATATTTATGCACCCAACATAGGAGCACCTCAATACATAAGGCAAATGCTAACAGCCATAAAAGGGGGAATAGACAGTAACACAATCATAGTAGGGGACTTTAACACTCCACTTTCACCAATGGACAGATCATCCAAAATGAAAATAAATAAGGAAACACAAGCTTTAAATGATACATTAAACAAGATGGACTTAACTGATATTTATAGGGCATTCCATCCAAAAACAACAGAATACACTTTCTTCTCAAGTGCTCATGGAACATTCTCCAGGATAGATCATATCTTGGGTCACAAATCAAGCCCTGGTAAATTTAAGAAAATTGAAATCGTATCGAGTATGTTTTCTGATCACAACGCTATGAGACTAGGTATCAATTACAGGAAAAAAATCTGTAAGAAATACAGAAAGACAAATACTGTATGCTAACACATATATATGGAATTTAAGAAAAAAACAAATGGCATGAAGAACCTAGGGGTAAAACAGGAATAAAGACACAGACCTACTTGAGAATGGACTTGAGGATATGGGGAGGGGGAAGGGTAAGCTGTGACAAAGCGAGAGAGAGGCATGGACATATATACACTACCAAACGTAAGGTAGATAGCTAGTGGGAAGCACCCGCATAGCACAGGGAGATCAGCTCGGTGCTTTGTGGCCGCCTGGAGGGGTGGGATAGGGAGGGTGGGAGGGAGGGAGACGCAAGAGGGAAGGGATATGGGAACAGATGTATATGTATAACTGATTCACTTTGTTATAAAGCAGAAACTAATACACCATTGTGAAGCAATTATACTCCAATAAAGTTGTAAAAAAATAAATAAATAAATAAAATAAAATCCTAAACACACACAAAAAAAATAGGGAAATCATCTTGGATTATGAAGGAGGGCCCAATGTAATATCAAGAGTCCATAAAAGGAGAAAAGGAAGTAGCAAAGAACCAATAAAGATGGCAGAAAGACAAAGTCAAGGCTGATGTTGCAGGCTCTGAAGATGGAGGAAGGGAACTGCAAGCCAAGGAATGCAGGCTGACTCTAGAAACCATAAAAGACAAGGAACCAGATTCCGCCCCCTACAGCCTGCAGAAATAACTCAGCCTTCTGATACTTTGATTGTAGCCCAGTGAGACCTACTTTGGATTTAGATTTCTAGAACTGTAAGATAATAAACGTGTTGTTTTAGCCCACAAAGTTTGTTGCATTTAGTTATAGCAGCAATGGGAAACCAATACAAGGTTTATTAGATTTTGGTAACTGGAAGTGTAATGCTGATGTAATAAATATCTGAAGACTTGGAATTGGGCAGTGGACAGAGTCTAGAAGAATTTTATGGACCATGATAGAAAAAGTGTCTATCGTCTGATGCTTTTTAAATACTGTCATTCTATTTTACTTATTAGTCATTCTAAATAATTAAACTTGTAACTTTAATGTTAAGAAAAATATTTTCTAACAAACTAGTATGCTTTTTTATCTCTACATATATTAAGAGCTGTTTAATTATGTTTCCCTCTTTACCATGTTTGCCAAAAGGCTTGTAGTTAAATTTTTATTCAGCTAGAGTAACCATTTTTACCTTTGATTCTGTAGGAAAACTAATGTTCTCTTTCCATTAGATGGCTCTTGTTTTATCCTTAATTTAATGGCCTTATTATACTTGGTCTCTTATATGTAAATCACATAAAATCTTTTCCGGAAGTAAGAAGGCAGGAAAACTAACATAGTACTGCAACTACACTCTGTTCCAGAAACAAAGTCATTAAAGTGTCTCTACAGAACAGCTATTATTCTCAGTCTATAAAAGAGACAGCCTCCAAAAGGCTCAGTACCTCCAAGGTCTTTGCACCAGGACTCAAGACACAAACCACTTAGGCTTACTAAAGATGAAACGCAGGGGTTAGCTGCTAATCAAGGAAAACTCTATTTTCCCCTTCTCAGCCCAGAATTACTCATTAGCAGTCATTTGAAGATTTTCTCACTCTAGTTACCATTTAGAAATTCTCAAATTTAAAAGTAAAAGATTCCCAGATAGCTCTGAAATTAGAAGTGTATTCAGTCTCTGGTGAGCCTACCTACAACCCTCTTCTCTGAGACCTACCACCCACATAATGAGCCCCTATAAGCCAGACCCCTATAGCCACAGCTGATGGGTATAAGAGCTGAACACCTGGCTCTTGTGTAGCTAACCAGATGGTCTCGGCTGGGAGTTAAAATCTTGGGCTTAGTGACACCACTTAGCATTTCTCAATTTATGGTTTGACCTAGTGGAATGTGATCTTGGCAGCAGTAGAAAAGTTAACAGTCTCCCACCTAATGGGAGCAAAAAAAAGAGCCAGTCCTCAGGTGAGATCAAACCAGATGCACATTTAGAATGCATTTGCTTGTTCAGTAGTTGTCTCTCTTTGCTATTCAAAATATAGTCTCAATGGGGTTTCCCTGGTGGCGCAGTGGTTGAGAGTCTGCCTGCCGATGCAGGGGACACGGGTTCATGCCCTGGTCCGGGAGGATCCCACATGCCACGGAGCGGCTGGGCCTGTGAGCCATGGCTGCTGAGCCTGCGCGTCCGGAGCCTGTGCTCCACAACGGGAGAGGCCACAACAGTGAGAGGCCCGTGTACCGCAAAACAAAACAAAACAAAAAATACATAGTCCCAGGGCCACTATCAGCAACATCACCTGGAAACTTTGTAGTAAAGCAGACTATCAGGTCCCATGACTGAACCAGAATCTGCATTTTTAACAAGAAGCCCAGGTGATTCTTTTTCACATTTAAAAAATAGGCATCAAGCTGGGAAAACTGAATATCCACATGCAAAAGAATGAAGTTGGACTCATTCCTCACACCACACACAAAAATTATCACAAAATGAATCACAGACCTAAATGTAAGTACTAAAACAATGAAACTCAGAAAGAAAATATAGGAGAAAAGCTTTGTGACCTTGGGTTAGGCAGTCTTCTTAGCTATGAACTAAAAGTACAAGAGAAAACAAAGTACATACATTGAACTTCGTTAAAATGAATAATTCTTGTGCTTCAAAGACCACCACCAAGATAGTGAAAAGACAGCCCACAGAATGAGAAGGTATTTTCAAAACATTTATTTAAGGGACCTGCATCCAGAATATATAAGGAACTCTTAAAATTCAACAACAAGAACACAAGTAACCCAATTTAAAAATGCCCAAAGCATACGAATAAGCACTTCTCTAGAGGAGATATACAAATGGCCAATAAACACATGAAAAGTTGTTCAACATAATTTGTCATTGGAGAAATGTAAATTACAATCATAATGGCATACCTTTTCATAACCACCAGGATGAGTATAATCAAAAAGACTAACAACACATGTTGGCAAGGACCTGGAGAAACTGGCACATTCATATACTGCCAGTAGGAATGAAAAATAGTGCAACTTCTTTGGATAATTCTAGCAGTTCCACAAAAGGTTAAACATAAAGTTACTCTATGAACCAGAATTCTCCTCCTAGGTATATAACCAAGAGAAATGAAAACATATCTCCACATAAAAACTTGCACATAAATGTTCATGGCAGTGTTATTCATAACAGCCAAAACAAAAAATTGCCAACAGCCCAGATGTCTATTAAATGATGACAAGATAAATAAAATGTGCTGTATCTATACAGTGAAATATTCCATAATATAAAGGAATGAAGTACCTTGGATATATTATGCTAAATGAAAGCTAGTCACAAAAGACCAGATATGGTTCCATTTACATGAAATATCCTTTAAAGGCAAATCCATAATGACAGAAAGCAGATTAGTGGTCGCCAGGCATTAAGGGGAGGGGAGATAATGATCGCTCATGGGTACAGTGTTTCCTTTCTGGGTAAAGAAAATGTTCTAATATTGTTTGTGGTGATGGTTGCACAACTCCGTGAATATACTAAAAATCACTGAATTTTAGACTTAAAATGGGTACATTGTACAGTATGTGAACTACATGTTATATATTTTAAAAAATCAAATCTTTCTTGTTCTGTGATGTAGTTCCAGTGCCTGGCCCAGACATATGGTTCTCAATAAACAGGTGTTGAATAAATAAACACATGAATGAATAAATGAAAGAGACCAAGTAGCCCGAGACTACACTGAGAGTTCTGCCTTAGTTCCTGACAGCATTACTATTCCACTTTCTCTCCTTTAAATCCCTGCCTGTGTTTGCTAATTTTGGATTCCATAGGATAATCCAATAACCTACCACGATTATGAACTTTCAATAAGCATTTTTGAACTGGTAACTCATACATGCCACCTAAAGCTACTTAAGCTAGAGGACACCCTTAACATGAATACTACGATTGATCCTTGAACAACATGGTTTTGGGTTTTTTTTTTTTAACAACCAAACATTTTTTATTTTTAATTAATTTATTTTATTTTTGGCTGTGTTGGGTCTTTGTTGCTGCACGCAGGCTTTCTCTAGTTGCAGTGCACAGGCTTCTCATTGCGGTGGCTTCTCTTGTTGCCGAGCACGGGCTCTAGGCACACGGGCTTCAGTAGTTGTGGCACGTGGGCCCAGTAGTTGTGGCTCGCGGGCTCTAGAGTGCAGGCTCAGTAGTTGGTGGCGCGTGGGCTTAGCTGCTCCGCGGCATGTGGGATCTTCCCAGACCAGGGATCAAACCCGTGTCCCCTGCATTGGCAGGCAGATTCCTAACCACTGTGCCACCAAGGAAGTCCCAACAACATGGGTTTGAACTGCATGGGTCCACTTACATGCGGATTTCTTTCACTAAATTTGTACGATAGTACTACACGGTCCCAAGGTTGGTTGAATCCAGTATCCAAAGATGTGGAATTGCGGATACCAATTGTAAAGTTACACGTAAGTTTCTCAGTATGTGGATTTTTCACTCCGTGGATTTTAGATTGTGCGGTGGGGTCGGTGACCCTAACCCCCTTGTTCAAGGGCCAACTGTATCTGCAGAGACATGATTCTGCATTTCATGAAGGAGTGCTATCTGTCAACTAGGTGTACAAATGCCTTCACTTGTTTTCAGATATTATTAATTACAAAATGAAATATTGTCATACGTTCATAAAAGAGCTACTGTACTGCTTTTCATGAGGTAATAATGACTATTTGTTGCTTGATTGATGGACTAGAATTCTTGGACTTACACTATTAATGGGAGCAATTTTCACCTCAACTAGTATCTCCTATCAGGGACTTCATTATAAAATAACTAAAATGGATATGTATAAACTACCCAGTGGTTTACCAATTACCGTCATGATCCACTAATACGTTTTGATACCAAATATAATGTCAAATAAAGGTGTTGTTCAGAACTGTTAAGCTAATGGGAAAACTTACCTGATTTAGCAAGGCCATGATATAGTAAGTAAAAAAAGAAAATTTTCCAAGGAGAAAAAGTAAGTCCATCCTATATTACAGGACCTCAAATCAATAATATAAAGTTATTCTCTATCATTTTCCTTGGTGCTCTGAGTATCTGAGAAATTTAAATATAATGAATCACTTTCCAAATATAAATTTAAGATATTAAGTAAAATAAATTGTTCTATATGAAAACTACCTATTTCTCTTCTGAAATTCATTTGCACTTAATATTGACCGAAAAACTATACAATTAAAGATATTTTATTAAGGAACAAACTGGTAATAAACAGCTCTGAAGTCAAACACACCATTTAACAATGCATGATCAGAAACAAAACATATCCTAAAAATGCCAGAGAGTTTCAAGTCATCCTCAATTCAGCACTGTAGACAAGTGTTCACACACCAAAGAACTTAAATATGTTAAATGGCAGAGACAATTAAGCTAAGCTGTTTGTTCCAAACTGAATGAGGATTTCATGGCCTTTTAAGATTTTCTATATTCCCTCATCACTTACCATTAAAGCTTAGCGACTGAACAAAGCAAACAGAAAAAGCAAGTTCTCTTTAAGCAACTATCAGAGTTTATAGAGATTAGGAGGAAAAAAAACCCACAACTACATTCAAATACTATGGCATTGGAACTGGATTCCTAATATGATCTGTCCTATTTAAGAAAATATAGAGGATTTACAGCAGTGGGAAAGGAGCATAATAGATGCTGATAAAAGGCTTCTTTCGGTGAGGAAGTGTCTAGCCTAAGAAAAAAATAAGTCAGACGTCACTAGATATTGTAAATTCCCTGCAGGAAAGCTTCCTTACAATGCCTCCCTTAGAAAGGTGAATAAAGAGGGTGAATCTATTAGAAAAGGTAGGAGAAACTGAAGCCAAGTATGAAAAGCCCTTTAAGAAGTTACTACAATTTATTGTGAGATGGTTTCCTCCCTTCAGCAATCTGGTTATAACTTGAAAGATGCTGGGGAGAGGAAATGAGTGAAAAAAATATATATCTTCAGGAAAATTTTTTAAAAGATAAGTGCTTCATTCCAAAGGGTACTAACTTGCTAATTTCTAGCCTAGCCATTCAGATGGAAATGTTTCACTGTAAATAAGTTTCTTCATGTAGCTAGTGATACTGTATCAAAAATCTCCAAATATTTTAGCATAACTTATTATTAAAAAATTCTGTTGTCCCATTCACCAAATCATTAACTCACCTCAAGCTTGTAGATGTGGACTCTTCAACATATATTCTCATTTGAGTATAGCTTTGCTTTACCATCTGAGAAATGTTAGGAATTGCAATAATATGCTTTTTATGCAAATGCAATATGCTTTTAATGCAAATGCAAGTCAAATATATGTTCTAATATCTATAGGCAAGAAAAAATAATTGCATTCTAATAATATAATATTATTAGTATAGTAGTAATAATATAGTAAAATAATACAGTATTTTATATATCATGTTATTTAACCCAGAAAACATCAGAATAGAAAAATTCAGACAGTACCTTTTTCTATATAATCAAAAACACTTAAGTTGATAGAAATAATTTACTTTTTTAACCTAAGAGTCTTAATGTAAATACACTACAAAAAAGGCACTCTGCATACTGAGTGTTTGCCACTTATAAAATAAGATGGCATTTGTCAAATGGTAAATAAAAAGGAGATTGTTTGGGAAGTAAGTAATAAAAGAGCTGCATTTGTTAACTGTTGTCAGCTCTGGTTTCCTTTCCATGACAGCATAATCACTAGCACATAAAACTCATGTCTGAAAAAAACAGAAAAACCAAGTTCTAGTTAGATTGTAATATGACAGAAGTATCTAACATTCTATCAGCAGAGACACATCAGTAAGTGTTTCAAACAAAACTGAGAATATTTCCTAATAAGAAATGACTTACACTGTTTAAAAAGGATTTTGCATAATGGATAACATACATGAACGTCCATGACTTGGATCTATGGTAGCACCAAAACTCTTGTCTCCACAGCCCCCCACATTGTCTCCCCTTCATGATGGAACATGGCGTGCAGAGCAGTTCTCACTGTGTTACACAGCAATTTAATGTTTGTTTAACATTTGTTTTTTGGTGTTTCTTTTTTTGCATTACGTGGGCCTCACCGTTGTGGCCTCTCCCATTGCGGAGCACAGGCTCCGGACACGCAGGCTCAGTGGCCATGGCTCACAGGCCCAGCCGCTCCGCGGCATGTGGGATCCTCCCGGACCGGGGCATGAACCCACGTCCCCTGCATTGGCAGGCGGACTCTCAACCACTGCGCCACCAGGGAAGCCCTAACATTTGTTTTTACATGCTTATTTCCCTCTGTACTCTAACAAGACCATACATGGCATACCAATCAGAGGGACTGAGGAGCAGGTACACTTCTCGCACATTCCATCTCTCTACCTGTTAATGCTAAGGTAGAGTAAGGGCCAAACGGCCAGAAACGTTTTCTGGGCTGAGGTCCTCCTGATTGGCTAACTGATTATCTTCTGTGAGATATCATTATGATTAACTTATTTTTATGCTCTTCACCAATGTGTGGCCAATTAAGATGACACAACTCATTAGACAAGGTCCTTAGGCACAGCGAACCAAGTCATTTTATCATCACTGAGACTAGAATCTCACTGGCAATCCCCAACCTATTTTGAACATCCTCTGCCTCACATTACTCATCAATACTGATACCCTTAGTTTTCCCACTTAATATATTACCTCCAAATTAAGTAGAATTGAGATAAATACCACCTTGCTATTGAATCAGCACATTATTTACTTATTTTTAAATTACTGAAGCAAAGGCAATAGGAAAGCTGATTTATGCTCATATTAAATATGAATATTTCGGGCTTCCCTGGTGGCGCAGTGGTTGATAGTCCGCCTGCCGATGCAGGGGACACGGCTTCATGCCCCGGTCCGGGAGGATCCCACATGCTGCGGAGCGGCTGGGCCTGTGAGCCATGGCCGCTGGGCCTGTGCGTCCGGAGCCTGTGCTCCACAATGGGAGAGGCCACAATGGTGAGGCCCGCGTACCGCAAAAAAAAAAAGAATATTTCCTTTTTCCTTTTTTAACTGCTAGTAAACTTATTAGCAGAATTAGAATCTTAACTTGATAATAAACTTATTTTAACAGTCCCAAAAGTAACCATATTAATCAGAATATTGTCCAAATGTGTTTCTCACCACATTCTTTCAATTTCCTGGACAGGTGATCATTTGATAATAAATACAGACTAAAGAATGGAATATCACATATCACTGATAATGAATAAGCTAGAGCTACACATATCAACTTGAATGACTTTCATAAGTACAAACAGCCAAACAAAACTATGTTGTAGAATATATATTTTATCATCTCATTTACACAAAGTTCAAAACAAAACAATACTACATACCATTTGGGGATGCATACCTATATTTTAAAAAAATAATTTAAAATGCATGGCATGATGAACACCAATTTCAGGATGGTAGCTACCTCTAGGGGAAAGGAAAGATGATCAGGAAAGGGACACAGAGGACGGAATTTAACTGCTTTGACAATACAGGTATCCACCGCTTTTCAAAAGTTCACTTTATGCCACTTCACTTTTCTCAAAGTCCTGCATTAGCACCTGTTTTCACTAACCAAAAGAAATCCGAAGAGGATTTTCATTTTTACGAAAAAAGACAAAAACCAAAAATAGCGTTTACCATTTGTTTTGTGGCAAGCTCTTATAGAGGCAGCATGCATCCTGACCAGCAAGAGTGGCACTGCTAAGCTCCTTCTCCAGGAACTACACTGATTATTTCAGCATCAAACCTCCATAGCTTTGAACTGTGACTGTGAGCATCTGTGCTTTATCTCGATGTATTTTGTGTATCTGTTAGCAGGATGTGTCCTACAGTAATTGCTTCTTTGCTTTATGCCATTTTGGCCTAGGTAAGTTTTCATAGGAACCTATACTTTGGACAGTGGAGAAACCTGTATTTTACTACCTAAGCCAGGTGATGACTACATGTGTGCTTGAGTTTGCCCTAAATATTGCATAATAAATTGTTTAAAATCTAATAAGTGTTTTGAAGTAGTATCCTTCAAATTAAACATGCTAATGATTATAAATCAAACTATGTGACTCCTCATTGATAAAACTTTCATTAATAAGCTATATAAATACTTGCAAACTAAGTAAAATCACACAAATTTTTCTAAAATTTGACAGAAATATGAAAGATCACTAAAATTTTTCTAACCCCATATTTTTTTAGTTTTTTCTTAATTTTTATTTTATATTGGAGTACAGTTGATTTACAATGTTATGTTAGTTTCAGGCATACAGCAAAGTGATTTAGTTATACATATATTTATTCTTTTTTCAATTCTTTTCTTATTTAGGTTATTACAGAATATTGAGTAGAGTTCCCTGTGCTATACAGTAGGTCCTTGATGTTTATCTATTTTGTATATAGTAGTGTGTATCCGCTAACCCCATATATTTTAGAGACATTTTCCAAAAGATGCTGTTACCAAAACATTGCTGCAATCATCCCTTTCTGTATCCTACTCATACTTCAGAGAGATTTTCTACATGATTTGCAACTTAGGTGATGCTATGCAGGCCAATCCTCTACACAAAGAAAATAAGATTTTTTTTAAAAACCCACATATCGTCAATTAAAGAGGTTTTCTAAATTTTAAAAAATCTCAAAAGAAGTACTGCTTTACATTACACACCACTAAAGTTTTGAAAAATCAGATCTAAAGGAAAAGAAGCAATATGAAAAATGAAGAATATAATAAAATTCAGAAACACTTTAGTTCTTAAAGAATTTTAAAAAGGCTGGATCATTATCCAAGTGTTATATCACTTAATTCACCCTCTAAAACTTCTCATATTTTCATTTCCATTTCCATTGTAACTCAGTACTGAGTATCACTCTCCATATTTCAAGCCAGAAACTATAGGTTAGAAACAGCAACAAAAAAAAAAGTCTATGGTTTGAACAGTATGAAAGAACTGAAGAAGTTAAAAAATGGTAAATTAAATCTTCTATGGACCCTATTTGTCACTTACTTTTGTTCCTATTTAATTCAAAATGTTGAATAGCAATTCTGTGAAAATATGATTCTATAGAAAAGTCAGATTTTCTAAAGTGGTTTTTATCTATTACATCTATATCTATAGATATATTCACACATAACTCCCTGAAAAACATGTAGTTCATATGTTATTTTCGCATTGTTGAAGCAGGATCCACTAGACCATCATTTATCCCTCTTACATGAAATGGGAAAAAATCTTATATGGAATAACTTTATGCCAGGAACATCTGTCCTCAGGGGTAACACAATGACAACATGTGTACTGAAAGCCACGAATTAAGTAATTTCAACAGACTGGCAGATCATAACAAATAAGTTGTTCATGTTTCTTATTTTAATAAGCATATAATGTTAAAATTAAAAAACAAATATGTAAATTTTTAATCTTTTATAATTAGGAATTTGATTTTTTTTATCCTCAACTCAAGACTAGGAATAGCAAATTTTTATGCTAAAATGGCTAGAAGGGTCAAACAAGTAATACAAATGAATCAAGTAGGAGACATTTAATATGGAGTGATGGGGACCAGGGCAAGGTGGAAACCCTTTTTTATCCACATTAGGATAATAAGGAAAATTGTTAAAGTCCATGATATGGGCAAAAAGTGTACTGGGTATGCTGTCAAGAGCACTATTCTGGGTTATATCTGCCTTTTGTTATCTTTGAGATATCTAACAACTCAGTTATACAGCACTGATTACAAGGCAAATGATTCTTGTCTATAGAAATGTAAATAGTGCATCCTGGAGAAGTAATTGATGATTGCCCAGTGGATAATGAGCAGTTTTGCATCTATTTCTAACTTCATTTCAGAATTCCTAATTGGCTTTATCTGGGTTTTATTTTGTTGATTTTCTTTTTAACTAGTTTTAACGTCTTACTGGATTCCTCACTAATTAATAAGCTAAATAAAAATCTTTGACCCACGTTCTTTTTACATTCATGAGTCATGATATTACCTCTTTTGAAATTAATTTTCATCAAATCTACATACCAACAGACAAATAAATCACATTAGGAAAACTCCACATAAAAATTCTGAAAAGGTTTATTAACATGTGACAGGTACAAAATACCTATATTTTACCAAGCAATTTACAAAAATGATATTTTGTGGCATCTATCTGCCATTCAGCTCAAGTTTGAATGATAAAATAATGTATTTTTTTAATTTTATTTATTTATTTATTTTTGGCTGCATTGGGTCCTCGTTGCTGCGCGTGGGCTTTCTCTAGTTAGGTGAGCGGGGGCTACTCTTCGTTGCAGTGCGCGGGCTTCTCATTGCAGTGGCTTCTCTTGTTGTGGAGCACAGGCTTCAGTAGTTGTGGCACACGGGCTCTAAAGCACAAGCTCAGTAGCTGTGGCGCACTGGCTTAGTTGCTCTGCAGCACGTGGGATCTTCCTGGACCAGGGCTCGAACCTGTGTCCCCTGTATTTGCAGGCAGATTCTTAACCACTGTGCCACCAGGGAAGTCCCAATAATGTATGTTTTATGATCAGTCATAAAAAGCTAGATCAAACAATGCATGTCTGTTTAGCAAGCTATACCAGGATTTAAAAGCATGTTTATAAGAGAAGATTGGTCAAAATAATCTGAAAAATACTTCCTAATACAGATATTCTGGGATTCTCTGCGGAAACGCGGGCTCCATTACTCCTAGATCTTAAACGTTCTCATCACAAAAAAGAAATGTGAATTATGTGAAAGGATGGAGGTGTTAGCTAATGCTATGGTGGTAATCATTTTGCAATATACAAATGTATCAAATTAACATGATGTACACTTAAATTTACAGTTATATATCACGTATATCTCAATAAAACAGGTGAAAAATTCTACCTCTTTACATTTCTGCCCCCTACTTTATGTTATTGATGCCACAAAATACATCTCTTCATCCTGTGTATCCATTAACACAGATTTATAGTTATTTCAATGCTTCTTTTAAATTCTATATCAGAATTAAAATTAGTTTATGCACCCGCATTACAAAACTACAGTATTCTTTGTCTATATATTTATCTTTACCAGAGATTTTATATTTTCATATGGTTTGGTATTGCTGTCTCACATGCTTTTTTTTTTTTTAACAACTTGAAGAACACCCTATAGCATTTCTTTTTTTAAAAATTAATTAGTTAACTAATTAAGTTATTTATTTATTTTTGGCTGGATTGGGTCTTCCTTGCTGCGTGCAGCCTTTTCTCTAGTTGCGGCAAGCAGGGGCTACTCTTCATTGCGGTACACGGGCTTCTCATTGTGGTGGCTTCTTTTGTTGCGGAGCATGGGCTCTAGGCATGCAGGCTTCAGTAGTTGTGGCACGCGGGCTCAGTAGTTGTTGGTTCACGGGCTCTAGAGCACAGTCTCAGTAGTTGTGGTGCACGGGCTTAGTTGCTCCGTGGCATGTGGGATCTTCCCAGACCAGGGCTCAAACCTGTATCTCCTGCATTGGCAGGCGGATTCTTAACCACTGTGCCACCAGGGAAACCCCCTATAGTATTTCTTATAGGGCATGTTTAGTGGTGATGAACTCAACTCCCTCAGCTTTTGTTTATCTGGTAATGTCTTAATTTCTCCTTCATTTCTGAATCATAGTTTTGCCGAATATAGTTCCCTTGTTCAGTAGGTTTCTTTCTTTCAGCATTATGCATATATCACCCCACTCCCTTCTGGCCTGCAAGGTTTCAGCTGAGAAATCCACTTATATCTTTATAAGAGTTTCCTTGTATGTGGTGAGTCACTTTTCTCTGGCTGCTTTCAAGACTCTGTCCGTGACTTTGAACAATTCGATTATAATATGCCTTAGCGTGGATCTCTGAATTTATCACAGTTGGCGTTTGTTGAGCTTCCTAAATTTGTATGTCCATTTCTTTCCTCAAATTTGGGAAGTTTTTGACCATTATTTCTTCAAAGCAGCTCTCTGCCCTTTTATCTTTCTTCTCCTTCTGCCATAATTTATTATTGGTCCTCTTGATGGTATCCAATAACTACATTAGATTCTCTTCACTTTTCTTGATTCTTTTTTCTCCTCTGATTTGATCATTTTAAATGACCTGTATTTCAGTTCACTGGTTTTTTCTTCTGTGTTATCAAATTGTTGTTGAATGTCACTAGTGAATTTTTCAATTTAATTACTGTATTCTTCAACTCCAGAATTTCTATTTTGGTTCTTTTCTTATAGTTTCTATTTCTTGATGTTCTCGTTTTCTTTGTGCATCATTTTCTTGATTTCATTTAGTGTCGTCTGTTTTCTCTCTCAGCAAATTAGGCAATTTTAAGGTGGTCATTTTGAAGTCTTTCTCAGATAATTCATTAAACTCTGTTTCTTTACAGTTTGTTCCTGGAGATTAAATTTGTTCCTTTGATTGGGTCATGAATCCCTGTTTCTTTGAATGCTTTGCGATCATTTGTTGATATTTCAGCATTTGAAAAAAATAGTCACCTCTCCAAGACTTTATGGACTAGCTTCATACAGGGGAAGACCTTTACCAACCACCTGATAGAGATTCCAAGGACCTCTCAAAACTTTCCTGAGGATCCAACTTCTCTGGGGTAGTGTGGCCCCAGTTAAGGAGTGTTTCCTATTTTTACTCGGGAGCCTGTAATCTCTTCCTCCTTCTGGTGTCTTTTCACAGTACTACAGTCTCTCTAGTGCTGTAACAAGGCACAGTGCTCACCTTTTTTTACTTATAGATTTTTCTTTTTTCTTTCTTTTTTTTTTTTGTGGTACGCGGGCCTCTCACTGCTGTGGCCTCTCCTGTTGCGGAGCACAGGCTCCGGACAAACAGGCTCAGCGGCCATGGCTCACGGGCCTAGCTGCTCCGCAGCATGTGGGATCTTCCCGGACCGGGGCACGAACCCGTGTCCCCTGCATCGGCAGGCGGACTCTCAACCACTGCACCACCAGGGAAGCCCCAGAATTTTATTTTTAACCATATACTTTTTATTGAGGTAATACTGGTTTATAACATTATTTAAATTTCATGTGTACAACATTATCTTTTGACTTCTGTATAACACTACAGTGTGTTTGCCACCAAAAGTTTAGTTTCCATCTATCAACATACAGTTACTTAACTCCCTTTATCCATTTCACCCTACCCCTACCTCTCTTGCCCTCTGGTAACCACTACTCTGTTCTCTGCATCTATGTGTTTATGTTTGGTTTAGTCTTTCCATTTATTTATTTTTTGTTCCATATATGAGTGAAATCACACAGTATTCGTCTTTTTCTATTTAACTTATTTCCCTTCACATAATACCTTCACAGTCCATCCATGTTGGCACAAATGGCAAGATTTCATCTTTTTTATGGCTGAGTAGTATTCTATCATCTATATGCTGACACCAGTGTCAACAACGGTACTGCCTGTACTGTCTTCTAAGAAGTCTGTGGTTTCAAGTCTTAGATTCAAGTCTTTAATCCATTTGGAGTTGATTTTTGTGTGTGGTGTAAGATGATGGTCTAGTTTCTTTTCCATGTGGCTGTACAGTTTTCCCGACACCATTTATTGAAGAGACTATCATTTTTCCATTGTATGTTCTTTTCTCCTTTGTCATAAATTAATCATCCATATATATATGGGTTTATTTCTAGGCTCTCACTTCTGTTCCATTGATTCATGTGTCTATTTTTCTGCCAACACCATGCTCTTTTGATTACTACAGCTGTATAGTGTAATTTGAAATCAAGGAGTGTGATACTTCCAGTCTTGTTCTTTTTTTCTCAGAACTGCTTTTGCTATTCAGGGTCTTTAGTGGTTCTGTACAAATTTTAGAATTTTTTTTCTATTTCAGTGAAAAAGCTCATTGGGATTTTGATAGGGATTGCACTGAATCTGTAGATTTCTTTAAGTAATATGGACATTTTAACAATATTAATTCTTCCAATCCATGAGCGTGGAATATTTTTCCATTTCTTTGTGTCTTTTTTTTTAAGTTCATTGATACAGTTTTATTTTATTTTGAACTTTATTTATTTTTATTTATATTTTTTGGCTGTGTTGGGTCTTCATTGCTGCGTGCAGGCTTTCCCTAGTTGTGGCAAGTGGGGACTACTCTTCGTTGCGGTCTGTGGGCTTCTCATTGTGGTGGCTTCTCTTGCTGTGGAGCATAGGCTCTAGGTGCATGGCTTCAGTAGTTGTGGCAGGCAGGCTCAGTAGTTGTGGTTTGCAGGCTCAGTAGCTGTGGCGCACAGGCTTAGTTGCTCCACGGCATGTGCGATCTTCCCAGACCAGGAATCAAACCCATGTCCCCTGCATTGGCAGGCGGATTCTTAACCACTGTGCCACCAGGGAAGTCCTCTTTATGTCTTCTTAATTTCTTTCAACAAGATAGTTTTCAGTGTACACTTAACTCCTTGGTTAAATTTATCCCTAGATATTTTATTCTCTTTATTGCAATTATAAATGGGATTGTTTTCTTAATTTCTCTTTCTGTTAGTTCATTGATAGTGTATAAAATTGGAACTGATTTTCGTATATTTAATTTATACCCTTCAACTCTACTGTATTCATTTTTATTATTTCTAATAGTTTTTTGGTGGAGTCTTTAGGGTTTGTTATATGTAAAATCATGTCATCCAAAAATAGTGACAGTTTAACTTCTTCCTTTCTAGTTTAGATTGGAAAGTGATACACCAATCAAAGTGATACATCACATTATCACAATGAAAGATAAAAATCATATGATCATCTCAACAGAAGAGGAAAAAGCATCTGACAAGATCCAATACCTACTTATGATTAAAAAAAACTCAATAAAATTGGTATAGAAGGAACATACCTCAACATAATAAAGGCCATATATGTCTAATCCACAGCTAACATCATACTCAGTGATGAAAAACTGAAAACTACCCAAGGTAAAGAACAAGACAAGAATACCCACACTTGCTACTCTTACTCAACATAATATTAGAAGCCTTAGCCAGAACAATTAGGCAAGAAAAAGAAATAAAAACCATCCAAATTGGAAGGGAAGAAGGTGCTCACCTTTCTTTTCAGCAGCCTACAACCTGAGGTTCAAATTACTGTTCCCATAAGCCCTGCAAGTTAGGGGAGACAGAAATCAGTCCCTCAGGCAGTCTGCCAAAAAGCCAGAACACTGGATGTGTGTTCTACTCTTCTTTTTCCCTCCTGAGGGAGAAGCCAGGAGCTGGCAGTTTTCTTCATATATACTGCACTGTGGCAGAGCAGAATAGGCTAGGGCATGCAACATGCCACTAATTTTCCTATCCACTTAGATGCAGGTCTTCTCGGCTTTGTGCTCACTCGGGATGCAGCAATCTTTTTACTGGTTCTTTTTTTTTTTTCATTAAAGGAACATTCATTCATTCATTCATTTTTGGCTGCATTGGGTCTTTGCTGCTGTGTGGGCCTTCTCTAGTTGAGGTGAGCGGGGGCCACTCCCCACTGCAGTGCATGGGCTTCTCATTGGGGTGGCTTCTCTTGTTGCAAAGCACAGACTGTAGGTGTGTGGGCCTCAGTAGCTGTGGCATGCAAGCTCAGTAGTTGTGGTTCGTGGGCTCCAGGAGCGCAGGCTCAGTAGTTGTGGAACACAGGCCCAATTGCTCTGCAGCATGTGGGATCCTCCCAGGCCACGGATTGAACCTGTGTCCCCTGCAGGTGGATTCTCAAACACTGTACCGCCAGGGAAGTCCCTTTTTACTGGTTTTTAAAGTTCTCTCAAGAGCAACTTTGTGCATATATTATTGCTAAGTCAATGACTCTATAGAGGAATGATGGCCTGGAGCTTCCTATTCCACCACCTTCCTGCATTTTTAATAATTTTAAACATTAAGTAGAAGTAATGCTAACAATTCAATCAGTAAATCTCATACAGTTTGGAAGAATACACCCATGTAGAATAAACAATGTACACTTGTATTATACTTAATGCTGATAACTCAGAGAAAGCAAAGCTTGTTTTTAATAAACTAGTCTAAACTAGTCTCATATGCTAAAGATTTACCTAAATTATGTGAACTTAAAATCTTAAAATATTTCAAGTTAATTTCTGTAAACATACTTTTTTTTAGCACATTGAAAGTGTTAGAAGTTCAATTTCTTGTTTCTCTAAGCCAATTAGAATAGAGCTCTTTTAAGAGATTTTACAGCCTAATTTGGGAATACCATCCAAAGATAAGAAACTATTACACATCTGCACAATGAGAAGTAAAGGCCTTTTAGAATTACAGACATATAAACATAAAGATACACAGGGAAATCTTATAACTTCAACTCTAAAATTTCAGCCATGGGTCAAGCATAAATAGAAATATAAAACTCATCAGTCTAGATATCCACTTTCTGGTGGACATGAAATTTATAATTGATGTGAGCTCAAACTAGACAAATAAGACAAATAGAAAATTCTAACAGACCAGATCCTCTGTCATCTTGCACCCAACAGAGATAAGATCTCTATGAACCATTAATGCATTTACAAAGCTCATCAAATGATAAGACTGAGCTCAAATTACCAGCCAGTGTTGCCAGTGATGGAGAATAACTTCACTAAATGGTCAGATCATAAAACAAAATTCTCACCCTCTCCTGCCAGCAACGGGAAGTAATTAATTGGTCAAAACCAAACCAAAACACAAAACTGGTAGAGTAAAAAATAAAGATGAGTAGAGCAGAAAATAAAGATGAGAAAAACAGAGAGTCAACAAATTTTTTCTACTGTCACTAAGGATTCACCTTTGGGAGCCAAGAAAAGGAACAGCCTGGATTTAAATTGCCCACAAGGTGCTCTTCTCTGGTGAGGAAGTTTACCTGGCTCTGGTAGGTGAAACCATTGAGAATCTTGCTGGAAGACCTCCAAAACTTTTAAAAGATAATTTTCCAGAAAAGATAATATAATGACTAATACAGATATAAAAATGAAAATGAGCACATATTAAAATTTTTATTTTTACTCATTAAATGAGGAAACCAAACAGATGTTATAACTGGTTCAAAGGAAAAATCAAAAAGCAGAAATTTCTATGCAATAAATGAATTGAATTGCAAATGGGGGCAAAACTGGTTTATTACCAATTGGGAGGAAAGTCAAGGGTAATTCCCTGGAACAAGACAGAATTTACTCAGACTTGTACAATAGCTCAAAGGCACTGAAAGTCCAGAAGTATGTGCTATTTGTGAAAATGCATACCCTTTTACTGAAACACACATTTCCTACGTAAAATTTATTTGTAAACAAAATAAAGTAGGAAAACCCTATAATACAGAAATTATGGTTTATGTGGGAATCAGTATTAAGAGTCACCTGATGGTGCATGAGACTAAGATTAATTCTGGCTCATGGAGCTGGTATTCAATTTAGAGATTATTTGATATTTTGCATTTACTTGCTTTCAGATTTTCAAAGCACTGGTTATAAAGTAGTCTTCTTCGCTAGGTAGCTATTTTTCAGTCTAGTATGAGAAAATTTTCAACAATTACGGCTAATCAAAAATGGCATGTCTGCCCCTAGAGTGATTCCCAACACTAAAGATACTCAAACAACACTCGGATGACTGGTTACTAAGAATCTCTTCAAAGGGAATTCCTTCACAGCGTAGGAGGTTAGATTCCATGACCTTTCAGCTTTCTCACAATTCTAAACTCTATGGTTAGATGCTAACTGGATATCATATATCACACTCCTTAAAAACAATCGAGCTTAAATTCCTAGTTACATCTTAATTTTCACTTCATTTTTAATGCAAACAGTTCAAAGGCATACACTGACAAAAAATATAATCTGTAGGTTCTGCATACAATATGCTTATTCATATATGAATTGGATAGTTTTAAATCCCACTATAAATGTCTGTTAGCAGACTGCAGAGAGAACTTTCTCAGTGTGATTTCACAGCATGGTCCAAAGGAGAAGAACAGAGCTTGCCATAATGTTTAAAATGAAGAGAATCTGATAAGTTCACTTGGGAGGTGAATTCCTCCACAGTCATGTTTTTGTAAAGATTTAGGGTCCTGTTCATTTGTGTGTCCCTCTCACTCAACCTCTGTATTTCAGAACACAAAATACACATGTTTAAGACTGTATAAAGCATTTTTCTTTGCCTCAATGTTAAATCCAATAGTATTGTTAAACACTGAGTACCTTTTTCTTGAATAGGTACTCCACAGCCTACTAGTTTGACTTGTATAGTAAGGACACGCAACTCTGAACTCCATATCAAACACTAAATCCCTAAGACATACTGGGCCTCTCTAAGCCTCTATTTTCACACCTGAACAAAAGGATAAGAATTCATACCACAAAGGGTTGAGGAAAAGTGAGCATGTGAAGTACTCAGGTGAGGGCCAGGCCATCATTAAATGATACCTATTATTGTATGAGAGTCAGCTAGATCCTACTGCTTTATGTTGACGAAGTTAAACTTTACCCGAGCCCTTCAATCCCAGAAAACAGTGATGGTTTAAAAAATCCCCCACCTCTTTTTGTTCTGGAAGTTTATTGCCTTCCCCATATGATTTAGACCAGACTCAGAGGTGTCCCACCTTGTTTACCTATGACAAAGCCAGACACAGACCCTCCAAGTTCCTATTCTCTGTCTTGTAAATGATCACTTGAACTGTCTGTGCCCATTGTCCAACCTGGATAGAATACTTAATACCTTGGCTTGACCAGCTTAACTAAAACTTCTCTCCTTCTCTCAGGCCTCTGATCTTAGACTCACCCTCAGCCTGACCAGCATACAACCCCTCCTTAAGGGTCCCTCCAGAGCACTTACCAACCTTAGGGAAAAACATTCCCTAATCAACTGTATGATCATGTGATGATGCCACCCTTTCATCCCTCCTCCCCACACCCGTTTTTTTTCCCTAGATTTGTTCACTCCTCCCTATAAAAGAAAACTCCTTTTCTGCCTGACCAAAGAAATGCTTAGAGATATCCCGATTGGATTGTTCTCCCTACTGCAATAGTCTCTCTTGCAATAATCCTTTTGAATAAAGTATCTCTTTACCTACATCCAGACTCGTTTGTGCTTGACAATATCAGCATTATGTGGTACTCTTTACTTCTATTAAATGTTCCTCTACATATATTGAAGATTATTTTAAAGCAAACAGAGATGGATAAGTGTAAGATTCATTCATAACATGTATATTTTACCTACTACATTGAACTATGGACATCAGAATGGTGTTCAGACTCATTCACTTCCAAAATGACATACCTGCAACTGGTAGCCTTGAAAAGGATGAGGCAAATGTCCTTTAAAGAAAGAAAGAAATTTCACTGCCACCTGGATTCCTGTAATTAGTGGCCTCATAATTGGAGTTTCCATTGTTTACTTTCTAGGAATCATTTTAACCCTAGTTTCCAAACTGAAAATATATTTTAAAAAACACGCTTTGCGCTTTGTTGCAGTGTTTTAAAGAAAGAGCTTAGAGCAGGCAAATCAAGTGTTAGTTACAACATTTTCTCGAGTATTTGGTGAATCACATATTTGAATAACTATGATAATGGGATCTTTGTGCACTAAATATGACACTGTGTAGCACACTGAGGAGGGACATAAGTCCTACTCAATTGATTTATATACCAGAATATGAAACATACAGAGACTGACAGGATTCCAAAACACTCTATGAATCATGTAATAATTTCAGTGTTTGTCACTTAAGAAGTAAACCAGAAACAATGCAAACATAGATTCTGTTTTACTAAATGGATGACCTTATTGTTAAGATTGGAAGATGTTTAAAAAATGATATTTGGATGATTAATTATTTTGAAAACAAGTCCAAAATAAGTAAGTTTTTCTTACATAACATTACAAGACAACAGTTCTCATTCCAGTTGCCCATCAGAATCACTTGGTGACATTAAAAATATGAATGCTTGGGCCTCACTCTAAACCTCCTTAATTGGAAATTCTGAAAGTAGGGGCCAGGAATTTATGTATTTTTAAATCTTGCTGGGGGATTTTGTTGCACAGTCAAGATTAGGCAACACGTAAGGCCACAAAGCATTCTTTGCCTCTGGCAATCAATAGATCTAGGTTACTATATTGTTTAGAGATACCTACATTTCTCTTGCCTTAAACATGAGTCAGGAAAATAAACATGGTGCAGAGTTTGTCTGCTTCTCACACTCAAAGTATCAAAAAGGAATCACAACTGAAAAATAAAATCAGTTTCAGGCTTGTGGAAGGACGGGCAAAAGAAATAATACAAAATCTTGTAGAAAATCTTGATTTGATAGTTGGACTAGCTTTTATGTTGTCATTTTTTCCTAACAAGAATAAAATGAGTGCACATTTCATTCAATAAGAATTAAATTAGGCTTGGATACACAAAAGGGCTGCAGCTTGCAGGTGCTGTGGCTGCCAATACTCAATTCAGTTCTGACCAGAAAAGCATTATCCATGTTTGCAAAGCCACAGCTGCCAGCTTGGGGTGAATGGAGGGTATCAGGTCAATATGAGCTCAGAATCGGTGGCTCTAGGGCTAATCATGTTATGTTTGCCAAGGTGTGATGCCTGGACCTTTGCTCTGGCAATTAATTTGTTCCTCTGATATCATAAAGATGTCTAATGTTCTTCTATGGCTGGTTCTTTTCCCCTTCTGGCCTAAAGGGACAATTGTACTTCTTTGCCACCTTGTCACGGGAAGGATTATGAGAGTAATTCTGGTCAAAGAAATGTGGACAGAGTATTACAGGTCACTTCTGGACCACAGTGTTTAATTGAAAGATTTTTCCAGGACTCCCCTTCCTCCTGCCACAGTGACCAGCAGCACTCCACTTGTTGGAATCCTTGTCAGGCCTGAATCTAAGTGAGGAAAACATGCAGCACAGCCCACATCCCTTATCGCCATCCTGAAATGGACATGTGGCCAGAGCCACCAACAAACACATCTTTGGTTGTTTAGGCCATTGATATTTGAGGGCTGTTTGTTATTGCAATGTAACCTATACTATGCTGACTAATACACCAAGTCAGGTTGATGGAAACCCATTACATGATGCCATGTTATCAGGAGTATCTCCTATTAAGCATTTGTCTTTGCTCTTTTTGGAGGGCCAGGAAAGCTATTCTTTAACTCTCTAGAGGCATTCTCTCTCCAAAATCTAAAAGTCAATGCTAAAGGAAGGACGTGAAATTAATCATGTATGCCTAATCATGAGTTAAAACCAATGTGTTATTTCTAGCCAGATATTACCTTTTATACATTATTCATAATTTTAATCAACCCTATTCCTAAGAACTGCACGATAGTGTTTCTTAGAAATTGTTTTCTAGGTTCAATGAAATTCTTAACTGCTGAAAACCCACAATCATTAATCTATGAGAATATCACGATCTCCTTTCCCTGTGACTCCTTAATTAAAGAATACACCCATCAATAAGTTATGAAATCAACATGCTTCCTTCTGATTATATGCTAAGAAATTTGGCTTGGTGTTTGGTATAGGAAAGACCTATATCTAGGTAACCTCAATCAAAACTGATTACTGTTCTGAATTCTCCCTATTCTTTCCCCTAGAGGTATGTGAAAAGCAAATTTAACACAAGCCAGCAGATTCCTATTTACTGCTAATTCATGCCAACTTGGAAGTGAAACCAAGAACATCTTAAATCTAAATGAAAGCATGAAATGAGAAAACGCAAAGTACCACTAGTACTGCCAGCTTCCTTACAATAACACCATGTTCATTATAAGGATGCTGGTTCATTGAAAAATATTGCACTAGGTGCAAACATTACTGAAAGTGTGGCTTACACACTAAACACGTGGTTCTCACATAGTCAATTTTGGTACAAAATAATTCAAGATAACCTGTGTGTGTACGATTGTTTAATAGACAATCCATGCTTGAAAGTTTCTCTAATTTATCATCATTTGCACATATCTGAAATATATATTTGAAACACTATAACAGTTTTGAAGATTATAATTTATGAGAGTAGTATCTATAGAAACTTATGCTTCTGATTTCCTTTTATATTTTCAATAGCAGGAGTATGTTAATAAATATTACGGAGGATACCTCAGACTTAATGCTATACTATTTTTTTTAATTAAAAGACTTTATTTTAGAGCAGTTTTAGGTTTACAGCAAAATTAAAAAGGTGGTACAGATTTCCTATATAATCCCTGCTCCCACACATGCATAGCCTCCCCCAGTATCAACACCCCCCACCAGAGAAGTAATTTTTTACCACTGATGAACCTACATTACCACCATATAACCACCCAAAGTTCAGAGTTTACATTATGGTTCACTCTTGGTGTTGTACACTGTATGGGTTTGGCCAAATGTTTAATTACATACAGCCATCATTATAGTGTACAGAGTAATTTGACTTCCCTAAAAATCCTCGGTGTTCTCCCTGATCATCCCTCCCCTCCATTCCAACCCCTGGTAACCACTGATCTTTTTGTCTCCATAGTTTTGCCTTTTACAGAATGTCATATTGTTGGAGACATACAGTATATACCCTTTTCAGACTGGCTTCATTCACACAGTAATAAGCATTCAAGGTTCCTCCATGTCTTTTCATGGCTTGATAAATCATTTCGTTTTGGCACTGAATAATATTCCATTTTCTGGATGTATCAATTTATTAACCCATTCACCTACTGAAGGATATTCTGATTGCTTCCAGCTTTTGGTAAGTATAAATACAGCTGCTATAAACATCCAAGTGCAGAATTTTGTGTGGATCTAAGTTTCCTTTGGGTAAATAACAGGGAGTGTGACTACTGGATTGTAGGCTAAGAGTATATTTAGTTCTGTAAGAAACCACCAATCTGTCTTCCAAAGTAGCTGTACCATTTTGCATTCCCACCAGGAATGAACGAGAGCTCCTGTTGCTCCACATTCTCACCAGCATTTGATATTGTCAGTGTTCCTGATTTTGGCCATTCTACTAGGTGTATAGTGGTATTTCATCATTGATTTAATTTGCTTTAAACAATGACATATGACATGGAGCAACTTTTCATATGCTCATTTGCCATCAATATATCTTCCCTGATGAGGTGACTGTTTTGTCTAATTTTTAACTGAGTTGTTTGTTTTCTTATTGTTGAGTTTTGAATGTTCTTTGTGTATCTTGGATAACAGTCCTTTATCAGATGTGTCTTTTACAAGTATTTTCTACCAGTCTGTGGCTAGTCTTTTCATTCTCTTGACATTTTCTTTCACAGAACGTTTTTTTTCATTTTAATAAAATCCAGCTTACCAATTCTTTCTTTCATGGATAATGTCTTTGGTGTTGTATCTAAAAAGTCATCACCATAACCAAGGTCATCTAGGTTTTCTCCTATGTTATTTTCTAGGAGTTTTATGGAGCTTTTCCATTTTGGTTTTTCAAATTTTTTCTTTTTTTATTTTTGAGAAATAAAAACTGTATATATTAATGCATGTAACATGATATTTTTATATATGCATACATTGTGAATTACCACAATCAAACGAATTAATGTATCCAGCATCTCACATAGTTAACCTTTTTGTGTGTATGGTAAGAACACTTGAGATCTACTCTCTCAGCAAATTTCAAGTATGAAATATATTAACTATAGTCATCATGTCGTACATTAGGTCTTCACAACGTATTCAACTTATAACTGAAAGTTTGTACCCTTAGATTAATATTTTCCCTTTTCCTCTACCCCTCAGCCTCTGGAAACCACCATTCTACTCATCATTACTATGAGTCTGACTTTTTGTTTTTAGATTCCACATATAAGTGAGATCATGCTTTTCCCCCTCTGTATCCAGCTTATTTCACTTAGCATAATGTCCTCGGGGTTCATCCATGTTATAAATGGCAGGATCTCCTCCTTTTTAAAGGCTTAATAATATTCCATTGTATATATATACCCACACCACATTTTCTCTATCCATTCATCTGTTGGGGCCACTTAGGTTGTTTCCATATCTTGGCTACTGTGAATAATGTTGCAATGAACATGAGAATGCAGATACCTCTTCGAGGTTATTATTTTATTTAGGAGTTTTAGAGTTCTGTGTTTGATATTTAGGTCTATGATCTATTTTGAATTAATTTTTGAGAATTGGATAAGGTCTGTGGATTCCTTTTTTTGCACGTGGATTCAGACATAGGTCTGTCTGGGTTGAGAGTCTAGGAATTTCATCTATCTAGAAGAATAACCCAGATACCTCTTTCTCCTTGCTGGAACATACTTGCTTAAAAATGAAACGCAAATAGAAGGCAGCATAATGAGGTTTTCCATCAAGAAGCTAATAAGAGAAGAAAAATGTTCTATTTCTCTTTAGTAGATAATGGGGCTTATAGATAATATTTTGTGTCATGCTAGAGTTCCACTTTACAGACTTTTACTGTCCTCCTCTTGAATGTTTTTTATTCCCACAAAATCTCTATTCAAAAATGCCTTTTAGAACAAGACAGTGCCAAATGGCACGACCAAGCTAGTGAAAACAACGAAGACAAAATGACTTAATTTAAGGACCTATTCCCACAGAGGACAAAACTGGCCAACGATCAATAGTGAGACTCCTTTTCCATGAAAACCCATTTTTTAAAGTAAATAAAGCAGTAGACAATCCTGATTATGCTAGTAAGATACATAAATA
The DNA here is from genome assembly GCF_949752795.1 of Hyperoodon ampullatus. Taxonomy (NCBI): domain Eukaryota; kingdom Metazoa; phylum Chordata; class Mammalia; order Artiodactyla; family Ziphiidae; genus Hyperoodon; species Hyperoodon ampullatus. The sequence continues at coordinate 26,638,270 of NC_136913.1, read as the reverse complement.
ACCACATATTTTATTTGCTTTCTTAAAAATAGCATTATTTATTAGAACACATTAAATATGAACTATCTGCCAATTGTGCTAAAGTGATCACATAAGTTATATCATACAATCATCACAATAAACTAATACACAGACATGGCAAAGCGATCATATAATTTATAATCCAAACTAGGATCACGTTGAGAATGAGGGAAGATGTTATTAATAATCAGGCAGCACTATAGCCTTACACCTGGACTCTCTCTCAAGCAAATATGGATATGGTCACCATTTATCTCAAACTTTATAGCTGAATAAAGTGAAGACTTAAAGGATTTAAGTGGCTTGTCCATGGTTATACCACAATGAAGTAACAGTTCTAAGACCTGGCCTCAGATACACCTGACACCAAAGTCCATTTTGTTAGACTGTAGCCACTACAAGCAGAATGTACAATGCAGTGTAGTGGTTCCCAAACTTGAGCATATGTGAAACTCACGTGGGGTGACCTGATAAAATTCACATTCCTCGGCCCCACCCGAAGAGGTTACGGCTCAGGAAATAAACATTTTTGCAAGCACATGGTTCTTCTACTTGAACAAGCACTTATGAACCAAGATTGTATTTTACTAAACTTAACATGGTCAAAACATGAATAAAGGAGAACAAAAGACAAGGCAGTCAAGACTTGGCCTGCTCCTACTGTAACATACAAACCTTTAAAACTCTAAGAGAAACACTATAAAGGGAAGTACTTTGTCAACTGGGGTTAGATGAGCTAGTCTGTTATCTCATTAAGACATGTCCTACAAAGGGAAAGAGAGGCATGGACATATATACACTACCAAACGTAAGGTAGATAGATAGTGGGAAGCAGCCGCAGAGCACAGGGAGATCAGCTCGGTGCTTTGTGACCGCCTGGAGGGGTGGGATGGGGAGGGTGGGAGGGAGGGAGATGCATGAGGGAGGGGATGTGGGAACAGATGTATATGTATGACTGATTCACTTTGTTATAAAGCAGAAACTAATAAAAAAAAAAATACAATAAAAAAAAAAAAAAAAAAAAAAAAAAAAAAAAAAAGACATGTCCTAAAGTATTTCTCTCCCACTCAGAAACTTGCTGTTTACATTCTTCATACTATTATGTTCCTTCCATTCACTCCAAGCAGAATCAAGCTGCTTTTCTCTTGCCAGCTTAGTGTTGGAATTCTTCCCTTTCTGAATTGTAAAGATTACAAACTGTGTTGTAAATTATAAACTCCAACTAATGCCAAAGAATAACATTTACATATTTAAAAGATGCAAACTAAGCCATAAATTAATATTTTCACTCTCTCGTTAGTTCAGTAACTTACATGGCATAGTGAGTAGGTCATGCCCAAATATTTATTTATTTAATTTGTGACAAAAAGGTTTAAAAACCATCATTCCATGGTGGACTAAGTTGAGAATAACTCCCAAAAAATCAGAACAGTACCCACTTTGGTTATTTCAACTGTCCTTATTTAGCAAATTATAATATTTTCCCCAGATTCCCCATGGAATTAAATAACAAAAACTGGCACAAATCCATTTAATTAGCAGAAGGGTCAGCATAACATGGTGTGTTCAGGAAAAAACTATCACAGTTGAATTCTCAGCTGCATCCCATTGGCAAGCATTTGAGTTTAGCTAAAGTATTCAGGGGCAGCATTACAGAAGAGATATAGAGAGCAAATGAAGTTAACAGAATGTTAGAAATCTACTTTTCCTTTTCTCTCAATGTGTAACCATGGGGATAACAGTACCTCTATTTTGGAAAGTGTCCATCTCTAAGAATCACAGAGTCTTTTCATATTTCTCCATAAATGATGTAATGTCCCTCAAAAGTTCAAGGAATTTGTTACTTAGGGATGAAACCAAAGCATAAAGAAATCAGGAGATACCCAATATCATACCATAACCTCATGGTCAAATATATAAGTAAAATTGAAACTATAATTAAAAGACAAATACCTTAATTTTTTAAATTTTATTTTTGTTATTTATTTTTTTAACATCTTGATAGGAGTATAATTGCTTTACAATGGTGTGTTAGTTTCCGCCTTGTAACAAAGTGAATCAGTTATACATATACATATATCCCCATATCTCCTCCCTCTTGCATCTCCCTCCCATCCTCCCTATCCCAGCCCTCTAGGTGGTCACAAAGCACCGAGCTGATCTCCCTGTGCTATGTGGCTGCTTCCCACTAGCTATCTATTTTACATTTGGTAGTGTATGTAAGTCCAAGCCACGCTCTCACTTCGTCCCAGCTTACCCTTCCTCCTCCCCGTGTCCTCAAGTCCATTCTCTACATCTGCATCTTTATTCCTGTCCTGCCCCTAGGTTCTTCAGAACCAATTTTTTTTTTAAGATTCCATATATATGTTGGCATACGGTATTTGTTTTTCTCTTTCTAACTTACTTCACTCTGTATGACAGTCCCTAGGTCCATCCACCTCACTGCAAATAACTCAGTTTCATTTCTTTTTACGGCTGAATAATATTCCTTTGTATATATGTGCCACATCTTCTTTTTTTTTTTTTTTTTTTTTTTTTTTTTTGTGGTACGCGGGCCTCTCACTGTTGTGGCCTCTCCCGTTGCGGAGCACAGGCTCCGGATGCACAGGCTCAGCAGCCATGGCTCACGGGCCCAGCCGCTCCGCGGCATATGGGATCCTCCCAGACCGGGGCACGAACCCGTATCCCCTGCATCGGCAGGCGGACTCTCAACCACTGCGCCACCAGGGAGGCCCTGTGCCACATCTTCTTTATCCATTCATCTGTTGATGGACACTTAGTTGCTTCCATGTCCTGGCTATTGTAAATAGAGCTGCAATGAACATTGTGGTACATGACTTTTTGAATTATGGTTTTCTCAGGGTATATGCCCTGTAGTGGGATTTCTGGGTCATATCGTAGTTCTATTTTTAGTTTTTTAAGGGACCTCCATAAGTTCTCCATAGTGGCTGTATAAATTAACATTCCCACCAACAGTGTATGAGGGTTCCCTTTTCTCCACACCCTCTCCAGCATTTATTGTTTCTAGATTTTTTGATGATGGCCATTCTGACCAGTGTGAGGTGACACCTCATTGTAGTTTTGATTTGCATTTCTCTAATGATCAGTGATGTTGAGCATCCTTTCATGTGTTTGTTGGCAATCTGTATATCTTCTTTGGAGAAATGTCTATTTAGGTCTTCTGCCCATTTTTGGATTGGGTTGTTTGTTTTTTTTGATATTGAGCTGCATGAGCTGCTTGTATATTTTGGAGATTAACCCTTTGTCAGTTGCTTCACTTGCAAAAATTTTCTCCCATTCTGAGGGTTGTCTTTTGGTCTTGTTTATGGTTTCCTGTGCTGTGCAAAAGCTTTTAAGTTTCATTAGGTCCCATTTGTTTATTTTTGTTTTTATTTCCATTTCTCTAGGAGGTGGGTCACAAAGGATCTTGCTGTGATTTATGTCATAGAGTGTTCTGCCTATGTTTTCCTCTAAGAGTTTGATAGTGTCTGGCCTTACATTTAGGTTTTTAATCCATTTTGAGTTTATTTTTGTGTATGGTGTTAGGGAGTGTTCTAATTTCATTCTTTTACATGTAGCTGTCCAGGTTTCCCAGCACCACTTATTGAAGAGGCTGTCTTTTCTCCACTGTACATTCTTGCATCCTTTATCAAAAATAAGGTGACCATATGTGTGTGGGTTTATCTCTGGGCTTTCTATCCTGTTCTATTGATCTATATTTCTGTTTTTGTGCCAGTACCATACTGTCTTGATTACTGTAGCTTTGTAGTATAGTCTGAAGTCTGGGAGCCTGATTCCTCCAGCTCCGTTGTTCTTTCTCAAGATTGCTTTGGCTATTTGGGGTCTTTTGTGTTTCCATACAAATTGTGAAATTTTTTTGTTCTAGCTCCGTGAAAAATGCCATTGGTAGTTTGACAGGGATTGCGTTAAATCTGTAGATTGCTGAAATACCTTAATTAAAAAACAAAAAACAGTAAAGGATCTGTTTGGCAGATCCTCAAAATGTTCAATAGAGAATTACCATATGACCCAGCAATTCCATGTCTAGTTATATTCCAAGAGAACTCAGAACAGCTATTCAAACAAAAATTTGTACACAAATCTGCATAGCACTACTATTGACAGTGATCAAAAAGTAGAAATAACCCAAATGAACACCAATGAATGGATAAATAAAATGTGGTATATACATAACATGGAAGACTGTTCAGCAATAAAAATGAATGCAGTAGTGATACACGCTACAACATGGGTAAACCTTGAACACATTACGCTTAGTGGAAGAAGATAGATACAAAAGGCCACATGCTGTTCAATTTCATTTATATGAAATGTCTAGAATAGGCAAATCTATAGAGACAGAAAGTAGATTAGTGGTTGCCTAGGGCTGGTATGGATGGGGGAATAAGAAATGACTGTTAATGGGGTATGAAGTTTCTTTCTGGGTTAATGAAAATGTTCTAAAAGTGGTTGTGTGATGGTTCCACAACTTTGTCAATATACTAAAAGCTACTACATATGAGTGTAATTGTATGGTATGTAATTTAAACCTCAATAAAGCTATTTAAAAAGTGAAGTGAAATAAAAATAAAACTTACATTAGATGTCACTGAATTTTTCACTTTAAAATGGTTAATTTAATGTTACGTGAATTTCACTTCAATTAAAAATATAAAATAAATACAACCTACAATTTGTTTTCATTTTGTACATGTCCAAGAAGTTTTCATTGATTAACATATCCCACTTTAATTACTCCTTTATTTTAGCCCCCAGTGCATACGCAAATTTATATAATTAGTCAAAATATCAAGATACACAATGTTCAGCTATAGGCTTGATAAGAATATATAGTAAAGACATAACAACTAATTAATAATGCATCAACTTTACGCATTATTATAAATGATTAACCTTAAGTTGACATTTAGAATTAAAATTAAACTAAGATTAAAAATTAGAAGCAAAGCTAAGAGGGAGATATTGGGAATTAAATTGTCCAATCAACTCTGCATAATTTTGATCACATGATGGCAGTGTGGGTAATTGTGGACCTCAACTAAAGAGGAATATAAAATTTTGAATTTAGAGAAAACATACAAGAAAAATAAAGCTAGGTTAAAATGTTTAAAGTAATTAAGCCTGTTAGAGTTTTAAAAAAAAGGAAAAAATATGGGACATTTTAGTACCAATCTTCATTTAAAGGCTTTTAAATATTAAATTCAGCGTGCAAAAATTAATAAATTTTCCCTATAGTCATAGCACTATAAAACACAATACAGATGAGAGTAGAGAAGAAATTATTTTGTCTTCCTTTAAGTAAAAGAAGTTTTTATGCCCTAAATGTATCATGAAGACAAGGAAGGTTTTACATCCTAAATAGATAAATTAAGACAAGCTTAAAATAAAATCAACAAAAAAGTGAAGAATTTTAAAAGTATAAGAAGGTAAAATATACACATATATTATAGGAACTTGATGTAAGTAGTTATCTCAACTGCGATGAAACTAGTAAGTGAAGATTTCTGGGAAGGCATGAAACTTTAAATAGAGTATTGAAGAGAGTTACAAAAACAGGTTGGCAAACTAGAGATTATTACATGCAAAGGAAAAGTGATGCAAGAGAAAAGACATAGAAATGAGTGCAAGGAGGAAGTATTCAAGAGACAGTAAGAAGTCAGATCTGCTGAGATGAGGAGACTCACTGTAAGAAATCGGAGAACTGGCAGGAAAATACAGGTAGCAGGGAATGATTGTAAGCCAGGAACACCATGTTGAAGACTTGAGAAATGGCTACAGAAATGCAGAGGGAGGAGAAAACATGTGAGACCTCAGCATATATTAACGGGTACTGATGAAGGTGGTGCATGGTGTGAATTAAAGCAAAGAAAGGAAAAGCTAAAATAAATATAGAAAATAGGTTGTACAAAATTAGCTCATTCAATCTTAAACACAATTATTTCCAAGATTTATTGAGATACAACTGACATATAATATTGTTTAAGTTTAAGGTGTAAACAAGGCAAAATCATTAACTCAAAGAGAATCTGCACCTCCGTGTTCACTGCAGCATTATTCACAAAAGCTAAGACATGGAAATAACCTAAGTGCTCATTGACAAATGAAAGGATAAGGGAAATGTGGTGTGTGTGTGTGTATGTGTATATACATATACTCACACAGAGACATATATACATACATACAAACACACATACACACACATACAATGGGATATTCAGGCATTAAAAGAAGGAGCTCCTGACATTTAGAGAACATGGATGGACCTTGAGGGCATTAATGCTAAGTGAAATAAGTCAGACAGACAAAGAGAAATACTGTATGATCTCATTTTTTGGTGGAAACTAAAAACATGGAGTTCATAGAAACAGAAAGTAGAATGGTGGTTGCCAGGGGCTGAGAGGTGGGTGAAACGGGAAGATGTTGGTCAAAGGGTACAACCCAACTCATTTTATGGATGGAAACTGAGAATCAGAGAGAAATCCTCACTAGTTAATGGTCACAGAATTAGAACATAACTAAATTCATTCCAGCACAGGTTTATCTGTCTCTACTTGCTATGCCTTTGATGATGTTGGCTCTAAGAGTTTAGAGGAAAAAGGCAAAGTAAGAAACAAGGGCCATGAACAACTGAAATAGACTATAGTCTCTTTGTAGTTATACTGTTAGAAAATGAAGAAACTGAACTCCTTCAATAGATCATGAGAATACAACAAAGTAAAAGAAGGTAAATATAATCCAGTTTTAGATTTCCTATGATAGGAAGCAGTGAAGTTAAATAATATTTGGAATATCTGAAAAGTTTAAATTTTTGCTTAAATTTTTAACTAAATATGTCTCTTGGGTTCGGTATATAAAAAATGGGAGCTGGATGAAGCTACACAAGTATTAAGTGGCATACCTGGAAACAGTTCCTGAAAGGGATGTTTGCTAGACATTGATATTTCTTACTAAAGGATATTGTGGAATCTGCTTTTCTCTTCTCCACTTTATTTACATGAACAAAAAGCCAGGCATATTTAAAATAAATTACCCCATAGTCCATGTGTACATCAGAATAGTGGCTTATGCTGAGGGATTCTGCAACATCTGACCCTTGGTGCTGACCACCTGTTTGACTCCAGTAAACCAAAGTCATATATTTAGGTTTTATCCATTTAGCAACCCCCTCTTGGAAACAAATTTTGGATGAGTTAGGATTATGTCTGTCTGCACAAAAGAAAGATCCCCAAACAAGCTTAGACAAGACAGAAGTTTGTTTTGGGCTCACATTAGAGAAGTCTGCAGGCAAAGGGACCAGAACTGCTTCAGCACTTTGATGGCATCATCAAGAAGTAAACTTCTCTCCAGCTCAATGTTCTACCACCCCAAGACTGGTGCACTTATCTCCATGGCCTAATAAAGTTGGTAAGATTCCAGATATTACCCCTCCAACCCAAATAAGAGGATAATGAATGTGAAGATGAAGGGCCTGCTCTCCTTCCTTTAGATTGCCTGCGAGTCCCACCATTTATATTTCACTGGTGACACCTTGGAACAAAGATGGATGGAAATTAGCTCTCTGGTTCACATACAGACGAATCTCACTTTAAAATGATGACAAATATCTTCAAGTCTCCCTGGCACCAGGAGGTAATGCAAATCATTTCCATGGTCATCATATTCTTGTACTTGACTAGCAAGTAATTCTTACCTTTCGTCCACCTTAAATTTCCCTTAGCTGATCCCTCCTCCTTATTCTCAGACGATAATCTTGCTTTCAATTTTAGTGAAAAAGAAAATCAATAGAAACTGTATGATCCTATGTTTTTATGACAAAATGTAAAAAATGTCCTTAACTTTACCTGTATAGTCTGCCTTTTTCCTAGCTCTAATGTACGTACTCTATAGAGTGGTTAAAAGTATAGATTCTGGAGTCACATACAGCAGGTTTGGAAACCAGCTCCACCACTTACCAGCTTAATCCTCTGTGTTTCGGATCCTGTCCGTGTAAAACAGAGATAATAACAGAACCTAGCTTAAATGGGTGATTTTGAGGATTAAATGAGTTAATATATGTAAATAACTTAGAATAGCATCTAGTACATATTAAATGATGGCTAGTAGTATCACTATATGAGGCCAAACCATCCACTGGCTCCACAGATTCCATTCCTTATCTACTCAAAGAATCTCTTATTTTAAAATCGCCCTTTCTCGGGCTTCCCTGGTAGCACGGTGGTTAAGAGTCCACCTGCCGATGCAGGGGACACGGGTTCGTGCCCCGGTCTGGGAAGATCCCACATGCCACAGAGCGGCTGGGCCCGTGAGCCATGGCCGCTGAGCCTGCACGTCTGGAGCCTGTGCTCTGCAACGGGAGAGGCCACAACACTGAGAGGCCCGCGTACCGAAAAAAAAAAAATCGCCCTTTCTCTCCAGCATCGCAGTATCTCCTTCTTTACTGGAACATTTCTGTTAGTATACACATATGTTATAATATCACCCATTTTAAAAAGAAACTTCCTAGGTTCCATTTCTTTACTAACCTACTAGGCCTTTTTATATGCTTCATTTTATAGGAAACTCCTTGAAAGATTTGTTTATGCACTTGATCCTTGAACAACATGGGTTTGAACTGTGTGGGTCCACTTACACGTGGATATTTTTCAGAAGTAAATACTACATTACTACAAGGTCTGTGGATGGTTGAATGCATGGATGCTGAGAAATGTGGATACAGTGGGCCAACTCTAAGTTATAAGCGGATTAACCTACTACTTCCTTACCTCTGATTTTGTTCTTTAAATGTAATTTTCAATTTCTCCACTGAAACTCTTCTTCTCAAGGCCAACAATCTTCTACACCTTGCCAAATCTAACGATCAGTTTTATCACTGCTCATGTTACTGAAGCCCTTCTTAGTATTTATCAATCGATCATGCCTTCCATCTTGAAGCATGTTCTACTTGGCTTAGGGACCAAGACACACTCCTAGTTTTCCTCTAACTCCCTGACCACTTCTTGGACCTCTGTGCAGGTTCATCTCTTCTGCGCAATATCTAAAATTAAAATACCTCAGGACTCAGTATTTGGACTTCTCTGTCTATCCTCACTATCTTGATGATATTGCACAGACTAACGATTTTCAATAACATTTACATTCTGAATACTCTCAAATTTACAATTCAGACCTCTCCCATAAGTTCTAGATTCCAATGTTTAATTGCCTACTCAACAGCTCCACTGGTATAGAGCAGGCTTCATAAACCTAATAAAGCTAAAACTGAACACCTAATTCTTGACAACCCCCCTCCCCCACAAATTTCCTCATTTTAGTAAATGGCCTCACAGTTCATCAGATGCAGAGACCAAAATCTAGGCAACATCCTTGAATTGGCACTTTTTTCAGCTCCCTACATCCAACTCAACAGCAAGTCCTATTAGCTCTACCTCAACCTCTACGCAGAGTTTGAATCACCTCTTGCCACCAATGTCACTGGTGCCACTCTAATCTACTGACCATCATTTCCTAATGAGACACTACAATACCTTCTTTACTGGTATACCCGGTACTACTGGAGCTACTAAAATAATCTTGGAAAACAATTAATATAGTTCACAGCACTGCCCTACCCACAACCACTTCATGTGTGCCTCAGAGTTCTACGCAAATCTAATAATGGCCCACAAGTTCTTACACGATTGCTGGCCTCATCTCAGATCACTCTCCCCCATGCTCACCACTGGTTTCCTTCTGTTCTTCAAAGGCATCAGCTCATTCCCACCTAAGAGCCTTTTACACTGTGGTTCCTACTGTTGAACATTCTACCACCAAATCTTCACACTACTTGTTCTCTGACTTCATTTAGAACTCTCTCTGCTCAAATGCCTCCCTCTCTGAACAGCCTTTCAAAACCGCCCTATCTACAATAGTTCTTCCCTCCAAGTCCCACAACTCTTTCAATTATTCTCTCTAGTTTTTGTGATAGCACTTCCATAGTGAAAATCATAGCGAATTTTTTTTTAATTTACCTATCTTACTCTACGAAAATGTTGGCTCCATGAGGGCAGGAGCTACATGCCCAGCATTTAGTCTGGGTATGGCACAGGCACTCAAAAGCTATCTTTTAAAATTCACAATGTCAAGTATCACATTTTCTATTTAATCTTACCTATAAGTAAAAAGATGAAGTAAAGCATCCTAAATGTCAATGAGACCTGTGTATTCCTGAAACTTGGTTATGCTTAACTAAATCACTGTGGTTCCAGGCCACTGAAGGCAAATTGCTCATTTTCTTCTTCCAGTAGAATACAGTGGCACCCCAAAACTGAACATTTTAGGTTGCAGAGATTTCAGCAAATCTGGTAAAATCAAGAAGAGTGTATATAAGGTAGAATTGTCATTAGGTGTATCACTGTGGGAGAGGAGAATATTCAAGAATACTAGTATTCCTTTGTCGGTCTTGCTCAGAAATACCTGTTTTACATAATACCAAAAAAAAAAACCCCAAAAGTAAAGCAGGAGTATAAACAGAAAACCAAAGTATGTCAGTTGAATGAACCAAGTTTTGGGAAATCGTTAGAAGTTTAAAAAATATATGAACGGCAAATGAAAAATAAATGGAATAGTATAAAATATCATTGAATCTACTGATACCTATTACTAGAGACAGCCCTAATATATGCTATATGCAACTGAAACACTGAATCATCTGAAGATTTTCATTCACCAAACCCCTTACCAAATATCTAAATGGTTGATATGTTGAAATCCAGGTACAGTAGTGGTCAAATAATCCACGTTGTTTTTTAAAATTTATTTATTTTATTTTTGGCTGCTTTGGGTCTTCGTTGCTTAACGTGGGCTTTCTCTAGTTGTGGTGAGCGGGGGCTACTCTTCGTTGCGGTGCGTGGGCTTCTCACTGTGGTGTCTTCCCTTTGTTTCAGAGCATGGGCTCTAGGCGCACGGGATTCAATAGTTGTGGCACATGGGCTCAGTAGTTGTGCCTCGCAGGCTCTAGAGCACAGGCTCAGTAGTTGTGGTGCACGGGCTTAGCTGCTTCACGGCACGTGGGATCTTCCTGGACCAGGGCTTGAACCTGTGTCCCCTGCATTGGCAGGCGGATCCTTAACCACTGCACCACCAGGGAAGCCCAATCCATGTTTTAAAGTAACATATATGCAATGTAAGTCCTAGAAATGGTCTAGATGTGTCTTTCTCCTATATTTCTCCTTCTCCTTCCCCTCCCCCTTCCCCTTCTTCTTCTTCATCAAAAAGACATTTATAACATTTACTATCATCATCATCAAAAAGACATTTATAGCATCTACTATATGCCAGACATGGTTCTAAGCATTTTACATACTCTAAATCACATAATCCTCTTAACTTTGCTAGCAGAAAACATTATGTTCATCACTTAATCCAGGGGTCAACAAACAAAGGCCTGTAGGCCAAATCAGGCCAGCCATATGTTTCTTTAAATAAAGTTTTACTGGAATACAGACACACTCATTCATTTACATATCATCTGTGGCTGCTTTCATGATACAATGGCAGAGCTAAGTAGCTGCAACAGAAATCATGTGGTCTACAAAGCCAAAGCCAAAAACATTTACTCTTTGGCTCTTTACAGAAAAAGTTTGCCAGCTCCTAGTTTAATCTAATAATACAAGGCTTGGCTTAATTTTCCATGTGCTAGTTTAATGAGTATTTGGTCGATTGATTTTAATAGTGTTATGGAGGTAACTTGAAACAGAGTTGTAGTGAGGATTCTAAGAGTTGCTATCAACCACTAATTTTTGGTCATTTTACACTGATAGTTTCAAAGCTAGCCAAGCCACTTAAACATATAAAAAGTCAAATGCTATGAAGAAAGCTTTTTTTAATTTTTAACAATCTCTTGAGTAAAGTAATACATTCTTCCTGCAAAGCATCTAGTCCCACTGGAGCCAGACCTGTCCAGTAGCTGGTGTCTGCCTTATATATCTTTGTATCCCCAGCACTTAACACAGCTTGTGGCATGAAGTCGGACCTCTATGAATGTGTGGCATGGATCCACCAACAAAATAGATGATTTCATATAATTGGAACTCTTTCCTCTGTCCGACAGAATCATCAGATTGCACAACCGAACATGACATGATATATTCTAGGGATCTCATGACCTTATACGTCTGCTTATAAATTTGGATCTCCTGACAGAGGTCTTTAGTTTCTATAAGGGAGAACTATTGATATGGCAAGAGACTTGAGAAACAAAGACCAAATGTTGCTAGATGTGACGGCATTATACAATTACTCTCCTGTATATCTTCACATATAATTTGCATAAAGATATTTATCACCATAAAATCTACTGTGTTAATGTTATAAAATTATATCCCTTGAATTAATCATAACCAAAGCTGTTGATTAATCAGATAGTGTTTTTTTAAATGCTTGTAACATTTTAGATAAAAATTATCTTTCTAAAATTAGTTCTTCAAATTTTCTTCTTGGCCTTTAGGTTTCCAAAGCACCAAAAAATTAATCAGTCTTAGTCTTTTTTTTTTTAAAGCTCTTCATTAATTCTATTGCTATAGGATACTGTCAGTTTTGCCAGTCTTTGCCAAGTCATTTCTAACTAATTTCATTTAGAAAAACCCCCTCTTAGCATATGATTCAATGATCTAGGTCAAGGACAAAAATAAACACAGGAAAAAAATAGAAGGTTAACCAAACACTAAAAATAGTAAAATGAAGAAGTTCTAAAGCCTTAATAAACAAAGTTGGGAAGCTTTTTGAGACAGTGGAAAACGCTGAAGGATGTTGTGCATCTTTCTATTTTAGAAGTCCTAGTGAGGGTACGTGTGAGGAGAGATGGAACAAATTGCTCAATGAAAGTAATGGGATCATCCCCTCAGCTGCCTTCAGGGATGCTGTAAATCTGGATGTTCTTCATTCTGTTTCTGTTCTTTTCTCTTCCTTGTGTAGCTCCCAGCGTTTGCATTTTAGAGCCCACTATAGTTCACTACAAGGCACATTTCTCCTCGTAGACAGAAGTGTTCTTCCAGCCAGTCCTCACAATCTGAGTTTTCTGCTTTTAAATACCTGCATTTTCAGATCAAAAATCCAAGTCATATGTCCTGGAAAAAGTTAATGCCTTTATAATAAGAAATGGTCTGTCTTTATTGGTCCCTCCATATTTTGCCCTTTTCTTGTGTGTTTTAGTCATCTTGAATCTGAGCCTTGGGTCAGACATGCCAGCTTGTAACCACTGGGAAAGTGAGAGAAATAAGGACTGTAAAACAACTAAACAGGCTACGTGACCTTGCTATTATTAGTATGCTGTTCTCTTCCAGAGAACCTCTTGTGAAAGTCAGACTGATCTCCTTCACTTTTTATGCTGGGAGAAAACATGTTGAGAGCCCTTTTGACATTCTTAGCTTATTCAGTTATACCATAAGTGGCTCTCTTGTTTTTGTAAGGAAAATATTAATATTTCCATTTAAAATGAAGTGGGTTAGTTCCTAGTCTAGTTAATGCTATGTTTGAAAGACATCTTGTTTTTTTCAGCAGTGTTATTTAGAGGAAATCTTACAAATAGATTTACTAAATAAATGAAAATTACAACAGGGAACAATAAAATATAGCTCCCATACTTTATATATTATGCTCTAACATTGTAGAAAATATGGATAATGTATATGTTGAAAATGTTTTTCCTTTAGATATATCTAGATTTGATTGTCAGTATGACTTTTTCGGTCAAAAAGAACAAGATTGGTAATGCTGCAGGGACTATTAGGCTAAATATGGGATGTTGCTCATTTTGCAACACAAGCAAAGAGAAGTAATAAATAATTAGTATTATATATTCTCTCCTAAAATAACTTACACATACTTAACTCTCAAAACAACCAATAAGCTGTGAAATATTATTAGCCCCATTTGATAGATGAAGAGACTGAGGTATAGAAGTTAAATAACTTGATTAGTAACACAAACAGAATTTTATCTTGGTCATCTTCCACCAGCGGCCATGTTTTTCACCATTATATTAATAGTTTGAATTACATTTTCTGCATTATAATAAACTGAAAAAGAGTGACAAGGTAATCGTAGTTTAGGTAAAGTAATTTAGGTTAATACCTAGCTAACATTAGTTTCCTAGACAATAATTCTTTAAAAGAAATACACAAATAACATGGAGAAAATGGTATTTTCAATGGAATAAAGGATTTTTTAAATATAAATACCATAAATTACTCATAATATTTCAAATGGTCTCAAACTAAGATGGATAGCAGGTAATTAAAGATTTTTAAGTATATTATTTAAAGAGTTGAGATCTTTTTTGTCAGAGATTACTGTATATCATACCTGCACATATAATTAACTTATACTGTACATTCAAAAATGCATTTCTGCCAAAGTAATCCTCAGAAAGAAGAACACAGCTGGAACTTTCAGTCTCCCTGACTTCAAACCATCAATATATTACAAAGCTACAGTAATCAAAATGGTATGATGCTTTCATCTAGTGAACTAGAAGGTAAAATGCAAATTCATTAAAGTCCAAAGTTCATTCAGTTATTCAGTCTGTATTTCTTCAGTGCAATAAGAAGAGTTTTAGGCACAGTAATAAAAAATTCCACTTGTAAAACAACAACAACAAAACAAACAAACAAAAAATGGTATGGTGCTGGCACAAAAACAGACACATAGATCAAAGAAACAGAACAGATATCCCAGAAATAAACACACAAACAGATGGTCAAATAATCTGTGACAAAGGAAACAAGAATATACAATGGGGAAAAGACAGTCTCTTCAATAAATGGTGTTGGGAAAACTGGACAGCTACATGTAAATCAATGAAACTAGACAATTTTGTCACACCATATACAAAATAAATTCAAAATAGATTAAAGACTTAAATGTAATACTTGAAACCATAAAATTCCTAGAAAAAACATAGGCAATGCATATTTGAAATCAATCTTAGTATTTTTTCAGATCTGTCTCCTCAGGCAAGGGAAAGAAAAGCAAAAATACCAAACGGGACCACATAAAGCTAAAAACCTTTTGCACAGTGAAGGAAACTATCAACAAAAGTGACAGGCAACTTACTGAATAAGAGAAAATATACTGCAAATATATCCAATAAGGTGTTAATATCCAAAACATATAAAGAACTCATACAGCTCAATATCAAAAAAAAAAAAGAATCTGATTTAAAAATGGGCAGAGGCCCTGAATACGCACTCTTCCAAAGAAGGCATACATATAGCCAACAGACATATGAAAAGATGCTTAACACCACTGATCATCAAGGAAATGCAAATCAAAATCATAATGAGATATCACCACACACCTGTCAGAATGGCTATCATCAAAAAACAAGAAATACAAGTGTTGGTGAGGATGTGAAGAAAAGAGAATCTTAGCACACTGTTGGTGGGAATATAAATTGGTACAGCCATTATGTAAAACAGTATGGAGGTTCCTCAAAAAACTAAAAATAGAACTACGAACCCCTAAACAAACACACTAATTCGAAAAGACGTATGTTCATCACAAGATTACTTACAATAGCCAAGATATGGAAGCAACTTAAGTGTCCACAAACAGATGAATGGATAAATAAGATGTAGTGTGTGTGTGTGTGTGTGTGTGTGTGTGTGTGTGTGTGTGTGTTTGTAATGGAATATTACTCAGCCATTAAAAACAATGAAATCTCGCCATTTGTGACAACATGGATAGACCTGGAAAGTATTATGCTTAGTAAAAGAAGTCAGAGAGAAAGACAAATACTTTGTTTTCCCTTACATGTAGAATCTAACAAACAAAACAAATATTAACAAAACAGAAACAGACTCACAGATACAGAGAACAAACTAGTGGTTGTCATAAGGGTGGGGGATGGGTGAATGAGTGAAACAAGAGAAGGGGACTGAGAGGTACAAACTACCCATTATAAAATAAGTAAGTCACAGGGATGTAATGTACAACACAGGGAGTATAGCCAATAATATTACAATAACTGTATAATAATTATAGTATAATCTATAAAAATATCAAACCACTATGTTGTACACCTGAAACTAATTTAATATTGTAAGTCAACTCTACTTCAGTTTTAAAAAAATGCACTTCTGCATACTATAAAATGCATAAGGAATCAAATCTAACCAGTAATAAGGTACACTGTCTACCCTTCACAGAATGATTCACTCTTCTAATAGAATTTGGAAAACATGGGTAAATATTATTAGTAATGATGACATGAAGGTCTGAGATCCTTCATATTTTAACAACTTGGTGATCTTTAACATCTTTATTCTCTTAATTTTATCAGAGAAAAAGTTTAATTTTGAAAATGAATGTGAGTCACTTAAACAGGGGCACTTTTTCCCCAATAATAAGGTGTAGTTCCAAAGACCAGGCATAGGGAGTAGGCAATAGCAGAAGTATTTTCTGTAGATAATTTAAAACAATAATAAAATCGACTTCAAGTCGTTCTGCATTTTATTATCACTGTGTGCAGGCAATTCTAAATAATATCCATGTTAAAGTATTCCTCAAAAAAAAAGAAACAACCCTTTGTTGCTCCAAATTCTAAGCAATTGCTGATGTTCCTACCAAGTTTTAATAATTTTTGTATAAGCTTAAGTTAGCACATTTTTATCACTTATTCTTGAATAAACACTGAATTCTACATGCAAGTTAACCTGGAGAACTCCCTCTTATATATTCAACCCCCAACACATATAGATTCGGCTACCCAGGTTCAATGCAAGAGTAAGTTCCAAATGGCTCAGAGTTGGAGTTATTGAAGCTTTCTCTGGGTGCAGCTGCTGTCTCCAAACTCCGATTATTATATCATCTAGCTTTTAAAAGTAGATTTAAAATAAAGAAATGATCTCACCGTGATTTTGAAGACCACGAAACAGAATACAAGCTACTTTAATGCTGACATGTTATGTGAAGACTTGGAGACTTACTGGTTTTTAAAATTCTTCGACGGAGACATTTGAAAGCCCCTAGAATTTATCCCAAGGAAACAAAAGAATTGCAGTTCTAGACTGTACTGCAATTTCTAGAAGTGGCTGTAAAGTGGGATTTCTAAAAGTGTCTGCCAAGCTTACTTTTACAGGTTAAGACTTTTCCTAACAATTTGTATATCTGTTTGTTCATGTCGAAAAAGATCTTCAAAACTAAAATTACTTAAAAAGGCTCTTCCGACGAGGTCACTGTCAACTTACAGAAGTTAAGGCTGGAAACTACACACCATAATGTTATGAAATATTGCAACAGACCAATAAGTATGTATACATTTTCTGTCTTTATTCAGAAAACATATTAATGCAACTAAAAATTATTATTCCATTACTTTTCTTTGTTGTACTGTAATATTTAATGTATTTATTCATTAATTGTCCTTGAATAATTATATATAATCATTTTTTTCTTTTCTGGCTATTATTATTCCTTATTTTTTCATAATTACTACTAAAACTAATGTTGTAGAGGACAGTAATAAAAAATGATATACTGGGGATTCCCTGGTGGCACAGTGGTTGGGAGTCCGCCTGCCGATGCAGGGGACGCGGGTTCGTGCCCCGGTCCGGGAAGATCCCACATGCCGTGGAGCGGCTGGGCCCGTGAGCCATGGCCATTGAGCCTGTGCGTCCGGAGCCTGTGCTCCACAACGGGAGAGGCCACAACAGTGAGAGGCCCGCGTACCGCAAAAAAAAATGATATACTGTGTATGTGTGTGTCAAATACACTAGACATGCCACTGCAAGATAAAAGAATCTGATACAAATTCAGATGTGAGGCCATCAAAATAACTTTTGATTTGTGTGTAATGAAGAATTCATTCCCTTGATACCACCTTCTACACTCGTTGACTCCACTTCCTCTCATCTCTCCCTTTTCGAGCATCAGCAGATTTATGTGCCTTCCACTCTCAGGAACTGGTCTTGCCAAGGTCACTAATGACCTCACTTTATTTAATCTCTCTGTAGCACAATTCTCTCCCCTTTTGATTTTCATAACACCACTCTCTTATCCTGAGTTTTCTCTTGACAATCCCCCCCCTCCCCCGCACTGGTTTCTGCCCTTTAAATATTGGGCTGCTCAGATTCTCTGCTTGGTCTCCTCTCTCTCCACACATTATTGGTGAGTCAACACATTGATTTTGATAGTTTTAGCTACTAATTATTTGCTGAAATTTATATATCCATCTAGATCCCTTGAACTCACCCTCCATCCACCCCTAATATCTATACCTAAGTATCACACAGGTTCCTTATAGCACAACCAAAACTAATTAACATCTTGTTCTCCAAATTACTTCTATATTCCCTAAACCAGAAAACCTAAACGCACCCCAGATTCCTTTCTCTCCTTCATCTCAATGTGTAATTGGTGATCAAGTCCTGTTGATTCTTTTTCTTTTTTATGCATTCCCCACACCACCACCTCGATCCCACTGCGGCGACCTTAACCACATCTTCTCTCACCTGAATTACTTGGTATTTCCACCTCCAGTCTCAAATCCCTTAGAAGAGATTTTTCACTATATTCCCAGAGTAATGTTACCAAAATGCACATCTGATTAAATTACCTTTATGGTTTTGGCTCCCCACCACTAACTACAGAAAATCAGAACTCCTTAGTAAGGCATATAATCAGACCCTGATCTGACCCTCTCTTGTCATATCTCTGGGAAATCCCAATACTTACGTCAAATTATTTGGAGTTTTCTGAGTGATCCTCTATGTTTCATATATCTTTATCTGTATTTCTGTCCAATCCATTCCATTATCTACTCAATGAAAACCTTGTTATTCTGATCATCAGCTCAAGCATTAACTTCTCTTTAAAACTTTCCTCAAAAGCAACAAATTAATTTAAAAAATAAAAAACCAATAATAAAAGCCCTTACATCTGAGGGAAAAAAAAACTTTCCTCATTACTACAATCAGTAAAATTAAACACTCCCAACTTACAGTTTCTATGACTTTGAAACTTACATTTATATATCTTCTAACTCTTTCTAAACTGTAATCTCCCAAAGGGCAGCTACCCCATCTTAATTATATTTATATCTCTAGCACCTTAATAGCATACTATTAAGTAGACTGTTGATAAATGATTCCTGAATTAAAAAAATCATTTATTGCAGCCTTAGATTTCTTTTCTAATTTTATTCTTTATTTTCCCCACCTTGGTTATCTCTACAGTCCTACTTCATTTCCTCACACTAATTATAGACTAACAAACACACATTACAGCTGCCTTTATTTAACAAGCATTTACTGAGAATCTGTATTATAACAACATACTTGTTTTTAGGGGTACGTGTGTGCATGTTGTGTGTGTGACTGCATGTGTGTGTGTTGGGGGAGCTGGATATTAAAGTATAAAAATGTGGTCCCATTTCTTTATTAATCTTGGCCCTGCTCCTCATGACCTCTATATATTTATTTCATAGGCAATGTGAATAACTTCAGTGGGGTTAGCAAAGTCCCTTTTCAAAGGTAAATTTTTAGGAAGACAATGACATATTTCAGGGCCCCTTCACAAGCATGGGCCCTCCCCATAGAAACCACAGGTATTTATATTCATAATTTATTTCATGCAATAGCACTGAAGTTGCTGTAGGCACTTTGCATTATAATTTTATTTTCTTTCTTATAAATCACCTCCTCGGCCAAATGTAAAAGCTTCAGAGACAGAAAACCTGGATCCATCCCCTGCCCCTATTTTTAGCAGTAGCTATTACTTATTGAACACTGTCCTATCACCGACATGTATTTATGTCTACATGTATCAGTATATTCATCAGCCCATAATAACAGTTAAGAGTTCTCAGTGTACTAGATGTACTGTGCTAACTGCTACTGAAACATCAATGCACTGAATTCTCACAGAAACCCTGTGAGGAGTGTTGTCATTGTCCCTTTTTTACAAGTGGAGAAAGGGAAGCACAGAAAGATTGAGGAATTTGCCCCAAAACATACAGCCAAGATCTGAAGGCAAGCATTCAGGCACCAACTCTTCCTACTTAGCCATCACCCTATATAGCTTCAGTCATAATTCACCCTTTCTGTGTTTTTTGATGATTACAAGTCCATCAACAAGAAAATGCTTTTCATTTCTTTAATATCTTAGTTGAGACCCTATAAAGAAATATCTCTGGGCAAGTAAGTAATGCAAGTGAATTATGCCCATGTATAAAAATTTGGAGGATGGGAAAATCGTTACCAAGAAAATGTAGAGTGGGGTAAAACGCCAAAATGCAAGCTTTGCCAACTTAATCATATTAAGACGTTTTGGCCCTCAATGTTGAAAACAGCAAGCTACCAAAGTTAATATAGGAGCAAATCAAAGCTATGAGACCAGAGAAAAACTATCCACCATAAAATACAAATTTGTTATATTCTTTCAATTTTAGGCAATGTATTGCAAATATCAGCAGTTAATATTAAGCAACTTTATAGCTCTGGGCTGGCCTGCTCTTGGGAATAAAATATTTTAAATACTCGTGAATACTATGTATCATACTGTCTTATTAGCCTCATTTGTATAAACTACCATGCCATTGTCTGTTTTTAAATGTGTGGAGTTTTTTTTGGCCAAAAGTATAATATCATTTACTTATTAAATTTAGCTTCATTTCAAATTTTACTTAGTGCTTCACTGAAATCCTTGTGTGTTCCTGGTCTCTGAAGTAAGACAGCCTTTGCAGGGGGCTTCCCTGGTGGCTCAGTGGTTAAGAATCTGCCTGTCAATGCAGGGGACACGGGTTCAAGCCCTGGTCCGGGAAGATCCCACATGCCACGGAGCAACTAAGCCCGTGCGCTGCAATTACTGAGCCTGTGCTCTAGAGCCCGTGAGCCGCAACTACTGAGCCCACGTGCCACAACTACTGAAGCCCGTGTGCCTAGAGCCCGTGCTCTGCAACAAGAGAAGCCACCGCAATGAGAAGCTCGCGCACCGCAATGAAGACCC
The DNA here is from genome assembly GCF_949752795.1 of Hyperoodon ampullatus. NCBI lineage: Eukaryota > Metazoa > Chordata > Mammalia > Artiodactyla > Ziphiidae > Hyperoodon > Hyperoodon ampullatus. Next base: position 26,617,246 of record NC_136913.1, on the reverse strand, counting down.
AATGCAGCCAAAAATAAATAGGTTAAATAAATAAATTTTTTTAAAAAAGATAGACTTTGCAATTCCAAAGGTCAAATGTAGCAACTGAATGGAACAAAGGTTCCCAAGTACCTCCCACTGCCATTTTATGCGGATGTTGCTAGATAACCATATTCCCAGCCACCTCAGTGTGTCAGATTCAGGGAGAGAATTTTCTTAAGCAATAACAGAACTTTCATTGAGGCAATTTGTCTTCAATGCATGAGATGTGAACTGCTCAGCAATCTCCAGATTTTGTCTGAGAAATCAAGCAAAGATACTGTCAAATAGTGGCTTTGACTATTTTGATCATAGGTACACAAAGCAATACAATGATAGTGTCATTTGGGGGTCCCATTTACATAAAACAAATTTATAATAGATGTGCCACTTTGTGGTCACCAGAGTTAATGGACCTTTTAAGAACATCTACTCAATAACAATAAAGTACCATTTTTACATGATTTAGTGTTGGAAGAATTAATGCACCTCATAACTTGACCTTCAACTGCTCCTTTGATGGCAACTACTGTACTGTTTCATTCTCAGAGATTCTCCATATTTGAAGTTGACATTATAAAATAAGCATTCTCGGGGCCTCCCTGGTGGCGCAGTGGTTGAGAGTCCGCCTGCCGATGCAGGGGATACGGGTTCGTGCCCCGGTCTGGGAGGATCCCATATGCCGCGGAGCGGCTGGGCCCGTGAGCCATGGCTGCTGAGCCTGCGCATCCGGAGCCTGTGCTCCGCAACGGGAGAGGCCACAACAGTGAGAGGCCCGCGTACCACAAAAAAAATAAATAAATAAAAAAAAAAAATAAAATCAGCATTCTCAGGAGTTTTTAATAAAACTGGGTTATTAATTGTGAATGGATAGAACAGGCTGTTCGGTATGCAGATAACTTTAATAAGGGAGGAATTTTTACCAAGATTTAGATAATGCTCAACTTCCAAAGCACCCCAATAATTTGTATTGATATTCATATGCTAGAAATGATTGTTAATGCATTACCATAACTGATCTAGGAGGCTATTCACCTGTAACCTTTTTTTTTTTTTTTTTTGCAAAGTAAGTATGCAGTTAAGGAGTTAATAACTACCATCTCCCTTAGCCCCCTCACAATGACACATGACAAAATGATATTCAGTGGGACAGTAAATATCCCACTGCCCTGATCTTGGACAGACACAAACAAACAAAGCACTTACAAGTTCATCCTAAATAGCAGGGTGTCAAGACTCTTCCTGGGCAACTGTCAGTTGTTAACTCAAGCCTGCATTACAAAATTGCATTATAGGGCCTAGTAGCCTGTGAAACTGTTTTCCGACGTATCAGCATCACAGGAGACCTGGCAAAGAGTCACCATGTCGTCCTGATTTGCCAAAGAGGGTAAACAAACCTCCTTTGACTGGCAGATGCAGGAGAAACTATACTTTTCTATACTGGTTGGCAGAGTTTAAATTGAAGGGAAGTAAATATTAGGTTCAACAAAATAAATTAAGAGAATATTCAAGTTTATCTAACAGCTTCCTGAAAAAGTATAGGGGTATATAAGCCTATGATGAAATATCAAACTTTAAAACTGGAGACCAAATATGAATAAAAGGGCCTAAATATGTAATTATTTGGTAACAAGCTTCTCTTTTTTGTATGTGGTAATGCAGGTCATCCTTCTAGAGAAGTAGACACAAAAATGAGATGAGACAGGCACAAGAATTATCGGGGTGGGGGGAGTGGGGGATGGGCGGACTGTCTATGAAAGAAAACAGGATGAAGCTGGAGGAGGCTGGGAGAGCTATCTCACGATGATGCATGTCTGACCCCTTAGAAGGACACAGGGATGAGAGGGCAGAAAGGAAGCAGGCTTTGCACTGTAGTGCAATCTAACAAAGTTTTGGCCAAGTTGACTGGGGAATCTTTGAGCCAAAGTCTCCATCAGAGGAAATGCACATTTCGCAGGAATGGGCCCACCTTGGTATCCAGGCTGCACTCAGTCACTGGGTGTGATAAGCTCCTGGGAATGGTGGCCTCAGCACCAAAGCCGTGATGGACAGAGTGCAGCGTCTGGAGCCAGCAGCCAATTACGCTCTCCAAAGCAGGAAATATGAGAGGGCATTTTCACGACCATCACTTAGTACGCCTTCAGTTACTATGCCTCACGAGACTAACCATTTTAATAAAAGGCTGAGTTTCCATTGGATAAACCAATATGAGTGATTTTATTTCACACTTAGAAAAATCAAATACTTTTCTCTTACTGATAAAAGAAAATTACTGTAGAAAGCTCAACTAGGATAAACAAAAGATTTCAAATGACCATAAAAATAGAAAATCATCCTCATTAATCAGTCCTTTCAAATTTATTCCTTGTTTGCTGACATTAACTGCTTTTAATACATGTAAGCACGCATTACTTTTAAGATCTTAGTCTTACAAGAGAGCAATGGCATCGACTGAATAAAGCCAGTAGAGCACATCAGTGACACTGCTCAGATAATCAAAACAAAGTTTCAAAGGACACGAGACAAAGGTAAATAGAAATTTATGGAATTAACATGTGGAATATAAAATGTGTATGTCACTATGCCATGAGTTTTACAACAAGGGACAAAGATGAGCAGGAAAGACACCTCCATACTAACCTAAGTATAAAAGGGGAGCTCCCCATTTTGCTGTGATATTGCAAGCTGTCAAAGGGCTGGCTAGAGTTGATGGCATCTGTGTATACTGGTAGAAACTTGAATAGATGGGCTGTTTGCATGAAAAACCACTGATCTGGGGCATTCTTTTTCCTGAGTGCACAGAAAGTAACTCTCACAATCCTAACAGGAGCTAAGTGACAAGCTCTAGTGTTGATATTGAGAGTTTAGGGCTTTCAAATAAACCTGCTCACATGTTTTGCTACCTTATGACATTGTGTGTTTTCTGTGAAATCCAGAAATCTAGGCCAATGGTTTAAGGAGCCTCTCTGATTTCACTGTGGCAACTGTATGCTGTGTGGAGGTACTGTCTTCCATGAAGAGCCATCTGAAGGTGGTTCAGTACAAAAAATAGTGGAAATAGAAGATTCAGTCCCAATCTTTCTGAATAAACTTTGGAAAAAAAAAAAGAAAACTGTCACACCATGATTGCTAGTTGCCTGCCCCAAATAAAAGGAAGAGATTTAGATTAGGTACATTTTCAAACAGCTCCACAGAGCCCTAAAATTTTCCCTCATGGGACCACTCTGGAAGAAAAGAAAGACTGAGATTGTGGGGCAGTGCTGTTTGCTGTTTTATATTTGTGTTCCATAAAAGATCTCGTCTGAAGAAAAATTGTGAGGATTGAAAATATCCACATTATTGTGATTTCTAAAGCCTCTGCAGCAATACAATTCCAATCTTTTGATGAAAATTGTTAGTGGGATATTTACAAAGAGTGGGGTAAGGTAATCCTAGAAAATAATTTTTCTACACCTGTAAGTTGTTAAGTGTACCCAAGCAGCAGCTGTTGGTGAACAATACTATCTTATTTACATCCTGTCGATCATTACACAGTGTGAAAAGCTGAAAAAGTAGCCCCACAAAAGATATCTTCATCCTAATCCCTGAAACCTGTGAATGTTATCTTATACGGAATAAAAGGATCTCTGCATATGTAATAAAGTTAAGGATCTTGAGATGGGGAGATTATCCTAGATTATCCAGGTAGGCCCAAAATGCAATGATGTGTCCTTGTAAGAGGGAGGCAGTGGGAGATCTGACACACAGAGTAGAAGGTGGAGCGGGAGAAATTTGAAAATGCTGGCATTGAGATTAAAGTGATATGGCCACAAGCCCAGGAATGCCAGCAGCCACCAGAAGCTGGAAGAGGCAACGGATTCTCTCCTGGAGCCTTCGGAGAGAGCACCACCCTGCTGACACTTTGATTTCATCCCAGTGATACTGATTTCAAACTTCTGGCCTCAAAAACTGAGACAATAAATTTCTGTTGTTTTAAGCCACCAAGTTTGTGGTAATTTGTTACAGCAGCCAAAGGAACCTAATACACAGGAGAAAGACTTTCTTTTTCTGATGCCCTATTTTCCATCTTCTGAAAACAACATAGGCGGGCCACAAACAAAGATGGCAGAGTTATGCAAAGCCACCTGGAAAGACCTCTGACTACTCATTTGTTGTAATCTCTAGTAACCTAAAAGAAAGGACTTGTTTTAAGTAAACATTTTAGTGAAGTAAATCATATATACTGAAAAATAAAGAAATCATGAGTACAGCACTCAATGAATTTTCATAGTAAATTAAATAAGCAGCACCAAGAGCAATCGTCATCCCTCTTCTAGTCACTAACCCCCCAAAGGGAATCACTAACTTGACTTTTAACACCCAATAGATTCATATTCCCTTCTTTCATACTTTACCTAAATGGAATCATACAATATTATATACTCTTTTAGGTCTGTCTACTTTTGCTTAATATTTTATTCTTGGCATTCTCCTATACCGTTGCACATAGTAGTAGACTATTTATTCATGAGACCACTCTGGAAAGAAAGAAAAACTGAGATTGTGGGGCAGTGCTGTTTGCTCTTTTATATTTGCATTCCACAAAAGTATTCCACATAGTATTTATCCATTCGTGGTCATTTGGATTGTTTCCATTTTAACCTATTATAAAGAGCATTGCTATGAATATTGGGGGCACATGAGTACCTATTACTTTTGGGTGAACAGTGAGTGCCTGGGTTGAAAATGCTGGACCATGGGGTATGCATATTCATAAAAAATGATTTTTTAAAAAAATTTTGTTTATTTTTGGCTGCGTTGGGTTCTCATTGCTGGGCCTGGGCTTTCTTTAGTTGCGATGAGCGGGGCTACTCTTCGTTGCGGTGCGTGGGATTCTCATTGCGGTGGTTTCTCTTGTTGCAGAACACGGGCTCTAGGCATGCAGGCTTCAGTAGTTGTGGCTCGCGGGCTTTAGAGCACAGGCTCAGTAGATGTGGTGCACGGGCTTAGTTGCTCCACAGCATGTGGGATCTTCCCAGACCAGGGCTCGAACCCATGTCCCCTGCATTGGCAGGCAGATTCTTAACCACTGTGCCACCAGGGAAGCCCCAGAAAAAAGGATTTTATAAGAATAAAAGTATAACTTCAAAGTCACTCTCATTTCATTATACAGATATTACTCAATTATACTTCTATTTTTTGACCTTAAAATAGTAGGTGAATTGTGAACCACCTAAGTCCTCTGATTAGATGCTCTTAGAAAAACTGGATAAACTCTGAAGTAGGAGTCTTATGTTTATCATATTTTTTAAAGGTCACCTTAATGTAGTAAAATATCTTTAAAAATTAGAATTAATAAAAAAGCTCGAATTTGGTAGCTGGCACTTTAGAATTTTCTCTTTCATATGATTTTTTAGCACTTTAGAATTTTCTCTTTCATATGATTTTCTAGGAGGAAGAACATCAGACCTACAGAAGTCCTTAGTAAAGGTGACATTTACCCCTAGAGGAGCACAGAATGCATCTTGATAATCTTGCAACTTCTCATATAATCCAGAAGGATGTAAAACTACAATGAAGTGCATGTTCTCAGACTTGAATGGGGGCAAAAAGATGAAAATATAATTAATCCAATTGTGTTTCGTTGGGACACTTCCAACATTTTCAGCCAGCAGAACAATGGTGATTTTTTTTCCCTTTTCAGAGGAAATGCATTCTTTTTTAACCATTCTACTTTGAATATATTTTGGGTTTTTTTTTTTTTTTTTGGAATTGCCTTTCCCTCCTCCTTCCTAGGATAGTAACGCTCTGAGCTCTACATAGGAGTGCATAAAAGATTTTATAAAACACAAAATGTTAAAGTTACAGAGAAAAGAGCTGGGTTTTAGACTAGAATACTATCAGCTTGGGACTGAAAGAATCAGAGGTCTAAAGGTTTACAGACTCAAAATGAAAGCACGGAGATAACACCTAGTTCTGAAAATTAGGTCATATTAGGAGAACCATTTGACTGCTCACTTTGCATCTGAAAGTGCAATACTTGAGGAAATATGACTATTTTAATGGCAGGCTTGTGTCAGCAGTTACAGAAATAAGGCCTGACGCACTGAAAATAGTCTCCTTTCCTTATTGTCTTTGTCCTACTAAATAGTTTAGATTGAGTTGGAATTTCTGTCTTCATCCTACACCTTACTTCTCATCCAACAGTAGTCCCTAATTCAAAGCTAATTTGTAAAGGTCAAACTGAAGTCTGGAAGCATCCCAAGAACCCATGATTACATGCCAATATCGTTGAATAGTTAAAGGCTCCACAGCTTTTGGCCAGGCACACTGGATTCCTTTTAATAACAGATTCAGTGAAGAAAAAATAAAATAGATGCATCTGTTAAATAAGAAAACCCAAATTGAAAACAAAGAACCTACTGATTGCTTTCTCCACTGTAAAAGTACACAGTTGAGAAAAGATTATAAATACTTCCCTAGTATTTAAAATGTATGAGGAACAATTCATTCCATCAATCAACATTTATTAAGGAAGGCACTCTTCTAGACACTGGGGATATTGAATAAAACAGACAATAATCCCCCCACCCGGCCATGAAGCTTACATTTTAAATGAAGGGAGACAGAAAATAATGTATCATACATCAGTGGTGATAAGAGCTAAAGGGGGGGGTGGAGAGTCTGCACTTTTAAATAGGTGGTCAGAAAAGGCCTCACTACGCAGTGATATATGAGCAAATATCTGAAGGAGGTGACAGGGTTGGGGGAAGAGGGTGAGCCAGGAGGCTAGCTGGGGGAAAAGTATCCCAAGGCAAAGGGAAAAGCTAGTCAGGTGTTTTGTGGGAGGAAGAGTATCTGGTGTAACAGAGGAGCATTGTGCCCTGCAGTGGAGCAAGCAAGAGGGAAGCACTAGGAGACAAGCAGCAACAATGAGGAGTCAGATGATTGTACACAGAACCTTTGTAAGCAACTGTAGGAACATGGGATTTTATTCTCAGAGACATGAGAGGCCATTATAAGTAGATGTTGAACAGAGGAAGGTATCACACAATTTCTATTTCAAGATATCACACTGGCTGCTATGCTGAGAAAAAAACTGAAAGGGAGCAATGGTAAAAGTGGAGAAAAGAGTTAGTAGACTCTTAAAATAAAACAAGTGAGAGATAAGGGGCTTGGACCAAAATGTAGCAATAGATGTGCTAAGAAGAGGTCAAATTCTGGATCTATTTTCAAGGCAGAAGTGATACAATTTGCTGATGGGCTGGAGCATACAAAAAGAGGAGTCAAAAGGAATCCAGGGCTTCCCTGGTGGCACAGTGGTTGAGAATCTGCCTGCCAATGCAGGGGACACGGGTTCGAGCCCTGGTCTGGGAGGATCCCACATGCCGCGGAGCAACTGGGCCCGTGAGCCACAATTACTGAGCCTGCGCGTCTGGAGCCTGTGCTCCACAACAAGAGAGGCCGCGGTAGTGAGAGGCCCGTGCACCACGATGAAGAGTGGCCCCCGCTTGCTGCAACTAGAGAAAGCCCTCACACAGAAACGAAGACCCAACACAGCCAAAATAAAATAAATAAATAAATAAATAGTTTTAAAAAAGGAGTCTAAAGTTTTGGCTTGAGCACCTAGAAGGATGGAGTTACCATGGAGGAAGATTGGGGAGGGTCAGGTGTGGGAGAGAAGGTAAGGAATTTGTTTGGGGTTGGCTAAGTGTGATGTGCCTATTTAGACCAAAAGTAAAGATGTGGACTCTGAAGATAGATATGTGAGCCTGAAGTTTAGGAGAGACTTCCAGGGTGGTGATGAAAATTTGGGAATCATCAGCATGAAGATGGTATTTAAAGCCATAATACTGGAAGAAATCTCCATGACAGAGTACACACAGACAAGATATCCAAAGACTCAGTTCTGGGGCCCTCGGGTGTTTAATAGCATATACTTTATCTAGAATCATAACAAGAAACATTCCACAGATAGTCACAAAAGGATTCTGGATGAAATGATCCCTTAAAATATTGCAAGGTAAGACCACACAATGAGTGGTGATTTTTAACTAGATGCTTTCTAAAATTCCGCCAAACACTATTTGATTTTTATAACTAGAAATGAAATCTTCCTTTATCCTAGTAAAATTCTAATATATAAATATTTGATATGAGTATGCATAAGTCTGATTTATTTATACCTCACATATGAGGGTCAGTCTTTTATTGTTCAGATAATATCCTATAGTTAAAAAAAAATACTGCTTGGATTTGAAATTTAAGCATTTGGTGGATGTTTCAACAAGTTACCATTAGGTTCATGATAATCAGTGATTTCAATATAAAAAGAATATTAATACACTGCACTAAAGAAGATACACAGAGGGCAAATAAGCATGTGAAAAGTTGCTCCACATTATATGTCATGGGGTACTGCAAATTAAAACAACAATGAGATACCACTATACACCTATTAGAATGGCCAAAATCAGGAACACTGACAACATCAAATGCTGGAGAGAATGTGGAGCAACAGGAACTCTCATTCATTGCTGGCAGGAATGCAAAATGGTACAGCTACTTTGGAAGACAGTTGGTAGTTTCTTACAGAACTAAATATATTCTTACCAATCAATCCAGCAATTGCACCTCTTGGCACTTACCCAAAGGAACTGTAAACTTATGTCCACACAAAAACCTGCACACAGATGTTTATAGCAGCTTTATTCATAATTGCCAAAACATAGAAGCAACAAAGATATCCCTCAGTAAGTTAATGTATTAATAAGCTGGTACATCCAAACAATGGAATATTATTCAGCACTAAAAGGAAATGAGTTATCAAGTCATGAAAAAGAATAAGAAGGAAACTTAAATTCATATTACCAAGTGAAAGAAGCCAATCTAAGAAGTCTACATACTGTATGATTCCAACTAATTGGCATTCTTGAAAAGTAAAGCTATGGAGACAATAAAAAGATCAGTGATTACCAGGAGCTGGAGTGGGGGGAGGAATGAACAGGCAGAACGCAGAGGATTTTTAGGGCAGTGAAGATACTCTGTATGCTACTCTAAAGATGGATAATATGTCATCATGCATTTGTCCAAACCCAAAGAATGTACACCAAGAGTGAATCATAATGTAAACTATGAACTTTGGGTGATTATGATGTGTCAATGTAGGTTCATCACTTGTAAAAAAAAAAAAAAACCAAAAATGTACCACTTAGTGAGTGATATTGATAATGAGGGAGGCAATGCAAGTGTGGGTACAGAAGGTATATGGGAACTCTCTGTACCTTCCTCTTAATTTTGTTGTAAACCTAAAATTGCTCTTTTAAAAAAGTCTTTTCTTAAGGACATTCATTAGGTCAAAAGTATCCTGTGCTCTCTTGTTTAAATCCCAAGTTGATTTTACCAAGAGACATAGAGATACTGAATATTCTCCCTTTAATCTGATACAGCTAGATTAAGTCATAGGAGGAGAGATTTGATAAGATTGAAGAGTTTGATTAATTTTAATTTTACTAAAAAGGTAAACATTTAAGTCACATATGTGAAAAATATTAAAAATTGAGAATTTCAGAAATTCTAACAGTATTTAATGATATACATACATACCAATTTCAATATGGCACCTTCAGTTTAGACTACACATTTCTTATGTTTGTGTGAACATCTCCTAACCTCTAGAAACCCTGGAGGAAAATGTCTAATACACAAGATCCCACGTTATTCCTCCTGCATGGACTCTGATTCTTTACCTTTGGAATGTGCTTATAACATTAAACGTAATACCTTTTACCGCTACTTTCACCCTGTTCATCTTTAGAATTAAATTCACCAGATAAGACTTCTGTAAGCTTGTGATATTTCTACTGTCATGAACACATCAGTAGAACACCTTTTCTATCCTTTCTTAGCACTCACTTTCAAAATTACCCAAGATATAATCTTAAAATGAAAAACAAAGCTTTTTTCAAAAACTGTGTTATTAAAGAGTTAATACTCAAATGCTACTGAACTGTACATGACGCCATAAGACAATTTCGTTAAGAACTACATCTCTCTTTTCTCAAGGAAATACTGTATCTCATCCAAGTAACATGTTCTTTCCTCACTGTAGCCCACTTAAGCCACAATTTCAAACATAAAAACACCATTTAATCCTAAAAGTTTAAAGAGCCTATGAGAAAGTAAATTATTTACAGAGAATATACTCTTTTTTAATTAAACATTCTTCCTCATGAGAATTAAAGAATCAAATAACTCTATGGAAGTCCATTAATCTCATATCTTCTTGGAGGAATTTTAACAATACAAAGGTAAGTAAGGGTTCATGTCTTAAAATGAGACATGAATACCCACAACAGCTAACCTGGACCCTAAGTGAGCTTAGCAAAGCCTAGGTGGTTTATTGGTCTAGAATGGCCTTACTCATGTCTGACAGCTGGCTAGCTATTGGCTGGGATGGGCCTCTCTTCATCTGGTGGTGGCAGGATTCCAAGAGAACAACTGGAAACAATCAAGGTCTCTTGAGGCCTAACCTTAGAAAAGGCATACTGTCAATTTTACCACATTCTATTCATCCAAGCAAATCACAAAGCCAGGCCACAATTCAAGAGGTAGGAAAGTAAATTCCACCACTTAAAGGGAGAAAACGAAAAGACATCACAACTGAGTGTAGATGATGAGGAGAGGGGTGTTACTAAGGTTGGAACAAGAAGGGACGTGTTAGGAGATGGGGACACGGGTAGGCAGGGAGAAGATCAATACTGGAAGCGTGGAGACCAGCTAAGAAGCTACTTCAACAATCCAGCAGAGAAATCAAATCATTGATTTTCAAGTAGCAAACTCCCAATACACACTGCCTGACGAATATTTCATCCTGATGAGCAAGCATCTAACACTCAAATAAGGCATGCCTTACCAACTCTCTCTGAATATCTTGCATTTTCATGTTCTAATCCCCTTGTTCTTGCCAACAAACAAGTTTAGTTTTTTTCACAAGGCAAGATATGGAATAAAAAAAATGAATTAAGTAAAATTTGAATCTGTAGCAATTCCCACAATTAATTCTCAATTTATATAACATGCTTTTTAAACTCCAAAGATATATACAAATGAGGTATTATAATTGTTTTCAGAAAACCCAAAGATTCAAGTTATAAAAAATATCTGCAATAAATGATTCACTGAACAATCAAACTAGTGACAAGGAAATTGGCCGCTGAAATAACAACAGAAACATAACAAACTGTTCATAATGATGAAAGCCATAAACTTGACAGCTAGCACACACAGCAGCAATATGCTTTAATGGATGGGACTTGAACCATTTACAGCATTTTTTTATGGATTCACCTATCTTTTACTTTCAGTTCATTAATTATACAAGAAAATGATCCCAAGTAGCTAGGACCTACCTTACACGTTTTAACTTTATGGCTATAGAAGATATGTCAAATTCTCAAAAAAATTTTATAAGACAAAAAAAATGTGTTGCATAACTAATCCCCAGACCCTTGAAGTTTGACAGGAAAAAGTGGAAATTTTAATTTTATCCATAAACATAAGCCTTAGAATTACTCGAGCTGAAAAAAAATGGTAAATAAAAAGTTCTATAACTTGCTTGCCTTTCTTGTAACCCATGTCTTTATTGTTTCAACCTTTTCTGTCTGTCATTCAGAAGCAACCTTGAGAGGTCATCAAGATCATACCAGAGTCTTTAAACAGAATCATACTGTATGAAGCAAAAAACAGAAAAAGAGCCCTATTTTAAAAGTTCAGTAGAACAAAATTCTATAACTTGCCTTGGAACTTCATCCCAATAATTCTCATTATCACCAAATGATTGGACCTAACTCATTTTCTATCAATTCATACTTCCAAGGTTTTATTACATGAGTTAAAGACATAAGCTTTATAACACAGCAAATTTAATCCGTGATTTCATTCATTCAATAAACGTTGTGTGTATCCACAACATGCAAAGTTCAATAGGTATGGATTAAAAGTAGTGTGATAATTAGGGGACAAGAGAATGGAACACTGGGCTTCCCTGGTGGCGCAGTGGTTGAGAGTCCGCCTGCCGATGCAGGGGACACGGGTTCGTGCCCCGGTCTGGGGGGATCCCACATGCTGCAGAGCGGCTGGGCCCGTGAGCCATGGCCGCTGAGCCTGTGCTCCGCAACGGGAGAGGCCACAACAGTGAGAGGCCCGCATACCGCAAAAAAAAAAAAAAAAAAAAAAAAGAGAATGGAACACTTGCTGATTGGCTGCCATGTGTCAGACTATTTGGGGGTACATTTTAATTTCTCATAGAAACTACAGGAAGTTCAGCAGTTCAGTAATTTGCCCAAGGTCATAGCTAAGATGTAGCAGAGCCTAGATTAGAGCACAGAACTCTCCAATGTAATGCTTATACTTTTTCCACTGTACCATATTTTTAAACATGTCAGAGGGCTCATTTAAAAAGGTAATAAGAAGTATTTTTACAGAACCCTTAAAACTATTTTTTACATTCACACCATAACACACAACCCACAGCTCTGGTAACTTCAGTTCTAGGCTCCATGATTGCCAGGCCCCTCAAATCAGATAAGCATAGCATATTTACCCTTGAAGTGCAAAAATAGTTAAGTATACGAAATTCCAAATTATTCTAAATTATGCCTTAAAAAGCTTTAAAATCTTTCTAATTATGGATAAATATAATGTGAGCAGTGACAAACTGAGGTAAAGCCATTAAGGTTATACTATCAGCTGAGAAAGGTTTGAGAAACCAGATCACCACATTTCTCCCCAGATTGTCCACTTTTGAGTCCTACAGCCACTGGAGCTCATTGGTACATCTAGAACTTAGAATTTAGCTAAATCTGATCACTATACCAGTGTGCACTATTTTATTTCCATATTCATAGTAATTTCTATTGAAATATGTAGTCAAATTTAAAAGTGTCTATAGTCAAATATATACAACTATTTAGTAATGCTTTTTAACTCTTAAGTAATCTATAAACCAATCTTAGCATTACTATTTAGTAATGCTTTTAGTTCTAAAGTAATCTATAAGCCAAACTACACAGAAACCAATGATACCAGAGTTGGCCTTTTGCCTGTCCTAGAAAAAAACATGTTTTATCTGATATGTTTTAGACTACCACTTACCAGGTTTTATCTGATGTATTACAAAAATCACTCCCCAGGCAATTATGATGTGTACCAAAGGGGGAGAAACATGGTTTAGATTATGATTGTCAATTTGTCATTTTTTTCCTTTTTAATTTACATTATAAATAGGAGTTTTTGAACATAAGACTTTTTCTCTGTTTATTTTACGCAAAGTATTCTTAGTAATACTCTACAAAGATAAAACTATCTATTGTTTTACCTTGTTTTTCTTCTACTAACTTTACTTTTGCACTAAAAAGCTTTTGCTATTATCTCTAAAACGTATCTGTGTGTGCTTTCTAACTTTCAACCTGTAATACATAATTCTTGGTGATCCGTTTAGTCTATGAGTTGGATTTTTTAATGTAAATTATCCTGTTGGGCTTCCCTGGTGGCGCAGTGGTTGAGAGTCCGCCTGCCGATGCAGAGGACACGGGTTCGTGCCCCGGTTGGGGAAGATCCCACATGCCGCGGAGCGGCTGGGCCCGTGAGCCATGGCCGCTGAGCCTGCACGTCCGGAGCCTGTGCTCCGCAACGAGAGAGGCCACAGCAGTGAGAGGCCCGCGTACCACAAAAAAAAAAAAATAAAAAAAAAAATAAATTATCCTGTTAAGTTATGCATTTGGTATAGTACTTATAAGAAGTCCTCAATCTCTTAGTCATAAAAGATTTTGTGGTGAACATAATAAGTGTAAATGTATCTACTGGTAGACTACTGGAATATTAAGTATTACATATTTTGCTACAATAAAAATTGGAAAAGACATTTCAAAAAGATTTATAGTTTCCCTTCAAGCTTAGGATATTAGAATATTCAGTCACATTTTGACAAACACTGACAATATTTTTCATATTATATTGAAAATTATTTTCCTCTGAAATCATCTGCTCCCATTCAAGATTTAATATTCAGTATATGTAATGCTACACTGAAGTAAATTTGTTCAGAAACAGAACTACTGCACAAGAACACATATAAAACATATTCCCATTGCAAATCCGCTTCCATGCCTGTTGCCATTAAGAAGCTGATTTGGGGGACATAACCTAAGGTTTCCCAACAGCTCCTATTACTACTGTATCTGCCTCATTCTAGCTTCTCAATGGGGTCACCACTGGGACCAAAACCACTGGAAGCTAAGAAATGGAAAAAAGAGATAAAATCCAAAGATACAGCACCTCATATTCAGAGAATTAATAAATACGTATTTATTTATGATAAAGCAGATTAAATTCATTTTAAGTGCTTTCCCCCACGCATAAAAATAAAATCTCTAAACAGGATATTTTTTAATCCTTTAAAGTTTTAGTGTTGAAAAAATGTGTTTACTGGTGAAATCTGAATATGGTCTATATTAAGTTAATAGTATTGTATCAATGTCAATTTCCCGGTTTTGATCATGTATGACAATTATGTAAAATGTTATCATCAGAGGAAAATAAGTGAAGGGCACCCGGGGTGGAGGGGGGACCACAGTATTTTTTTGCAACTTATGTAGGTACAATGTTATTTCAAAATAATAAGTTTAAAAATGTGTTTTGTGATATTTACTACTATATGAAGTTGCTTTCAGACTTTCTATTATTTTAGAATTCCATATCCATAAGTCATCATTAGGAAATAAATAATCAGAGCTCCAATACCCAATACGATTTTGGTGCAAAAAGATATAACTAGCACTTCTTAATTTGTGTTAATTTTTTTTCTCTTCTCTCAAAGCAACTCTTATGAGCAAATATTTCACAGTTTTAAACTCTATTATATTTTCTGAAATGCCCTTTTACTTGTGGGTCTTTTCAGAAACATTTAATGAAGGTGTAATTGTTGTCATCATTTCTTCCTCATATTTTCCCAAGAAGTTAATTCCCTCAAGCTCTCTTCGGGTGAAACACTTTCAACCTGAATTTCCTTATGAAGACAAGTCACTGAAATACACAACATAAAAATAAAATACTTCCCCCTTTAAATAGTGATTATAAGTTAAATAAATGTATACTGACACAATATTTACCAGCTATCTGTCATCATCATTACATATCAATCCTGTCTCAACTTGATATTTAGACATGGCTTGTAGCTCTCACTGTCAGCATGGACTTGCTCAATATCTTGAATACTGTAGCTGCTCAATAAAAAATGTTATACAGAATTTGGTATTATCTATAATTAAAAGTAGCTATTGCTCTAGGATATTATTTCAAAATTGTGCCCAATTATTTACAATTTGCTGTACTATCTTGGATAATACTTCATAGTAATAATTTAAGTCCATCTTGATACAAATAAAATGCATGTCGTTAATTTTTAATAATTAAGATAGTATTATAATACTGTAAAGATAAGAAAATATATGGGTACATTAATTTTACTTCTAAGCATATATTCACTTAGATTCTGCCTACCACTGTCTAACATGTGCTAACATATAAGAAGATTAAATTTTAGAAATATTATTGAAATTCAGTAAAATATTTCATTTATGATATGACCTAAAATTTGCATTTACCAAAATGTCCACCTAGTTTGTACTCCCTTTCGCTGTTTTAAACTTTAAGCACATATAAAAACTACAAGTGGTCACATAAAATACAGCAAGAAAGAAGTAACTCAGGTTCGTTCTCCTCACCTTTATAACCAATGGGCTAACTTGGTTGATTTCAAATCTACTGTTTAAATGCAGGATTATGTAGTACTACAGGAATTGGACGTATGAACTCCATCTGAAACAAGTGCTAATGATGTGAAACCTTTATAAACTGACTCTAAAAATGAACAGAAATAGCTGAGTATGCTACCTGTCTAACTGGGAGTTCTCCCAGTAAACTTCTGAGTAGAATTCAATGCTTATTTGACCATATAAGTAATAAATATCTGTTCATTTGAAGCTTACACATATTACTGAACATCGATCACAACTATAGAAGTTATTTAGAGTTCAGAACAAAAATATTTTTCAAGGAGTAGTTTATCACTGGCATTGTTTGCAACTGTCAGGTCATGGTATTATTGTTTTCTATTGTTTTCCAGAAAAGTGGGCCCTTTATATCCTTTACCGAGGTCATTCACCCAGACTTGCAACTAACTCTACAGTATACTGAACCATATGCTCTTTCCTAAAAGGACCACACTCATTTCTCTTCTCTGCACCTTTTCTTTGTCTATTTCTTATTTGGGGAACACTCATCCCTTTCATCTCTCATTATTTCCAGCTGTCAAAATCTAATCTCTCACCTTTGTTCAAGTTGTTCAAATACTATATAACCCAAGGATTAGACTCTGTGCAGTGCTGTGGAAAGTACAGTGAATACGGAATTACAAGACCTAATTTCTGGTACCTCCTATCAAAGAAATACACTCCATTGCTTACCAGATGTGCAAGCTCTCTGGGCCTCAATTTCTAGAACTGAAGGTTTACGCTAGATAGATTCTAAGACCTCTTCCAGTTTTTTGAAAACTGCAGTTCTATGATATAATATATAGCCTTAACATATCTGTTCTCTTTATTTCTACACAGCAACTAATTGTGTAGAAATGAATTTCTAATTCTTCCTAAACAATTTCAGGGAATTTGGGTTTCTGGTGGTGAAGTAGAACTAACAACAGGAATCCATGAATACTGAGGATACATAATCTACAGTTGGTGGTTTGATGGTGACAATAACACCTAAGAAAATGCTTCACTGGTGAGAGGAGATCCAAAATGAATGAAAAAGAACAGCAGAGTTTACAAACAGCAAGAGATGAGACCTCAAAAAAGGAGGCAGTGTGTGGTGTTAGCATGTCGGCGAGGGAGGAAGGGTGGCGGGCAGGGGTGTTTGAGATATAGGAAAAAGGATCAAATTGTGGTGAAAAGGATGCTTGGTAAACCAAAGGCCTATTAATCAAAATGAGTCTTGAAAAGTGAGGTGAGTTTAGCATTAGTTGCGGTCGCACTCTGTGAGAGAACAGTGCCTTATGATGTATCCAGCGTACCTTGCCTCCCCTGGGAAGTAGCATCTTATAACCCTGTTACCTATGAGGGGTGGGCCATAAAGACACAAGAAGGATATTTCTCATCTGTCCCTTATCCCACCTGTAACTCTAATCAATCACTTCAGCTGTTCTCAAACTACAATTTATTTTCTTTAATACACAGAGACAAGTGTTCCTGAAAAACATTAAAAAATTATTTACAGAATTATAACTAGGCCTTTGTTCCCACTTCATGACCGTTTTAAAAAACCGTGGCCAGGACTTTGAAAATGGGCAGTGTCAGCCATCCTCTTCTTGTAGCTCATGCTTAAGACGACATGAAAGCAGGCTTAAAACACTGTATCACACATTAAGATGAAGTCACACACCCAATTTCTATTCTCATAATAAATTAACCTCTCTGAGTTCAGCTTGTGTCTTATTAAATAATAAGGAATCATTAACTATTCTTTAAAACCCACATTTCCCATCCCTATCCTTATCTCTCTCTTCCTTGGTCTCCCTCTCTTTTTTTTTTTTTCAAGGAACAACCACGAGCAAAATTATTTAATTTTCCCTTGCTAAGTTATGGGTAAGACACTATCAACCAGTAAAGCAGTCAAGACACCTAAGCAAAGTGAAACTGAGATGAGATGCCAGGCAAGCAGCCTTTGAGTCATGCTAATAGTAACAGCTAAACGTGATGGTGGTGGTGGTGGTGGTGATGAGAGCAACCAGGTATTAAAGATGTGCCAGGTGGTAAGGGTAAAATTTCTTAAGGATTTAAATCCCTCATTAGGAAATCTTGAGTTTCCTTCTTGGAGATAATGTGCCATTGGAGAAACATCAACCTCCTTTATTTGAAGGCTTGCATCAGCTATGAAAATTAAAAATATATAAATGAAACATAATTTATTTACCACATCATGATACTTTGTACAGCATCATCAAATAAACCCTCTTCTTTCTAAACCAGTTTCAACGACCTATTTTCCTCTTCACCACTCCACTTCATAAAAAGAAGTGAATTAATATCTCACAATTCAAACAAATCATTTCAATTTTATTTATTTTTAATTTCCAATAGCGCTTTTTTATGTATGTGACACACACACACACATATATATATATATAAACTGGGAAGGCATTTTATAACTTTTGAGCCTTTTGGCATACTTCCTGGAAGTCTCCATAATGACTATAGTTACTCTTAATTGCCTTCAACATACTTACATGAATGCTACATTCAGTTGAATTATTTCCTGGATTCCCTCTAATTAATCTGATAGCAGCTGTTTTAAGGCCTGTGCTGATTAACAGTTGCAAGACAGCTAAATGCCTACTATAAGAAAAGCCCTGTGAAGCTTATGTATGTTCATCCACATAATTTTATCTTATAAGCGTCAACATTTCAAAGAGGATCTTCTATTTTTAGTTAACTATTAGTTGTTTATATAACTCAAATGGTTTCACCCTAATATACTGAAATATCATCTCAATATATTTAATAAATATCCTAATAGATATTATGGAAACTCAGCATTTCAAAAAATAAAGAACATGTTTTAAAGATTTAAATAAACCTTAAAGAAAACAACTGAGGAGGTATTTTAGTATGTATTTGTACTGGTTTTCTTGTCCTAGTTCAGAAAATATAAACTTTAACATACAAATGATACATTAAATAAGTGACTCATCTAAAGTAAAGTGCTACTACTAATATTTTTAAGGTCAAACTACACATACTTGTTGATATTTTATTCCTTTTGACCAACAAATGGCAATTTGATGCATTTCAGACATACATTGAGCTTAAATAACCACAACTCAATGGCATTTTCTGTAAGTAGCAATTTTAGGCTACATTGGTCCATTAGAAAATTAAAGCTCTGATTCTGTCATTCCTCTGTAAAAGCAATCGAAACATGGTATTTCCTAAGATCCTGAGGCCAGACCTCATAGTCTAGCATAGTTCTCTTCTCCATCCTGGTCTTTGGCCAATCCATATTATTCCTGCCTAATTCCCATTGCTTCAGCTCACCCAGCAAGTGTCCTTTTTTCCCTGAGTTGTGCTATTTCTTCACTCAGCCTGGTACAGCCTGTTGGAATCCTTCAAACGAAAGCTTAAAGCCACTTCCTAGAGTCTGTCATACAGAGTGAAGTAAGACAGAAAGAGAAAAACAAATACCGTATGCTAACACATATATATGGAATCTAAGAAAAAAAAAAAAGGTCATGAAGAACCTAGGGGTAAGACGGGAATAAAGACACAGACCTACTAGAGAATGGACCTGAGGACACGGGGAGGGAGAAGGGTAAGCTGGGACAAAGTGAGAGAGTGGCATGGACATATATACAGTACCAAACGTAAAATAGATAGCTAGTGGAAAGCAACCGCATAGCACAGGGAGATCAGCTCGGCGCTTTGTGACCACCTAGAGGGGGTGGGATAGGGAGGGTGGGAGGGAGGGAGACCCAAGAGGGAAGAGATATGGGAACATATGTATATGTATAGCTGATTCACTTTGTTATAAAGCAGAAACTAACACACCATTGAAGCAATTATACTCCAGTAAAGATGTAAAAAAAAAAAAAAAAAAGCCACTTCCTCAAAAAGCTATGTCAAGATTCACAAACTCACATGTCTCTCTGCAGGAAGCATAAATAAGCTATCAGGGCTGGCTGTAGACCCATGAGAGGTAGCTGAGGGTCAGCTCCAGATATCTGCAGTGGGCAAAGTTGTCAGATATCATGATTTCCTGAAATATTCTAGAAATCAAGAATTTAATGTGTGATATCCTGATTTTTAAATGTCGGCAACAAATATGATATAAATTCCAAACACTTCAGAGGTCAAACTGCACACATCTGTTGACTGGCTTCTGCCTCTCAAGAGATTGTGGCCTCTGCCTCAAATAATCCTGAGGAGGAAATGACCTCTACATGGTGTATTCAGCTAATCCTTACATAGACGCTGTCGACACTGTAGTACAGGCGTGTGTGTGAATGCATCCCACAGGAGTTCTGTACATAACAGAGTTCAATAAATATTAACTAATAGGAAGCAGCAGCTATAGGGTAATGCTTGACAACTCAAGAACTAGAATTCATATCCCCACTTGGCCACTCACAAGGTATGTGATCTTAGTCAAAATGCTTATACTCCAAAATTTGCAGCGAAAATATCATAATCTATCTACTCTGTAGAATTGTTGTGTGGAGTAAATGACATAAAACGTGTGCAGTACTTAGGAAAGGGCCTAGCACAAGTTAACACTCAAACGTTAACTGCATTATTACTATTATTATTAGATGTATAGCAAATGTATGTGTATTTTATGATATAATACACACATTTACAAATTTTTACATAATTATAAGTATGCCTTCTATTCCCACTTCATGCCCCTTTTGAGAAATCATTGCCGGGACTTTCTTTATAATACTCCCA
This sequence comes from Hyperoodon ampullatus, assembly GCF_949752795.1. NCBI lineage: Eukaryota > Metazoa > Chordata > Mammalia > Artiodactyla > Ziphiidae > Hyperoodon > Hyperoodon ampullatus. The sequence continues at coordinate 26,596,688 of NC_136913.1, read as the reverse complement.
AGCATGAAACAACTCACCCCAAATTTCCATTCCAAGAGGATGAATTAAAAATAGCTATGAACATATGTATACATATAACTGATTAAATTTGTGATAAAGCAAAAAATAAAAATAAAAAAATAAAAAAATAAAAAAATAAAAAAAAAAAAAAACAAAACAAAAAAAAAAAATAGCTATGTATTTACGTGGGAAAATGCCATACATACATACATACATAGTGACATACACAACAGCATGAATCAGTTTCAAAAACATTATACTGACCAAAAGAAGCCAGACACGAGAGATTACCTACTGTATAATTCTATTTCTATGAAGCTCAGTAACAGTCAAAAGTAATTGAGAGTAATAGAAATCAGAAATAGGTTACATTTCATGTGTAGGAATTGGCTGAAAGAGGCCTGAGGGAAAGATGTACAGTGATAGAAATGTAATTTCTTGATTAAGGTATGAGTTACACAGTTAGTAAAAACTAAAAAAAAATATCACTTACTTAAAGACATACATTGCATAAGAAGACAATTTCACCTCAGTATAAGAATTTAAAAGGTGTTTATTAAATAGTTGTTGCACTTTCCTGAAGACACCAACTTAATAGTAACAGAAATGCATTTTTAAGTTATAAAATAATATCTGAACCCACAAAATCAAAAAGTTTCTTAATCCCATTTATATTATATAAAGGTCACCAAGAGGTTTGTTTTTTGTTTGTTTGTTTTTGCGGTACGCGGGCCTCTCACTGTTGTGGCCTCTCCCGTTGCGGAGCACAGGCTCCCAACGCGCAGGCTCAGTGGCCATGGCTCACGGGCCCAGCCGCTCCGCGGCATGTGGGGTCTTCCCGGACCGGGGCACGAACCCGTGTCCCCTGCATCGGCAGGCAGACTCTCAACCACTGCGCCACCAGGGAAACCCAGAAGAAAACCTTTTTATAGCCTATATCAAAATCTCTTCCTAACTTCATATTAAATGTGTTATTTGCAAACATTCTATTTTTGGTTCCATCGGTGATATTTTGTATTGAGTGAACACTCAACTTAGTCCAATCTAGTCTTGATTAGACTAATGGATAAAAAGTCAACAACTTTTCCTATATACATATAACTGTTATGCTTTCAGCTTATAAACCTAGTTAAGAATGAGATTAATTCAGGTTTTTAGATAATATAAATACATAGGAATTTAGGAAACTGGGGGTTATTTAAATGAAAATACATAGCTAAATAAAATATTTATGCTCCAAATATATTATTACTGAGCATGAAAACATGGTGCCTGTAAAAATCTTCTTAGAAAGTATCCTAATCAGTGATTTTTTTTTTGCACAAATAGCAACTTCAACAGCCAATATAAAAACTGCCAAGGTTCAAACAAATTCAATTTAATTACCCACACTGCTCTTCTCCAACATTTACACAGATAATGATCTCAGCAGATTTAGGACCACAAGCCTGCTTCTTAAAACTGGGCAGCCACTCAAATCACCTGAATATGCAAATAAAGTGTCATGTGAAACGTCCCAACTCTGTCTCTCTCTCTATCCCCACTGCTCTATTATGAGGAAGGTAAGCTTGTCTCCACTATTAATGGGCAGAAATATCCACGCCTATAATAGCAACATGGTATCTGGGGGCAAGATTAACTTTCCCATAAGGACACTCTGTGTCACTGAGGCCTTGATGCTGTGACAAATAACCACAAAAATCAGGACATCTTTGTTGCAAAGAGGTGGCAGGGTCTCAAAAATGACTGGTCACCTGGAAAGTTAAGTCAACTTCACAGTAGGTCTGGGAGACTAAAATGTGGATACACCATGCACTAACAGTATAAGTCAATAAGGTATAATGTAATGTTTCATGTACAATGTTTATGTACAAAGTATATTATCAAATAAATATACACACATTACATTGTATTTAAACATAATGTTCCCCAAGTTAAAGTCCTTCACATGTATTTTGTATAACACCTACCTTGCATATAGCCACTGATCATTTATTAAATAGCAAATAATCTTTTGAGTTTTAAAAAATTAAGTGTTATTCCTTCTGATCAAAAAAGAAATCTAGGTTAAATACTTCTCTGATATAATTTTGCAGCCAACCACACATCACCTTTGACATAAATTGTCCTGTGAGTAGAAACTTTTTTTTGTTTTTCCATAACTCCCTTCATGCTATATAGGCTTCCTGAGGTCAGAGAACTTGTTTATTTTGTTTATTTTTGTACCTCCAGAAGTGAGCACTGGTCTATAGTACCAGTTCAATAAATAATTCTTTTACAAATTAAATCCCTTTAAACTACATGAGAAAATAGAAATAAAAGTTCACATCTTAGTCTACCAATGACTATTCTTAGAGTGTACTCTAAGTTCACTAGTCTCATATTTTCAAGTGAAATACATCAACCCTACAGAGACAGACAAAATGATATGAATTTTCTTTAATAATTGAGTGGACATAACTAATGTATTTTTCACATCTGACAAATCAAATAAGATTCTACTTTCTGAACATTGTAAATTCTTAAGCGTACAGAGAATTTTTAAACCAATAAATTTAAGTGGTGATTTTCATGACAGTTTAATATTGGTGATTTGTGCCTATAAATAAGCAAACTCATTCTCCCTCAGCATTTCTCTGGTTTTTGTATTTTCACTATGGAACACAGTATCAGTACTCAGAGAAGCTGAAGTTCAAATGTCATTCGATATTAAATATATGTCACTCAATTCAGTCTTACCAACTCAAATTATTTAAAAATAAGAAATTCTTGAAACATCCATAGGTTTACAGGAATGCAAATAAACTTATGAGTCATTGCTAGTATATTCAAGATACTAATGCAATCAATTATTATTCACTGCTTATTATCAGAAAGCCAACATGGCTATTCAAAGTACAATTTCAATATCTGTGGCCTTATTTATTTCAATATATATCATATATTGAAATGTTAAAGATTCTTAAATATGCTGGTATATGCTTTCAAGTGAAATGGCACCACAATAATAACTTATCCTCTTGAGTGTAACAAATAAAATGTTGTTCTTCAACAGTAAAAGGAAAAGTGACTGGCATAGGTAATTATGAAGTTTTGGGAAACATACCTGTCAACACCACAAGAAATGGCATATTCAAAAACTTGCATAGATATTCCAGTGTGAGCAGTTAATTTCCTCAACTTTCTATTAATACTGCAGGCATCATGATGATAACACTATATCAAAGATCTTCAGAGAGAGCTCTGCCAGCTTGCATGCTATTGTGCCATTCTCCATCAAAGGCAATGCCTCAGGAGAATGCCCACCTTTCAGCAGCAGAGCAACACTCATGCCTCCTGATGGCAAGTTCATTTCTGGTAAATATAAAACAAAAAAATTTTTAAAAGAACTATCCTGACATATATCAAGTTCTCACTGGCCTCACAAAAGCATTTTTAATACTGTTAAGGAGCTGGGTTCAGTCAGATATTGTGTAAATTACTTCCAAGAGTTTCACAAACATGCTAAAGGCTGGAGTTCTACAGCTGTGTAGTTGGAAAAGTCACGTTCCAGTGTGACTTTCAGAAGAAGCTTACAGAAGATAGCCACCTCGGCATACACATCTTCATATCCTTCCTAACATTTGGCACAGGGCTTCCCAGTTAATTTGGATGTGATTAATGAATACACAAATAAAGATATATTGCTTGGTATTTCAGAAATAATTCAGAGGCTGTGTCAGAAGATGTTTGCTAAGATCAGAAAAACATCTCCCAGTGGAAAATTCAGGAGTCATTCATTTAGGCACAGTTTGCTGACACCTAAATTCCTTAAATCAGTGCAGCCCTGGACTCTGTAACTTTTAAAAAGGCCATGGTAAAGCTATTATTGAGTACTTTCTTTGTACAAAACATGGAGGTAGGACTTAGGAGACAGAAATCTGCGCATAACGTGTTTTCTGTCCCCTAGGTGGTGGTAAGAGGACAGAATAGGACACTACACAAGTATGTAAAACACAAAGCAAAGGAAGGTAATTTAGGCTACTTTCAGAGTATGCTGATAGTCCAGATGATGAAATCGAGGGTCACAGGATATTTTTTAATGGAATCCATTCAAGAGGCAATATGAGCTTAAATTGAGGGGCAGGTGAAATGAAGTAGGCATAGATTTGAATAGCTTTGCAGACAATGAGTTTGAGATGCAAGAGAATAATCTTCATGAATTCAGGCTTACTCTTGGAAGATAATTTACATTTTTTAAAAAGAGGCAAAGGGTGCCCCTAACACTGAAAAACCAAATGCAGCTGAGATTCCATGGTAGAAATCTAAGTGGTGTAGGCAGAATAATGGCCCCTAAAGTTGACCATGTCCTAATTCTAGGAACCTGTGAAAATTTACCTTATATGGCAAAAGGGCTTTGCATGTGTGGTTAAGGATCCTGAAATGGCAAGATTATTCTCGATTATTCTGGTGGGTTCAATGTGGTCATAAGGGTCTTTGTAAGAGGGAACCAAGAGGGTCAAAGTCAGAAAAAGATGTGATGACAGGAGCAAAGGTTGGAGTGGTGCACTCTGAAGATGGAGGAAGGGGCCACAAGGCAAGGTACACAGGAAGCCTTTAGATGCTGGAAAAGGCAAGGAAATGGATTCCCCCTTTAAAGCTTCCAGAAGGAACACAGCTCTGTTGACACCTTGATTTTAGCCTATAAGACCCATTTTGGACTTCTAACCTCCAAAGAAAAGGATACTAAATTTGTGTTTTTTGAAGCCACTAAGTTTGTGATAATTTGTTACAGCAGCAATGGGGAACTAATATACTAAGACCCACAGTTAGAGGGTGGAAGGAGGAATTAGAGACAAGGATAGAAAAAAAGAAACTATCCAAAAAATCAGAAGGCAAGTCAGAGATGGAGGTATCATAGTAGATATCATAACTGGGGAGCTGGTTAAGTTGGAATGAGAGAGAGAGATCAAGGAGAATGAAATCTGAGGAAACTGATAAATCTAAGGATTTTGACAGGTCACTGGCAATCTTTGAGTAAACAATCAAAGAAGGTACATTCATCATCTGGTAAAATTCTTGTCACCACTTTATTTAATAAATTAAATAAATGAGAGAATACCACAGAGTCATCCTAGAAAGCAGCCAATGATGTCTAAATTAAGCTAGGTTCCTGAAATATAACTAGTGGGTAAGAACATGGACACAATATTAGAAGACTGGGGAAATTTCATGAGGCTTTATGAGGTGAGCTGAAGAAAATAAAGCACAGTGAAAGAGAAAATCCCTTTAAGGAAGTTCTTGATCACTCTTTCCAGCAGGAGCTATGAACTGCTGGGAAATTCCCAAATTAAAAGGGCAGTTTGGGACAGCCCTGGCATGCATACAGCAGCTGAGTGTATGCCTTAGTTGGCTTTAAGTCAAAGATGCAGCATCAAAAAAAAAAAAAAAAGTATCAGGAGTCGGTGGAAGTGGTACTGGACCACAATGCTGGGCCCTGATGATAATTCTTACCAGCTGACTATGACCTTGGTCAAACCCCCTCCATCCCCTGGTGGTATTTCCCCTCCTAGAACAAGATGCAATTGAACAAGATGTTCTCCAAAGTCCTTTCAATGCTCAGTTACTTTAACATTAGTGAGAATTTTCATTCCCTCTCTCTCCACCAACCATCCCCTGCAAGTCTTCCCCTTCCTAAATTAATAAATTTCCCCTGGCAACACCTTCTCTTCAAATAAAAGAGGAAAATTTGACCTAGGAGGGGAGGTGGGAAGAAGTATTTAGAGATGAGAGTGCTATATGGAAGGAATTGCATTAGGTACAACAGGAATGTGTTAGGAATAAGAGGAGTTTTGCATCACATAACGGTGTAACATAGCGGTTAGCAACACTTTGCTATAAAGACGCTGACAGTAAATATTTTAGGATTTATGGGCCACATAAAGTTTGTGTCACGTATTCTTTTTTTTTTTTTTTCGCAGTACGCGGGCCTCTCACTGTTGTGGCCTCTCCAGACGCGCAGGCTCAGCGGCCATGGCTCACGGGCCCAGCCACTCCGTGGCATGTGGGATCTTCCCGGACCGGGGCAGAAACCCGTGTCCCCTGCATTGGCAGGCGGACTCTCAACCACTGCGCCAACAGGGAAGCCCAGCATATTCTTTTTTTTCTACAATGTTTTAAAAAATGTAAAAACCATTCTAAGCCCATGGACAAAAACAGGCTGCGGGCCAGATGTGGCCCACAGGCTACAGTTTGCTAGCCCCCAGTCTAGGAGGTCATTATCAATGTGTACACAGAGAATAAACACAAAATTTAATATAAAGGTGGTTAAGGAAAACGTAGACGTGGTGCTGTGAGACTGCAGATGAATCTTTCTTAGGGAAGAGCTTCGGTGTGCGTGACGGGGAGCTGTTGAACTCCTCCCGAGCACAATTCGGTATCTTCCAAGTGAATCCTGTTATCATCCCAAAACAAACCAAATGCGTGGTGGGAGGGGGAAGCAGGGAACAGAGCCAAGGCAATCACAGAGGAATAAAGCTGGAGACCTAATGCTATCGAAAGCTCTGGCTCAAAATATGAACCTTGCTTCAAGCTTGCCCTACATCTGTGCATACTGGTTAAATAATAAGCCTATTCGCTTCTATCATAATTTAAGCCAGTTTGATTTGGATTTTATGTTTCTTTTGATCAAAAGCATGCTAAGTGATACAATGTGAAAGAGATGCCTCCTTCCGTCACTAAACCTCACCCAATCTCTGCCCCCCATCCCGGGGCACATGTCATCTTCAGATGCACAACCCATCAATTACCTTATCCTGAGGCCTCAGAAAGCCAGAGGTATGGTGAGGTTTAGAGATAAAACAGGGCTGGGGGATATCTTGGTAATACTGCTTGCAAAAGGAAAAAAAGTTTATTTTTCCTAGGCAAAATGTCTCCAGTCAAAATGACCCACATTACAATATACTGCTTTATCATACAGGTCTGGATTTCTCTGTACATTCGTAATGCTGTTTGGAAGGTATTAGTCTTCTGAGAAATTTCTATCTTTGAGCAACCTAAAAAACTTTGCAATTTTAGAGAATGGTATTGGAACTACAAGTTAAGCAGTAGCTGAATAATGGCCCTTCAAATGTGTCCACATCCTAATCCCTAGAACCTGTGAATGTTACAATGAATAGCTATTCTTTTTTATTTATTTCTTTATTTATTTATTTACTTACTTACTTATTTTTGGCTACATTGGGTCGTCGTTGTTGTGCGCGGGCTTTCTCTAGTTGTGGCGAGCGGGGGCTACTCTTCGTCGTGGTGCATGGGCTTCTCAGTGCGGTGGCTTCTCTTGTTGCAGAGCACGGGCTCTAGGCATGCAGGCTTCAGTAGTTACAGCATGCAGGCTCAGTAGTTGTGGCTCACGGGCTCTCGAGTGCAGGCTCAGTAGTTGTGGCACACGGTTTAGTTGCTCCGTAGCATGTGGGATCTTCCCAGACCAGGGCTCGAACCCGTGTCCCCTGCACTGGCAGGTGGATTCTTAACCACTGTGCCACCAGGGAAGCCCGCTATTCTTTTTTTTTTTTTTTAATCCAAAATGTTCAGAAGAAAACAATCCACAAACAGTATGAAATACAATGGAACTTCTCTACCTTTCATATGTATACATGCACATGCCTTAAAAATCATATCTACGTTACAACATACCTAACCTTTCTTATTTAGGTAGTTTTTAATCAGATTAATATATCTTGGTGAGTCCCAAGTTGTTTCTTTTTTATCTTAAAACAAGATAGGACACGGGTCTTAGCCATGTTTCTTTTTTAATCCTTTACTAAACAATTTTCTGTGCTTGACAGCTTTAAGTGTCATGTTTTTGTGCTGGATAATATCTTGCCTATTGTCAACTCAGCACCATCATGGCGCTTTTGTAGTCTCCACTATTTGACAAGGGGAAACCGTAAGTAAATTTTCTAGAATCCCTTTCCCTCTATGTCTCAGGGTTGTTTCGGCCAGGTTGGGGGTTGAAGAGAAGGACAGGCCATTAGTCTCCATAGCAGTTGCAGCGGCTCCTGAGTGAATTCCTCCCGTGAATCACCTGCTTAGGTTCACAGATAATCAGCAATGACTTCCCTCCCATCCAATGTTCTGATTTCATGAACTCCAACAGTAGTTTCCCTGGCTTCTCTGTCTTCAGTCCTTCCAATGGTTGTACAATCCTCTAATTCCCTGACTTGAATCTCTTCCAACTTGCAAAACCTGGAGTGGCTCCTGCTTTCCTGATGAAACCCTGACTAATACACGCATTTACTGTTTTTATTAACCCTGTTAGATCATGTTGTGTTGCTATTTGAATAACAAAGCAGCTGGATCAAGCAGTGAGTGGTGTAACTCAACACTGCATTAATTCTTATGTAAGGGACTTCCCTGGTGGCGCAGTGGTTAAGAATCCGCCTGCCAATGCAGGGGACACGGGTTTGAGCCCTGGTCCGGGAAGATCCCACATGCTGTGGAGCAACTAAGCCCGTGTGCCACAACTACTGAGCCTGAGCTCTAGAGCCTGCAAGCCACAACTACTGCAGCCCGCGTGCCTAGAGCCCGTGTGCCTAGAGCCCGTGCTCCACAACGAGAAGCCACCGCAATGAGAAGACCGCACACCGCAACGAAGAGTAGCCCCCGCTCGCCGCAACTAGAGAAAGCCCGCGCGCAGCAACGAAGACCCAATGCAGCCAAAAACAAACAAACAAACTAATTTAAAAAAAAACTTATGTAAGGGGAAATCATAGAAAGTAGCAGTCAATCCCAATGCGGGCTCTGCAACCAATTAGCTGCATACCATTAGGTACATCACTTCATCACCACAGACATCAGTTTCCTCAATTGTGGGGAAGGGGCAAGCACAGATTATCTTAAGGGTCATTTAAAGTCCAAATACAGTGGGCCCTCTGTATCCATGGGTTCGGTATCCTGTGGATATCAATCCACACACAGTCAGTTGAAACCACAGATGACAAACCCACGGATACAGAGGGCCGACTGTATTTGGACTTCATAACAATATGTGCCTGGCTTGAATTTTACCTCAGTTTACCCTAAGATTGTTATATTTGTTTTAGCCAGCTTGTTTACACAGTCTTAGGAAAATCTTGATAGTTTTACAATATATTCTATAGGACATTTTTAGTTGTCATACAGATATTTACTAAATATTCCTGCAGTAAAGGAAGAAAATATTAATCAGCAAGAAGATTTAAATTCATTTGCTCGAAATCATACCTTATGTGTAACATGTAAACACACACACAGAAGAAACATTTTGAATTACTTGATATATCAAGATTCTCCTCCCAAAAAATCTTTGGATTAAACTATCCTAAGATGCATGTGTTTATTTTCTCAACCAAATCTGCATTTCTTTAAGGGAATAATTGATGACTTTTTATAGTATAATATCAGAGCAGTTTTAAGATGATGAATATGTCCAAATCTATTTTCTTTGGAGCACTGACATGCAACTCACAGACAGGCACAGATACGGTGTGTAGCTTGATTCCATGGCTTTTGCAGAGCTCCTGGAGCTATGGGGTAAATATCAAGGAGCCAGGTGAATACAACTCCGGGTGCCTAGTTTTAAAATACTTCCATTGATCCCTTAATATAAACACAATGGGAACTCTGTACATACTGTCTTATCTTCAAAATTTTCAAAAATATAGGTCTATAATTTCTCAGAGAGTACTAGAGAAACTAGAATACTGGGTGGGTGGGGAGTGAAGCTCAGAAGCTAGAGGTTATGTTCAAGACATTACTCAAACTGTAAGTCAGAAGAAATTTTGTCTTATTTAGCTCAGGAACTTAAAGGTAAATCTTGTAATCACTTAAAAATTCCATGAGACTTTGCAAGTTAACCTATTTAACATACAAAATTTATGAGAATCAAGTTATAAATCATTAACCCTACATCATATGAGAAACAATAAACCTCAACTAGGGCTCAGAAATTCTCAGGCCTTAACCAACTTTCAGAGTCCAAGATGAAATCACATTTGATGTATCTGTGACCGTATATTCCCATGTAAAATACAATTACTGTAATAAACAAAATTCTTATTCTTGACTGCTCATTTGGTGAAATTATTTTACAGAAATATGCCAATTCTTACTGCCAGTTTTATAAGACAGAAAACTCATTTGGTATTAACCAATGTCTTTCTATGCCTATAATTTGGTTATGCCACAAACTTAACACCCCTTTAGCTTTGTTACCGTTGTTTGTCCAAATAATATTAATCATCCTTCTTTAAAATGTAGACTTTTAAGGTTCCATGTCCAAAAACAAGCCTTCCCCAAATAGCAATCCCCCTTATCCTGCAAGTTTTATAAATCCAAAATTAGGCCTTCAAGTGAGTTTTAAACAGGTATAAACTTTTCTTTCACAAACCTTTCCCAGTTTTGAAAGTCAATCTCCCCTCACAAAACCCGATTTTAAGCTTGCTGGCATGACTAAGCTATGCCTCTAGAATCATGATTTATCTTCCTACCATTTGATTTGTAATTTAGGTGTCAGCAGTTGAAATCATGATCAAAAGTGAAAAGGTGCCTAGAGCTTTCAGGCAGTCATGATAATTATGTACATTACTAAACTGCTCAATCATATCTAGACCAACAATCCTGTCACCATTTACAACTCCAATGATCTTAAAACTCTCCCCACTGAAAGAGAAAATTTCTTGGCAGTAAATGACATGTCCATCATCCAGTTATATGTCAGCTCAACATTACAAAAAGGTCATCTTCTAGAGGAGGCTTAGCAGAAACCTCTCTGGTGAAGATTAATTATTTAGCTACCTGCCTGAATCCTAAGATTCACTGACTAGTAATGCGCACTTGGGAAAAAAGTCACGACACTGACAAGGATATTCAAAACAGTACCCAAAATGGACCCCAAACCTTTTCCAGTTTGTGTATTCTGGTTTAAGACCACATATCTCCTGTTTCACAGTAAACTAAACGTTTACATATCTTTATTTATCCTGCTCTTGGTGTGACTGGTACAATTGGTTTAGAGATGTCTCTAAGCACATTGTACATTATGTGGATTCTGCTAATAGTCTATTAGTGTTGTTCTAGGAGATTATGGCAACTTGCTGTTCTCTCAGCTTCTAAACACTCTCCTCCTATCCATCATTTTGAAAGGTCTGCCTGATATATGGGTGACCCACTGCAAATAAACTGATATTGGGAGGGCATAGTTTACAGTGTATGAAATCCAGTATCTAAGGTCTTAGTAGTGACAGAGTGGGAGGATATAAGGTCATAAGAAAAACTTGATTTTTTTCTGTCTTCCTTACACAATCGTTATTTATAATACAGTTCTAGAAATATCACTGAGTATATATAAAAAATGGTGATCTCTTTATCATCATAATTCCAGAAAAGAGTTTTTAAGTTTCACGAAGAGCTATCTGATCAAATTCCATATACATGTAATTGAATAAATGTCTCTGCATTATCTTAAGTTTAGACATCAAATACTTTAGACTTGGTTTTATAATTATTGTTATTGTGAATAATATAATGGCTGAGATTTATTGAGCACCAAATATGCATCAGATACAGTGCTAAACACTTTACTAGTATTATCAACAATGGTATGAGAGATGTATTATTATTGTTCTTACTTCACATATAAGAGAACTGTGGACTCTAAAGTCTAAATAACTTTTCCAAAGCCTCACAACTAGTGGAGGAGCAGAGCTTCAAATTTAGGTTTTCTTTTGAACTTAGAGCTCTAGGCTAATTTTGAAAAAGATAACATTTGTCCTTAAGCTGACTAGTTTTTTCTTCTGTATTTTCCATCATCCTCTAGCCCAACAAGTGACCCCTCTATTCCCATAATACTTTTTCTCCATTCAGCACTCACACTCTCTCTTCTTCCCTTCCTATCAAAACTTCCCCAAACATAAAGCATCACTCTTCTAACAAGTATCTGCATGTTAAAGAGGGGGTAACTGTTTGGCCTGAAGAATAAAGATGTAATATTAGAACTCCAGTCATTGTTAAGCCTGTGTAACAGGCCATGATCAAAGGTGAGGAAGACTTCCCTGGAGTTCATTAGATAATATCAGGTAGCCCATGACTTGAACAGGAGACAAACCTAACGTAATGTACCACAATACTATTTCTTTGACAAGGTTCTCAAGAAAGTCATTTCCAGTATCAGGAAAACATTGGAGGATTAGATAGCAAAAGACGGGGTCCAAGGAGAGGAAACTATAGCTATCTGATCTTGGATTCCTATCTACTTTGCTGGAAATTAACTCCACAGAATGTAACTTCAACTCACAGAGATGTCACATTTGAAAATTCAGTTGGAAAACTATCATTCCCCTAATTTCAGGAACTTAGTTAAAACTGGGTCTTAAATAAACATGAGATAAGGCAGGGCAGGATGGTGGTTGGCAAGCAAATCTATGGTTCATAGATAAAAGAATGGAAGTGAAGTCCTAAGAGCAAATCCTGCCAAAGGATCCTGGATGTTAGACCAAACTTTAAGATGTGGCCTACATATGCTGAGAGGCAGACTGCATGGGCTGAGGGATGCATCCAACCACTGGTGTTGGCCAAGAGGACACAGATAGAATTATGGCTGAAGATAATGGTTCATGAGTCATCTTTCAGAGGCCTGAGGGGTAGACAGCAGGACACAAGCAAAAGTCTGGTGCCAGTGTAAATGATCTAGCACACAAATAAGGCAACAAGACATGAAGCAACTCTAGACTAGAGCCTGGCAACTGTGTCCACTGATCTGAGAAGCAGCTGGTTTCAATAACCATTGCCTGGTGGAGGATATCTATTACTTCAAGGACGGGATTGTATAACCTCTTTACTGGCTTTGGGTCACTTTTGTGGTTTGAGTGAAACAGCATTTGGTGGCAGCTTTACCCATTCCCCACAAAGGATATAAGATTCTACAATAACTGGCAATTTCAGTTGAGGACCAGTACCTCAAAGAAGACTTTCTGTGAAATGAATTATCTCAACAAAAGGGAAAAAATAAAACACAGTCAACAGGAGACAGGATTTCAAATGGATTGGAAACACTGCAGCCAAGGAAAGGAGTTGGGGGGTGGGGGGAAGCTATGACACTGGAGAAACACTTGTAAAGATCAAACATATCCCAAACAGGACCACTAAACGAATGAGATTTAATCATAAGATTATACAATGTTCTCCCTCTCTCTTTCCACTCCACCATGCCACCAGGGTCGAGTCTAACAACAGTAGATAACAATCGAAAGAGTTGCAAGACACAGACTCTTCCTGAAGAGTAGTACTTAGGGAAAACTAATGGCAAGAGAGGGAAAAAAAAAAAAAAAAAGCACGGACACTAGACGATTTTGGAGCCGTTGGCATCTACAGCTACAGCTAATATCACACACACACCAACTACTATCCAGATAAACATAAATCATCATTTACACCATTGTAAAGCAATTATACTCCAATAAAGATGTTAAAAAAATTTGTGGGATGATGCAATGAAAGCAGTGCTTAGAGGGAAAATAAGAGCACAAGATGCATGTATTAGAAAATAAGATCTAAAATCAATTAAAATGGGCTTGGATTTTTTAAATGAAATTTACAATGAAGAAAAATGTCATTGTTAATGTCATTGATATTTATCGAAGATCTTTCATATGCCTGGCATTGTTCTAGGTGCTGGGGATATAGGAGTGAACAAGGATGGAAAATCCCTGCTATAACCTAGCTTACATTCTAATGGGGACAGTCAAAAGCTAAATGAGTAAATGAGTAAAGAAAATACATTTAGAGGGCCAAGAGTGATGTAAAGAAAATTGACCTGGGTAATGTGACAAGTGTTGGGGGGAAAAGGAAACACTTGGTTGTATGACTGGGATAACTGTATCTGAGGATATGACATTCAACAGAGACTTTCAAGACTGTTATGACACTCTATGTATAGTATTAGCCTTAAACCTTTCTTTCAAACTGCTGAGTTGTTTTTTAACCTTAGGGAATATGTTTGCCTTTAATTTTTTTCACTTTCCATGTTATGAATATATATCTATTATACACATTGAGGTTTATATATATTTAACCATATTTGATTATAGGCAAATTCTAAAAGCAGGCACTTCTATATTTGCCTAAGCAAATCAAGGTATGTATGTAATTAAAGAACAGATAAGAGCTTTTTTTTTTTTTTTTCCGGTACGCGGGCCTCTCACTGTTGTGGCCTCTCCCGTTGCGGAGCACAGGCTCCGGATGCGCAGGCTCCGGATGCGCAGGCTCAGCGGCCATGGCTCACGGGCCCAGCCGCTCCGCGGCATATGGGATCCTCCCGGACCGGGGCACGAACCCGTATCCCCTGCATTGGCAGGCGGACTCTCAACCACTGCGCCACCAGGGAGGCCCTAAGAGCTTTTTTAAAAAGAAAAAAAATTACTAGTATCAGAGAGAGATGTATTTTAACAACTTGAAATTTGACATTTTAATTACAACAAACAAAAAAATAGTCAAGACATATTCCAAATCTTTTCTATTCAAGAGAAGAAAATGATAAGGATCCAAAAATATGTGGTTAAGTTTGCCCAAAATTATATCTTTCACAAAACCCAGAGGGTTGACACTTTAAAATTATTTATCAGAGAATGATGCCATTGGCAAATCAATATAATTGAATTAAAAAGCAAGGTTAATCTAGGCATTTTCTGATTTCTGAAATTCAGTTGGGTGCTTGCTTAAACAATCTGTACATAACAGGTAGTTTCATTTTGTGTGGACAAAACTAATGAAAACTAAATAGATGGGCACACGAGTATTTTGTTTATTTATGAATTTTTGTGCAATAGCTATATCATTGCTGATCTCTGTAATTCAAATATGCCACTTAGGCAACAATTACTTTTTTCCCTGGCGTTCTGCAGAAGGAGTAATACACAAAGACTGGTCTCTAACCCAGGGCTGTGACCTCTTTTTATACCACATGGAATTCTCCTAAACAGTTCCTATAAAGAGAACCACACTATCTCTCATGGTCCAACCTAACAGGTCACACAATCAGCTGAACAACTTGAAGTAAATTATTTCACCTCACATGACGGAGTTACAGCAGATGACTTCTGACATTCTGGGCTTCAAAATTATTTTGTTCAACATTGTTCTTAAGAGAATTCTTAGTATGTTTCTGATCCTCTTTCAGCTGTAGTCATCTTAAGCGTGCATATCTCAACCCCTGCTTTCACAGTGAGATGTCTGATTGCATTTGGTACACGGGTGGGTATGAATATACTCTTAATCAGTGTATTCTTCACCTCGAGGCTTACTTTATTTATTTCTAATTATTGTATCCAGTTCAGCTTATTTTTTCATTCATCTCCTCAACTCAAGTAACCACACCATGTTTCTGCTCCTCTAGTCTGTCATGCAGCCTTTATCTGAACACGCAGCTCTACAGGGACTCCTAATTTCCAGGCTGCATCTTCCCACAACCACCTGCATCCCGATTTTAACCGTCTTCCAATTGAGAATATTGGCAGCAGTCTGCGCAAAATTAACAGGATTTTGACCATCATTACCACATATTTTCTATTTCCTTGCCAGGATAATCAATGCTTTACAACTTGTCAAAGGTGCATACTATTAATTACAATAGGCCACACCTTTTCTATGAGCTTCATTATAATATTGCCAGTTTTATTATTCATCAGTACATACCATATTCTGGTCTTATAGGCGCCCTGAGATTAAAATGTATTTGCATAAAACTTACTGAATTAAATTGAGAGACAGTTATCAGCCTTTTAAGTTGAAATAATTCAACTAACTTAAACCTCTACCGTAGTTTTAAATCACAACATGTCAGTATGGTACATATGGTTGGCTATTATTTAAGCTCAATATCTAAATAAAACAAGTTTATTTGGGCTTGAGGAAATTTTCATTTGTGCTTTTTTATTATCTGTACTTATGAAGAAGGCTGGTGATTAATTTCATAGTCTGAACATTTCTAACTTATGAGATTTGACCAGCTGATAGGAAAAAGGTAGGGTTTTTTTTTTCCAAATGGCCATCTGTACCTATCAGAAATTTCACATCTAATTTCATTAGATGCAGGTGGCAGAAATAATTAACACAGCTCTTCATTACATAATAGATCTAATAGGACAGTGGGCATAAGGAATAGGGGTTTGTGCAATAAATTTCAATCCATTTGATATTAACTAGTTTTTTTCTAAAACAGTTTGAGCTCTATGCTTCTGTTCTTTTCGCTTTTCCTTTTGGCCTACATACTCACCTTGAGATGTCTAATAGAGCATACTGACCTCCATAGGCATGTCACATACAGTAGAGGACTTAAAATTTGCTGAAGAGTTGCACCAATATTGCAAATAAGACCTCAGGGCTGGCTCCCTCAGCCTCTGCCTTGCCACCATTCTCTACTTTTCTCTCACGTTCATTCACTGTTTTTTGTTACTAATAGTTGTATATATGTTCCGATCCAATGGACATATATTCACCTCTATCGTCATCTTACTTCACTTCTCAGTTGTATTAAATACATTTAGTTTCATCTTCTTTAATCACTTTGGGCTTCCATGCAATCACTCAACTTTTCCCCTAACTTTTTTGCATCTCAGTTCCCTTTGCCAGCTCCTAAAATGTTGAAGCACCCCAGGCCCATCCCACAACCTCTATTTTTTTAACCTTTATTTTTTATATCTACTTATACTCAGCTTGAGTGATCTCATCCAGGCAAATGGTTTTAAATATCATTCACAAGCCAGTGACTCCTTCCACTTAGATATCCGTCTTCACCTGCCCACTGATCTGACAGCAGACTCCTTGAAAAATCCACTTGAATTTTCAATGGGCATCTCAAATTTACTATGTCTAAAACTGTAATCTCTCTACCCCTAACTGGCCACATCTCAGTAAAGCCCCACGATGAACTCAGTTTTCCCCAAAACTTAGAAGCCATCCATGGTTCTATTTCCAAACTGTCACCCAAACCAATCTTTATCTCTCTATCTTCCATTTACCAACCCAGACCTAGCAACTGTGCTCTCTTGCTAGAAAGACTTCAATAGCCTCTTACACCACAACAAAAGTAATCTTTAAAAAATGTGAATCAGATCTTATCATTCTTCCATTTACTGGACTCCAGTGGCTTCACATTACACTGAGAATAAAATGCAAATTCCAAATATGACCTACCATGTCATAGCTAATTCTCCAACATTTCCTTCCACTTCACTCCCCTAATTATTGCTCTACAGCCTTTGAAAACTCCACTGTTTGCCTCACTGTATGAACCTTGGTCACAACCTGTCACCACAATGACCTTCATTCTATTTCTTATACGTGTCCTGTTTGCTCCTGCTGCATGTTTCTGTCATTCACTATTCCTTCTGCTCAGGATGAGCTTTTCCCAGATTCTTATGTAACAAGCTCTTTATTTGTTAGCAAGTCTCAACTCAAACGATATCTCCTCAAAGAGACTTCTTCTGACCACTCTATCTGAAGTAGCTAGCTTTGTCAACCACTATCACACTACCATGTTTTTATTTTATTCACAACATGAAGTATTACAAAATTATCTTGTTTATTCAAGCCCCCTAGGCTGTACTCTCCATGAGAAAAGCACCTATCATTTTATCCCCAGTGCCTACAATAGCAGCCAACACATACCAGACAACTTAAAACGTTATATGTTGAATGGGTATGAAATGAAAAAAATTACTAGATATTCTACTTTTTGAAGAAGAAAACTATGTTGTATATTTTTTAATAACCCCCTGGTATGTTCTGTTAAACACACAACCCAAACGATCACTGTAAAAGCAAATAGCTAGAAGACTTTAAGAAGAGTTTGTATAACTTGATAGAAAATAGAAAATAGACTGACTCTTTTCATTTGCACTCCTCAAAATATTTTCTTCAAAAAAAATACTTCTTTAGAATTGTTATCTCTATAATGACTTAGCAGGCTATTCGAGAGCAAAACAACACCAACTAAAATCATTCTACCCATTGATTCCCTAATGCTGAGAAAAAGCAACAATAGTGGAGAAATAAACATCCTTCTCCTTCCACAAACAGAAACTGCAAAAGGTTACTATAACCTCTTTTTTGGTTACAAAGTGGGATAGAAATTTAAAACACCTCATATTTATTTGCTTCCAATGAATACCAAACTTTTTCAGAAAATATTTTACTTTTTCTTAATAAAAGCACATAGCTTATTTAATATCCATTGCAATTCCAGTATATTATATAAATGTGTAACTATGTAATCACATAAATAATACTTAAAATATCTGTATGAAAGAGTAGAACATGCATTTACATTCATATACAAAGGAAAACAGATTCTCATTAATGCTGTATGTATTAATGCAAGCTCACTTCTGTTTTTTATGTTTGTAATTTCCAGAGATGTAGGTATCTAAATTAAATATAACCATGAGTTTGAATACAAGTTTTAATAATTTGTCATTGAACACTAATTTACAGATAGGGTGGCATAACCACATGGCAACATGAACTAAGCGTCTCATTTAAAATAATCTCAAACAGCATCTAGATATTTTCCTTAAATCAGAACATCTGGTTGTAACATCCTTTTTCCTAGTCTTGAACTTTTTCTCAAGGTTTCTTCACAACAGAAACATGTTTGATTTAAGCCATGTTGTCCAATGACATTTTCTATCCTCTTCTTCATGATCCTACCTCATTCTACTGTGAGGAAAACTGGTTTGATTTTATGACCAAATTGTGTAGTGGAAAATATGGCACTAGGCACAGAAAGGAGTGGTTAGAAGACACGAGTCTCTATCATCATGAGTTACTCATTACTCTGCCTCAGAAACTTTCCCTACCCTGTGCTCTCAGCAGCCTTCTCCTTGGGACTCTTCTCCTCCCTTCCACCTAATGGAGAGTTTTCCTCTGAAGCTGTCAAGCATCACCAGAAGATTTGTAGAAAAGATAATCTGAGAGAGCTTTCTGGAAAACCTTCCAATTATGTCTAAGGAAGTGTCAATATGATTCTATTTTTCCCATTTATTAAACTAAACTATTTATTAAACAATAAATATTATAAACTGTAAATCAAATTCAGGATGATAAGAGAACTAATGGCATGTACCTATAAAGTTTAAATATTCTTCCTCAATTATACCAAGCCTGACTTCTTCAGGTTAGGATGATACGAGGTCTGCATAAGTTTCCAAGTTTCAGAGAAATCTATTTTTTAAGTCATGAAGGAACAGATTTGGAGAAGCATAAACAACATAAAACTAAAACCAAAGGATGTAATCAAAAATTAAAATAACTACACAAATAAAATTCATTATATGCAAGTTTCTACGTGAGGCATCAATTTAGTCAAGCATATGTTCTTGTCTAATTCAGAATATGTCAACAATGTAATCACTCAGGTGGTGATCGTAGGAAAGAAAATGTGATAAATACTATTCTGTACCTGCCAGCTTTATTCAGAACACAAACATTAAACTGAAAAAGAATCCAGTATCACATGCAGGTAAAGCACAAGGGGATACAAGGTCATTAATAGTTTACTAATTCCATATTAAAGCAACAGAATGGATGTGGATTTAGGAACAATATGCAGAATTTGAGAAGGGTTTATATGTGAACCCAAAGCCTGAACCTTATCATTAGAGAATAAGTAAGTTAAACTTGAAAAACTTCCCCTTAAGCATACTAAGTACTGAAAGGAAGGGTGGACTAAACAAACAACTAACCCTCAAAATAATTTTAAAAACCAGCAAACAAAAAAGCCAAAGAAGCAAAATTATTGTTTTATCAACCCCATGCATACTACAGAATGAGACCCTCTCCAATTAGTTTCTGTAGACTGTCTCATCTCAGACAATTAGAGCTAGCTGCACAAAAATTGTCTCATCCAAAACATGCTTTGAGAGGTTTTACAAGATCCCAACGGAGCTTCCAAACTTGTTTTGTTTTCCTAATTGAAAACTTAGAAGGTAATAACCTCCTCTCAATTCAGAGAAAGCTGGAAACCCTAGGATACAAAGAAGTTTCCAAAGAAATTTAAAATAAAATCATGTATCATTAAAAATTGAACAAAACAAACCAAGCACGTCTCCCAAAGAAGCAAAAACATGCCTTTGAAACAAACAGTAAGTCACCACTGTTCATTGCAGAGCAGCATGTCAGTTACAGAATGGCAGAATGAACGTGCGAGTTGCCAAATTGAACTAATTCATGTTCTGAATTAAAATAAAACACCCTCAATGTCGTAGGCCACTTCTATTGCCCAGCATTCCTAGGGTTTGCTGTGATCTGTCTTGGGACACATGGAAACACTGAACAGCTGCTTTGGCTCATACTCCGCTCCTGGCAGGCACCTTTCCACGCAGGATTCCTTTCTTGCATCTAGTCCTTCTTCATGGAATGACCTACATATGCACACATGTGGCCAAAACTCCAAGGATAAGAAGGAGTAAAAAGCTGCACAATTTCCATTACAAGGAAGTAACTGAAAAGCTGCTCTTTCAAGCAAAAGAAATGCCACACCTCAAGATCCATTTCCCAGGGCAGCCTCAGTGCTTCTGGCTTCAGTATTACAATTCCAGTAGGCAAGCACATACGATAACCACGAATAGTCAGGTCATCCTAAGAGCTAAAGAAAAAATTTAATTCTCCCTTTCCAGAGAAATGTTAACGCCGATAAAACTATTGATTTCATGTAAGTTAAAGTCATTCATATGCTCATGTAACAATCAGTCACAGAACACTATGTGCAAGGCCCTGGGTAAGGGCTTGTAAAGGTTATGAAGTTCAACTATATAGAGATCATTCTTCAAGGAGCTTCCCATATTGGAGAAGAATTATGACATGCACATAAATTGCCACCGGAAAATAGAGTGTTGTGATGAGATTCTGTCGATGTGCTTAAATCCAGCAATCAAATACAAATATGTATTGAGCACTAATTATGCAATGACTCCTTTTAAGCACAGTGATTCTAAAAGACGTATACATAAACATGTATAAGATATTTTTGCACTCAATGAGCTTATACTATTTAGTTGGGTAAATAAAACACAGAGGTTAAAAAGCACAGCAATCACATATCCTAATCATTTTTGAATCCTCAGCACATGGCACATGGCAGTTCTTTGATAAATGTGTGTTTTGTGAATGAATAGGTAACTGTGTATATTTGTACATATACATGTGTGTATGTGGGCGTATGTGTATATGCATGTAGGTATGCATATGTCATATGTTACAATATATTTTAAAAGCCTGACACCTTTAAAAATGCCCCTTTGTGTTCATTTGAGGTAGTTCAATGAAATTAGCAAAGGAAGACTCATTGATACAATCCTCCACTAGAAACACATACGATAGAAGAAAGTCGAAAGAACCCTGAGGAGGAAATAGGTACTTTAGGAAGATGCTCTATATCAGGGGTCCCCAACCCTGATATCATTAGCAGAGAGGTTTGACTTGCACAGAGACCATAATGAATCAATTTCCTTACAGACTCTTATCAAAACCCTATCAGTGAGTGGCAAGTGAAAACAAGCTCAGGGCTCCCACTGATTCTGCATTATGGTGAGTTGTATAACTAGTTCATTATATATTACAGTGTAATGATAATAGAAATGAAGTGCACAATAAATGTAATGCGCTTGAATCATCCTGAAACTATCCCCCCACCCCCGATCTGTGGAAAAATTATCTTCCACGAAACCGGTCCCTGGTGCCAAAAAGGTTGGGGACTGCTGCTCTATGTGAGAGATCTACTACAGGAGAGGGGTTTAGTTCCAAAATGAGGTTTTGATGTCATATGTAGGGTGGGCCAGTCTGAACCCAAACCATGAAATGTACACCCTATTGAAAACCTATATATTTATTTGTCCACTAAGAATACAGACTAGAAATACAAAATTAGCTATTAATTCTCAACGGAATTTTAAATTTAATAAAAGCAACTGGAATCACCTTCCACCTCTTTCTCTCCACTGTACAATCAGCCACTGGTTTTTATTAATCTATATTGTACTAGCAATCAAACCCATCTCTTCCTTCCTATTCCTAATGCTACCACCTCAATTCACGACTTTCTCACCTGGACTCCTGGCCCCATTTCCCACTCTCTGGTCTCAGAGCTCTTTCCAATCTATCTGGTCAGGCTAATCCTGTTACACACCTACTTAAATTTCTTCAGTGGTTCCTGATTTCCTACAAGATAATATTCACATTTCTTGTCATGTCATACAAAGTCCTTTGTGAAATGGCTCTTTTTCCACCTTTTCTCCTGACATACTCCCTCCTTCTTTCACCCATATTGTGCCCAAATGTATGGGTATTCCAACCATATTAAACTCTTTCATGTAAAAGCTACTCTAATGTACTTCTGTGATAGGCAAAATAATGGTCCCCAAAGGTTTCCATGTCCTAATTCCTGGAACCTGTGAATATGTTACCTTACATGGCAAAAGGGACTTTGCAGATGTGATTAAAGATCTTGAGGTGAAGAGATTATTCTCGATTAACCATATAGACCCTAAATGTAATCACAAAGGTCCTTGTAAGAGACAAAGAGAAGAGTCAGAATCAGAGATATGACAATGGAAGTAGAGGTCAGAGAGTTTGGAAGATGCTATGCCACTGGATTTGAGTTCAGGAAGGAGCCACAAGCCAAGGAATGCAGATAGCTTCTAGAAGCTAGAGAAGACAAGGAAAGAGGTTCTCCCCTGGAGCCTCCTGAAGGAATACAGCCTTGCTGACACCTTGATTGATTTTAGGACTTGATTTTAGGACTTCTGCCCTCTAGGACTGTAAGATAATAAACTTGTGTTGTTTCAAGCCACTAAGTTTGTGGTAGTTTTTACAGCATCAATAGTGAACTAGTACACTACACTTGTACGTCTCATATCACTTAATTTTTTGCAAGATCTTTAACAACAGAGATAGTAGATTGTTCATCTTTTTAATCCTCTGAATAATTCAAATTGCTTGTTTATACTATGCTCTGTTTGAAAAATATTTGCTAAGTATAAAAGAGTAACTATAATTGACTAGTGAATATGAAAGGACAATGCCTATAGCACCACCAGTTCCAAGGTTATGACATCTACATGGGTTTTATAATGTGAAAAAGCATGCAGCTACAAAAATAAGCACTCCATATGCTTCCAAAACCATAATCACCAAAGCTATGTGGCAACTGTATCAACAATTTTCAGAATATAATTCATGGATGTGGAAAATGAAGAATGAAGTGATCAAACCTAACAAAGATAAAGCATTTCACATTCTTTTACTAAAGCTTCCTATAATTTTGTTCTAAAAGGAACAAAGGAATCCAAAAGTCCAATTCTACAGTTATCTAAGCATTTCAACCTCTGATGTCAGAGGTTAAACTGCAGATGTCAGTCAATGTTATTTGAGCATGTAGTACAGTAGGAACTCAATAAATGTTTGTTAACAACTGTATGCAGAACCTATTACTTGTCCTTTGGGAAGATGAAGGGGCTTCAACATTAGGTCAGAAATGCATAAAACCCTAAAAGAAACTAACAGGCAAATATAGCTGTATGCATTATATATATAAATACTCATAAATGGAAGCAGAAATTCTCTTCAAAGTTTTTTAGTGTGTTAGTATTTGTCTGTGTGTGTGTGTGTGTGTATACGTAATATATGCCTTTAATTAGAAAATATATTTATAATAGCTAAAGCCCTTTGGAAATTTTTTTTAAACACAAAACATTGCCAACCAAGAATTTCCTTTCAAATTGGACCCCATTCTCTTGGGATATGCAGGTAAGAGCCATTGCTTTTTCAAGTTAACTTTGCCTGATGACTAATGCTTTATATTAGCTTGATCATCTCGGACCCCTCAACCTCCTCTTCCAGGCCCAGACCTCTAGACCAGCAGGAAAATCTAAGTGGTTTATCATACATTCATCCTTCCATGTTCTTATTATCCTGTTCTTATCCTACCAGCAGCTCTTATTTAGTGAACAAATGATAAATCTTTACTGACTTTTCTTCCCTTTGATACCTGAATCATTACAATAAAGAGACCTTAATGGCAGCAACATATTTTTAAAAAATAATTTTTAAAATACTTTATAGTATGAATGCACTTGTCTGCATAATTTGAACTCTGATAATACAGAGCTACAGACTGATATGATGATGATATCGTTAAAAATATAATTTTTTTGCCTCCTTAAATCTCAGTGAAATTTTCTATTAAAAATATCTAAAAAAAGAACAGAAATCTATATACTTTTTTAAACATAAGGCAGTAAATTGGAGAAAAATGTTTGGAAAATATTAGTGTCAATTAAAATAATTTCTGAGCAATAATTCATTAGAAGTTTTCTTCTCATCTTTGTTTTCTCTGTTCTTTCTGTGATTATTACTGAATTTTCACCAACTCTGAAAAGCCACCAGATGGCACTGGAGAGTCCAATTACTTTATAGGACACATTTACAGGAAAAACTGGAAGAATCAATCATCTTGTCAAGTTGAAGTTGTCTTTTTTTCTAATATGAAAATATACTGAAGAAAAAATATTAATTTGTCAGAATATTAAATCTTTTCTTATCATTGATAAAAATAATTTTTCTTTATCATTCACAACATATTCATATCATATGTGAAATACAAAGTAACTGGAACATACTTTTAGGAATCAAAGTAAAATACCAATGATAGAACCTCACTGAAATCAAGGTAGCAATACTAATAGGAAAATATTTTACTAGTTTGTAAAATATAAATGATCAGTGAATAGTGTTTAGGATACCCGCAAGAGCCTTACACACACTCTTTAAAGAAATCTTTATGTATAACCTCAGAGATTTTAAAGTTTACCAAAGTTATTCATTGTCATTGCTTTAAATCAACATTTTCCATGCAATGCAGCACTCTAGATGTCTTAAGAGACTGCAACTCTACAAAAGGAAATTTGCCAAAAATAAGCAAAAATAGGCTAAAACATGGCTTAGTATTTTGAACTGCCAAACCTAATTTCACTTAGACATATCACCACCTGCAAGGAAAAGTACCTTATTTTTACTTGAGCTTTGTAACTATATAGCATGTGCTTTTTAACAAGACAAAAATCATAATTTTTTCCTTAATTGAACCTCTGTTTTAAACTGATTACACCCTCTGCTCTGTGGCTTTAGGAAAACTGTGTAGCATGAAGTTAAATGTAGCCACCTACTTCTGGCTACAGACTCTGCCCATCTAAATTTGTTTTATCAATGTGCAAAAATGTAAACAATGTTACAGAAAATAGGTACCATTTTATGTACTGAGTATGCATTCATGGTGTTCAATAAATGCTTGTGAAATGAACAAAAGGATAAACTTCTATTTCCACTGATGATGTTGCAGTTCAAAACTTTTACTCTATGAAAAAGGAAACTGATGTCCCGAGAGGTTCAAGGACTTGTCCCCAATCAGCAAGGCTTACTAGGGGTTGGATTGAAATCCAAGTTTCTTAAGTTCCAACTCTGCAGTTTTAATAATATTCACCAGAACAACCTAAATCACTTCTGTAAAAATAACTCAAAGCATGTGTTTTTAGTGATCATTGCTGTAGACAAAAGTTGGCATGTCAATATTAGTTTTATGTAGAAATGTTCTGCAACAGTCAGCATGATTAACCATGGAAAATTTTAATACACTTGTAAGCCACCTTTCCCACCTGTTTGTATAAAATAAGGGAATGAAAACTGAATCAGTATTATCCTACCTTCAGGAGATTAGTCTATGCAAACATATTTCAAATCTAGGTCAAAGAATTTTTGA
Source organism: Hyperoodon ampullatus (assembly GCF_949752795.1). Lineage (NCBI taxonomy): Eukaryota > Metazoa > Chordata > Mammalia > Artiodactyla > Ziphiidae > Hyperoodon > Hyperoodon ampullatus. Next base: position 26,570,866 of record NC_136913.1, on the reverse strand, counting down.
TTGGGGAAAATTCTATCCTTTCTATAGTACAATGAAGACCTTGGTCTTATTATCATGACCAAGAGCTTTATACTTGTTGTATCTAAATAGAAAAAAATAACAAAAGTAATAATTTCTAAGAGTTAAACAAACTTTACAAAATAAACAGCCTTTATATCAATAATATACTGATTTTGTGTAATATTTATATGTATATTTTTTAATCTGACATCTTCTTTCAGATCACAAGATGAGATCATCCTGGATTATCCAAGTAGACCCGAAATCTAATGACAAGTGTCCATATGAGAGAAAGGCAGAGGTAGACTAGAGACATAGAGGAGAAGGCCATGTAAAGATGGAAGCAGAGACTGGAATGATGCAGATACAAACCAAGGAACCATCAGAAGGTGGAAGAGATGTGGAAGGATTCTCCTGTAGAGCCTTCAGAGGGAATCTGGCCTTGTTGAGACCTTGATTTCGGACTTCTGGCCTCCAGAACTGTGAGAATAGATTTCTGTTGTTTTAAGTCCCCCAGTTTGTAGTAATTTGTTACAGCAGCCATAAGAAACTAATACATCTCCAGACCAATCAATCCATCAGCTTATTATTTCCAATGATTGCCACAGCTCATATGCTCCAAACTGAACTCACTCCATCTCCTATGCGTGAAAAAACTCTCCTTCCTCCTCTCTCTGTAACTGACAACACCATCAATATAACTTCTCCTCAAATTATTTCACAACCCAACTCCAAATATTCACTAGACCTCATTTATTCTTCTTCAAAAACATGTTTTCAGCCCCTGTGACTGTTTGTTTTTCAGGCCCTTAGTATAGTGGAACATAATTTTTATTGAGTCCCTGACTGTCACTCTGGAATCCCATTACAGCCTTTCCTACAGGGACTATTATCTGTCCCAAAACAGATCTGACCATGTCACTCTCATGTGTGACCCTTTATAGCTTGATTGTCTGTGTTTCCTCCTCTGTAAAAGCAGCTTTACTGATGGACTGGTACAAACATTTGCATAGCACTATCACATATATATGAAGGAGTTCCATCTTTATGGTGTATAGAAGACACCACAATAAGCAGATCTGCAAATCAGAGGCCCAACCTCAAAGACCAAATTTTCTACTAAAGGGATCTGCAAGTAATTAAATAGCTCAGCCAAAACTTTTTGTTCTAGAAGATAAAACCCAAAATCCCTTGCAGTACATATGAAACCCTTTATACTCTATGCCCCATCTACTTTCTGGGCTTCATCTTAGTCACAAAGACCTACTGACAGTCCCTTTATTTAAGTGGTTTTTCCAAGTTTCTGTTCTTTGAAGACCTTTAATATGATTGATGGCACTGCAATCCTCCTATTGCAGAATTATTTTCTCCATCTCTTCTTTTCAAACGTTCCACTTCTTGTCATCAAACTCAATGGATTCTAACTTTAAAGCTACTTTGTCTTCTGTCTTCCCTGTTCTCACTGCTGTTAGAGTCAGGAAATCATTTTTGTGTCAAACATCTCTGGTCAAGAGGAAAGCAGACTCCTTTAGGATTCCACAAGGAAAAAGGGTTATTTCTGAAAGTGTATTTGTGGGGTGCAGATGAGTCTTAAAAGTTATCAAGATCCAAAGCTTCACTAGATTCTGTTTCTTCTCTTTCTCCTTCCCAGCCTCCCTCTTTCTTTGTCCTGTTTTCTTTTCCCTTTTCCTCCTTTTCTCCCCAATTCCTTCTCTTTATCATAGACCACAGATCCAACTGTCCCTTCAGCAAAAATTTTCAACTTCCCTTTCTTATCTCCCCCATTCCCATCTAATTCCTGATAGACCATTCTTTCTCTAACCTCTAGTCTAAATTCAGTAAGTTTGTTTGATTGACTGAGAAAATTATCAATTGTGGTAGAGAGAATAATGCACCCAAAGATGTCCACATAATCCCTGGAACATATAACTATGTTATATCACATGGCAAATGGGACTTTGCAGATTTGATTAAACTAAGCATCTTGAGATGGCAAGTTTTTCCTGGATTATCTAGGCATGTCCAGTGTAATCACAAGGGCCCTTCTAAGGGAAAGAGGGAGGCAGGAAAGTCAGAGCCAGAGAAAGAGATGTGATGACTGAAGCAGAGGTTGGAGTGATAGGGGACCATGAGCCAAGGAATGCAGGTAGTCATTAGAAGGTAGAAACGACACTGAAATAGATTTTCCCCTAGAGCCTGCACAAAGAACTCAGCCCTACCAATCTATTTCAGACATCTGATCTCCAGAGCTATAAGATGATAAATTTGTGTTGCTTTAAGCCACTAAATTTTTGGTAATTTGTTAAAGGAGCTTGGATACTAACACAACAGTGTCCCTAATTTCCAAGCCACCTCATGGATCACCCTCAAGCCTACAGTAGATGGCCCATGGATCAGGGGTTCAACCTCTGGTCCAGCAGTGGTCACCTCTGTGCTATCTCTAGAATGAACATCAATTTTGTAACATGATTTAAAATGCCTACCACTGACTGACTCCTCACTGCTGTTGCCTCTCCTATACTTCTCCCTTTAAATATGCAGAAGAATATGCCTTTTATTATCCCCATGATACACTGTCCTATTGATATATTCATTAACTTGGGATATTCCCCTCCCCATTGAAATCCTACTCAACTTGCAAGATCAATCCATATTGACTTTTATCTTCTACATGTAAATTCACCAGGAACCAGGCATCAGTCTCCACAATTGATGTTAGTCTATGCCAACTCTATGTAAAAGTGTATTGACAACTAAAACTGAACAAGTAAGTTTATGGTGAAATTCTTAAGTATATCACATGATTATTAAACAAAGATACTGGATAATTTTATTGTATTTGTCAAGTGTAAGGTCCATTTGTTTGTTAAGACTTATTCTAATTAAAAACATTTCAAATGAACATTAAAATTATTCTAGATCTAATTGCAAAATTTATTTTAAAAAGTAAGATAAATAGAAGAGAGGGATTTTTTTTCCCAAGAAAAAGTAAAGTGCACTTTTTTTAACTTCAAAAAGTAAAGGAAAAAAGCCTCAGAAGTTATCCCAAAGGAAAAATAGGAGATATGTTTCATACTTTTTGACATGTTTGACAAACTGGGAATAAACACTTGGTAACATAATAAAACGCAGATGCTGGGGGACTAGGTTGTCTCTTGATCATGTGGAATTAAGCTCACTGACATCCAGGAACACCCAAGGGAGCTGATACACATAAATCACATTGGCATGAGGTGGAAACACCCCACTAGACTTTCTCACTCCTATTCAGTTAAATCTCCCTCTCTTTATACAGTAGCATAATTTCTTTTACTTCAAGAAATGATGATCCAAAAATAACACACACAAAGATTAGAACCTAAACTGTGTCTTTGGTTATTTAACTACCCATATCTTTTACAAATTATCTGGGCTTACAGTTATGAGTCTGGGAAACCCTCAAGAGACTTGTTTTCCTCTTGCTGTCAGGAAGAATTGCATCTAAATCATTTTACACAAACAAGTGTCCATTGTCAATTTCTAGAATGAAGAGAAGATCAACTCCCTATGGTAACCCTTTTACTCTCTAATAGCTGGCTGCTTTTGGTAGCTTTAATGATTCTTAAATACGTCCTAGAATAAGATGTAATCTTTGGTTTATATATTATAGTCACTTCCTCTTCTCCATATGCGCTAATAATTGTGAATACTTCTTTTTCTATTCTGAAGTCACTTGCTTACGTTTCATTTATCAGTAATCATGAACTACACCCCTTTTTCATGGTGGTCTATGTTGAACAATACCATTAAAACGAAAACGTCTGCATGATGACTATACTTCTTTAAAGCAGCAGTAAGTCTAGTAAAATTTCAATATAATAATATTTAAAGAATCATTTTCCTGCCCTTCTAACAGATTTTGAACTGCATTTCAATCTCATGAAAACACTCATGATTTGCAAAGGTTCATTGTCTTCATATAAACCCTTAGCATATCTTAGACACTTTTTGCTTCAGTGGTCTCATATTATACATTATAGTACTTTCTATTTAATAAAAAACATTTTTTTCTTAAATGTCTTTATTTTACCTTTATTTTTCTAATACTGATATAACCCAGGCTCAACATTAAAGCCACTCATTCATTCATTCATATAATCATTACTTCATTAAGACAGTTCCTTGAACCCTGACTCTGAAACACACATCATATTTGGCACTGTAGAGGTTATAAGCATACATAAATCATGGTTCTTGCACTTGTCATCTTATATTCTAGGGATGGATGTGAGAGCAGGGAGAAACAGACAAAAGGTCTAGATCTCTTCCTCTTCCCTAATCTCTACATCCAGGTCCCTCTAGCTTCATTTCTCTCCAGTGTCCCAAACTCTTAGGCCAAATCACAACTCACACTTCAGTTACCCAAAAGTGCTATACTAATACTTTGTATGTATAGATTATTTCCCCGCCCCTGAATCCTATTCCAAACTCTCTTAGTTACACAAAAGAAAAATAAATATTTAAGAACAGTCATTATTAACAGAGGCCATACTATCCTCTTGGAATGACCTTGTAAAGAAATAGAATTTCATAGACTTTAACCCTTCAAGCAAAGTAATGGTAATATTTTTATAGTTAAAAACAAGTTCTACAAAGACACAATGGAAATATTCAAAACAGATTATTTCATTTGCAGACAAATACAATAATAAAGAAAATGGAGGGAGGGAGGGAGGGAAGAAGGAAGGGAAAGAGAGAGAGAAACAGACAGACAAACAAACCAGCAACCAACAAGAACACTAAGTTAACCTTTCTAAACTGGTTGAGATACAAAGATCCTCCAAGCAAGAATTTGTTTTACATGTGGTTTCCGTACAGAATTCTACAAATGACAGCAACTCTGATTGCTACAAAGCTTCACGCACTTGAGGAGAATGGGTAATACTGATAGTTTTTACCTCTTTCTTCAAATGCTGCTTATAAAAACTAAAAACAAGGTAAAAAAATTGTTCCAAGAGAAAAATCTATTGTGTAAAAAAGGCTGAATATCTGCTCCCATAGATATTAAAGGCCTTGATTCTAAACATATGCAAAACTTCAGAACATTAGCTGAGAGACCAGACTAAATCCTTGACTGCTATAGTCATATACATACATGAAGTGCTATTTAAAACATTATAAAATTGAATTTTTAATATTTCAATCAAGAATGTTATGATAATATAATTGCCTTTTTATATTTAATTTGTTCCTTAAATTACTAGCAATGGGGGTGTAAGCCAGTGTGATAAAAATAATAGATCTCCAGCTTGTGTATGAAGAGCTCCTATTGCTTTCAAATTAGTTCTATTAATGAGAAGCAAATACCTACTTCTAAATTTTTATGGAATGACCATGTGTTTACCTAAAGTAAACACCATACACAATTAACGTGCCTTAAAAGACTCAGTGTCACTGTGGGCGATATAATCATACTAATATATTCTTGGTTATTAAAATAGCAAGTTCTGGTTTTCTAATGCTCACAGTGAATTAAAAATAATATTCTAGCAAAGACACATGAAAAACATTGGGTTTTAAAACATGTTTACTGAACTTTCAAAAAGGTTTACAAAATTGAAAAGAAGAAAGAGAATTAAATAAGAAGAAAGAACAAGGATAAGTATCCCTCTTGGTTAATATGCAAGATCAAACATCAAAAATTGATTTTTATTCCCTGGCCTTGGTGCTTCTGGTTTTATAGGTTGGGCTGCGTGTGAAGATTGAGCCATTAATCTTTTAAGGAGAAGATGCCGAGTGCACTCCTCTTCTACTTGATCTATGGAGATCAGTAATGACGCTCTTCAGTAAGCTACATATCTGCTTCCTTCAACAAAGGTGCCATGGTAACAGGCATCAGTTGAAATGAGTGCAAGCTATGAAAGTATATGGGTAAAGTAACATTATCTAAATTGCACACTTAATATTCAAAAATCAAACAAACTTCCATCCAGTGAGACCTTAACAAAGATACTGGGGGAAGCTATCTTAATTCACATTATACAGAAAAGTAAACAAATCAAACATGCCACTAAATCTCAGTACCTGCCTCGTCATTTTTACATTATTATATACAAAACACATTCAGTTTCGGACGCATTAAATAGCTATGCGACAACCATATTCGTAAATAGAAGAGAACAAGGTTTGAGAACTCTTGCCAAACTCAGGGCAGCATTTTATTACCACCCTCCTAAAGTAATCAGATCATTAAAATAAAAATTGAACTTGAGACAGGTCACTGAGTTTTCTCAGGTCTCTGGAGCAGAAGGAGATATGAATTTTCCAACCGTCCCACATTTCTAGCTTTGCTCCCATGTTTCTCAAATATACAAAGTTAAGTTCCAATTTAATAAAAATTTTCCCCAAATTAGTAGATAGAATGGACCTGTCACCAACTAGTTGATGATGGAAAAAAAAATCACATTTGCATTTTGATAAATAAAACAGACTTAACATACACAAACATTTTAAAAAATTATATAATAAAGTATGACAACCAGAAAAATGAAGTTTTTAAGACTCAATCAGTATTTCCATTTTTGAAAGTTTCATTTTGTTATAATACTTATACAGATGAGTGTTTCCCTTCTATGTGGCCAATACCTCAAAGATCCATGTTAAGTGCTTTTAATGTAAACTGCTATTCTAGAAAATATCGCAGCTTTCACCACAATTTACTTCCCCCTTCTACCTACTCTAACTTCCATGGATATGCTATGCAAAAGCTACTACATCATGGGCTTCCCTGGTGGCGCAGTGGTTGAGAGTCCGCCTGCCGATGCAGGGGACACGGGTTCGTGCCCCGGTCTGGGAAGATCCCACATGCCGCGGAGCGGCTGGGCCCGTGAGCCATGGCCACTGAGCCTGTGCTCCGGAGCCTGTGCTCTGCAAGGGGAGAGGCCACAACAGTGAGAGGCCCGCCTAACCGCAAAAAAAAAAAAAAAAAAAAAAAAAAAAAAAGCTACTACATCATAATCCTGCCCTAGGGCTTTCTCTCATTCAAAAGTATCCACCAAGAGGAACAGACGAAAGAAGGTGTAAACAAAGAAACACTATTCTTTTCATATTGCCTACAATCACATCAATGGCAGATACAACAGCTATACAACAACCAAAAAGTTCTAGAGCCAATGGGCTCAGTCAAATTCCTTTTACTCTCATCCCTGTACCGTCATCCCCCTGAGCATGCATGAAGTACTTCCTAGTCCCTCCCCAGACTTTCTCCCAAGGTGGGGCTCAGGAGAGCAGACTGCTCCCTATCTCCCTTGCATGTGTTCCTTTTCATTATAGAATCAAATATGAGTTTGAACCCTCTTAACCTAAGGGACTGAGAATGGCTGCTGCAGCCCCATCTCAGTCCTTTCATTCCTTCCCCATTCTGAACTCCAAAGATACTTTTGTTCATGCGATTCTTGATACCACAACACTCTGTAGCCTCTTGCACATGGTATCTTCTTTTTCCCACAGTCTCTCTAGAACAGATAACACATCCTAGTGCTAGCAACTAAACACAGCACATTCCTTCCTCCACTGTACCCAAAAGCTATAGCTTCAAAAATTCTGTTACCCCCTGTAAAATGTGAGTGTGGTAAGACTTTGCATTATCAGTGACTTGTTAGACATAATAAAACTTCACACAGATAACAGTATTTATTCAATTGTCTCATACATTTTTCTAACTCCAAGTATCAACAGTCAACTGAAAACCAAGAGGTATGATAACATGTAAAATTTTCCTTAAGTCTCAAGATTATTCTATTTAGCAGCTGTTTTCATATTACCATTCTACTTTACCTCTATATTTCCTACTAACATATTAGGATGCTTCCCCATGACACTTTCTTTAATAACTCTGGTGGTTTCTTAAAATACTTGCAAAATAATTAAGCAATCAGCTGAAGTAAAATCCTAAAAAGAATCTGCCCTAAGCATAGCTGACATTGAAATGGTGACGGTAAATGTTAACAAGAAAAAAAATTCACAGTATTTCCATGCAGAAATTTAAATGACACCCTTTATAAAGAATGTTGAAAATCATGCTATAAAATGAAATCAACCACAAGCTTTAGGTACTGAATTCATTCCAATTCATAGTAATTAATGAAACAAGCCACATCTTTTCCAACCTACTCCGACCTTTCTAATTCCTTGTGAGTTACGCTCCACTCATTTAAAGATAAATCTACAGTATTTCCACAATATGGATCCTGGTTAATTCTCAACCTCTCCACAAATGGTACATGTGTAAATGTAGCATCAGCACTTCAAGCCATAATGAGCGAAAAGGAAGGAACATTGCTTACCAGAACCTCTTTTGGTCACAACCTTCAAACTCTGAGTAAAAGTAGCATATAAGAGAATCAAGTGCGGAATTGGAGCTTTCATCTTCCAGCTCTTAAAGGCTGTTCCCTAAAGCAAAGATAAAGAAGAAAAACACACATTTTAAAAATACATAGCAATATAATAAGATTTCTGTTAGGCTTTTAGTTGTGCACAATTGGGGCAATTAATTCCACAAATAAAAAGAATGTGAACAGAATCTGTATTCCTTTCTCCCTTAGGAATTTGGGGTTCAAAACCAGTAATACCAAAATTATGTCTCTAAAGGCCCCCTACAATGTTTTAAAATCTTATGCTCAATTAAGGTTTAGAATTTCTCTTTATTTAGCGGATCGAACTGTACTTAAAAAGTGGACACAATCCCTTCAAAACTACTATTTCATTAACAATTTATTTTAAATATAAATCACCAAACACTGACATTTTTTGACGTTCCATGCTGCAATAGATTATGGTTTTACTCAGTATCATTCTTTCCAATTGAGAAGAAATCTACGCCTCTAAAGATTTAATTAGAGTTTTACAATTTTCTTTTTAAAAAACTCTAAAAGAGGGCTTCCCTGGTGGCGCAGTGGTTGAGAGTCTGCCTGCCGATGCAGGGGACACGGGTTCGTGCCCCGGTCTGGGAAGATCCCACATGCCGCGGAGTGGCTGGGCCCGTGAGCCATGGCCGCTGAGTCTGCGCGTCCGGAGCCTGTGCTCCGCAGTGGGGAGGCCACAACAGTGAGAGGCCCGCGTACCGCAAAAAAAAAAAAAAAAAAAAAAAAAAAACTCTAAAAGATACTTCCAGAGAACTTTAAGACTTTGTCTCCACTGAAATAAAGTACAATGTATATGAAAGCTACAGAAAGATACATCATTTCTTCTTATTACAAGGGTCTCAGAGGGAGAACAGAAGGGACACTAGCCTAGTGTTTGGATTTCAAGAGGGAGAAATATTTCATTTGAAATTAACTGAAATGAACATTGTCCTCCTCAGAAAATCATCTCCCTTTTATTTTTGTGTAAGCCTGAGATAGTAGAGCTGAAAGACTGAATTTCAGAAAGTAGCAAGTCAGAACACAGTTCAAATATATTGTCAATCCATGACAGCACAAGTTTCTTTGCAAGACAGTTGAGGACTGATCATCTTCAGCTTTCAATCACTATGACTTTATTAAAGATGAGGAAGCAGAAATGGTGATTTGACAGTCACATTTTTTTTTTGCTCTCCTAAAGCCTCAGAAACCTGAGTATATTTAATGATTAATCCATTCGCATTAATAAAAGTCCGTTAAAACACATTTTAATTCACAAAACAAAACCAAATCCCATTCACTTGCAGTAAAGCGTCACCATTACCATTTTAGTCAGAAAGTCAGGGAATTTTTAAAATAGCATTGAGAATAAGCTGTTTTAACTCCAGCTCCTGTAAATGATGATAGCCTCTTTCAGTTTTCTAACTGAGCACCTGGAGTTCACATAAAGACATAAATGAAACCTAGTCCGAAAAGCCGACTCATCAGACAGACACATCTAACAAACTGCCACATTAAAGTGCAAGCCTGACTCAGGCATGCATTCCTAAAACCCGAATCCCATTTCCCAGCCACCGCACTAACTGGAGCGGCAGGAAATCTTCAAGTTGATATCTTCAGCCTTCAGGTTAGCAGTGAGAATCAGTTCCTCTCTCAGTGTGAGTTTAATCAGCACTGCCCAAGAAACTCCAGGATCCAACTATACACTGCAAGACCTTCCAGCTTAACTACCTTATTACTTTACTCTTGTTCAAGATACTATTTCCTCACTCATTTCATTTCTATTAACTACCTTATTACTTTACTCTTGTTCAAGATACTATTTGCTCACTCATTTCATTTCTATAAGGCATTCAGGCTAGTTTATGATTCTGTTTCTTAAAATCAAATTGGTTTGGAAAGCATCAATTTGGTAACATCAAGATCCTTAATTGAATCTCTCAAAACAGTTGTATATTAGAGAAAACAAAAAAGCATTATTTCACACATTCAACATCTTGGTCAACCTACAGTAATCTTTACAAACCTCTTTAAGGCAATTTACTGTATTTTATATGGAAAGATTAAATATATCTAGTCATAGACATTCAAGCTTTGCTGTACTTGTTGCATAATTAAAATTCCTACCCAGAAATCCCAATGGAATCTATATATAAACATTTACTGAGGTTCTTGTCTATTTTCTTAGTGTCACATAGTAACTCATACTATCAGCGACCTAATTTCAAGAAGCTTCAATTTCTGGGTGGATGGACCTGAGATTGTTTGCCTATTTCCTGTTAAGAATACCATTCACCCAGGCAAACTGCAGAGATAGAAGGCAGGTTAGTGGTTGCTAGAGGCTGGGTGGGGGGGGAAACATTAGGAGGGTCTGCTAATGGGTACAGGGGTTCTTTGCGGGGAGGTGATGAAAATGTTCTGAATTAGACAGTGGTGATGGTTATAAAACCGGGTGAATATACTAAAAACTACTGATTGTACACTTTAAAATGGTAAAGTTTATGTTATGTGAATTATATCATAATAAAACTTACTCTAAAAACAAAACAAACAAAAAAAAGAGTACCATTCACCACTTGGCTTCACATAAATCACTACTAAACCTTATGCAAAATGAGCATATCACAGTGGTTATAAGCAACCAGTCTGTCTGAGTTCTTAACCCCGTTTTGCTACCTATCAGCTGTGTAATTTTGGGCAAATAACCTCTCTGCAAATAGTTTCTTCATTTACAAAACAGGTATTATTACAGTACACATAACACAGTGCATAGCACAGCAGTGGCACATAGAACAATAGGAATAAATGAAAGCTACTGTTGTTACTGTTTTTACTGCAGTTGACTGTTGCCACCACTATCATTATTATCATTACTATTATATTAACACTATTATAGACTGAATTCACATCCCTCTCACCTGTGAAACTTTCTGTATATACCAGCTTTCTTTACATGCTACCCCACACTATTAGCTTATCTCTTTAACTTCATGTCTTTTACTCTACCAGACAAAGTCCCTCCAGGGAGAACGTGTGTTTTATTCACCTTTTTTATTCAATGCTCAAAAAATATTAACTGAAATAAAATGAATGAATGAAAGACTGAATGTGGTTGCTACTATATGCAGTTGAATTTTGGCATTCAAACTCATCATTTGATAAACACTTATTAAGCACATACGCGATGGTGCAGTGGGGACACAAAGACAATGTAATGCACCCTAATAAAGAAAGCTCACAGACCAATAAGGGAGACAAATACTTACCTACTTAATTAGACTGGCCCTACTGCCATCTGGTGAGTATAATGTGCTGAGGGAGTAGAGGGAGGAAATCTATTAATTCTGCTCCTGGTTGGATCTGGTGAAGTCATAGGAAAGAGCTTTCACTAGAAGCAGCATTTCAGCTAGGTCATAAAGGAGAGACTTTCTAAGGGAAAGGGAATTCTGAGTCTAGGACAAAGGATGAGTGAAATTATCAGTCTGGTAGGCAGAATAAGGCCCACCCCTAAACACGCCCACATTTGAATTCCTGGATCCTGTGAATATGTTACCTTACATGGTGAACAGACTTTACAGCTATTGTTAATTTAAAGATTTTGAGATGGGAGACTATTATCAGGGTAAGCTCAATGTAATCACAAGCATCCTTATAAAAGGGCAGTAGAAGAATCAGATTCAGAAAGAGGAAATATAAGGATGAAAGCAAATGTCAGAGATCAGAGTAATGCACTTGGAAGATGGAGGAACGGGACATGTGCCCAGGAATTTTTGTGGCCTCTAGAAGGTGGAAAAGGCCAGGGCACAGATTCTCCCCTGGATCCTCCAGAAGAAATGCAGGCACGCTAACACCTTGATTTTAGTCAAGTGAGTCCAATGCATTTTGGACTTCAGACCACCAGAACTATAAGATTAAAATTTGAGGTTGTTTAAAGCCACTAAGTTTGTAGAAATTTGTTATCACACCAATAGGAAACTATTACAGCAAGGATGTGAAATGGCAAGTTTCAGGAATAAAGTGTAAATAGACCACAACTTAGGGGCTGTAGGGAAAGAGGTTGAAGATGTCAATGTAGGATTCTGAAGAGTTAGATATGCTAGGTAAATGTTGGGACTTTTCCCCCATGCCCCCTACAATGTTTTCCACTCATATTCTAACTTCATCATCCAATAATATTTCATGCAGCTTTACTTTCTTTACCATTTTTTAAATCTTGAAAACAATATGTATACTGAATACGTTTCTTCAAAACACACAAGATGACTCATCTGAGATTCTGACCTATCCCCTTTCACATACTCCTAAGATTCTCTGCAGTATAGACAATGAAGAGCCATTGGATGCTTATAGGTGAATAATCTGTTTTAGAAAGTATAGTTTAAAGGTAGAAGAAACTAATTAACAGGCAGTGTTACAGGAAGATAAGGAAGAGGGTCAGCCTTAATGCAGTAGGGGTGAATAGTGGGAGAACAGAATAGATTTGGGAATAAATAGAGCTTAGTGATATTAAAGGAAGTGATGTTAAAAGGAAGCTTCAGGGCCTCCCTGGTGGCGCAGTGGTTGAGAGTCCGCCTGCTGATGCAGGGGATACGGGTTCGTGCCCCGGTCTGGGAGGATCCCATATGCCGCGGAGCGGCTGGGCCCGTGAGCCATGGCCGCTGAGCCTGCGCATCCAGAGCCTGTGCTCCGCAACGGGAGAGGCCACAACAGTGAGAGGCCCGCGTACCGCAAAAAAAAAAAAAAAAAAAAAAAAAGGAAGCTTCAAAAGTGGATCTGAGGCATACAGTTTGAGTAACAAGGTCTATTATGATACTATTTACCAATATAAAGAAATACAGAAGACATTTTGGGCAATGAGGCTGCAGAAATACACGAAATTATGTTTAGGGCATGTAGATTTCAAATTGCCTGTGGAATCTCCTATTAGAATTGTCTTGTAGTTAATTTAAAATATTTGCCAAAAACTCAGTAGAGAGGTGGAAGATAACAATGTTGTAATTGCAGCTGAAGTTAAAGACATGGATTAGGATAAACAGGAAGAAAGTGTAGACCACATAGAGAAGGTGAAGAAAGCTTATGCTTTCAACTGTGAAGCCTACAAATATTTACAATACAGTCACAGGGAATCAAAAGGGAGAAAAAGTGAGAAAGTCAGGTAGTAAAGGGAATGTGAATCAGGAAGGATATGGGTCAATGAAGCAAGCAAGGATGTTTAAGGACACAATCATCAGAGCTTATGTATTGTAAGGATAAAAAGAGGCAAGTGGGCTTCCCTGGTGGCGCAGTGGTTGAGAGTCTGCCTGCCGATGCAGGGGACACGGGTTCGTGCCCCGGTCCGGGAGGATCCCACATGCCGCGGAGCAGCTGGGCCCGTGAGCCATGGCCACTGAGCCTGCGCGTCCGGAGCCTGTGCTCCGCAATGGGAGAGGCCACAACAGTGAGAGGCCCGCGTACCACAAAAAAAAAAAAGAAAAAAAAAAAGGCAAGTGCTTGAAAATTAAGACACTGCTGGTGATACTGACCAGTCTTGTAATTAGACAAATGGGGGTATAATCAGAAAATTTAAGGAGGATAATCAGTTTCATTTGCTTGATTCTGAATGGTAGGATGTGGAGCCCACAGTTGAGAGTAAAAAAGTTGAAGGTTAACTATAGTTGAAAACAGGGAAGACCAGGACCTGTATATAAACCAAAGCAAAGAGAACCAGAGCCAGAGAAAGGAAGTGAATCTAGAAGGGAAGAGACATTAGTCTGGGGAAGCTGGGACACCTCCTCTTATAGGTGGAAGAGAAAGAAAGTACATATGTAGGAATACCAAGGTAAGTTTAGAAGAGAAATAGAGGGAAGTTGTACTCATTTGTTTTATTCCACTTACATGGGTCGTAAAGCAGAGGGAGTTGGTTTTAGAATGGGAATGAACTGGATTAAGAGTTTTCCTGTGTTAGGTTAGGCAAGCTACTTCATCTCTACAAGTCTCAGTGTTCTCACCTAAAAAGCATAGACATAAATATGTGTCATATTTATTTCATTTGACTTTATTTCATTTTTTACTTATTTCCCCCCGCAACATAGTAAGGTACTAAATACCTACTTCAAAGTTTTACAACCTCTAAGTAAAATAATTGTCTTTATGGTGTTTAACAATGACATTTAACTGTAGAAATTCTTAAACACCAGCTCTTTTCCTATGTCTCTTTTCTCTCCATTCCTGGCTGGTTGTAATAATTATTTATGCTCCAACAATGATCCATTATATTTTATTTAATCCTTAATGTTTTTATATCACTAAGCTCAAAAATTATACCATTTTTTCACTCTAATAAAAAGAAATTTAAGTATCCATTTGTGCATGACACAGATAAAGTATTTTACCAAGTGCACCATTTAAATAAAGTAATGCATGTTAAAGTTGTGGAATAGAGTCTCTATGGAGAGGATCAACAGAAGCTCTTACAGACTCTGCAACTAAAAGTTACCAAAAAAGCATGATATTTAAAATTAGTCCCAGGGAAACTTGTTTGTTATGTCATGGAACTATGACAACTATCTTGAGAAAAACCACCCACTCACAAATTTATAAAGATATCTACACATTTATTTTAAATTTTGTGAGTGCCCACTGCGTTTCAAATGCTGTTCTAAGTAGGAAGGATACAAAATCATTAGGAAATGGTCACTGTGGCCAAGGATCACATGGAAGAGAAACACGAAAATCAACAATTATAGCAAGGGATAATAAGCATTTTAAGAGAAAAATTCTCAAGTCTATGGAAAGTGCTCAGGGCTGCTTGGAGAGGTCAAGAAAACATTCTCAGATGAGGCTGATATCTGGGCTGACTTTCGGCCAGGGTGTAAAGGGTTTAAAAGTGATGGGCAGGAGATTACAGGGAGAGGAGAACAGAAAGAGTACATGTGCATTTTTCAAATTTCCACTAGTGAAAACAAAACTATATATTTGACAATCTACTCAGTACAGGTTGGGTAGTAGAGAAGGGCCTATGTTTAGATCATCAAAAATAAGTTTTAAGTCATTTGGGTAATTTTTTTACAAATTGGCCCAGATACATTTCTAGGGTTTGTTGTTGTTGCTATTGTTGTTTAACACAATCCTAACCAGAAGATCATTCCTTCCTATACAGTGTGGCTAGCAAGGGAATATTAAGGTTCCAGATCTTATAACCATTCTTCAATATTGATCACCAAATGTTAATTCATAATCTAAGAGGCCAAAATGAGAATAAAGTCTTCATCATATGGTTCTCGACAGATTCTCCTACAAGGTGATAAAGAATAGTCAGTAGTAGGGGCTTCCCTGGTGGCACAGTGCTTAAGAATCCGCCTGCCAATGCAGGGGACACGGGTTCGAGCCCTGGTCCGGGAAGATCCCACATGCCGCGGAGCAACTAAGTCCGGGCGCCACAACTACTGAGCCTGTGCTCTAGAGCCCGCAAGCCACAACTACTGAACCCACATGCCACAACTACTGAAACCTGCGTGCCTAGAGCCCATGCTCTGCACGCAACAAGAGAAGTCACCGCAATGAGAAGCCCACGCACCGCAACGAAGAGTAGCCCCCATTCACCGCAACTAGAGAAAGCCTGCACACAGCAACGAAGACCCAATGCAGTTAAAAATAAATAAATAAAATAAATTTAAAAAAAAAAGAATAGTCAGCAGTCAAATAACTATCCAAAATGCACGTGTTCCTTATTTAAATATTGTCCTGAAAATTACACACCAGAGTACCTTGCTGTAGAGTAACCTGGCATAAAATGCTATGGAACGTCCTACAAACTAACAGACTGCAGTAGCGGCTGCAGTTACTGCGGGATAATTGGCACACCAACTGGGTGGCTCCAGTTGAGGCTCAAAACTTAACAGAAGAATCTTGTAAGGAAAGGACTTGTTCGATTCTCACAAAGTCTGGACCATATCCTTCATTGGGAAGCCAATGGTGTTTAAGGAACTAAGGGTGATAAAGCAGCTTTGTATCATAAAGAGTTGACTAAACTTCTTTATAATCTACTAAGAAAATGAGGCCAATAATATAAATAAAAAGTGTAAAAGAAGATATAAAATATACAGTGACATAGAACACTTAGAAAAGTTTAAATTTTACTAAATTTGAAAATTTTACATAATGGGTGGCTTTCTGGGAATGTAAATTTCCAAAATTTACTAAACAAAATAAAAATATGAATCAAACAAAAATCATTTAAAATCCTAAATACCATTAAAGTATAAACTCCAAAAATTTTTGACTACAGAAAATAATACAGATGAGTACTTTCAAACTTTCAAGGAACACAGTGTGTTATAAGGAACAGAAAATCATGATTATGGTTGTAAAAACATAGAAAACCTTACAAATTTGACAAAATAAAATTAGAACTAACGTAAGTAATTTAATAAACTTTATAAAACTAGAATAACACTGGGAAGGGTAGTTAATATTACCACTTAGCTTTTATCTAGAAATCCTAGGCAGTGAAATGAACCAGAAAGTAAGAATAATAGCTATAAATATTAGAAAAAGAAAAATGCAGAATTTTCATATTTATAGGTTACAGTTATAAAAACATTTTTAAAAGACCATTCCATTATAAATAGAGAAAAATAATGTCCTCCAAGATGAAAATATTGACCATTTTGTCAATATTGATAAAAAAAGACAAATTTTTCCAAGTGGAATTTTTATTTTGTTTCTTGAAAAATTAAGTCTAAATTTTGAATGAAAAAACAAACAAGAGAGAAATTTAGGAAAAAGAAGATGAACTAAGTAGGCCTTGCCTTGCAAGATACCAAAAGGCATCTTAATTCTAGACTAGTTGAAGCATATACTATAGTCACAAAAATTGATAAACTTATGAATGAAAAATATACACTACACTGTACCAGATATCAGAATACATAGCAACAATAAATGATAAAGAAAGCATGTATCATTAAACAGAGAAATGAAATTTGTCTGTGGTAGTAAAAACTGTGAGATGGCCCCCCAAGATTCCTACCCCCTGATACACCCTGTAGAATCACCTCCCTTTGAGTATGGGTGAGGCCTATAAAGGTAATGGGATATCACTCACATGATTAGGCTATATTATATGGCAAAAGTGAAGATGTTCTGTAGTTGTAAAAAATAAACTAATCAGTCAATTTTAAGTTAATCAAAGAGAGATTACCCTGGGTGGGCCTGCCCCAATCAGGTGATCCTTTTAAAAAGGGTCTAGAGGTCACAGATGAAATATGTGAGAGAAATATGAAGTAGCAGAGATGTTCTCCTATTGGCCTTGAAGAAGAAACTGCCATGCTGTGAAGAGAGCCATATGTCATGGAATGGTGTGCAGCCTCTAGGAGCTGAGAGCCTCAGTCCTACAACCACAAAGAACTGAAGTCTGCCAACAACCACGTGAACCTGGAAGAGGACTTCAAGTCTCAGATGAATTCAGCCCAGCTGATACCTTGATTTCAGTCTTATGAGACCCTCAGTAGAGAACACAGCTATTCTGTGCACAGACTCTTGACCCACAGAAGTTGTGTGATAATACACTTGTGTCATTTTAAACTGCTAGATTTGTGGTAATCTGTTATGGTGCAATAGGTAACTAACACTTCACCTTAAATAGTCATAAATCCAGATAGAGATTTATGTGAAGAGAAATTTAATAAAGCATTACGTTTCTGATTATTAATAAAAAGAACTATTAAATTGTAGGGGATACCTATAAGATGAAATATTATGCAGCCTTTGCAAATAATTCTTGAAGTTAATCACTTGGAAAAACAGTCACAATAAAAATGTGAAGAGAGAAAAACAGAATACAATGCTGTATAGAGAGCATGATTCTTATTATGAATAATATGAATATAGATGATAGAAAAACAACTAGAAAAAAACTACATCAAAGCATGCAGTATTGATCTTAGCAATCATAAGTAGTTCTACTGATTTTGGCTTCCCTCCATATTGCTAAATGTTTGTCCAATTTAAAAAAAATATATAAAC
Source organism: Hyperoodon ampullatus (assembly GCF_949752795.1). NCBI lineage: Eukaryota > Metazoa > Chordata > Mammalia > Artiodactyla > Ziphiidae > Hyperoodon > Hyperoodon ampullatus. The sequence continues at coordinate 26,552,483 of NC_136913.1, read as the reverse complement.
ATATACTGCTTTTCATAAAAATACATGTTTTGTATCATTTTAAAACTTCCTTAGAAAAAGCTTTAAGGTTTTAAGTGTCCATCAATAAATGAATCGATAAAGAAAATGTGAGATACGCACACATACACACACACACACAGTACTATTCAGCCTTGAAAAAGAAGGAAATCTTTTAATTTTTGAATGAAACTTTGAGGGCATTATGCTAAGTGAACTAAGCCAGGCACAGAAAGACAAATACTGTATGATCTCACTTACATGTGGAATCTGAAAAAGTCACACTCATGGAAGCAGAGAGTAGAACTGTGGTTTCCAGAGGCTGGTGGGTTGGGGAAATGGGTAGATAAGGTCAAAGGGTATGAAGTTTCAGTTATGTAGTGTGAATAAGTTCTGGAGATTTAACGTACAGCATGGTGACTACAGTTAACAATATTGCGTTGTATACTTGAAAGTTGCTGAGAGTAAATCCTTAATGTTCCCACCACACTAAAAATAATGATAGCTATGTGAGGTGATACATATGTTAATTAGCTTAAATGTGGTAATCACTTCAAAATATATACATCTATCAAAACCTCAAGTTGTATACCTTAAATATACACAATTTTTATTTGTCAATTATACCTCAATAAAACAGGAAAAATAATTTTAAAGAAGAGTTTTTACAGAATCAAATTATCCCAAGTTTTTTTAAGAATCTGGATGATTTACTACTATTATAACTCTATAAGTCAAAAATATAACATTTCTCAATCCAAGAGCCATCGAGATAAACCACACTGTGCTAAATATTTTGTCACTACAACAGTTTCCAGTATTATCAGTCATAAGATCAACTTCAATGGGTCACTAATAAAAACACTAAGATAGCAATCAGAATCTAATTAAAATAGATTCTGGACAGACAGACACCCCCCACACACATTTCCTGGTCTGTTTATAATATCCATTAAATTGCTTGGAGCAGATAAATAGGCCCTAAGTATTGACTGGATAACTGAAAGAATGAGATGTATACTAGAGAAGAGTGATTCCCATAAAAGCATACACAGGATAGTACTTTAAGGAAAGATTTGAGACTCTGGAATGAGCAATAGAGATTACTGGATATCCTTCTAATGGAAAGTTGGGTCTCTGGGGATTATCTGATCCTATATGTGCATCTTTGTCTTTGAATATGCTATTTTACAACTCTGTAAAGATAAAGTAAACTTCTAGAAAGCTAACAGCAATGCAAGTAATTCTTGCCCCTAGAAATGCAAATCATTTGTGTCTAGTGGGATGCAACTGATTACTGCCCTATGCATAGACCAGTTGTGGTAAATCCATTCCAAAATTCCTTTATTGCATATAAATTTATGGTTCTTTGACACCTCCTCTGAATTGGTTGTAACATCTCTTTCAGTTCCTTCATTAATAAGTCAAATAAATAAATCTTTGACGTGCTCATTTTATAGTTTTATGAGTCATGATTTTTGAAAATTATGCTCTATAACTATATTCATTTACTATAATAAATGAATGCTTTGAGATAAGAAAATTAATTTTTTTAAGTTTAAAGAAGAAATTACAATAAGCTACTCAGTTAGATTTTGTATTTCAGTCGGTGCTTAGTATCATGATACTTTAATCAGAAACCATGTGAACAACAATATAAAGATACCTTCAAGGCAGTTAACTAAGAGATTAGTGGAATTACAAAGACACACAGAAAAAGTCTACTTCCATAACATTATCATCAACACGAACTAAATGTACTTTGAGACACTAGGCCTTTCTCTCAGCTTTGGAAAGGCAGGGGAACTACCCATCTTAGGGGAACAGTGACAAGGATGCAAGCTTCCTAGAAAAAGGCCTCAATATCAAGGTCACTGGAAATTTATGCAATCATCCCTTGCAAAGTCTAGAGTTGTTTAGTATAACCAGCTATAGGTTAGAAAATACCTGGCACTAGCTGGTGCTTGTCTGTAAAGAGAAACCCAAAGAAATACACAATGAAGGTGGCTAAGTGCATACACTCAGGAGTAAAACTGCCTGTGTTTGAAGCCCAACCCAGCTTCTTACCAGCTGTGCAGAGTTGGATGAATAAATAATATTTAATATCTCTATACCTCTATCCTCTCATCTGTCGAGTGGGCAGGGGAAAAGTCTCCACATCAGAGGATTACTGTGAAAATCAAGTATGCTAACGTATGATTAACATTAAAACACTGGTGCTTAGTTAGGTGTGTATTACCCTTTATTGTTATGAGCCACTGAACATTTACAGGGCTATGCTAATAACTACAGACTTAACTGAATCACCTATATGTAATAATTCTAAACTGAAATTACCGGGAACTATTGGAGAAATGGAAATATTCCATATGCTGCCAGAAAATTCTATTAAATTCAATACAACTCATACTTACTTGGTGACAGGAGAAAATCCAGTAAATGGATGAACCTGACTAGCTAAAATGGAAAGTGCACTGTGCACAGGAATAGAGTGCATAAATAAAAACACTACACAGTTTCCATCTGCCACTTTTCCAATTCACCTTTCTTCCACCTTTCATATTCACCATGCCCGCCACTGTAATTCAGCTGCAAAAGCTCATACCAAACAAATTTGGGGGGTTCTAAAGTCAGCAGATTGGATGAGCCAAGTTACAAGCCCAGGGAGGAAAAGCAAACATATTCCATCATCGCTCTTGTGGGCTGCTAACATGATCCTAGCTGAGTGGATTTGCCCTCCTTTGTGAGCTCTTCCTGCCAATGTATTAAATGGATAGTTGGATAAACCTTACTCTTATCACATTTCTCTGTATTTAAAATTCAACATGTCAAAGAAACTTACTGCAACTCTCAAAAAAATTGGCTTTATGTTAATTAGAACTGCAATATTTGATATTTGTTATATGTGGCAAAAAAATACTTAAAAGCTTTCTTTCTCCAGTTAAACTCAATATGCCCAGAGACATAACTTGTGAACAGAGTAGGATAGTGGGAGAAATGCTAAGGAAGGCAGCACCCCTCAACCTTGGCTACATCTTGGGATCACTTGGGGAACTTTCAAAGAGGCAAATGACCGGAGTATTGCCAAAACTGCTGGCTCATGATCCCCACACTGAAAACTGAATGTCTAAGCATTTTTCAGAGTTCCCTATGGCAGGCTTTCTCAACCCCACTGCTATTACCATTTTAGGCCAGACAGTTCTTCGTTATGGGGGGCTGTCCTGTGCGTTGTAGGACGTTTAGCGGCATCCATGGCCTCCACCCACTAGATGCCAGTAACACCTTCCTCAAGTTGTCATTAGCAAAAATGTCTCTAGACATTACCAAATGATCTGTGGTATGGCTGGTACCTCCATATCATAAGTTTAATCACTAATCAGAATAATTAGCTCCATCAGGCAGATAAAGATCAATTCTGAGACCAAAGAACTAGTTATCTTTTATAAAGGTGCTTTGTAGTTACCCCTGGGTACTCAGTGAGAACATGACCACCAAACCTGCCAGGAAAAGAAATTTGTCCTATGTGTCAGGAGGTCAATAGAATCCTTTTATAAAGGAAACAAGACACAATGATAAACCTCTATACTTGTTTTTAAAAGAACTGATAAAATTAAAAGACAGTGAGTGCATTTGTGTAAGAGAGTAATTGATGACCCTCAAAGATGTCCAGGGACTAATCCCTGGAATGGCTGAATATGCTACCTTACATGGGAAAAGTGACTTTATAGACGTGACTCATCTGAGCATCTAAGGACATGGGGAGATTATCCTGGATTCCAAGGTGGGCCCAATGTAATCACAAGGGTCCTTATAAGAGGGTGACAAGAGCATTAAAGTTAGGGAGAAGGCCATGTGATAACAGAAGCAGAGATTGGAGTTATGAAGCCATGAGCCAAGTTATGTCAGCAGCCACCAGGAGCTAGAAGACTAAGGGAACAGATTCTGCCCTGGAGCCCCTGAAAAATCAGCCGTGCTGACACCCTGATTTACAGCCCCATAAAACTCATTTCACGCTTCTAACCTGCAGAACTGAAAGAGAACAAATCTGTGTTGTTTTGAGCAACAAAGTTTGTGATAAGTTGTTACAGCAGTAATAGGAAGCTACTACAACAATGAAGAAGCCAGAAACTTAAAAGAAATATTCTAGTTTATCACCATAAATATTCTAGTTTACCTATCAATATTTGTAGATATTTGTGATAATTATTTACACATTCATATCTGATTTTGCATATTCTGCTTTCAGTATTTGTTAATGACAACTGATGACCTTTTTTGAACACTTACTTAATGCCAGGTATGTATCTAAGTACTTCACATAAATCAATTTGTTAATTCTTACAAATTTTCAATTAGGTAGATAAGTTATTGTTGTCTATATAAGTTACCATTCCCAAAGCTATACAGCTAAAAAATGTTTACAGGTCTTCCACTGACAATACTTTAAATAGTCAATAATAAATAAAACAAAGTTCTGAGACCTCTGATGCAAATATATCCACAAACAAGAACACATACAATCCATATCCAATGATTCACCTGCAGGCAGTGTTATTATTTCTTTGGACAGTGTGTGTTTACAGAGTCCATGCATAGACTGAGATTCTTTCCATGTGATGTTTCTGTGGTTTTCAACTAGGTATTTTTCTACAGTCACTCAACTCAAAGGTATTCACTATCCGAGGGTCCTGCTTCTTTACCGCAAAAGCTGCACTATCTCCTCAAAGAGAATATAAATCGCTTTATGCCTGTCTGATCTGGTTGCTACATAACTTCCCAGCACTTAGCATACAGCTTTCCTTGCTTTGGATTCTTCTAAGAATTGAATTCTAAGATTGACTCCTCTTCTTCCAACCACGTCAAGAAACATAAATTCTTGCCACCTCCACAAGTTCGCAAGATCAGAGGTAAATCAGCATTTGGTATCTACTACTTTCCAGAATCTACTTAGCAGTTCTGCATGTCATCTTGCTCTCTGGTGTTGTAACGGGTATATAAACTCCTTGCCCCACATATGCCATGCACTAGCCTACATACTGGAGTATTGGAGACATAACAGGAAACAAGACAGTTCAAGACCCTTCATTCCTGCCATGCAAAACACAAGCAGACAAGTAAGTAACACACTTTGTTTAATGATAAATTTTGTGAGGAAAATAAAACAGGAGTACAGGAAAAAGAGTGATGTGGTATAGAAGTTACTGTTTTAATTTCTCCAAGGTCTTGCCTGTAACTTGGAACTTAAATCGTGAGAGGGAGGCAGTACATGCAGATATGGAGGGAAAACATCACAGGAAGAGGAAGAGCATATGCAAAGACCATGAGACCAGAACAAGCTCAGCATAATTGTACAAAAGAAAGGTCAATATGGTTGGAAGAGATTGGACAGAGGGGAGAGTGGGACTAGGTAGAGCATGAAGAAGAGGCTGGGGCCAATTCATGTAGGGACTTGTATTTTATTTTATTTGTAGTAAAAAATAATAATAATTCAGAGTTTAAATAAGGGGACTGTTGTTGGTCATCCCAAAAGATGTTTAAGTCCTAAACCTAGGTATCTGCATATGTGACCTTATTTGGGAATTGGTTCTTTGTAGATGTAACCAAGTTAAGATGAGGCCATGCTGCATTATGGTAGACCCTAAATTCAATTACTGGTATCCTTAGAAGGACAGACACATACTCGCAGGGAAGAAACCATGTGACAATAGAGGCAGAGACTGGAGTGATGCCAAGAAAAGCCAGGGTTTGCCAATAACTACAAAAAGCTAAGAAGAGGCAAGGAAGAATCGTCCACTAGAGACTTCAGAGAGAGCATGGCCCTGCCAACACCTTGGTTTTGAACTTCTAGCCTCCAGAACTGTGAGAAAATAAATTTCTGTTATTTTAAGCCACTCAGTTTGTGGTAATTTGTTGCTGCAGCAGTAGGGAACTAATACAGGTACTAGTAAGATAATATAAATTATTTAAAAATTTGCCTTGACTACCATGTAAAAGAAGGACTATACTGGATCAGGAATAGCAAAAAAATATAATAATTAGGCTGGAGGCTAATGAAGTAGTTCAGACAAGAAATTATATTGGCTTAGAGTTTTAACAAAGGTAATGGTGGAAAATCACACTACAAATAATAAATGCTGGAGAGGGTGTGGACAAAAGGGAACCCTCCTACACTGTTGGTGGGAATGTAAATTGGTACAGCCACTATGGAGAACACTATGGGGGTTCCTTTCTCCTAGGTATGTATCCGGAAAAGATGAAAACTCTAATTCGAAAAGATACATGCACCCCAATGTTCATAGCAGCACTATTTACAATAGCCAACACATGGAAGCAACCCAAGTGGCCATCAACAGATGAATGGATAAAGAAGATGTGGGGTGTGTGTGTGTGTATACACACACACACACACACACACAGACAATGGACTATTACTCAGCGATAAAAATGAATGAAATAATGCCATTTGCAGCAACACGGATGGACCTAGAGGTTATTATACTAAGTGAAGTAAGCCAGGCAGAAATCTGTGTGAAATCTAAAAGAAAATGATAGAAATGAACATATATACAAAACAGAAATAGACCCACAGACATAGAAAACAAACTTATGGTTATCAAAGGGGAAAGGGATAAATTAGGAGTTTGGAATTAGCAGATACATACTACTATATATAAAATAGATAAACAACAAGGACCTGATGTATAGCACAGAGAACTATATTTGATATCTTGTAACAACCTATAATGGGAATTTGGAAAATATATATATATAGAAAACTGAATCCTGTTGCTATACACATGAAAGTAACGGAACACTGTATATCAACTATTCTTCAAGAGAAGATCATCAGACTTAGTGTACAATTTGAAGATAATAGTAACAGGAGTTACCAATATATTAGGTGTGGTCAGTGAGTAAAAATGAAATCAAAGATCACTCCCAGGTTTAGCCAGAGAATAGAGGCGTACTGTGCTACCATTAATTGAGATGGGGAAGGTTAGGGAAATAACAACTTTGGGAAGTTGTTAGGAGGATGTGATCCTTTTCGGATACTTTAAGTTTGAGATGCCTTTAAAATATCCAAGTCCATTTGATATATTAGCACGGTAGGCCTGTAATGATCCCTGCCTCTTGGTTGTGGGATGAACCAAGTGACTTGTTAATAAGGCCAAAGTGATAGGACGTCACTTCTGAGATTAAGTTACAAAAGACTGATTTCCATCCTGCTGGCACTCTCTTACTACTTATTCACTTTTATGAAGCCAACTGCCATATTCTGAGCTGCCCCATAAAAAAGCCCATATGGCAAGAAAGTGAGGGTGGCCTCTGGCCAACAACCAGAGAAAAACTTGGTCCAACAACTTTTAAGGAACTGAATCCTGCCAACAACCACTGAGTGAACTTGGAAGCAGATCCTGCACCAATCGAACCTCATGATGACTGCTGCCCCAGCCAACATCTTGACTGCAGCCTTGTGAGAGACCGGGAGCCAGAAGACCCAGCTAAGCCACGCCCAGATTCCTAACCCACAGAAACCATGAGATTGTGTTTCATTTTAAGACACTAAGTTTCTGGTAAATTTTTTTATGTAGCAATAGATAACTAATACGGATGGGGAGAACGTGGAAGGAGTCTGAGCTGCAGACATATATTTAGGAGTCATCAACATATAGATTTTATTTAAAAACTAGATGTCGTCACTTATGGAAGGAAGATAGAGAAGAGGGCTCATGATTGAGGCCTTGAACTACGACTTAGTGAGGCCAAACAGAAAAATAGGAATCAGCAAAGTAAATTAGGAATTAACGAGGTAGGAGGAAAACCAGGAGAAACCAATCAGAAAGGTAGTATGATTACTTCAGGAATGCTCAACAACTTGGGTGAAGGCAGGAAGCAGGTGGATAGTTGGATTTCACTGGGTTTGGGGTTGTTTTCAAGTGAGTATAGTAGAAAAAATAGAGAGGCAAGAGTTTTAAGAGTTGAACAGGCTGTAATAGTGTTGGATCATGAAACTGCACCAATAACTTGCTCGTGTATATGATGTCCATGCCAGAACCATATTTTTTCTAATAGTTTAGACTTGCCAATATAATGTCATGCTAATTGAAAGCTAACTTGGTTCAAGTACTCCCATAGAACGGTTTCATGATAATGATTAAAAAGTAGACACACATAATTTGACAGACTGAAAAGATCCAGTTCCCTTTAGCTGCTTGTGTTTTAACTCCCTGGGTAATATATCCAATGTTTGCACTTAAAAAAAAATGCTTTCAGGCATGATGGAGTCTAAATACTCTCACATTGCCTGCCTGGAAGCTAGTCTACTGTTCTCTCTCTGTTAACTTCGATGCAAACTATGGACTTGACATTGCAATTTAACAGGATTTACAGCTTGTTCTTGGAAAAATAGGCGCAATTTTAAACTCCAGTAGATATTACTTCAATCATGCCAGCAGAAAACCTAATTCTGAGAAACCTATGGGCTTCAAGGAAAATAGATCAAAAAATAGTTGCTCATCAACACCATGCAGAGAACCATGTCATCAACTATTTAGTAGACAAAAAATGTACCTAAAATATTGTAGGGGGCAACATGATGAAAAACCACACTGATATTATCATTCCCAATAGCAGGATCTAACCTTCCCTGTTGAGGGAATTTCTCAATAGACTACACCATCCTTCTGTTTTCCATCTACCAATAATGAAATGCTTTGAGCCAGAGGGGTAGAAAGCCCTCTTGATCCATATTTGTCAGTACCACTGAAACCATTGTTTTTTCACCTACTATTTATCATTTATCTTCTATAACAGTTCTTTCTAAAAGCTTAACTATGTTTCATTAGCAATATTCAACCCTTTAGAATGCTTAATGATATTATCCATTCAGCTACATTAATTTGATTATTTTTAAATGGTATACATATATATATACCTATTGTTTTTAAAATCGTATTTATCTAATAGAAAAGCCTTTGAAAACATCAAGTCTGAAAAGAAATGTTTAAAGGTGCCCTTGGAAGGCATTTCCCAAGATCATTCTATCAACATAGGCCCTGCCTTTGCTCCTAAAATTTCCTCCATTAAAAGATGACAGGTTTGGGAGAACCCCAGATCTTCTGTACTATGATATACATGCTTTGTTCCATCCCATTCTTGTTTTTCAGGCCACTTCACTTAAAAATTTAATTCATGGTGATTGACACTCCCACTGAAATTTGTCTGCAATTAATATATTCTAGCAGCTACTATCATGCATTCCTTCTCTTTGCTCACTTGGACTTTCTCCCCTAAAGACATTACTTGTTAGAAATACGCTGGGTTGACTATTTTCCTGCCAAAAGCTGCAGATTCTAATTAAATAACTCAGAGAAAAGCAGTCATAACAAAAAGCTAAAATACAAGGCTTTGGGAATGCAACTGTTTCCAGGTGAGGAAGGACAGCAGGAATGATATAAACTTCCATTGGCCTCTAAGAGGAGACAGAGTGGCATAATGAAAAGCCTGTTGCCCTTTGTGTCCTAATCCTGGGTTTGAATCCCAGCTATGTTACTTCAGGGAAAAATAGTTCATATCCTGCAGCTGATTTTCTTTATAAGACTAGGAAACATATTAACAGCCTTGCCTATCTCAAAACACTCTGTAATGTAAAACATTACCCTTATTTCTTCTGTGCCTATCATGTATTCCACATGTAGCATACTAACACTGGAAACTGACTGAAACATACTATTTTGTATAAGCAGCATTTCTCTGAATACTTCAATTGGTCCCACTTATATCAACCCATTTTTCAACAGACATGAGTTGGTATCCTCATTTATCCTCATACTGTACAAGGTCAAATAATTTATAATTAGATGACTTCCAAAAATAAGCAGATACAAAGGACTGTTTTAACATACTAATTTAATGGATCATTCACAAGTCTTTAGCCTTCAAAGATCAATGGCACTGCTTCCTACATAAACTTTGGTATGTGGAGGTTTTTAAAAAGTAGGGCCACATGTCTAAATCACTATTCGAGGAAGCACCATATTTCTTAGAGCTAGAAAGCACTGCCTGAATTTCCTTGTGTATATTCATACATACAAGCAAGAGTGCATTTAAAACCCACTGTAAATGTTGAAAGGAAAAGATCATCCTTCAGTTGTACTCAGTAACAATGTTTTGTCTGGAGAGACAACATGTTCTTCCAAAAGTCCAATCAAAACTCTACTATTTCAATTATACTAATTGATTCACCACCAGAGGCTGCTGAAGGTTGAGCTTGAGGACCCTTAAATTACACAGGCCTCTTTTAAAGCCCTGTACTTAATTCTGTAGTTGTAATTTTGCATCCTGTCTTCTTATAGAGTAGGGCCAAAATTGTATAAGCCTCAAGGCCCATCGAAACTAGATTCTCCCTGGCTCACCATACATACTTAAACTACTCACTCTCATACTTCTTGTCAAGTTGACTAAACATTTTCACTTCTATAAAGACCTCAAAACATTCAAAATATAATGAAATAGCAAGCTCTTATTCACCATTTGGTGGAGACAGTCCTTCTACATGGATTACCAGATGGTAATTTACAGCACAGACTTTTGGAAAGTAGTATTGATGTATGGAATAATAGGAAGAGCAGTAACTTGGCAGTTAAGAGACCTAGATGCAAGTCTAGAGTGTGCCACACCACCTGCTAACATTAAGATCTTTGCAAAGTCATTTAACCCCTCTAGGCTTTAGTATTCTTATCTTTGTGATAAAAGAATTAGATGAAATTAACACTACAATTTCCTCTTGGAAAATTTAAAATTATATATTCTAGCAATATTCTTCAAAGTCATATCATTTTAGACTGAATCTCATATTGCCACAAACAGATGCAATAGCAATAGAGCACTCTCTTCCTAATGCTTACCTATACTCAGGACGCTGGGAAGTGTCCCCTAGAATGATAACTTTGGTCAGCTTGCTTCATCAACTTGAAACACAAGAAGACATACTCACCGTAACACAACATGCTTCATCAAATGGTCAAACAGTCTATATGTACTACTTTAATTATGGGGCTAGAGAGCAAAATTTCACATGTAAATTACTGTCAATGTTTCCTTACTTGTTCTCATCACAGTGATATTCAGTATATCCAAGTATAATTAAATAATATTTACTTCTTGGATAACTATCTCTAATGTGGCTCATCCATTTCTCCTCCTCCATATGTACATGTCATTCCTCCACTGAGAGTTGGAGTCCATGCCTCCACTCCTCTCAAATCTGGGCTGCCTTTTGGACTCAAACAATAAGTAGAATACATCAGAAATGACATTCTATATTCCATGTCATGCAGCACTAAATAACTAGAATATTTCTTACACTAAACCAAACCCCTTTATTCTTTTTTCTAAATCTACCTATATAATACAAATACAGGCTGTAATTCAACTTAGATCCTTACACCGTTGATTCTTTTCATGTCACGTATAAAGGAGTGGGTCTCTGTGGTATTTCACTTCACACTCAGTGACCTCATTTGACACTGCAGCTTTTTTTTTTTTTTTAACTAGCTATGGCACTCTTTTGATTCTTTCTTTGTTTTTTTAATATTTCTTAAGGCTATCCTCTCAGCTTCAGGTATCCTATCAACAAATGAATAAACGATCTTTACACCAAAATAAATAGCTATCATAGTTAGACTGCCATATATAACAGAGAACTAATTCAATAGGTTACAAAAACCTTATCTTACAAGCAATGTTATGCTGCTTAGGAATTTCAAAGAATTGATGATTTGACAAACAGCTATAGTCATTCGATGCCTAATCACAGCAAAAAATTGATATTAATACTCCAGAGTCAAGGAAATAAACAAAACAAAGACCACTTGTTTTTCACATAATTTCTAACAAACACAATTTTACTCTATGCACTAATGTTAAATTAGAACAAATGACGCTTCCTTCACACAGCTCTTGGAACTCTTCATAAGGTTTATGACTGGTAAGTGCCAACAGGAGCACACAGTACCAATTCTTAGTGTCATAACTGTGCTTGGAAAGAGAACCAGTTCTAAAATAACTACTATCCAAGTAGCAGATGTGTTTGTAGATCAACATATTGACTTTTGTATAACACAAAATAAAGATCAAAGTGCACAAAATCAATGTAGTCAAGATGATGGAAATCAGAATTTTGTAGAACTAGACCTATAGTTAGAACTCCAACTAAACTGAGTTACATTTTCATGAACATAAAATTCAAGATGATAAATAAAAAACTCCATCACATGTTTAATATTCATGGACTGTTTAGGACACTTGAGAAATTAGAGCCTACTACATCTTTTAAAATACAAAAAATAAAAATGTAGCAAGGGATTTATTCAATAACATGATCCTCTATGTAATAGATATATTCTAGGTATGCATATTTGCATAATAGTAACATCTGAGCAATTATCTTTGGTTAATTCAAGGTTAGTTATGTGGAGTCTAATCCTCAGACTTCCAGAAAAGCAAGAGTCTGCTTATATTCCATGATTATTTTTTAACTTTTTTGCATTCTATTGTAGATAACTTCTGAGTTGTAAAGAATTTTATAGGTCATTGCATAAAATCCATGCTTAGCTTGTGAATATGTGTACACATGCACTCACACACAGACCACATATTCAGGCAAAATTCATATATATCAGTACTGAGTTCCTTTCATTATACCCTTCTCCTCATCATCAGATAATTCAATTGAGAAGACACTGAAAAGTTCATAAAGTTATTCAATTATTCATGTAATTTTCCATATCAGCCATCTCAGGTGTCACTTCAGAACAGCGGCAAGTTGGACCATGGATGATGATGGGTTTGTTTGTTTTTTTATGATAGAGAAAAGGACCTACCACTGATCAGACAGCCAAAGTCAATGACATTTTACACTGAAGTCAAGAATGGGCCATTTAAACCTATTTAACCTAAGATAAATTGATTGGAATGGAAGTCTCAGTGATTGTAAGACTAATTTTTAATTGATTTGCTTTCTAGTTTTCTAGAAGTTACCAGTATTTGGGTTGTACATACATTCAAGTCCAGATTCTTAGACTTGGTCTCTCTCCAAACTCCTTTTCTTTCTAAGTCCTTGTTCAAATGATTGAGTCTCTTTAGAAAGTATAGCTTTCTGAACCTTCTGTTTGTGAAAAAGTAGAATGCATTTTTCCCTTGCCCCATCATAGGGTCAGTTTGGGAAAGAATCAGAAAGGGCTATAGAACATTAAGATTTCTCATTAAGAAGATGAATCTCCAGACATATATTTTTCTACTGGGTACAAATATAGTACATTACAGTGGTGAGAGCTTCCCTTCCAAAGAAACACGCAGGAACCTTCTCAAGTAGGAGTTTCACCTACATACCAACTTGTGATTTTATTAACAGTTTTAAACACATTTATTTCAATTTTCCTTAAGCACATCAAAGAGGAAGACTGGAAAAAAGAGAAATCAATGAATTTACCTTTATGTTTTTCAATTATATTCTATGGAATCCTGAGTCTCCAAAAAACTCTAGCTATTATTCCATGGTATTTTTCAATATGAAGACAGAGATTATGTAAAATTACCAATACTTTACCATTTTAAGTCAGTGTAAGAATATTAACTTTCAAATATTCAAATTACATTCTCATCTTCATCTTTAGAATGTACATATTATCCAAAGAGCAAAGAAAAATACCAGAAAGTGGTACCAATTAAGTACTATAACCATTCCATTAGCTGTTTCTTTCCATTTTCTTTTTTCACCTATATTTTCTTATATAACTTGAATCACTGCAACAAGTCAGTTAAAACTGTATTCATAAAGGTCACAAAATCATAAATATTTGATCAATCTTACATAATTTATATATTTACAATTGTAAAAACATTGGAAAGCTATGACTTAGAGCCAGGGCCAGCAAATGACAGCCCACATGCCAAATCTGGCCCACTGCCATTTCTGTAAAGCCCACAAGCTAAAATGGTTTTTGCATTTTTAAATAATTGGGGGAAAAGGAAGAATGTTTTGTGACAAGTGGAAATTATATGAAATTCAAATTTCAATGTCCATAAATAAAGTTGTACTAGAATACAGCCATGCTAAGGATCACTCTCTATTTGTGAATCAAAACACCATTTTGGTCCTTTGACACTATATTTGTTTTTTAGATGAACAATTTTCAGAGAAAATGCAAATCATGAAAATAGCATGTCCAACAGCTACACGACTTAGATACATAGTGAGGGGGGTTTTCCCCACATGTTCAGATATCTGAAAGTTCAAGTGCCTTTTAGAAATGGCAAAATCTTTAAGAAAAAGCTTTATTTATACAATATTAAGTAAGTAAATTCCTGAGCATATTTAGGTGCTCCTGAAGTACCTGTATTTGATAACTGAGGAGCATGTGGCCATCTTAAGAGCTACATAAATTCTTTTAACTCACCCACCTCTATGGTAGTAATTTAAGGAGTAAGAAGGTAACATTTCTGATTTTCAGTTTGACTTCTGATAAAATTACTTAGGACATGGTACTGAAAAGTCATTCTTTGAATAGATATTATAATTGAGAAGTGTACAGTTTTGTGCCTCAACAGGTTAGATCTTTACAAGAGTACACTTCTCTATTCATGTCAAGCCACAAATCAGAACACAAAATTGTTATCGGTTACAACACTTAATCTTCAATCTATAGAAGAGCTCAGAGGACATAGTATCCTCTCAAAACAACACAAAACAACTTCCCTGACCCTCACCATGTACTTCCCTTCCCCCCAGAATGAGATATTTTATTTCCCTCAGTAACAAACTTCAGATTTCAACAACAGTCTCTCCAGCTCTGACAATACATATTCCTTTCTCAAAAACCTTATGCTTTCCTTAATAATCAAGGCAACAGATCAAATTTTAAAACTTTGGAGTTGGCTTTTTCTTTCTTGAGGTAACATAGTGTCCAGTGGTTACTGAAGTATGGATTAAGCCTATCTAGGTTTGAATCCACCAGCAACTGGTGTGATCTGCTTAAGTCTACGAATTCTCAATGTCCTCATCTGTAAAATGGAGTTCACAACAGAACCTACCTCATTGGGTTGTTGCAAAGACTAAGTGAGTTAACACAAGTATACAGGAGGGTTTCTGGTACTTGGCAAACACTCAGCATGTATTAGCTACTACTGGCATTTATCATCTTCTAAGACTTCATAAAAAGTCTTCCTGAAATTGAGTCACTCATGCTATTTCCCTGTATCAGCTAAGCAAGAAAATTCCAAGTCCCTTGCTTTTCCCTAAGAAGTTGATCCATTTTCCTTCAGCAAAAGTTTTCTTTCATTCATGCTCACCTCTTAACACATGATCAATCTAACAACTGCATAGCCTTGTTTAGCAGGGTGTCCTAACTCAATACCATACTTTCCCTACCACAAAGAGAGAATGAACTTCCTTTATTTGGATGATGGTTGAGACAGTAAGTATAGTTGGAGCTCAGGATGGAAGATGAAGAGGTGGACTGGGGTAAAGGAGGAAATGTTTTCTTCTTTGTCTCTTCTAAAAGAAAAACGTTGTCATTTATGTCATTTTATTTATTTCAACTTTACTGAATTACAGGCAGACCTCATTTTATTGTGCTTCGCAGATACCGTGTTTCTTACAAATTAAAGCTTTGTGGCAACCCTGTGTGGAGCAAGTCTACCCGTGCCATTTTTCCAGAAGTATTTGCTTACTTCATGTCTGTGTGTCACATTTTGGTAACTCACAGTATTTAAAGCTCTCCACCAGAAAAAAAAAATTATGACTTGCTGAAGGTTCAGATGACAGTAAGCATTTTTTTTAGCAATAAAGTATTTTTAAATTAAGGTACATCCACTTTTTTAGATATAATGCTATTGCATGCTTAATACACTATAGAGTAAACATAACTTTTATATGCACTGAGAAACAAAAAAATTTGAGTGCCTCAACTGCGCTATTTGCTTCATTGCAGTGGTCTGGAACTGAACCTACAACATCTCTGAGGTATGCCTGTATGTGCCATGTTAAAATATCTGATAGGTAAAAGAGTAACTGAAAATTAGTATGCCTTACTTTAAAAGTATATCAGTCCTTGCCTTTACGACTTTAGTATTTAAAGTATCAAATAAAATGAATTATTCATTATGTTACTTTAGGTTATTTAGTTCATTAAATATTCTACTGAAGCAAACCCACCTTATCTTCAAAAATAGTTACCCTTTTAGAGTCATCTACAAATGAAAAGGATACCCCAGTGTTGTGCTCTAAATGTTAAGATCCTACTATGGGCCTTACAGAGAATTTTACAGAAGGGCAAACTAACCTTACCAACTAGAGAGAGTAGCTACTGAATGCTACTTTAGAGTGGACCAGTTTATGCAAGGATTTTCATAATGTAATTGATATGTACAAGACTGAAGCATCAGTGGTTAGCACTTGTCAAATAATTATCTTCCTAAAGTTTATTAAATTTTTAGGAAAAAATAGTGGAATCAAATTTGACTTTAGAAATTCAATTATGCTAAAATTTTCAGCACACTAAAAGTATCTTGATGGACATGAGGTAAGTTTAGGTACATTAATACAACATATCAAAGAAGAGATCTTTTCTAGATTTGTTAAATCATTCTAGCATAACACCATAAGATGCTTGAGTATGTCTAAGGATCTGATCCCGATAAAAAATAAATCAGCTTTGTTGGTATCTTGGTTCTACACTCCCAGGTGAAAAGAGATTAGAAATTTTATTTTACATTTATTTAGAGAAATTGTGATTTAGTGGCAGTCTCACTGCTATGTTTCATAAAAAGGAAATGTGGCTGGCAACTCTTGTATTTGTTAATTATATTAAATAGTTCTTTTTCTTTCCATTAATTAGACCTTTTTCAAACTAACTTTAGAGAGCTTTTACCAAGAATAGGAAAGGATGGGGTGAAATGTGCTTTTGCATACCCTCTAGTAAGAATACAAATTGGTATAAATTATCTGATAACAATAATTTAGCAATGTATCACAGCTGCATCTTACTTGGGGGTAGGCTTCAAAGTTGGTGTGGATGGTGACAATCAGACCTACTCAAAATTATCCTTGAGAAACCATTTCAGTTATTTTTAAAAATATAGTACACAGAACTGATAAGTAGAAATCAGCCAGGTTTTCCTCTAGTGTTGAACAGATTGCTATTTCTTTTGGTGGAGACCTAGATAAAGTGGTTGGCATGTGTTTAGGATCCATGTTGTACAGAAAAGGAAAATCTAACTTTAATCACTAGAATGAAACTCAGCTAAGCATAATCTCGCACTAACTAGGGGCATGCAAACAAGGAGAACTGAGATAACACAGGACTAGAAGATCCTCACTCATGCTGCTCCCTTCCAAGACTAAGGTCACTGACTTAGAGATAAGTGCAGTCCAGCTACTGAACTAGACTTTATTCTTCTCACACTTTTTATCTCTTGCTCCCTCTTTCTCCACTACTGCATTCTTGATTTCTCTTGTCTCTGATTACTTCTGATTAGACATAGCTGAATCAGTATAAGTTAAGGGCATGAAAGATGTGGTTCCAATCTACATATTAAAGCCTTAAAGATGTACATGTGATCCAAGAAAACAACTTCAATTCTAGTAAATTATCCTGAAAAATAAAACCAATAAAAATTACAACAAACCTTCATGAATAAGGACCATCATCAGAGCATTAATTATAAGAGCAAATATAAGATCACAAGGATGGTTCAACATTCGTGAATCAATCAATGCAATATACCACATTAACAAAAGAAAAGTCAAAAACTACATGATCATCTCAATAGATGAAGAAAAAACATTTGACAAAATTCAACATCCATTCATGATAAAAACTCTTACCAAGGTGGGAATAGAGGGAACATAGCTCAACATTATTAAAGCCATTTATGACAAACCCACAGCCAATATAAAACTCAATGGCAAAAAGCTAAAAGCCTTCCCGCTAAAATCTGGAACAAGACAAGGATGCCCACTCTCACCTCTTCTATTCAACATAGTATTGGAAGTCCTAGCCACAGCAATCAGATGAGAAAAAGAAATAAAACATATCCAAATTGGAAGGGGAGACATAAGATTGTCACTATAGGCTGATGACATGATACTATATATATAGAAAACCCTAAGGGCTCCATACAAAAACTACTAGATCTAAAAAACGAATTCAGCAAAGTAGCAGGATACAAGATTAACATTCAAAAACTGATTGCATTTCTTTACACTAACAATGAAATATCAGAAAGGAAATGTAAAAAAGCAATACCTTTTAAAATAGCACAAAAAAATAAAATACCTAAGGATAAACCTGTCCAAGGAGGTGAAAGACTTATACACTGAGAACTATAAAACATTAACAAAGGAAATGAAAGAGGATTCAAAGAAATGGAAAGGTATCCCATGCTCCTGGACTGGAAGAATTAATGTTGTTAAAATTGCAATACTATGCAAAGCAATCTACAGATTTAATGCACTCCCTATCAAAATACCCACAGCATTTTTCACAGAACTAGAACAAATAATACAAAAATTTATATGGAACCATAAAAGACCCAGAATTACCAAAGCAATCCACAGGGGAAAAAAAACACAAAGCAGGAAGCATAACTCTCCCAGACTTCAGACAGTACAAAGCTACAGTAATCAAAACAGTGTGGTATTGATATAAAAACAGACATACAGATAAATGGAACAGAATAGTGAGCCCAGAAATAAACCCACACACCTACAGTCAATTAATCTTTGACAAAGGAGGCAGGAATATAAAATGGGAAGAAGACAGTCTCTTCAGCGAGTGGTGCTGGGAAAGTTGGACAGCTGCAAGTAAATCAATGACGTTAGAACACACTCTCACACCATGCACAAAAATAAACTCAAAATGACTTAAAGACTTAAACAGAAGGCATGACACCATAAAACTCCTAGAAGAGAGCACAGGGAAAACATTCTCTGACATAAATCATACCAATATTTTCTTTTTTTTTTTTTTTTTTTTTTTAAATTTTTATTTATTTATTTATGGCTGTGTTGGGTCTTTGTTTCTGTGTGAGGGCTTTCTCTAGTTGTGGCAAGCGGGGGCCACTCTTCATCGCGGTGCGCAGGCCTCTCACTATCGCGGCCTCTCTTGTTGCGGAACACAGGCTCCAGACGCGCAGGCTCAGTAATTGTGGCTCACGGGCCCAGTTGCTCCGTGGCATGTGGGATCTTCCCAGACCAGGGCTCGAACCCGTGTCCCCTGCATTGGCAGGCAGATTCTCAACCACTGCGCCACCAGGGAAGCCCCATACCAATATTTTCTTAGGTCAGTCTCCCAAGGCAATAGAAATAAAAACAAAAATAAACAAATGGGACCTAATCAAACTTACAATCTTTTGCACATCAAAGGAAACCATAAAAAAAAAGACAACCTACAGAATGGGAGAAAATATTTGCAAATGATGCAACAGACAAGGGCTTAATCTCCAAAATATACAAACAGCTCATACAACTCAACAACAAAAATACAAACGACCAAACCAAGCAATGGACAGAAGAACTTAATAGACATTTCTTCAAAGAAGACATACAGATGGCCATTAGGCACATGAAAAGATGCTCAACATCACTTATTATTAGAGAAATGCAAATCAAAACTACAATGAGGTACCAACTCACACCAGTCAGAATGGTCACCATTAAAAAGTCTACAAATGACAAATGATGGAGAGGCTGTGGAGAAAAGGGAACTCTCCTACACTGTTGGTGGGACTGTAAGTTGGTGCAGCCACTATGGAAAACAGTATGGAGGTTCCTCAGAAAACTAAAAATAGAATTACCATATGATCCAGCCATCCCACTCCTGGGCATATATCCAGACAAAACTATAATTCAAAAAGATACATGCACCTCTATGTTCACAGCAGCACTATTCACAACAGCCAAAACAGGAAACAACCTAAATGTCCATTGACAGATGAATGGATAAAGAAGATGTGGTACATATATACAATGGAATACTACTCAGCCATAAAAAGGAATGAAATAAAGTCATTTGCAGCAACATGGATGCAACTAGAGATTATCATACTAAGCAAACTAAGTCAGAAAGAGAAAGACAAAATACTATATGATATCACTTATATGTGGAATCTAAAATATGGCACAAAGGAACCTATCTGCAAAACAGAAGCAGACAAACGGACGTAGAGAACAGACTTGTGGTTGTCGGGGGGCAGGAAGGGAAGGACTGGGAGTTTGAGATTAGCAGATGTAAACTATTACATATAGGATGGATAAACAATAAGATTCTGCTGTATAGCACAGGGAACTAGATTCAATATCCTGTGATAAATCATAATGGAAAAGAATATTTAATTGTGGTCAGAAAAGATACTTGATATGACTTCAGCCTTTTTAAGTTTACTGAGACTTGCTTTGTGGACTAACATGTGATATCTCCAGAGAACGTCCCATGTGCACTTGAGAAGAATGTGTATTCTACTGCTTTTGGATGGAATGTTCTATATATATATATATCTATTAAGTCCATCTAATTCAACATGTCATTTAAGGCCCATGTTTCCCTATTGATTTTCTATCTGGATGATTTATCCATTGATGTAAGTGGGATATTAAAGTTCCCTAGTATTACTGTATTGTTCTCATTTTCTCCATTTTAAGTCTTTTAATAATTGCTTTATATACTTTGGTACTCCTACATTGGGGGCATAAATATTATAAATATTATATCATCCTATTAGATTTATCCCTTTATCATTATGTAATGACCTTCTTCATCTTTTACTAAGGTCTTTGTTTTAAAGTCTATTTTCTCTGGTGTGTATAGCTCCACCAGATTTCTTTTAGTTTTTCTTTGCATGGAATATTTTTTCCATCATTTCACTTTCGGTCTGTTGGTGTCCTGGTAACACATAGATGAGTCTTGCTTTTTAATCCATTCAGCCACTCTATGTCTTTTGAGTGGAGAATTTAATCCATTTACCTCTAAAGTAATTATTGATAGGTATATACTTATTGCCATTTTGTTAAATATTTTCTGGTTGTTTTCATAGTTCCTCTCTTTTCCCTTCTTTTTCTCTTGCTCTCTTCACTTGTGATTTGATGACTTCCTTCAGTGTTATATTTAGATTCCTTTCTCATTATTTTTTGTGTATCTCCTCTAGGTTTCTGCTTTGTACTTTCCATTAGGTTCACATATAATGGCCTATATATGTAACAGTCTATTTTAAGTTGATACCAACTTAAGTTTGAACACATTCTAAAACTACATTTTCCTCCCTCCTCCCACATTTTATGCTTTTTATGTCCTATTTTACATCTTTTTCTCTTTTATATCCCTTAAGTAATTATAATTCTCTTCCATTCATCGATCAGCAATTGATAATCATATATTTTCTACTGGATTTTATTATGTTTTAATTCTTTAGATTTATAATTTTAATTCATCTGGAATTATGATCATAGATGCCAATCATAATAGTTATCATGTTTTAAGTGTTATAATGTTAGGCACTATACTAAGACACATATATTTTTAATTTATTCTGACATCTACTTAAGAGTTACTACTATTATTAGACTCATTTTAAGGATGATAAAACTGAGGCTTGGAGATGTAAGGTAGCTTGTTACTAAGTGGCAGAGCCATGATTCAAACTCAGGTATTACTGACTCCTACAACTACACTATCTAGAATATGATCTAAGTATGTCCTTTTTATGTTTCATAAAATTCCTGTTTTAAATTACGAATTAGGATCTATATTTTCTTAACATATTGAAGTATATTTAAACAAGAGAGACATTTTTATATATTTTATGATATTTTATTTATGAGAATTATTCTTATAGAGCTAAACTGAAACTTCCTACATTACTGCTTTTCAGACCCAACCATCTGAGCTGATAAAGGGATGGTTCACCTGGGTCTGAAGAAAGCGTAGGCACTTTGACATTCACCGACCTAAAATTAAGTTTGTTCTTTACTGGATAATATAATGTTCTACATCTGACACTTTTGGTTGTTTGATCTGCCAACTCTCAAAAATCCCTGTTTCCTATTCATTTTTCTGTGGTTATTTAAGGCTTTTTGAATGATGCAGTAAAAACCAAGGCCACTTGGAGTTAGAAGTAAGAGTTTACACACCAGTTATTCTGTTAGTTTCCAATTATTAACATTTCTGACTTATAAATATTTGGTTATAGAAATATTTAATATGTGAACACAGCATTTTTATTTAGTTTTTCAATAAATAATAATGAAGATCATACCATCATAAGGCCATGTGATACTGGCTTTTCTTTTCTTTATTATGACCTAATATTTCCCATTCTGCAAGTCCACAAAGGGAGTGAAGTTTAAACTTTTTTTTATTTTTCTCATCAAAAATTATTTTTTTAATCGATTAGAGTCCTAAAATCATAAAAGATGATTTTTTTAATACCTCATGGAAAAGTAGCATAAAGTAGCTAATGAAGCTAGGCATAAAGGATCTAGAGGACACTAATGCTTAAAAAATAGGTAAAAATACTTCCTAGGTGCAAGACCTCATGGGGTCCCTGATTTATGGTTGTACCACCTTAGTGATGCCAAGGTTCATCAGTGATTCAGGAGGTTTCAGCCTGATCTCTCCATGCTCAAGCAGCCCATCAATCTTTAATCTTGTGAATCATTTCATTATGGGCTGAAAAATGATGATATTCACTGCATTTACTGGCTAGATCTATTCTTCAAAAACACATTTTCCAGATTTCCAATGTGGTTGTCTGAAATGTAGTTGGTACACAAAAGGCAGATCAAATGTATGTTTCTTTCCCTTTGTTTGTCTCTTTTCAAAATAATGAGTTGGGGTCCTAGTAACCTCTAATGATGACTAATGAGGTATCTTTTTTTTAGTATGCTTATGAACTCATGAGTTTTTAAATCTTTGGTGTGTCCCAATTCGCTGTAGTTGTTACCCTTACTGGTGACCAAATGGTCTCAACTTATGCTCTGCCCTCATTTTTAATTGAAGACGGAGAGCATTGCATCCAGAGCACCTTCCCTGCAGGAGATAATGAGGTGCTGGTGAATCCTTGTGGTGCTTTAAAAAATAAAAACAACCAAAAAAATCTGCCTTCCTGGATAAGGAGAAAGTATATTTTCATACTTATGTAGAGTTAAAGGCATTACTTTTAAATCAAACTTCTATTCATAGAAAGAATTTGGGTTAGAAAAAGAGGGCATTTAAGAATCTAAGACTGAAGGAGAGATATAAAAAAGATGGTTTTGGTGGGATCTCTTAAAATGAGAAGCTTTCATGAGGGTTTTAATTGATAGTAAACAGCAAGATTAATAAAAATAAATTATGACAAATCACCAGGGAAAGAAAGAAGCACATACTTGTAACAGTCCTTATTTTAATTTATGAGGAACATTCAACAATCCTGAGCATTCCTTTTTACTTGAAAATCCCTGTCTCAGATCATGTGCTTGATCATTATCACTTTCCTATTTCCTACCTGCAGGAGTTCCCCAATCTGTGGCACTTTGACGATCTTAGCCTCTCTCTTTTGCTCTTTGACAACCGTACACCTCTGACATCTTTCAAAACCATTTCTATTGAATTACCTGTACTATTTAGTTCCATCTCTAATTTTACTCCCATTTTCCTGTCCCATCTTTCTATCACCTAGATGAAATTTCTACTAGAAGTCCACCTCTCTATTCAGATATTTTCTTTTCCTCTGAAATCTGTTCTTTCTCTTAATTTTTTTCTATTTCTCCTGCTGGCACCATCACCATGCCAGTTATGTAGATTCAGAAACTGTATAATTTTTACTCCCCCTTGTTCTCTTATAGTTAACCAAATACAAACTTCTGCAATTAGCTCTTGCAGTGAGCCCCTTACACAAACCCAATCATCTCCATTACTAATTTGTGGTATGCCAATCCAGGTTCTCATGGTATCCTGCAAGGACACCTGCAATATCCTGAGTCACTTTCATCTTCAATCTAGCTAGCTCACATTAACAAATAAGCTCCCTAAGGGAGGGAGACGCAAGAGGGAAGGGATATGGGAACAGATGTATATGTATAACTGATTCACTTTGTTGTAAAGCAGAAACTAATTTAAAAAAATGAAACATAAAAAATAAAAATAAAAAAAACACAAATAAGCTCCCTAGATTATACCTTCTCATTTATAATATTTCAGTCATCCCACATAGTCTAGAATGTAATCACAGGCAATAATGGTTACCTGGCTTTTCAAAGCTTACATGTTTTCCTTTTGTCTTGCTAAATGAACTTTAAGTGTATATTTTTCTCTTGGTATATGAGAGAAAAAACAAGTAGGCTATTGAGGGAGAAAAAGAGTAATAAAAAATAAAAAGATACAATAAATTAGAAAAGGGAAAATAGTAATCTACATTGTGTGAAATTGTGAATAAAGAATAAACTGTGAAGCAGCCTATGTGTGTTGAGTTTTCAGGACCAGTGAGAGCTCCTATGGCACCTTTGGACAATCTAGAAATAGGAGCCTTTCCTCAAGACACTACCAGAAACCATCTTAATACATCAACAAATCAGTGATGTCTCCAAGGTGAAGGCAATGCTGAAACCTGAAGTGCACCACCTTCATAGTCATGAACAGCAGCCCTTTTTACATTTTATGACTACGCCATCACTGTGAAGTCACGTCTGTCATTTGGGACTCACTTTCCTGATCGGAAAAAAAGCATAATAATTCTGGCTCTAACTGCTTCACTTGGTTAATTACAAAGATAACAATAGTAAGTGATCTATACTGGTGTGGAGTGCAGGCTTGAAAGAAAGCAAGCTGTTATAGAAAGCAAAGCTTTACAGATGATTTGGAACTATGGGAATTAGGAATTCTGTTCTATGTTTTTTTTTTTGAATTGTATTTTTTTGTACAGCAGGTTCTTATTACTTATCTAGTGTATATATGTAAATCCCAATCTCCCAATTCATCCCACCACCACCACCACCCCCTCCGGCTTTCCCCCCTTGGTGTCCATATGTTTGTTCTCTACATCTATGTCTCTATTTCTGCCTTGCAAACCGGTTCATCTGCACCATTTTTATAGATTCCAAATATATGCATAATATATGATATTTGTTTTTCTCTTTCTGACTTACTTGACTCTGTATGACAGTCTCTAGGTCCATCCACGTCTCTACAAATGACCCAATTTCATTCCTTTTTATGGCTGAGTAATATTCCATTGTATATATATGTACCACATCACTTTTTTTTTTTTTTTTTTTTTTTGTGGTACGCAGGCCTCTCAGTGTTGTGGCCTCTCCCGTTGCGGAGCACAGGCTCCGGACGCACAGGCTCAGTGCCCATGGCTCACGGGCCCAGCCGATCTGCGGCATGTAGGATCTTCCCGGACCGGGGCACAAATCCGTGTCCCCTGCATCGGCAGGCGGACTGTCAACCACTGAGCCACCAGGGAAGCCTGTACCACATCTTCTTTATCCATTCGTCTCTCGATGGGCATTTAGGTTGCTTCCATGACCTCGCTATTGTAAACAGTGCTGCAATGAACACTGGGGTGCATGTGTTTCTTTGAATTATGGTTTTCTCTGAGTAATATGCCCAGTAGTGGGATTGCTGGGTCATATGGTAATTCTATTTTTAGTTTTTTAAGGAACCTCCATACTGTTCCCCATAGTGGCTGTATCAATTTACATTCCCACCAACAGTGCAAGAGGGTTCCCTTTTCTCCACACCCTCTCCAGCATTTATTGCTTATAGATTTTTTGTTGATGGCCATTCTGACTGGTGTGAGGTGATACCTCATTGTAGTTTTGATTTGCATTTCTCTAATGATTAGTGATGTTGAGCACCTTTTCATGTGCTTCTTGGCCATGTGTATGTATTATCTGGAGAAATGTCTATTTAGTTCTGCCCATTTTTTGATTGAGTTTTTGTTTTTTTAATATTGAGCTGCATGAGCTGTTTATATATTTTGGAGATTAATCCTTTGTCCATTGATTGGTATGCAAATATTTTCACCCATTCTAAGGATTGCCTTTTCATCTTGTTTATAGTTTCCTTGGTTGTGCAAAAGCTTTGAAGTTTCATTAGGTCCATTTTTGTTTATTTTTCATTTCCATTACTCTAGGAGGTGGGTCAAAAAAGATCTTGCTGTGACTTATGTCAAAGAGTGTTCTTCCTATGTTTTCCTCTAAGAGTTTTATACTGTCCAGTCTTACATTTAGGTCTTTAATCCATTTTGAGTTTATTTTTGTGTATGGTGTTAGGGAGTGATCTAACTTCATTCTTTTACATGTAGCTGTCAAGTTTTCCCAGCACTACTTACTGAAGAGGCTGTCCTTTCTCCATTGTATATACTTGCTTTCTTTGTTACAGATCAGTTGACCATAGGTGCGTGGATTTATCTCTGGGCTTTCTATCCTGTTCCATTGACCTATATTTCTGATTTTGTGCCAGTACCACATTGTCTTGATTACTGTAGCTTTGTATTATAGTCTGAAGTCAGGGAGTCTGATTCCTCCAGCTCTGTTCTTTTTTCCCCTCAAGATTGCTTTGGCTATTGGGGGTCTTTTGTGTCTCCATACAAATTTTAAGATTTTTTTGTTCTAGTTCTGTAAAAAATGCCATTGGTAATTTGATAGGGATTGCACTGAATCCATAGATTGCTTTGGGTAGTATAGTCATTTTCACAATATTGATTTTTCCAATCCAAGAACATGGTATATCTCTCCATCTGTTTGTGTCATCTTTGATTTCTTTCACCAGTGCCTTATAGTTTTCTGAGTACAGGTCTTTTACCTCCTTAGGTAGGTTTATTCCTAGGTATTTTATTCTTTTTGTGGCAATGGTGAATGGGATTGTTTCCTTAATTTCTCTTTCTGATCTTTCATTGTTAGTGTATAGGAATGCAAGAGATTTCTGTGCATTAATTTTGTATCCTGCAAATCTACCAAATTCACTGCTTAGCTCTAGTAGTTTTCTGGTGGCATCTT
This sequence comes from Hyperoodon ampullatus, assembly GCF_949752795.1. NCBI lineage: Eukaryota > Metazoa > Chordata > Mammalia > Artiodactyla > Ziphiidae > Hyperoodon > Hyperoodon ampullatus. The sequence goes on along the minus strand of NC_136913.1, from coordinate 26,525,449 downwards.
TAGGATTCTCTATGTATAGTATCATGTCATCTGCAAAGAGTGACAGTTCTACTTCTTTTCCAATTTGGGTTCCTTTTATTTCTTTTTCTTCTCTGATTGCCGAGGCTAGGACTTCCAAAACTATGTTGAATAATAGTGGTGAGAGTGGACATCCTTGTCTTGTTCCTGATCTTAGAGGAAATGCTTTCAGTTTTTCACCATTAAGAATGATGTCTGCTGTGGGTTTGTCATACATGGCCTTTATTATGTTGAGGTAGGTTCACTCTATGCTCACTTTCTGGAGAGTTTTTATCATAAATGGGTGTTGAACTTTGTCAAAAGCTTTTTCTGCATCTATTGAGATGATCATATGGTTTTTATTCTTCAATTTGTTAATATGGTGTATCACATTGATTGATTTGCGTATATTGAAGAATCCTTGCATCCCTGGGATAAATCCCACTTCATCATGGTGTATGATCCTTTTAATGTGTTGTTGGATTCTGTTTGCTAGTATTTGGTTGAGGATTTTTGCATCTATATTCATCAGTGATATTGGTTTGCAATTTTGTTTTTTTGTAGTATCTTTGTCGGGTTTTGGTATCTGGGTGATGGCAGCCTCATAGAATGAGTTTGGAGTGTTCCTTCCGCCACAATATTTTGGAAGAGTTTGAGAAGGATGGGTGTTAGCTCTTCTCTAAATGTTTGATAGAATTCACCTGTGAAGCCATCTGGCCCTGGACTTTTGTTTGTTGGAAGATTTTTAATCACAGTTTCAATTTCATTACTTGTGATTGGTCTGTTCATATTTTCTATTTCTTCCTGGTTCAGTCTTCGAAGGTTATACCTTTCTAAGAATTTGTCCATTTCTTCCAGGTTGTCCATTTTATTGGCATAGAGTTGCTTGTAGTAGTCTCTTAGGATGCTTTGTATTTCTGCAGTGTCTGTTGTAACTTCTTTTTCGTTTCTAATTTTATTGATTTGAGTCCTCTCCCTCTTTTTCTTGATGAGTCTGGCTAATGGTTCACCAATTTTGTTTATCTTCTCAAAGAACCAGCTTTTAGTTTTATTGATCTTTGCTATTGTTTTATTTCTATTTCATTTATTTCTGCTCTGATCTTTATGATTTCTCTCCTTCTACTGACTGGATTTTCTTTGTTCTTCTTTCTCTAGTTCCTTTAGGTGTAAGGTTAGATTGTTTACTTGAGATTTTTCTTGTTTCTTGAGGTAGGTTTGTATAGCTATAAACTTCCCTCTTAGAACTGCTTTTGCTCCATCCCATAGGTTTTGGATTGTCGTGTTTTCATTGTCATTTGTCTCTAGGTATTTTTTGATTTCCTCTGTGATTTCTTCAGTGATCTCTGTTATTTAGTAACGTATTGTTTAGCCTCCATGTGTTTGTGTTTTTTACATTTTTTTCCCTGTATTTCTAATCTCATAGCATTGTGGTCAGAAAAGATGCTTGATATGACTTCAGTTTTCTTAAATTTACTGAGGCTTGATTTGTGACCCAAAATGTGATCTATCCTGGAGAATGTTCTGTGTGCACTTGAGAAGAAAGAGTAATCTACTGTTTTTGCAAGGAATGTCCTGTAAGTATCAGTTACATCTATCTGGTCTATTGTGTCATTTAAAGCTTGTGTCTCCTTATTAATTTTCTGTCTGGATGATATGTGCATTGGTATAAGTGAGGTGTTAAAGTCTCCCACTCTTATTCTGTTACTGTCAATTTCCTCTTTTATAGCTGTTAGCATTTGCCTTATGTATTGAGGTACTCCTATGTTAGGTACTTATATATTTATAATTGTTATATCTTCTTCTTGGATTGATCCCTTGATCATTATGTAGTGTCCTTCCTTGTCTCTTGTAATATTCTTTATTTTAAAGTCTAGTTTATCTGATATGAGTACTGCTACTCCAGCTTTGATTTCCATTTACATGGAGTATCTTTTTCCATCCCCTCATTTCAGTCTGTACGTATCCCTAGGTCTAAAGTGGGTCTCTTGTAGACAGCATATATACAGGTCTTGGTTTTTATCCCTTCTGCGAGCCTGTATCTTTTGGTTGGAGCATGTAATCCATTCACGTTTAAGGTAATTATCCATATGTATGTTCCTATTACCGTTTTCTTAATTGTTTTGGGTTTGTTTTTGTAGGTCCTTTTCTTCTCTTGTGTTTCCCACTTAAAGAAGTTCCTTTAGCATTTGTTGTAGAGCTGGTTTGGTGGTGGTGAATTCTCTTAGCTTTTGCTTGTTTGTAAAGCTTTCAATTTCTCTGTCGAATCTGAATGAGATCCTTGTGGGTAGAGTATTCTTGGCTGTAGGTTTTTCCCTTTCATCACTTTAACTATATCATGCCACTCCCTTCTGGCTTGTAGAGTTTCTGCCAAGAAATCAGCTGTTAACCTTCTGGGAGTTCCCTGGTATGTTTTTTGTCATTTTTCCCTTGTTGCTTTTAATAATTTTTCTTTGTCTTTCATATTTGTCAATTTCATTACTATATGTATTGGCATGTTTATCCTTCCTGGGACTCTCTGCGCTTCCTGGACTTAGGTGGCTATTTCCTTTCCCATGTTAGGGAAGTTTTCCACTATAATCTCTTCAAATATCTTCTCGGGTCCTTTCCCTCTCTCTTCTTCTGGGACCCCTATAATGCGAATGTTGGTGCATTTACTCTTGTCCCAGAGGTCTCTCAGGCTGTCTTCATTTCTTTTCATTCTTTTTTCTTTATTCTGTTCCATGACAGTGAATTCCACCATTCTGTCTTCTAGGTCACTTATCCATTCTTATGCCTCAGTTATTCTGCTATTGATTCCTTCTAGTGTATTTTTCATTTCAGTTATCGTATTGTTCATCTCTCTGTTTGTTCTTTAATTCTTCAGGTGTTTGTTCTTTAATTCTTCTAGGTCTTTGTTAGACATTTCTTGCATCTTCTCGATCTTTGCCTCCATTCTTTTTCCGAGGTCCTGGATCATCTTCACTATCATTATTCTGAATTCTTTTTGTGGAAGGTTGCCTATCTCCATTTCATTTAGTTGTTTTTGGGGGGTTTTTTCTTGTTCCTTCACCTGGTACATAGCCCTCTGCCTTTTCATCTTGTCTATCTTTCTGTGAATGTGGTTTTCATTCCACAGGCTGCAGGATGGTAGTTCTTCTTGCTTCTGCTGTCTTCCCTCTGGTGGATGAGGCTATCTAAGAGGCTTGTTCAAGCTTCCTGATGGAAGGGACTGGTGGTGGGTATAGTTGGGTGTTGTTCTGGTGGGCAGAGCTCAGTAAAACTATAATCTGCTTGTCTCCTGATGGGTGGGGTTGAGTTCCCTCCCTGTTGGTTGTTTGGCCTTAGGCGACCCAACACTGGAGCCTAGAGGCTCTTTGGTGGGGCTAATGGCACACTCCAGGAGGGCTCATGCCAAGGAGTATTTCCCACAACTTCTGCTGCCAGTGTCCTTGTCCCTGTGGTGAGCCACAGCGACCCCCAGCCTCTGCAGGAGACATTCCAACACTAGCAGGTAGATCTAGTTCAGTCTCTAATGGGGTCACTGCTCCTTCCCCCTGGGTCCTGATGCACACCTTTGTGTGTGCTCTCCAAGAGTTGAGTCTCTGTTGCCCCCAGTCCTGTCAAAGTCCTGCAATCAAATCCTGCTAGCCTTCAAAGTCTGATTCTCTGGGAATTCCTCCTCCTGTTGCCAGACACCAACGCTGGGAAGCCTGATGTGGGGCTCAGAACCTTCAATCCAGTGGGTGGACTTCTGTGGTATAACTGTTCTCCAGTTTGTGAGTCACCCACCCAGTGGTTATGGAATTTGATTTTATTGTGATTGAGCCCTTCCTACCGTCTCATTGCAGCTTCTCCTTTGTCTTTGGATGTGGGGTATCTTTATTGGTGAGTTCCAGTGTCTTCCTGTCGATGACTGTTCAGCAATTAGTTATGATTCCAGTGCTCTCGCAAGAGGGAGTGAGCATACATCCTTCTACTCCACCATCTTCTCTGTTGTAGGTTTGTATTTTTATTTTGTTGTTGTTTTGTGTCAGTGGTAAACTGATTATGAGTTACCAGGCTATAAAGGCTATAAAAGCTGAAATAGATGAAGAAAAGGCAAAGGATAATGGAATAGTAAAATAAAAATTAGTAAAATCTTTATTGCAAATTTATCTGCTAATTTGTCTACTGCATCTTCTGTGAGATAAAGAAAGGTAAGTGAAAGAAATAATTTTTCTCATGGGAAGATGTGATTATATAACAATATTAGTAATAACCAAGATTTAACATTTACCATGAACCAGGCATCATGCTAAGTACCTTTTTTCATTTGTTCTTCTCAGTCATATTTTAAGATGGATGCTAATACCAGCCTATTATGTAAATGAGAAAAATGAGAAGTAAAGGCAGAATGTGAAAGAGATTTTCTAACTCTAGAGGCCCCTCTTTAACAATACTAGGCTGAATCCTAAAGAGGTGCTTCACAGGGAATGAGCATTACAGTCTAGCAAGAAATAAAATTGAGATCTTCTTATTAATTCAATGGGAATGAATCCAGGGTACACATATGCAATAATTCAAATGCTAGAAAATAAAAAGCTTGATGTCAGTTCTGATCCCGCATGAAAACAAAAACTTTTTTAGAGTCTATACAGAATGGAAATGTGTCAAGCATAGGAACAAAATGGAGATATTATGACATTGTTTTTAAAAGGTGATTAAATATGAGTCCATTTAGTAGAAGTTGGAAACATCTGTACATATACAACCTTGAAAGTCTCCTGGAGAAGAGAAAAGCAAAAACATGGGGGCAGGGGGCAAGGAGGGGAGACTTAGGTACAGTTAAGGGAGAAAGATTTCAAGTTATGGGTGAAAGACATAGTGATTTAAAAAACAGAGGAAGTTATGAATAAATTACATAGAAAAAATACTTAAGTGTGTGAGGAGTATATGAAGAACAGCTCTGTGTGCAAGAAAGCAGGCAGAGGGAAGGAGAAGCCTTCCTTATGCAAAGATTGTCAAGGAGGTGGCTTCCAGACCAGCAGCATTAACAACACCTGGGAACTTGAAAGAAACCCAAATTCTCAGGCCCCATCCCAGATTCACCGAATCAGAAATTCGGGGAGTGGAGCCTTCAATCTGTGTTATTACAAACCCTCCAAGTGATTCTGATGCACATTAAAGTTTGAGAACCACTGGTCTAAGGAACAGATACAAAGAGAATGCAAGAAAATGGAATTCGACTGACTTAAATGACAAATGTTGGAGGGAGGACAGAAATACGAGCACATAATACAAAGAGCAAATGACCACTAAAGTTTAGAGATGCAGTCCATGGATTCTGATAAAAGATAAACCAAATTCATACAATATTAGCACAAAAAAGAGGGCTTAACATGATTGGGAGAAATGTATTACAAATAAAGGAACTACATTCTCAACTATTTAAAGTACCCAATAGAACTTCCTATGATACTGGAAATATTCTCTATCTGCACTGTCCAATGTGGTAGCTGCTAGCCACATGTAGATATTGAGAACTTTAAACATGATTAGTTCAACTAAAAAACTGAGTTTTTAATTTTACTGAATTTTAATTAATTTAAAGTTAAATGGCCAGCTACCACATTTGAGAATGTAAATCTAAAGCTAATTTCATATGGGTCAGTGAGACATGAATAATGCTACCATGTACTTTCATCTGTGAAGATATTTAATAATACAAGATCTGCACTGGGAGATATGTAATCATGAAAATGAATTAGGGAATATCACATTTGTACATGTAGCTGTCCTACATCTAAAGAAATATAAAAGAAGGAAGCATTTAATATCTCTGGTTCACTGACTCTATGTCTTTGGAAGGGCTTCCAATGTTGTCCCACAGAAAGATAAGGCTGGAAGTAACAGGAAGTTATCCAACAAAATATACTTAGACTCACTTTGTAAGAATATAAGATTTGAAATTTTATGTTTAGATATCTTCTATCAGATTTACGACAAAAACAGATATAGATGGGGACGATCTTCAGGATGATTACAGAAACGTGTGAGTGAAAGCAGACATATTAGAAAACAAAGTAGGGCTTCCCTTGTGGCACAGTGGTTAAGAATACGCCTGCCAATGCAGGGGACACGGGTTCGAGCCCTGGTCCGGGAAGATCCCACATGCCACGGAGCAACTAAGCCCGTGAGCCACAACTACTGAGCCTGCGCTCTAGAGCCCATGAGCCACAACTACTGAGTCCATGTGCCACAACTACTGAAGCCCGTGCACCTAGAGCCCGTGCTCCGACACAACAGAAGCCACCACAATGAGAAGCCCATGTACCGCAACAAAGAGTAGCCCCCTCTCGCCACAACTAGAGAAAGCCCCTGCACAGCAACGCAGACCCAATGCAGCCAAAAATAAACAAAGTAAATAAATTTAAAATTTTAAAATAAAATAAAATTTAAAAAAGAAAGCAAAGTAGAAGTCCCTATCTTAGTAACAGTTAAATTAATTTCTAAAAAAATTTGTAAATTTTTCAAAAATGTGGACAGGGAATAAATTATTCCTGGACAAGGAGATAATTTAATAAAAATACATATTCAAGGGGAAGAATGAACTATTCCCCTTTTAAGATTTCAGATTGTGAAGGAGCGAGTTAAAATGGTCTAAGAAATAGAATACTGAAACACCTTAAAGAACAAAATGAATACTTCCATCCATAGAATCATTTAATGATGAGGAGAAAAGATTTTTAAAAATAGAGGTTAAGAAATTATAAGAATTGGAGCAAAAATAGTAGAAATCAAAAAGCAAGTGAGCAAAGTATGTAGAATAAGAGCCAAGGTGATGAGCAAAGGAAGAGGTCAGACAAGAATAAAGCACTACCTAGAGACAAGGTACAATGTTCCAGAAGAAAGCATTGTGTTTTACAAGATTAAAAAAGACAACTGAAGATGCTGAAGGAGAAATAGCTGATAATAGCTGATAATAGCTGATAAGAAATAGTAATTGAGAATAGCTGATAAAAAAATGTCTTCAGAACTTACTCTCTCCCTCTCTTCCCCCCAACTCTCTCTTATTTAAACAATGACTTCAAAGACAGGAGAAGATACAGAGGATATAGGAAGAAAGATGTGGGTGAATCCTCAGGCAGCAAGGAATGAAAAGGCTTTGATAGTACTTGTCTTCATGGCTCAAAAGTCACCAGCACAATCAAGTTGCTAGGAAGATTTGAGGCTTAATTGCTGGAAGAAAAATAGACTTACTAGCATATCACAGATTTTAAAATGTATTAAGATGGTTACCAAAGGGGAAAGGGGAGGAGGGATAAATTAGGAGTGTGGGATATACACACGACTATATATAAAATAGATAAACAACAAGGACCTACTGTATAGCACAGGGGACTATACTCAATATCTTATAATAACCTATAAGAGAAAAGAATCTGAAAAAGAATATATGTGTGTATGTATATATATATAATATATATATATATATATATCTGAATCACTTTGCTGTACACCTGAAACTACCACAACATTGTAAATAACTATACTTCAATTTTTTTAAAATGTATTAAGATAAGGTAGTTAGTAGAAAGCAAAGATCATTGGTACCACTCAACAGTGACTACAGGTTTTGAGAAAGAACAGGGCTGCCCTGTTTGTAGTAGAGCATGTGAGAATCAAGATGGCATGGTGCACTATTAGAAAACATATACTTGGAGAACGTAAATAAATAACAATCCCTGGCATAAGAGGAAGATTTGGAACATATGCATCAATTTGATTCAATGAAAACTTTCTTGTTGGATACATGACATTTTTATTTTTAAGATCGTGGAGAGAGTTCCACAGAAGTACCTGCAGTTTGATGACACTGTATACCCATGAGATCAGAAGTCTATACTCACTGAACTGATGATGGAAGAAATTCAATAGGCAAATAAATGAGAAAAGCCACCCATGATGTTCCCTTTCTTTATATATTTCTTTTTCTATAAAGGGCTCGATTGTAGTTTACACTTCCTGGCCTCTGTTGCAAATGTTCAACCGTGGGATGTGAAAGCAGCCACTGACAACAGGGAAACAAATGGGTGTGGCTGTTTTGCAGTAAATCTTTATTTGCGAAAGACTTAGCCAGCAGGTCTGGTCTGTGTGCCCTAGTTGGCCTACCTCTGGTCAACAGACATTTTTTAAAAGGGGTAAGCTTCTGAGAGAAATGAGATATAAAGATGCCAAAGAGATAGCAGCATACATGCTAAACATTAATAAACTTCTTTCTTGAAGCTATTTACTTACTCAAACATCATTACTGCAATAACAGAAAGAACTGAAGATCAGAATTCAAAATAGAGAGAGCATGCCTAAGAAATTAGAATAAGAATGAACAATCATATACAGGGAAATCGTGCTGGCTTGTCTGTTGGCAACTCAATACCTTTCCTCCTGCCATGTTCCCTCCCTGTATCACAGGGGCCAGAAGCCTGGGTATCTATCACATTTTTCAGAATCTTGTATTAGATTTGCAAGCCAGGGAGAGGCTGAAGATTTATTATGGCTTCCCTGGTGGTGATGGGCAGAGGAGTAGGCTTCTGCAAACATGCAGGTTTTACAGCAGCCACTGGGCATTTCCCTACAAATCACCGCCTTCGATGATACAAACAGTGGTGAAAATTGTTGGCGGTTTCCTGTGGTCTATGCAATTTTCTCACTTTCTAAAAGATTGTAGTTAAACAAAGAGCTAGTGGCATCTTCCCCTGAATTTTATTCCCCCAGCCTTACCAAGTGGTTCAGTAATTCACTTAATTCTTTGTATCAAATCCCTTCACTGCTTGAAATCTACAGAGCAACACATCTTTTTGCAACCGATCCCTGACTAATACTGTATTATTGTAGAACTAAAGATGTAAAATAAGAGGATGAGCCAGGGAGGAAGAATATTTTATACGCTTCAGAGGTGAGGAAGCTGTGCAAACAGACTTGGATATGGAAATAAAAAGAGCAGAAATGAAAGAAAATGTATAGAAAATGCAGAAAATATATCATTAGAATATTAAGTAATGGTGAACAATTTCTGAGGCCAATATTTTTACAAATTAGTTATTTTTAAAATCTGTGTGCTGGTTTATGTGGATCACATTATCTCACAGTGTAAAATATAAAAGCTAATGTTACACATTGTGCATCTTCTTTGGGCACTTCATTTTTTTCACAACTGTTAAAACCATCCTGAAGGGAAGAGATAGTTATCCTCCTCTTGCCTACTAAGAAACCTTGGCTCAGGGAAGTTAAAAGACTAAGACTAAGGTTACACAGCTATTAAATGGCAAGGCTAAGATTTGAAGAACTCCCTGGTCCAAAGCTGGAATCCTTTCTGTTCTAACATGCCCAGAAGTCCACTTGCACTTTCACAGCTGGACTCAAACAGGGTTCGGCCTGAAGAGCACAGAAGAATTTCAGTTAGATATTGCCTTGAAGATATATTTTAGAATTAAACTTATTCTTCCATTCATTTATTCATAAAATATAGTTATTAAAAACTGATTTTGTACCAGGTAAACAAGGCTGACATGATCCCTGCCCTCATGGAGCTTATATTCTATCTACAGCTGGAGCAACACTGATAATAATGTAGTATCTCCTGATGTGAAAATAAATGCACAAAGAAATAAATGTTTATATAACGTATAAGAGAATGGAAATCAAATATCAGGAACTAAAGATGGAAAGACCAAAAATTCTTTTACATAGAAACTTTAAAGGCAACATTTAATTATAAGGCATAAACTTAAAAACATATGAACCAAACCCACAGTATTTGAAAAGAAAACTCAGGAAACTGATGGTATGCAAAAGTCCTTCTACTAACAAGCTGCTGGTTGTAATTATCACAAGATTTAGGGCAGAAAAGAGCAGCTATTGAAGTAGGAGACTCTACAAACTAATTACTAGACAAACATACTTGGAAAGAAAACACTTATAGAGAAGCTTATTAAAAGGAAGGTAAAAACAAAAGTAGAAAAGAAGTAACAGGTATTTGATTGGTAATGATATTCTGAGGTGGTGTAGAAAGTTTATAAATACTTAAGGTTCAAAAGGACCTCTGGGAGAATAAAGCATACTATAGAAAAGATTAAGTGAAGCAGGTAAAAGGAAAATAATGAAATACTGAGGATGTCAAATTTATAAGAAATTGATAGGCCTGTGGAAACAGTGTCTTACTATATAAAATGTAACACAAAATCACAATTGAAGTCTACAGCCAGAGTTGAGAAATCCCCAAGTATATCTAGAGGCAGAGTTATCTCTAAATCATTCCCAGTGTTTAAGAAGCCATCCTCTGACCTAACAGACTGGCAAAGCAAATATATCATCTTAATATTTTAAAAGTACTGCCACTAAACTTTTATTTTTGGGCTCATTTTCAGATAAGTATTCACCTACATACATAGGTACTTCTAAACTTATTTGTCCTAGTTAATATACTTATAAATCTAAATATACATATCATGATGTAAAGTTTCTGCCATGTAATTATTTGAACTAAAAATACTTGGCTTTACCTTTGTAAGTAAAAAAACAATGGAGTGAGTTCTAAAAAAAAAAGTCACTTTTTATCTACCAAAAGGATAGTAAGTGTGTAGAAATGACTCATTCCATCATCCAGCAGGAAAAAGTACGAGTACCATAACAAAGGACCATGATGAAAGCTAACACTCCAAATGTGATATAAATTAAAATTAACATATTATATCTATTAAAATTAATATGCTGTATAAAGGGCTGTATAAAAAGCCTTCTCATATTTAATCACACAGCTGAGCTATTATGTACTGTAAATGGAAAAGCAATACATACTTAGAAAGATTAATGGAAAAAACAGGGAGTGAAGAATTAGGGCATTATTTCTTCTCATTTTAAATAAAGTTTTTAGTTGTTTTAACTTCAAGGATGTGCTTATTATTGCTTCTGTGCTTTAAGAATTTGAACATGCTAGGAAAGAAATCAACTGGTGTCTGATCACCTTGCTTAATGGTTACTTAATTTTGATGTTTTAACAAACTGCTATATCACTAGGTGTGTTTGCGTTTATTACATTTTCTTAGTCTACTACTTCTGCCTCAGCAAGGTCCTGTGGAAAGAGCTCTGGAGAGTTACCTATGGGTATGGGTGTGTGTGTGTGTGTGTGTTTTAAAAAAACGTATTATTATGGTAAGAACACTTAACATGAGATCTACCCTCTTAAAAAAATTTTAAGTGCACAATACAATACTGTTAACTATAGGCACAATGTTCCACGGCAGAGCTATACAACTTATTCATCTTGCATAAATGAACCTTTACACCTCTTCAACTGCAACTCCCCATTTCCCCTTTCCACCAGCAACTGGCAACCACCACTCTACTCTCTCTTTCTGCAAATTTGACTACTTTAGATACCTCATATAAGTGGGATCATGCAGTATTTGTTCTGTGACTGGCTTATTTCACTTAGCCTAATGCCCGTCGCATTCATCCATGTTGTCACTTATGGAAGAACTACCTTGTTTTCTATGGCTGAATAGTATCCCTGTGTGTGTGTGTGTGTGTGTGTGTGTGTGACATTTTTGTTATCCATTCCTCTGTCAATGGACATTTAGGTTGTTTTCACAGCTCGGCTATTATGAATAATGCTTCACTGAACATGGGAGTACACATATCTCTTCAAGATCCTGATTTCAATTCTTTTAGCTAAATATCAAGAAGTAAGATTACTGGATCATATGGTAGTACTACTTTTGATTTTTTTGAGAAACCATCATACTGTTTTCCATAGCAGCTATACCACTTTTTGTTCCCACCAACAGAGTACAGGGTTTCAATTTCTCCACATTCTCGCCAGTGCTTAGTATCTTTTTTTTTTTTCTTAATAATAGCCACCCCACAGGTTTAAGGCGACACCTCATTGTGGCTTTGATTTGCATGACCTTGATGGTTAGTGATGTTGAATATCTTTTCATATACATGTTGGCCATTTCTATGTCTTCTTTAGAAAAATATCTGTTCAAGTCCTTTACTCCTTTATTAATTGGACTATTTGCTTTTATTTTTGCTAACGAGTGAGAAGAGTTCCTTGTATGTTTTGGATTTTAATCCCTTATTAGGTATACGGTTTACAAATATTTTCTCCCATTCCACAGGTTGCCTTTTCACTCTGTTGATTGTTACCTTTGATATGCAGGAAATTTTTAGACACAGTTCCACTCATCTAATTTTTTGTTGCTGAATTAAGGCATTTTCGTTTCAGTACTAGCTCTGCAATATATAAACTGTGGGCCCTTGGGCATGTCACAAAATCTCTTTATCTTGATTTTTCCCTCTTAAGTGAGGTCACTGTATGATATCTAAGTTCGCTAAAAATCCTAAAATTAAAAACATAATTATACTACCATCATTAAGATACAGTTTAGAAAGTGAGTAGTTTCCACAGGTTAAACACTCATTTACTCAAACTTGTATTAAGCAACTACTATGTACAAATCATAGTGAAATGAACTTCTATTTGTTGTATATGCAGGATCAAACTACATAGGCTTCTCCTATGTAAGTCAACATAATCTAATCATCAAAGGAAAACAAAAAGTCTTTAACTTCAAGTTAATTAGACGATTTCATCTTTCTCCAGCTATTTTAATGCAAAATCCAAATTTTATCAAATCATCATAAAATATATCTATATATACACACATACAGATATATATACACATATATGTAATATAAAATGGTTATATATGGTTTGAATGTGACATAAATAATTTCACTTTAAAACTTTCTCTTTTTTTTATGGATAACCTATAGGTACAGCTAAATTTAAAAGTGTATTAAAACAATCTTTGTTCCAAAATAACTAAAATTTTGGGACTTCCCTGGTGGCGCAGTGGATAAGACTCCGCACTCCCAATGCAGGGGGCCCAGGTTTGATCCCTCGTCAGGGAACTAGATCCTACATGCATGCCGCAACTAAGAGTTCGCATGCTACAACTAAGGAGGCTGCAACTAAGACCCAGCACAACCAAATAAATAATAAAATAAATAAATATTTTAAAAAATAACTAAATTTTTCCCTTTTTTCTGGAAAAATACTTTCTGGATATATTTCAACAGCTTAAGCTGTTGGACAGCCAAATTATGTTGACTAGATATCAGATGAGGTAATAAGTTTAAAATTTTTTGATAAAAATCTACCCACCATTACTTTAGCTGAAAACATGTGAATAGAATAGAATGCCTTCAAAAAAATCCTTCATCAACACACTGTACACCTTAAACTTACACAATGTTATAAGTCAATTATATCTCAATAAAAATAAACTTTTAAAAATTCCTTCAAAATGAAGTATATTTTTCATTTTGAATTAGAACTATATTAAGAATTAAATTGCTTTTAAAATCACATTTGAAGGTATACTTTGTAAGTTAAATCTTTTTTTTGGTAATCCATACGTCAGCCATTTTATATTTATATAATAATCTTCTGTGAAAATGTTTGTTCCATCAAATTTAAAACCACATTTTGTTGAATATGGAGTCCTGAACAATTTTAGAAGGACTTCTCTGCCATACCCACAATCTCCTTTTCCAAACACAAAGCTGAACTCATAAAATCAGAGAGTAAAATGGTGGTTGCCAGGGGTTAAGTAATGGGGGAAATGGGAGATGTCGGTCAAAGGATGCAAACTTTCAGTTGTAAGATGAAAAAGCTCTCGGGAACTACTGTAGAGCATGGTAACTATAGTTAGCAACAATGTATTGTATACTCGAAATTTGTTAATGGAGTAGGTCTTAAGTTTTCTCATCCCAAAAATAAGTAACTATGTGAAGTGATACATCTGTTAACTTGATTTTGGTAATCATTTCACAATGTATACATATCAAATTGTATCAAATTTGATACATATCAAATTGTATCAAATTGTATCAAATCATCAAATTGTACACCTTAATAAAACAAAAAATCATGTTGAACAACATAAATAAATACATTTTTATTTCTCAATCACATCTCAATAAATCTGGAAAAATGGGTGGGGATTATATATTTTTTTAAATTTAAGTATAGCTGATTTACAATGTTGTATTGGGATTATATTTTAAATGAGCAAACTCAAAAGCAAGAAAGGGAAATACCAAGGTATTATTTCAAATCCATCCACTTATTCTATTATTCTGTCTTATTCTTTCTTATGTTTTTTTTCCATCTTACTGAATATCATATGGCTTTTAATCATGTTAATTTTATGCATACTGAAGTACAATGAGAACTAATAAAACAATATGTTTGGGACTTCCCTGGTGGCACAGTCGTTAAGAATCCACCTGCCAATGCAGGGGACAGGGGTTTGAGCCCTGGTCCAGGAAGATCCTGTATGCTGCGGAGCAACTAAGCCCACGAGCCACAACTAATGAGCACACGCGCCACAACTACTGAAGCCTGCATGCCACAACTACTGAAGCCCAAACGCCTAGAGCCCATGCTCCTCCACAAGAGAAGCCAGTGCAGTGAGAAGCCCGCACGTCTCAACAAAGAGCAGCCCCCACTCACCACAGCTAGAAAAAGCCCGCACACCTCAACGAAGAGCAGCCCCCGCTCGCCACAACTAGAAAAAAAGCCTGCGCACAGCAACGAAGACCCAATGCAGTGAAAAATAAATAAATAAATAAAATTTTAAAAAACAATATATTTTTCATATTACTCATAATATGCATATGATTAAAATGTCCAAAAAGAAACGAAATTGAGCTATTTGTAATGAGGTGGATGGACCTAGAGTCTGTCACACAGAGTGAAGTAAGTCAGAAAGAGAAAGACAAATACCGTATGCTAACACATATATATGGAATTTAAGAAAAAAAATGTCATGAAGAACCTAGGGGCAAGACAGGAATAAAGACACAGACCTACTAGAGAATGGACTTGAGGATATGGGGAAGGGTAAGCTGTACAAAGCGAGAGAGTGGCATGGACACATATACACTACCAAACGTAAAATAGATAGCTAGTGGGAAGCAGCCGCATAGCACAGGGAGATCAGCTCGGTGCTTTGTGACCACCTAGAGGGGTGGGATAGGGAGGGTGGGAGGGAGGGAGACACAAGAGGGAAGAGATATGGGAACATATGTATATGTATAACTGATTCACTTTGTTATAAAGCAGAAACTAACACACCATTGTAAAGCAATTATACTTCAATAAAGATGTAAAAAAAAAAGTCCAAAGAAGTAAAAAATAAAATAAAAAATAGAAATTGGATAATACAAAAACATTCAGATTTGAACAGAACCAAAGAAAAATTGTACAAATAATTTAAAAGAACTTTAAATAAAAAGTCCTCAAAAGATGTGATAAATCATAGATTAGATATAGCTGAAGAGAATTAGTTAATTAGAAGATATTAATAAGGAAATTATTCAGAAAGTTGCAAAGAAAACTTAAGAGAAGGAACATATAAACACAAGTTAAAAGACATGGTAATGTAAAAGGAGGATATCCAACATACATACAATGGAGTCATAGAAGGAGAGACTAGAGAGAACATGGGAAAGAATATTTAAATAATAATGGTAGACAAAGTTCCAGAGTTGTAGAAAGACAGGAGTCCTCAGTTGAAGTTCCATGCCAAGCTCCAGTATTTAAATATTCAGACCACATAGTTATGGAAATATAGAAAATAAAAGACAAAATCTTAAGAGGAGCAAAGGGAAAAGATGGATTATCTGCAAAAGACAATTATACAAAGAATACACAGGATACAATGCCCAACTAAACTATTATTCAAGGAAAAGAATGAAATAGACAAATTACAAAGGTAATTACTAACGTGTACTTCAGGAAGGAGGAAATTAAATCCAAAAGGAAGGATCAGAAACCGTAAGAAGAAAATGGTAAAATAAATATTTTATTACCATAAAAAAAGTAATGACGACTAATGGGAGTGGTAACAACGTATAGGACCAAAATACCAGGCAACAATAATATGGAATACAGGAGGAGGGAAATCAGAATTTAAACAATCTAGTGTTCTTGTACTGTTTAGAGGAGACTAATGTATTCATCAATTATGAAGAGTATAAATTTAAAGGTAAGAGTTCATTAAAAAAATGAACATATAACTCTCCAGCCAGTAAAGAGATGAAAAAGAGAATAAAGAAAACACAACTGGGCTTCCCTGGTGGCACAGTGGTTGAGAGTCCGCCTGCTGATTCAGGGGACACGGGTTCGTGCCCCGGTCCGGGAAGATCCCACATGCCGCGGAGCGGCTGGGCCCATGAGCCATGGCCGCTGAGCCTGCGCGTCCGGAGCCTGTGCTCCTCAACGGGAGAGGCCACAACAGTGAGAGGCCCGCATACCACAAAAAAAAAAAAAAGAAAAAAAAGAAAACACAATTGTTCATTCAGAAAAAGGCATTATAAATAAAGGAAAGAATGGCATTATAAATCAATTAAACAGCAAAGTGTATAAAATTAAGCCAGTAATTGGGAAATTGGAATAACAAAATTAGACAATTCAACTATAATAAGAACTTTGCAAGAAAGTACTGAGATTTAATATTACAAAGTACTTTGACCTCATCATATTAAGATCATCCTTCACTATGAATAAATATGTTCTATTAAATCGCTTGCTAAAACATGTATAAGCATCACTCTTCACACATGGGTATCGTAGGTCTTCATCAGGTATAATAATTGTTTTAAGGAAACTATTGCGAACATTCACTTGTAAAATTTTTGCATAACAGAAAAAAGTCATGCTCTTGTCAGACTACATCCCTCCTATTCTAATCCTGGCTTGCAACGATTTTTTAGAGAAGCTAGATATGAAATAGGATATCAAAATTAAATGATTAGAGATATACCACTCATCAAAATATCCCATTTCCTTAAACAACCTGCTGTATATCTACTGTCCACAAACTGTACCTTTTCAAACTATTCAACCACTTGTAGAAACTTACCCCTTTTAAAGAGTTTCATAAGTTTACTACCCACTGGTTAGAATAGAACTTCCTTACATTTTGTCCTCAATGTAATTCATTCAAAACTCAGGGAGTGCCTCTTAGTTCTAGTATTCTGACTTTAGTAAATAAGAATGTGTTGACCCTATTCATACAATTTTTTATTTTATAAGCTTTGATCATATCTTCTCTTAGGTCTCATTTTTTTAAAAGAAGATTTTTAAAAATTTTATCCTGGTATTGAAGTTTTCACCCCCAGCTTGTTCAGTCCACTTTAAAATTTAGTAGATTATTCCCAACTGTAGTTTTTCTTTTAATTACAGATGTAGAAATACACTGGTTTTGTGTAAGCAGTATGTTTTCCAGTTTATTGCTGAGATAGTCAAGTCAAGAATTTTGTACCTCATTATTAGTCTGCTACTTCAAAAGTAGAGTGTCCAAAGGCTCAGCTTAAAATCTTTGTTGTCTACCTTTTCTCCCAGGGTAATTTCATTAGTCCCATGGCTCTAAGCAGTATCTTTATGCTGATGACTCCCAAATTTACATTTCCAAAATAAACAGCTCCCCTGAACTCCAATCTCATATAGCCAACTACCTTCTTAACATCTACATATGAGACTACAGGGAGTTCCCTGGTTGCCTAGTGGTTAGGACTCAGCGCTTTCACTGCTGTGGCCCAGGTTCAATCCTGGTTGGGGAACTAAGATCCTGCAAGCCACGTGGCATGGCCAAAAAAAAAAAAAAAAAAGGACTAAAATTCAATTTGAGAGAAAGCATTCAAGTAAAGATGCATTAATTTAAGAGAGACACTATTACGCTTTTCAAACTTCACGTCTAAAAAAAAATCTTCCCCCCCTTCTACAACGTGCTTTTCCCCTGCCTCTTTCCATATTAGTAAGTAGCACCATGAGCAAACAAATAACTCAAGCTAAAAACCTAGGACTCCATGATTCTTTTGTACCCCCATACATTTCAGGCAATGCTATGGATTGGTAGTCCCCAACTTTTCTAACACACTGAAGTAAACTAAGGAGGTTGCTCAAAGCTGGAGGTAACCAGCCTGGGAGTTTGGGCTGCCCCAGGTTCCACCCAGCCACCCTTAAGACTGAGATGATCAGTACCATGGTGCCCCATTAACCTGTTTGTTGCCACCAGTTGGGAAACTCTGTTTTAGACCTGACATACAAAACATATCCTGAACTCAACCTCCTTTTCCCATCTTCATCACAACTGTCTGTCTATCTATCTATCTGGCTGCAGCGGGTCTTAGTTGCGGCACATGGGATCTTTAGTTGCGGCATGCGGGCTCTTTTAGTTACAGCGTGCATGCGGGATTTAGTTACAGCGTTGCATGCGGGATCTAGTTCCCTGACCAGGGATCGAACCCGGGCCCCGTGCACTGGGAGCGCGGAGTCTTAACCACTGGACCACCAGGGAAGTTCCGCAACCATCCTAACAATCCCTGCAGTTCAAGTATCTCAGAAAGCTGAAGTTAGCTGGGAACCCCGAGCATCAGTGCTAAGTGGTTTCTTGATGTGCTTGGGGGTTTTTCTTGGGAATGTGGTTCTTGGAGCTCTGATCCTTATTTTGAAGCCCTGAGGCTTAATTTTCTGGCACTCCTTGCAAGGCCGTGAGCCATCTAATTGACTTTAATAAGCCTCCTTTTGCTTAAACCAACTAACCAACACAATGGTCTCAGCTAGGCTGAGCAGTCACTTACCCAAAGAGGCCTTTCCCAACCACTCAAACCAAAGTATAAACTCAAGTCAATCCAATCCAGTACCATGATTTATTTTCTTTATAGAACTTATCAGTACCTAATATTTTCTCATTCATTTATTTGTTCACTGTATGTATCTCCCCAACTAGTTCCACAAAATTAAGAATCTTTTCTGTTGTGTTCATCATTTCTTCCTCAGTGTCTAGAAGAGTGCCTATGAATCCTTGTTAAATGAATTTATATTAATAATAATTATCACCATTTTGAGCACAGAAATATATGGAATCATCTTTTAAAAACAGTACCCAGTATCATAAGGATCCTTTTCCCAAGCTGCATAAGCATCAGGGTAGCTTAGAGGTTAACAGCATAGGCTCTGATGTGAATGTGCTTGGGTTCATATCCAACTTACACAATTTACTATCTGTGTGACCTTGGGTAAGTTACCTATGTGTCTGAGCCTCAGTTTCCACATCTTACAGTATTGTCATACAGATTAAAAGAGTTAATATAAGTTCTTAATTAGGGTCTGGAATGTTGAACATATGTTATCTATTTTTCTAAACCAATAGCTTAGAGAAAATTAACTACTATCAATTCACCCCTGTCTGTCATAGGTGTATGGGAAGACGTAAATGCATTTCATCCTTCAGGAACTTACAATAAAGATATAGAGATAAGATATGCACTTTGGAAGAGGAGAAAGAAAGAAAGAAAAGAAAGATGAAAAGATAGGAAGGAAGGGAGGGAGGGAGGAAAACAAGCATCTAATAAATGGTTAATAAACGGCTGATACTTAAAAGTAGTTTCAGTTGAAAGTAGTCGAGTTTATTTAAAAATATTAGGAAATGTAGGGACTGGAAGAATTGATATGATTAATATCATTATAGAGCAAGATATTGTGGGAGACCATGAGAGCGAGTCAGTAGGTGTAGGGATTTCAGGAAAGTAAATAAATAAGATGAAGTAAAATATTTGAGCAAGAAAAGAATCAGTGATAGAAGAAACTCTAAAAATTTTAGAGCATCTGGAATCACAAAGGAGTGTGTTTGTATATTATCCCATTAACGATGTGCCACTGAAAATTATAAAATAAGGCAGGAGTAGGTGGTAGATGTGCAACTGGAACATTTCTTTAACCCAGGCACTGTGCAAATCATAGACTTGTTTGTTCTCACCTCAATCCTATGAGACAGATTCCATTATTCACAGAAAAGTAAACAAAAGCTCAACAACGAAATCACTTGTTCTAGGTCTTAACAACTAGTTAAGAAATAGGGTTTAGCTTTATGCTGATGTCTGTCTGAGTATCACACACACAAATGTTTTCCACAATATTGCAAAATTTATATTTTTAAAAAATTATTTTAAAGACTACGTGCTGAGTAATTTGAAAAGGGAGAACCAAAAGAAATGGAGGGGATAAAGATACCATTTTAAGATTTTAAAATATGAAGTGATAAGCGCTTAAACTAGGGTAATAGTGATGAGTACCATGGTACAATGGGAAGACAACTAAATTGGGCATACAGAATCATAAATGCTGGTTGTGAAAATAGATGACCTTTAGGGTTTATTTGCGATTAATGGTTTGATTCTTTAGGCTGAAAAGGGAAGAAAAATTCAGTACTATTTTCAAAGGTCCATCAAGGATAAGGAAGAAATCACACCCAGTTACAATTCTCCATTAATAATTACTTTCTTCTCAGGAAGAGTACTTCACAGATTACCATGTTCTGTAACATATATCATTACTCCGATTTATACCAAAGCCCTTAGGTAAAGAGATTACTGTATCCATTTTATAGGAAAAGAAATTAAGGTTTCTAAATATTAAGTAATGACTGAAGAAATAATACAATCCAGGTTTTCTGACACGAGTTATGGTATTCCCACTCTTCAAGTTGCCTCTACTACTTAACAAATTGTGCTGCTGTTTACCATGTGGTGTTATAGAATCCAATGATTTGGCATCTGGAGAAGTGAAATTATTTATCTGGATACATCCAATCTCCTTAAGTGTCTGTTGAACACATATTATTAACCTACTCCTCCTTGTGGTAACAGTTTTTTTGTAATATGTACTCTACACTTCTTGGCAAAGAATTACAATATTTCTCTTACACTTTTTGTCCAAAGAAGATTCAGACTGACTCCACCAATTAAATCTAAAACATCTATTGTGTTTTCCAGTATATAATGGAGTCCATCTAACTGGACTGCTTCAAAATAAAATTTGAGAACGGAAATCTAAATGTCTCCCAATGAAGACTATAGAAAATGAAATCAGGAAAATATATTTTTTATCTTTCCATTCCTCGTATCAAATGCAGTGCCAACATAAGTACTTAAAATCCACTGACTCTGTTGAACTAGGGATCTACTGTCTCCTCATGTGCCCAGAGCTTGCACTAAACTGCATTATTCTTGGGCCTATCTTTGGCTGCCATCTTGTCCAGTATTAGCTTTGAGAAGTCAATTATGGATCTTAGTGCCCTTTACTGTTATTTTGTTTGCTCCAATAAATATTATTTAACCATCTTCAGCTAGTTGTTGGCTACGTTCTTCTCACAAGCATAGTTTTCCATTTTGCAAAATCTTACTTTCAGATCATGTCCCAGTGAGATGTTCCATCAGTCTCTCTGCAGACACTTGAAATTCGCCTTCTTATTACCCAACCAATTGTTCACATATACCAATTTAATTTCATTCTTAATATTCTGATCAGATAATCTCAAGAATACCTCCATTTTGGAAACAAAGAACATAAACCCCCTATTTAAGAAGGAGAAAGAGGAATTCAGAACTATGAGTCTCTCACAAAGAACAGAATCAGCTTTAACTAAAAAGAAATTATGAAACAGCCACCTGCACCAAAATTCTTTGTTTATTCAAGAACTGTGTTGCAAAATTTCTTTCTTTGTGCTGATAAGTAAGGATGCAGAACACTTACAAAGCAGGGTGAAAAAGAAAGAACTTATTTGCTAAGTTGAGGTGAAGATATCAAGTGAGATTGGATTTGACTGTGTTCCGTTTTACATCACAAGTCACACATCTTCATTTTACTTTCTGATAGTCAACAAAATGAGGTAAGAGATAAGAAATCTCTTGGCAAATTGTTTTACTAGAGTCTGTTTACCCATCTAAAATATTTGTATATACTTCAAGGTTTGTGAAGCATGTTTAGATAATTACTTTAAGGCACAAAATATGACTCCTTCCCAGAGATCTTCTTTAGTCACTCCAGAAAATTGCAACAATCCTACCCAGATACTCCTTATCACTCACTGTTTTTTTTCTAGCCAATCACTTATCACCCACTAATCTATTACTTCTTATTCAGGTAAAATCCATGAGGTCAGAGACTTTTTTTGTTCTCTGCTATATCTCCAAAAGAATGCCTGGCCCATAATAAGGTACTTAATAAAACATTTGTCAAATAAGTAATATAATGTTAACATGAACTACATTTCTAAAACT
The DNA here is from genome assembly GCF_949752795.1 of Hyperoodon ampullatus. Taxonomy (NCBI): domain Eukaryota; kingdom Metazoa; phylum Chordata; class Mammalia; order Artiodactyla; family Ziphiidae; genus Hyperoodon; species Hyperoodon ampullatus. Next base: position 26,503,300 of record NC_136913.1, on the reverse strand, counting down.
GAGTTTTTTGGGGGCCAAATTCTTATGTCTTAGATATTCTGGATCCCATACTCTAGTTTTTGATGTTGTTCTAAAATTTTTTTTAAAGTTTGGATATTAGAACAGATGGATATTAGGAAACAAATAATGTAAAAGAATTTTCTGCCTGTAAATGCTATTCACAGCACTTAGTTTACTTCTGCTTTTGCAACTATCTGAATAGATTTCTTTATTTTTTCTATTCTTTTTTCTTCTTTCCCTCTCTTCCTCTTTCCTTCCTTCTTTCCTTTCTATTTGGGCTTTTTAAAAAAAATGTCTGATACTTCTACTTGAATATGAACTATATGAAGACTGGGACATAGTCTATCTCATTCAACTTGTAATACCAGTGACTAGCAGAATGCCTGATACACAGGAGGCATTTGATACATTTTTTAATTAATTGTTTTATAAGGAAGGAATTGGTTTTTTTTAAGATTTTCCTTTTATTGAAGTATAATTGATTTACAATGTTGTGTTAGTTTCAGGTGTTATAATGAAGGAACTGTACATCCAAGTTTCAATACTACATTTTTGTTGTTTCTTTAAGAACCAAAAAAGAAACACTAAAAAAGAAATAACATACTTTACTTGAGCATCTCTATACTAAAACAAAATGCTAAAGTTAAAAAATCCTGGGATATAACCCTTCCTGTATATAAGCAATTGCATTTGTGTATTATTTGCTCTTTTATTTTTTTTGCTCTCTTAATATTTAGAGAAATTAAAGGCCATCAGAAGCACTGAGGGCTCAAGCAACTCCTCCATATTCTCCTCAGATTGTCTAAACACACAGATCTCTTTTGTTATGTGTTTCATAAAACTCATTTTTTATAGTACTCAAAAAAGTTAATGGGATGGATGAATCCATGATATTCCATAAAAGAATTAAGAAAACCCTCTGGTGAATACATGTCACAAAGTAATACCCATATAAAGCTCACTCCCGAAGGAAAAAAATATTGGAAAAAAATTTTTAATTTTCTGTGTAATTTATGAAAAAAATATAACCTGGGGCTTCCCTGGTGGCGCAGTGGTTGAGAGTCCGCCTGCCGATGCAGGGGACACGGGTTCGTGCCCCGGTCTGGGAAAATCCCACATGCCGCGGAGCGGCTAGGTCCGTGAGCCATGGCCGCTGAGCCTGCGCGTCCGGAGCCTGTGCTCCGCAACGGGAGAGGCCACAACAGTGAGAGGCCCGCGTACCGCAAAAAAAAAAAAAAATATATATATATATATATATAACCTGACCTCAACGTGTGTTGATACAGCAAGCCTGTTTTGCCTATATCTTCTCCAGAGGATGGTTTGTGCTCCTGAGATACTCAATAATTACACAGGCTGGCTTAATAGTGATGGTCATTAAGCATAATGGAGAAAGTTAAAGGTTCGCCATTAGTAAAGACTTTTTTGGCCTTAAGTTTGGGACATAAACTAGGCCGTTTTAATGTTTACTGTGCATTTGTTCTATGCAATTGTAGGAAGTGGACTGCGTACATTAACAGATAGGTAGAAGAGTGTTAGAAGGCAAGCAAACCTTTTCATGAATCTTCACTATAAGCCACCATTTTAATGAACAAGGTTCATGCACATTCTAATTGGCCATCACTTCTTCCCAGTTTGATCATTTGATTCAGCAAATACATGAATGTTTTGTGTCATATAATATCTGAAATTTTTTTTAAAACATAAAAGGGCATATTATTCTATGGATAACCAATAACTAATATTTATTAAATCCAAGAAAAATACTTGATATTCCATACTGCTTACCATAAGGAAGGAGACATGAAAGAGAAAATCCTTTAAATCAATAATTCCACAAAATTTCTTCTTGAGATAGTTTCCTATTTATGTATTGTATTTTATTTGTGAGATGGTTTAGTTCAGTTTGTTTTGTCTCTTAAAGCAATTTCCTCCCAAAGACTCTGAGGAATCCTGCTGAAAAATTATGTATAAGTAAAAATACACTGACAAACAGATTGGAACATGAACACCTACACTGCTTTGCCAGAAAGCATAATACGTGATTTCTGCCCTTCAAGTCTTAGCAAGCTAGTTCAGGAAATAGAAATTATTCATATGAAACAATGAGACTTAACATAAAATATAAAAGTGATGGCTAAATTGTATAGTAGAAAAAACAAGGGCTACACCAACTGAGGAACGAGAAATCACTGTGGGCAAGAATGATTGGAGAAGGAAAACTTCGCAGGTGGTGCAGAGCTTGATGGTGATGCGATATTTAATGAGATAAGAGAAGACACTGCAGATGAAGAAAACAAGACCGGATGCTACGGTCAGTAATTTTCACGTTGAGCTAAGCTTATTAAATTAGCAAATCAAAGTAACAGACGATGTTCCTTTTCTATGGCACGTATGTACCTTACATAGTGTCTACATTCATGGAAAACCCTCTTCAACATAATATTTGCATGGGAGAGGAAAAGCCAACAGAATACTCATTCATTCACTCATTCATCCAATAGGTACTTATTGTGTGCCAATTACATGACAGATACTGATCTAACCAGTAAATGAAAAATGTTCCCTCCCTAATGGAGTTTACTTTCTAGTGGGAGAAGACAGATCAAAAGTAACAGACATAATAAATACATAAATTGCATATGATAATGGAAGATATACTAAACTCTAAAGCAGACTAAGGGAAATGAGAAACACCAGAGGTGGCAGTGAAGGGTTGTAGGGTTACAGTTTAAAACTAGAGGGTGAGACACATAAAAAAGATGATACTTGGGCGGAGACCTGAAGGAGGTAAAGGAATTATAGGATTATATATGGGAAAACTGTTTTAAGCAGAGGGAACAGTAAGTGCAAAGCCTTAAAGTGGGAGTGTGCCTAGCACGTTTTAGGAACAGTAAGGAGGCACTGCATTTAGAATAGCATGAATGATGGGGAAAGTGGTTAGGAGATGACATCAGAAAAACAATGGGGGGCTTCCCTGGTGGCGCAGTGGTTGAGAGTCCGCCTGCCGATGCAGGGGATACGGGTTCGTGCCCCGGTCTGGGAAGATCCCACATGCCGCGGAGCGGCTGGGCCCGTGAGCCATGGCCGCTGAGCCTGCGCATCCGGAGCCTGTGCTCCGCAACGGGAGAGGCCACAACAGTGAGAGGCCCGTGTACCGCAAAAAAAAAAAAAAAAAAAAAAAAAAAAAAAAGGGGGCCAGTTCATATAAGGCCATGTAAGCCATTATAAAGACTTTGGCCTTTACTCTAAGTAATTTGGGGACACACTGCAGGATTTCAAGGAGCGGACTGAGAATTTTATTGACATTTGGCTTCTGTGTTGCGAATATATCAGAAGAAGGGAAGAAGCAGACCAAGTATCACGACAGCAATCCAGAAATGACCATGATCTAGACTGGTGTGGTACCGGTGGATGTAGTCAGAAGCAGTCACCATCTGGATCTATTGTGAAGGTCAAGCCAACAGAATGTGTATGACGTGGAGCAATGTGGAATGAGAAATGAAGACTGACTCTAAAGTACTTGTTCCGAATAACTGGAAGGGTGTGGGTAGAACCAGCTTTGAGGGGAATATCAGGTGTACAGCTTATGGGTGTTCTAAATTTCGAGTGTCTATTAGTCATCCGAGTGAGAATACTAAGTAAGGAATTAGATGAACAAATCTGGAATTTGGGGGAGAAGTTGTGAACAGAGCTAGCAATTAGCCAGGTGTCAGCAATAATACAGTATTTAAAATCATAGTACTGCATGAAGTGACCAAGGAGGTGAGCTGAGAAGATGACCAAGGAATAAGCCTGGCTTCCTCCATCATTAAGAGTACTACAAGAAGAGACAAAATCAGCAAAGACAACTGAAGAGGAGCAACCAATGAATCTGGAAGGAAACCAGGAGATGGCGGTTTCTGGAAGACAAGGGAAGACATTATATTAGAGAGGTGGTGGATCATCTGTTGCAGGAAGGTCAAGGTAAATTAAGGACTGAGAACTGGATTGGATTTAGCCATGTGGAGGTCACTGGAATCCTTGGTAAGAACAGTTTAGTTGGAGTGGTAGTTCTACAAACCAGATTGGATTGGGTCTAAGAGAAGTGGGAGGAGAGCAAGTACAGGCAACTCCTGTGTTACTGCAAAGGAAAGAAAAGAAAGCAGGAGGAGCTGAGGGATGGCATGCAGAAATATTAAGATTATTATTAAGATTAGAATTGGGTTATTAGTATTATTATTACTATTATTAGGAGTATTGTTAGGATACAAAAATTATTGTTAGAAAGGCTAATAATAATAAATATTTCATAAGCAGTTTCTCTGTTTCTTTTATTGTCCTAAGCATATATATGTGTGTATATGTATGTATATGTGTATGTGTGGAAATATATGTGTGCATGTATAATAAATTGTTACAACCACTCTACGAAATAGGCACTACTATTAGCCCATTTTACAGGTGAGGGAAGTAAGACAGACATGCAGAGGCCCTGTATACTCACACAGGTAGAAAATGGCAGAGCCAGGATTCAATCCAACTAATTTGGCTCCAGAATTTGTATGTTTAAAACTATACCACCCAGGGACTTCCCTGGTGGCGCAGTGGTAAAGAATCCACCTGCCAATGCAGGGGACACGGGTTCGAGCCCTGGTCCGGGAAGATCCCACATGCCGTGGAACAAGTAAGCCCGTGCGCCCCAACTACTGAGCCTGCACTCTAGAACCCGCGAGCCGCAACTACTGAGCTCGCATGCCACAACTACTGAAGCCCACACGCCTAGTCCCCAGGCTCCACAACAAGAGAAGCCACCGCAATGAGAAGCCCGTGCACCACAACGAAGAGTAGCCTCCGCTCACCGTAACTAGAGAAAGCCCATGAGCAGCAATGAAGACCCAATGCAGCCAAAAAAAAAAAAAAAAAAAAACTATACCACCCAAAAAATTAATACAAACGAGGTATCAGAAAAGATACTTAAACTACTTAGGATATCAAATTATTCTCAGTGCCTGAATTATTAAAACAGGTGTTTATAAAACTCCTTTGATATATATTATCTATTAAAAATCCTCTAAGAAATACTGCAAAGGAGTTCACACAGTATAAATGGTTAACCTGAGCCTCTTTATATATTTACAAGAAGCAAAATTCTGCCTCTTTCAGAATGTTCGTGGATTTAGAATGTTCTTCCAACAAGGTAGTCTAAATGAGGTTGTGCTACACAGCACAATGCAAATTAAAATTTGATACATGAAGAAAAACTCTCCTAAAAATAAAACTTTTTAAAAAGCATTTAAAAAGGAAATGTTCCTGCACATGACTACGTAATTGAATGCTCTCTTCATAATTCAGTATAATTACAATTTCTTGTTTACTCAGTACAACTTCCACTAAGACAAATGTAACCTACTCTGGGGCCTCCTGAGCTACTTCCCCTCCAGTCCAAAGTCTGGCTGTTGAAAAGATCTGTTTCTAAGTAGGTCATCCTCTGCCTTAAACCTCTTAACCGGCCTTTTTTCCTGCCTCAGACTCCCAACTCCTTATGATTATCTTCGGGGCCCTGGTTACCTCATCCCTGCCTGTAGCGTTGCTTTGATTCTTGCCCCAGTTTTCCGGGCTTAACTTCTAAATAGCGCCTTTATCACCTTCCTCCACTCCGGTCTCATGCTGCCCCTGTGCCTCATTCAACAATTTCCTTTGACGTCTTTCTTGAAAAATTCTATTTTCTTTGACATCTCTCTTGAAAAATCTTTTTATTAGGAGAGTTGTCTGGGGTTAGGAGGTAGCGGGGAGAAAGGGAGAAAAGAACACAGGCACAGAATATTTGCAAAAAGGACAGAGACTCCGTAGTATTCTTGTATTCTCATCTCCACAACTCCTCACTTAGCAGCCACCTCACTCTTCATCTAGGACTTTGCATGCCTCTCCCTCAGCCAGGGACCCTTCACACACTGATGTGAACTGAACGTGCCATCAGTGTGGCTTTTCTGGCTTCACCACATCATCTAGCTTTTTAACCCATCATTCAGAGTACCAGAAGCTCTTCAAAGGAGAAGAAATGTAATGGCATAATAGAACCGCCTTTCTCCTTTATTTTTCTGTCCAGATTTTACCGTCAAAGTGGGAAGAAGTTATCATAGCAACAAAAGCAGACTTAACTGACAGCAAAGGACATGGAAAAATGCTATCAAGGCAATCAGTCATTGTCTTTTTAATGCAGTCACTTGATTTTCCACACCCAGGCCTACCAACACAGTTAAGGAAGAATACTTCCAAGCATAAAGTAAAATAGTTGTATGCCTCCTCTAGGGTGTTTTTCTTTTTTTAATTATGAAAAAGAAAAAAAAAACTAAAATTAAATGGAGGACAAATGAATGTGACAAATATTCTTTTAAAGGAGTATGTTTGACATAGTAATTGTATACAATTAAAAGCTCTGAAGTTGGTGATCCTATTTTGAGACCCCCTTAATATGGGAATATCATTATTACATAAGTCACCTACTAGTTTATCAGTAATACACCAATTAATCTTTCTAGTGGTGAGCATTCTTATTATCTGAGTCACTTCCTCCTTGCTGTCAGTTCACCAACCCTTAAATTGATCTCTGTGGCCCTAAGATCAATTATACTTAAACCGATGTCTAAAGCCTGGCACATTCATTAATTAGAGTCAAATTTACACTTCTGTAATTGAGACTAATTATTTGTTTGGTTTAAGTAAGTTGTTAGGCATTCATTAAAGCCATCGGTCGTAGGCAGTGAATGAACATGGTTTAAAAACCTATATATACATTAAAACCTCAGGCCTGGGACTTCACAAAAAGGAAATCTTTCTGAACTGACACCTATAAATAAATCTTAGGATCTTACTCAGGTTATTGCATGGATGTAAAAGAATGAAAACTATGACATGACTTAACATTTCCTTAACATAAGAATCACACAACACAGTTCAACATGTTTAATTCATTATCCAAGAAATGGGGAAATATCATTAGTTTTTTTCTTTGTTCATTTTGTTGCCAGAGCTGCACCAGGTCTTTGCTCAAAACCTGCCAAGCCGCAACTTTAGCAGGAGTTAACATAAACCTTTAAGATACAGGGTCCAGTGTTAAGAAAGGAAGTTATAGGGAGAGACAAACAAACAAAAGAAAAAACAGGTGGAACTATCTGGGACCAAGATGGTAAGAAACCTGACCTCCAACAGACCCTGAGTCTCATTATTCGCTGATTTTACTACATTAGCACATTAAATGACAAACATCTACCAGTGGTGATGACCAGACATTAAGGACCAAAAAAGGATAAAAAGAGGGTGGTACTCCACTCCTTTGAAAAGCCCTGCCTGTCCGTGGTAGACTAATGCATATGCCTCCCCATCATTAGCCTCACTCCTCCTCCCTTTGTCTTTACTCTTCAAAATCAAGTCCCTCTCGTTACATGGGCAAGAAGTTGATCTGTGAACTAAGTTCCCCTTCTCCATTCTTTGGCCACTGAATAAAGCTTGCACTGCATTGATCTCAGCTTCGGTTTCATTATTTGGCTGTTCCAATCCTAACAGAAGAAAGACCCTTCCCCACCAAGGCAGAGAGCCTCAACCCAGATAGGGCCCGAGCAGGATCCATACGACTTAATTCGGTAACAATTTTACTTATTCAGTAGTTTTGTCAAAAAGACACAGTTACTGAATAAATATATTTAATGTATGTCAGATAACACTGCAGAAAATACAGCCCAAAATTCTATTTAAATAGTCATTGTTCTGAAGCACTTCTCCTGTGAACATATAAGTTACATACCCAGTAATAAAAGGGGAAAGAAATTATAATGTAAAAGTGAAAAAAGGTTTTATAGCACTTTTTCACTATACGTAATGCTGTATGTATAAGAGACACCTATGTTCAAGAACTGATACTTCAGGTCATTCAAACTACTGAGGCCAATATATACGCTGATTAAGTTAAACGGGGAAATTTCCAATGATAAAAATTTTCATTATTATGCTACGATCTTAAAGTTCTCGAAGGAATAGCTGAGACAGCAACACAAACCTCAGCAAATGGATAAGCTTTCCAAAATAGCAGTGTTTTACTACCTTTACAAATGCCACAACAAATATAAAATGAATTAAAAAAAATCATAATTGAAACAAATAAGGAAAATCCCCTATAAGAAATTATCATAAAACAATTAAGTCTGGTAGTGTAGTTTTTTAAGAGAAATATTAACTAAAATAGAATACTTAAGCATAAAAGTTTGCCATAGGATTTGACCTGTATTAAAAATAGAACACTACCTCATGTATACTTAAAATCTATTTTAAAATGACTAAGATTTTATTCTCACAAAGATACAGGCCCTTATTTTAAATTTAACTTTTCCCTTTTCTTTTCAGAATCTAATTTTTAAAAATTATATTCCATAAACTTTTAGACTAAATTTACTCAAGACAATCATTGAAAATATAAAGTACTAAGATGTGCTACTACTGTAGTCAGTACGTGACTTTCATACGTTCAACTTTCACACAACCCATCCTCTTGAACATCCTCTCAACCTAAAATGACCATGCATGTGCCAAATTTAGACTTCCATACATCAGCTGAAGAACAAATATTTCAAGCCATGGCTTGCAAGCCCCACTTACCCACAAACAATTCCATTGCTACTGTTGACATTTTCACTTGGAAAGTGGTGATTTCCAGTTACCTGAATGTTTTATTTCAGCGGTTTTCAAACTGTGACCTACTGAACGTTGGAATTACCTCTTGGAATGGAGAGAGAGCTGAGCTAGAGGCTCCCAAACCATATTTTAACCAGATTATACCTACCCTCCGCTTTATCTGTGAAACTTATTGTGATTCTTCTAAAGACTTTCTTTGAGGAAGTGATTCCACTGCCTAAAAAAGGAAGAAAGAAATAAAGAAAAGAGAAGGAGAAGAGGGAGAGAAAGAAGGGAGGAAGGGAGGGAGGAAAAAAAGATAAGCAGGGAAGGGAGGGTTTATAGGGAAGTCGTTGGTTTATGTGTATTATTCTTTTATAAAGTTAGTAAGAAAATGAAAAGTGTACCAGCAGTAAGATGCATGCCTTATAAACTTGGTATAATTCATTCAGTGATTAATTTAGCAATTATTTATTAAACTGTACTAGGTGCCAGGCACTGTGCTATGCTCAGATGAAATGATGAGGCCTGGCAAGTCCTTGATCTCTACAAGACAGTCAGACAGCCAATATCAAAATCAGATAGCAATTAACAAAGTCGGAGAGTTTCTGTATCTCCCAGCAAGATTCTGAAAGCAGCACTGACTAATGGGGAACTTTCAAACATACATTTGGGGACTTCCCTGGTGACGCAGTGGTTAAGAATCCACCTGCCAATGCAGGGGACACGGGTTTGAGCCCTGGTCCGGAAAGATCCCACATGCTGTGGAGCACTAAGCCCGTGTGCCACAACTACTGAGCCTGCGCTCTAGAGCCCGCGAGCCACAACTACTGCAGCCCGCGTGCCTAGAGCCCGTGCTCCACAACAAGAGAACGCAATGAGAAGACCGCACACCGCAACAGAGTAGCCCCCGCTCGCCGCAACTAGAGAAAGCCCGCACGCAGCAACAAAGGCCCAATGCAGCCAATAAATAAATAAATAAATTTATTTTTAAAAACCCATACATTTGTTGGAGCCACATGAACCTAGATCAAATCCACAGCAGTCCATAACAAGGTAAACATAACTGATGCCAAATCAAAGAAAAAAAATATTAGTCTCAAAAACAAATTCTTATTACCTTCTGATTACTTTCATCCACATTACTTCACCCTGCAATCATTCCTTCTTCTGTTCTTCTACGTTGTTTATTCTTACCTATTATGTAAAAATTATCACTTTGTCTATCTCCCTGGCTGGCATGGAAACTCCTCAAGAGAAGGGGACTATGGACAGTTCCCCACTTAAAATGGTAAGACTTATAATTTTTTGACTTCACAATGGTGCAAAAGTAATATGAATTCAGTAGAAACTGTACTTCGAATTTGGAATTTTGATCTTTTCCCAGGCTAGTGATATGCAGTAAGATACTCTCTCATAATGCTGGGCAGTGGCATCGAGCTCCCAGTCAGCTGTACAACCACCAGAGGAAACAACTGATACACTTATAACCATTCTGGGTTGTTGTTTTTTTTACTTTCAGTATAGCATTCAAAAAAAATTACATGAGATATTCAACACTTTACTATAAGACAGGCTTTGTGTTAGATGACTTTGCCCAACTATAGGCATTTTCAACATGATACTTTCAACATACAATGGGTTTATTGGGATGTAACCCCATCGTTAAGTCGAAGAAGATCTGTATATTTAATTCATATGTGCATGCCGCACTGTGCATCACATTATCAGCTCTCAATAAATACCTGAAGGACATACAAGTAAACATACAGTTTACAATAATCCAAGTCTTGGAAGGGGATGTGGCAAACTGGCAAAATAAAATTCACAAAATGGAGTCAAGGAATCTTCCCAAACCCCAATTCTTCCCCAAGAGATTCTGTTAAAGGAGTCACATACCAAGGAAAGTAATTCTTCTGTCCTACCGGGTAACCCCTCTCCCAACACTCCACTCAAGTAAGACATAAATTGATCAAAGTATGTGATTCTAAACGAAGCTGTGGATATGAAGGGGTCAGATAAGCGAGGGCTGATTAAGGTTTATCACATTTCCTTAATTGAGGAAGACTCGGAGAAAGAAGCTATCCTATTCTGTGGTGGATACAGTGGTGGGCAGCCCAGATCTCCCCTCACTGAAGGACTTGGTGTCCCAGCAGCTGGGAGTGCTAGCAGCACCAGATTCAGCTGTCAGCCCCTTCAGGATTTACCTCAGCTTTGGAAAGCTGCCTCCACACGGTGGGTCATATCCAATAACTGATCAATCCACCGTACAAAGGTTGGTCATCTTGGCACTGCTCGGGATAACCCTGAAGGGTCATTATAGCTCTAGTGCTTCCTGTGGGTTTGGTTAAGGGAGTCTTTGGGCCTTTTAGCCTTTCTTGTTATCTTCTTCTCACCACTGTTGCTTCTTTCCCCACCCTCCAACCCAGTTTTGATCACAAAGATACTTTTTAATCAATATCCTGTACAGTAAACTCCTACTTAGAGTCTGCCCTCTGGGGAACACAACCTATATCACATATCCTTTATATAGATGAACACATATTACGTATTTCTTATCACAGAGTATGGGTTCAATTATTCATAAAATCATTTTTTTATCTTCAGGAAGACCCAGGTTAACAATTCTTCAGACAGAGGCAAAATTTCAAATTGCTCCAACTACTATTAATTAAAATAGACACCAGTACTAACCACAGAAGAGCCCTGCTGCTACGTAATCACTGATTATCAACCCTGTCCTCAGTACTTTTATACACAGGATCTTAAGCTTGGTGCATCTCCTCTGAGTCGAGAGTTCAAGATCTTCACATACAGGGAGAAAGTGAGTCCCTCATTGCTCTGGTCTATCTGGCCATGCTGTACACTGAACTTACACACATCTGGTATGCCATCTAGTTGTTTATTCTGATTGGAAGCCATACCACCTGGTAAATATTCTGTATATAATTCATCACTGGTTATATGTTACCCCAACTAAGGGGGAAATCATATCACATTTAATTAAAAGCATAAATCACAAAACCTACCACATTCATTATATCTATTATTTTAAGAATGTTCAACATAATATCAAGAGAGTTTCACTTTGAGTGAATATTTCAAGGACCTAATATCTCTTTGCAGGGACCATTTTCATTCTTATATTCTAACTTAAAAAATAAGTTATCTTCTAAAAATCAGATGAGCTTAGCTAGCTTCCCATTTTCAGGGAATTTTCTCCAACATCTTTAATTAGGCAACTATATCTAGAATATGAAAGTGTTTCCAATCCTCATTAATCATTGGGTAAAATTTCTTTGAACTCAGCCATTTCCTCAGCATCTTGGCATTAGACAACTTCCTTGTTTATATAGTATTATTATTAAGATCGCTTTATCTTCAATAATTCATCATAAGTCAATCCCTTTGGTTCTTCAATAATTTGTGTTGTTTCTATGTTTTCCTCTGAATGCTTTTATACTCCTATTTCATAAGAGCATATATAACCTAATTTAATGAACTCTTCAAACAGATCTACTCTGTTCCCTTCATGCACTAATTCTGGAATCCTACCTAAAAAACCTATTAATTTTGTACTCAACTGGCACTCCCTTGGCTATTACATAATCGTAATAGAACCAAACCTTTCCCAATGGAAATTATATATATATATATATATATATATACACACACACACGTACATATATACACATCTGAATTTATATATATATGTAAAATCTAAATTTACAAAATTAATATGTTTCTGATATTTAATAAATACACACTCCCCAAAGCATTTTGGTCAGTCTGAGAAACTATTGGCTAACTGCAAAATGAAAGTCAGTTATTTTACATTTACACAAATTAAACCTTAGAAATGATATAATTATAGTCATTATAGTAGCATGCAAAACATCTGAGATGAGCAAATTAGAATAACTAATAAGGTGACTAGATTGGGCTATAACGTGCTAAGGTTAAAAAAATTCAAAACATTAAAAAGAAGACATGAAAGCTTCCTCAATGCCTACTCAGGGAAAAAGATTTTTAGAGAAGCAAATATCCAAATATTTATAATAGTTATAATTTCTAAAAGGAGATCAACATAATGCAGTATGGAGGGGCATGATTCCTGAGGATTTGAGTGAATTTACTACTTAAGTTGTTTGCATATCAGTTTATTCATCTATAAAATGGGTTTATTCATTGTGTGAATTAAAAAGGGTTTTAAAATAAAGAAGTGCAACATAGGAAGGTTCCAATAAACACATACTATACAATATTTTTGGAAAATATAAATGTGGAGATGCTGTATTTATATTTACTTTTCTACAAATATTACAGAATACCATTTGCTAAGGCTCTACCATGTGCTTTGAGATTTGAGGAGGTGCCTTCTTAATTTCTTAGAATATAACAAAGTCATACAGTTTCCCTTTCATGAAGGCTGGAATGCTCTCTCTTCTGAATAAACAAGTTCTTTTAGAGATGCCTTCATTGTAAATACAGTTTGAATTTCCTAAATGAGGAGCCTACACCTCTGGACTGCATGTTGAGTTGTGGGTTGGTGAGCAGTTGTTATCTGCAAAGAATAAACTTTCCTCCCTCCCGCTCTGAAGAGAGGCACTGCCAGGACAAAAGTTATACAGGACTTTGGATTTGTGGACATTTCTATACATTATAGAATAATATTCAACAATAACTTACAGTGTTATCTGCGTTTACCAAAATAGTATAATTCTCATGCAATAGGACATTTATCATAATAATCTCATATACATTGTAATGAAGATCATTTCTTTTATTAAGGGATTAGGGGAAATAAAGAAAAAAGAAAATTTATTATTGGTCCTCTAAATAATCCATAAGATAATAAAACAGGACATTAAGCCTTCTGGTCATGATACTACTATTTTCATGAGGAGTTGAGCTAGGTGTATTTGCAATCAGAGTCCTCCATTTTTGCAATATATCTAGGTGAAGCAGTACGGAACAGTGTTTAAGCATGTGGGCTATAGAGCCCTGGTTCAAATCACACTCTGTCACTGACCAATTTTAGGAGCAAATTACTTATTTCCTCTCTCAGTTTCCTCATTTGTAAACTGGGGGAAATAACAGCATTACATCACAGGAACACTATGAGGATGACATGAGTTAGTTCATATCTGCAGAGCACATGGAGCTTTGTCTGGGCATGGTAGCACTAGGTAAGCATCACTTCTCTGCTAAGCAGTAAAATTTGTTAAAATATTACTTAAATTTCAGTTTACAGTTCTAGTTACTGTGAATGAGTTTTATAAAGTTTTAAACCCATCACAATGCCCTCACATAGTAGGTACTACAACAATACAGGTTGAATGAATGAACACCACTCCCAGAGGAAGGTTTATGTTTGAATTTCTTTTTTTTTTATTAGTTTCTGCTTTATAACAAAGTGAATCAGTCATACATATACATCTGTTCCCACATCCCTTCCCTCTTGTGTCACAGTTTCTATCTGAAGCAAATGAGATGCAAACACTTTTGTGTGGTGATACTAATAATCAAGTAATGCATGTTATTAAATAGAACCAAATTATTATCCTTGATTCTCCCTTGCCCCAATTGATTTCTTGAGCATAATATAATTATGCGCACTCTGTTAAAACTTTGGGGTCATCTCACACCCCATTTTACACATGAGGAAAGTAAAACTCATTGATCACACATACCATGGTCCTATCCTCAGCAGAATGATCACTAAAATTGTTTAGTTTGATTCAAATGCACTCTACAAAATTCATAATTCTTCCCAGTGTTTCTAATGATGAAGCAAAATACTTATCTGAAACTGTTATTAACCATGTTTTCTCAACAATTTATAAAAAAAGAAATGAGTTAATCATAATAGTCATGAGCATTAACTATCATCTCACTGATAAAAATAACTTTTAAAAGTAAGCATGGGGCTTCCCTGGTGGCGCAGTGGTTGAGAGTCTGCCTGCTAGTGCAGGGGACACGGGTTCGTGCCCCGGTCCGGGAGGATCCCACATGCCGCAGAGCAACTAGGCCCGTGAGCCACAGCTGCTGAGCCTGCACGTCTGGAGCCTGTGCTCCGCAACAAGAGAGGCCGCGATGGTGAGAGGCCTGTGCACCGCGATGAAGAGTGGCCCCCGCTTGCCACAGCTAGAGAAGGCCCTCACACAGAAACGAAGACCCAACACAGCAAAAATAAATAAATTAATTAATAAACTACCCCCAACATCTTCTTTAAAAAAAAAAAAGTAAGCATGGACCTTAAAGAAAATTATCATCTGACACAGAAAGAATCTCTCGCTTTTTTTCCTCCACCTAACTACACAATGCTTTTCTGAATTTAACAAAAAATGCATAAATGGTCTCAATTTTTTAAATGTGCTTTTAAAACTGTCATAAAGGAGACTGCCAGAGTATTCCCTCAAGAGGCCTATACCACCATACAGACTATTTCATAACACCAACATAGCTTACTTTTGCTCATGATTTATTCTTAGAATAATCCATCTCACTAGTCTATCTTGCTAATTACCCTCATGTTAACATTTTCACTACAGGACTGGGAATTTTCTGATGCTATGACTGCAACGGTAATAAAAATCAGGGTCTTGTAAGATTTTCCAAACTTTCCAAATGTATGTGAAAATTATTCTCAACAAGAAAGATGTGCACAAGTGAGCAAGTTAGTTATATCTTGGAGACAGCCATCAGCAGCTGGGTAGGTTGGACAAGAAAATTCAAATGGGTTTCTCTCGACTCTTCATAAATATGCATCTTACATGGCAAAGAGGTTTAAAAAAAAAGAAAATAAAGGAAAATAAAAGATAATGATTCCAGGTGGAAGGATTTTTTTTATTACAAATGAATATATTTAAACAGTTTAGGGGCAAAGAAGATCACAAATAACTTGGGAATTATTTGAGAGTTATTATTTGCATTTTTCTTCAAGAATTTCTTTTTCACCATATTTTCAAGTAGTATGTGTTCACCCAATAGGAAAAAAAAAATCCCATGAGCAAAATCACGTAACAAACTTGAAACAAAAAAAATTACTTCTGATGTTACATTCTCTCTTGATTTTCACAAGCAAAGTAGACTAAAAATTACTCCCTCCCTCTCACATGTATGCTGGGAGGAGATCTTGCAAGCTGTCCTGACCTTTAATCTGCTCCGCCTGGCAGCAACGAGATGTAACACCTTTCTACTGTTCAAAGAGAAATAAGCTGGTGAAACTGAATTGCCTCTCGTTTTTGTTCCCTCAAAAAGCTAATAATCAATACAAACTTTACTGAAGAGCATCTATGAGTCTGTTTCTACTTAATGAACAGTATAAATGGGCAGTATTGATGGAGAAACTTAGATTTGGGGGACCATTTATAATATTTTTATAAAAGAAGAATCTAAAGTTTACATGAAATAAAAATATCTATTTTCGGGCCTCCCTGGTGGCGCAGTGGTTGAGAGTCCGCCTGCCGATGCAGGGGACGTGGGTTCGTGCCCCGGTCCGGGAAGATCCCACGTGCCGTGGAGCGGCTGGGCCCGTGAGCCATGGCCGCTGAGCCTGCACGTCCGGAGCCTGCGCTCCGCAACGGGAGAGGCCACAACACTGAGAGGCCCGCGTACAGCAAAAAAAGGAAAAAAAAAAAAAAAAAAAATCTATTTTCATCCATACCACTGTTTTTATTTGCAGCTATTACTTCAAGTGTATAGCCCTTAGCTCCCCAACTAGAAGACATACTGAAACCAAAGCCCAATCTAATATTCTTCATATTATTTGCAAGTCTTATGATACCTAATAATGATGATGATCATATAAATAATTATTTTTCATTGAAGCTTTTCCATGAGGCAGGTCCAGGGCTGAGCTCTCTTCATTTTCATTGTCTTATTAATTTCTAAGAACCCTATGTATTAAATATTAGTATCTTTATGTGATATATTAGAAAAGTGAGCCAAAGAGAATAATCAGGCATGAGAGTCCATACTAAGCAGATGTACCTTTGTTAAATCTGATTCAGAGCCTCTGTTCAAAGCCACCATATCAACATTTTCCAAATTCCTGTGAGCATATAGCCCTCTCTGTGAAAAAACATATTTGAAATTATGTCTAATCTCCCCCCACGCAAAAAAAAATAAAAAGGGAAAGGAAATTTTGGTTTTTGTGAAACGCACACAGCTCTATCAAGACTGTTTTGTTTTCTGCAAACAATAGTGGGAAAAGATTCTCATCCTCGGTCCAAGAATCTTCCTGAAATTTAGTACCTAAAACAACTCTAAAAGCCCAATTGGCTGGACCAAATAAGACTCAGATAAGTTAATTTTATGTATCTTTATGTATCTATATGTGTATATTTTTTTCTCCTTGTTTGCAAAGAGCTAGTTTTTCTTTCCTTTAAACCACAAACTGCTCCAAGACAACCAGCCAGCCAGAGAAGATTCTCTTTCATGTTTAGCCTGATAAAAATGGGAGATGCTACATTCATAATACTTATAACATTCCAATAAATCATGATTTGCCAATATACAATATGCCTAAGTTGCAGGAAAATTTTGTCTCTTACATGTATTTCAGAACTTGCTATAACTTTCCCACGGCAAGAGTTTTATCCAAAAAAATTATATAAAAAGCTTTTGCCTACAAAGAAATTTCATGTGTGGATTGGCCATCTCCTGTTTATCATACTCTTTTCAACTCAAATGCATTGAAAAATCTCCAATGTTCACATAAACCCACTCATATTTCACAGCAAAAGAATTTTAAAAGACAATGAAATAAGCCCTATAGGAAATGATCAATACCTAATTTATTTTTAACTTTATACATAGAGTGAATTAGACACATTTAATCATTTTATTTATAAATTTTTATGAAGGATGAATACATAAAAACATTACAAGAGAAACCAGCAAGCACCAAATAAAAGGTCATTTATAATTGCTGCAGATTTAAAGTCATGCCTTAACGCTTTTCACTGATGTAACTCAAGCACCAAAAACAGTACCAAGCATATAATAAATAAAAAGTATTTATTAAGCAAATTAAAGCAATGAATGACTTCTCTTTTTCCTCCTTGGCACTCTTGACTTGGCATTCTATTTCTAAAGAAAGAGTATTACATAATAGTAAGGACTATTTAAATTTACTTAGTGATTTTCTTATACACAGTTTTCAATATATTTTGAAAGAAATAATGCCCTTATTTATCATATGAGTTTTTAACACTGTCAGTGAACATCATTTCAGGGAGTTCATTTTGGAAAATGCTGCATTAGATTTTGCCTCTAGATATAATGAAAACACAAGTTGAAAATTCTTGAGAGTATTTTAAAGATCACTGAGTCCCCGAATATCGCCAAAGAGAGGGAGGCAGGAAATACGTACAGTTCCAGCTGTTTCTTTACCAACTCTGAAAAAAAGCCCTTCACTCACCACATCCCTCCTTCAATTCTCAAACCTGAGGCTCAGGTAGCAAGACTTTGTAAAGATCCATGAACGGTTTGAATAAGATGGAATGCTTATTCGCAGCTTGCAGTTGGCAGGTATATGGGAATAATCACAGGCAGGACCATGAATAATATGAGGCACATTTACAAAATATCCCCTTCTTTCCTGAAAATACAAAAATCTCAGGCATCCATACCACTAATAATTTCTCACAACTTGCTGCACCAGTGTGCAAAAAGTACTGCTGATTTTTATTTAGTAGGTTTGACAAGCAGTATATTAATCCTAATTTTTCTACTTGTAAAACTGCTCATGGGGTGGGTGGAAGGTCTTTCCTTATGTAAGGTTATTTCTCTGAGTAAACAAAAACTCCCACCCAAAGTCACTTTATAGATACTTGCACAGTTTAGTGTGTGCATGGGTTTGTGTCTTGGTCTGAGTATCTGATTTTTAAAAGGAAGTTATTATATACAATTATAAAGATATGAGGCATTGAAGTTTCATTCAGATTAAGAGGTATAATTGCCTTTCTTCCTTTCCTTCTCCCTTTTTATAAATTTTGTCAATCTATACTCTGCCCAGCTCTCTGCATGTGCTGGGGATACAAAGACATGTGAGAGTAATTCTGTTCTTGAGTTTCACAATTAAATAATCAAATATGGAAGAAAGATAAAAGTAGCCGAAATGTTAGGAAGAAGCAAATGGCCCAGGAAGGGCCTGGGCTCTAAAGAAAGGGAGATAATGATGCAAAGTGTAAGCTGGAAAAATGAGGCTGGTTTTAAAGTAGTTAAGTAGGGACAGAAAAGTTAAGACTTCTCAAGCAAAACAAGAAGAAAGAATATAAAATCACTGGGAGACTACAGTATATCTTTAGTGAAGCATTTGTAAGATAATCATAAAAATATAACACTAAAGCAATAAAATTATGTATAAATGATAACACTGACCTACTTACTTAAAATGTGTGATAATACTGTTCAGAAAGCTGTGAAAGCTCATTGAAATTCACCTTTACAACATATGTCTATTAAAATGATATTGGCATTTCCTGCTGTGTATGTTACTCAGCTTCTTGGAAGTTGAAACTTTACATCTCAATCAAGGTTCATCTTCAAATCGGTAGAAATTTCTAGGGATCAGTCAGAACTTGAAACTCTCATAGACATCGTGGGGTTTTTTTGGCAGGGGGAGGAGGGGACTTTTTAATCTATTATCTGATGCAATTGACTGCCTTGCTTCTACTTTTCTGTGAGGACTGTCCTCCACCTCTGATGTGTTTCTTAAGCAAAATATTATGTATGAATTTGGGAACAGAATGCCTTTGACTCATAACTATCCTCAGTCACAGCTCATGAAAAAGGGCGTTTGTTAGAAAATG
The DNA here is from genome assembly GCF_949752795.1 of Hyperoodon ampullatus. Classification (NCBI taxonomy): domain Eukaryota; kingdom Metazoa; phylum Chordata; class Mammalia; order Artiodactyla; family Ziphiidae; genus Hyperoodon; species Hyperoodon ampullatus. The sequence goes on along the minus strand of NC_136913.1, from coordinate 26,483,834 downwards.
AAAAATCTGAGGCAAGATAAGGAAATTCTAGATCCAATCTTTCTTGCTCTAGGTTGCCATGATTCACAACCCAACACATATTACATTTCAGGGCTTCAGATTCTTTTCCTCCCACAGAAAAACACAATATTAAGTTGCCTTTTCAAATACATATGGAGCAGGCACCAAAATTATTTCTGAAGCTAAGGTCCTTTCTTTAGAAGGTAAAATTTCTAGATCCTTATTTAATTAAAAGGCAAGTAACTAGATACATATTCAATAGAAAACTATTTTTAAATGCATTATAGAATAAGCAATTTTTAATCTCTTTGGATAACAGCCAATAATAGAGAACTCCACTCTCAGATAAATATTCTTTTTAATGATAGGCATGAAATTATATAAATGGATGGAATTACTGAATATGAGTATTCTTATATTATTTTGTTGGAAATTATATAAAGCTTTAAAATACTACTAAAAGTCTAAAACTTATAAATATGCTTTTAAAAAAATAGCCTCAAACAACGTACACAACTAATTCTATTATAATACTATGAACCGGATTCTGGTAATTATTACTCAGTTTGGGTTCCTATTATTATTCCTATTAAGTAGCTTTAGACACATATTGAAGCCAAGGGTGAGAATTAGTTCAGACAGCAGAGTATGTTTGCTGCACACTGCTCTTCGAGTAACAGACAAGGAGCATGGTTTCATTGGGTAAATCAAATTACTCCTCTTCTCATAAATATCCAACAGTTCTCAACCTCTTTGTAACAAAAAATACCAAATTTTATTATGGTGACTTCCAAGTATCTCTATGATTGCATCGTTAACTTTTGTTTGTTTTTGCAAATTAAAACAAAGCTTATTTCTCACTCACACTGCATGTCCATCCCAGGTTGGCATGGTGCTCAGCTCTTCATAATCACTCAGGGACTTTGGTGAGATGAAAGGAAAAAAACACCAACCCAGAATCCCATATACAGAGAAAATATCCTTTAACAACTTCTACCATCACCAGGGCAGAGGGGAATGGGTTGGGTAGCCTTCTCCAAATTATCCCCTATCTTCCCAGTGAGAGCCTAGCGGGGTGCCTGGAGGAAAGGTCTGAAAAAGTGTGAGGCTCCCGGCCACCATGACTTTGGCCCCAAGGAACAGTACTCACTCATCCTAGCCCACGCTCAGCCTCCAGCAATTCATCAGAATTTCTCATTTAATGTTCCTTACAGGCATATATGGCCTCTGGAGGCTTCGGCCCCAGGTAAACAAATGATTCAGTCTGTCTCTCCCTGCAGGCACCTGCCTCTCCAAGATTTGGGACAGACGTCTGCCCTGACAACTCAGTTCTGTGATGGACCCAAGAAGGTCACTGATAGTTTAGTTTGTCAAGCTTTTTCCTGTTTAAAGGGTAGGACTGGTGACTCCTTGGATTCTTTAAATTTCCAAGCTGAAACTGGAAGTCCTCTTGGACTGCTGGTTAATTTTTAAATCACAAAACTATTATACATCTATTATAAAAAACAATAAGTAGATACTGAAAGTCCACCTTCTTGGCCAGGCCTTTAAAGTCCCCTTACCTAGTGGTAAAGATGATTATCAATATGGTGTAAATCCATCCAGACTGGTCTTGGACTGCGTACTACGGGAGAATTCCAGGCTCAGTCTTCAGACTTCCTCTCTTCTCAATCTACCCTCTCACTCCCTTGATGATCTCATCCAGTCCCACAGTTTTAAATATTTTTATTTATGCTGACAAACTCTCAAATTTATATCTTCAGTCTAGACTTTGCTCCCAAATTCAGACTCATATATCCAACTGCCAGCTCTGATCTCTACTTTGACACCTAATAGAAACCTCAGATTTTAAGTTTTCCCATCCAAACCTTCCCCACCTGCAGAATCACCATTTCAGTTGAAACTCCATCTTCCAGTTACTGAGGCTAAAAGCCTTGATATTATCCTTGACACCTCCCTTTCCTTTACACCCTACCATTCCATCTGTCAGAAAATCCTGCTGGCTCCACCTTCAAAAGACATCTAGAATCTGACCACCTCTCCCAATGTCCACTGCTAACACCCAAGTCTGACTTACCATCATCTCTTTCCTGGTTTGATACAACAGCCTCTTAAAAGGTCTCTTTGCTTCTAACCATGTTCCATCACTCCTTCCCCAACTTGGGTGTCTCTCAACACACCAATCAAGACTGATCCATTTAAACTATAAGATAGATCAAGTTACTCTTCTGCTCCAACTTCTGCAATGACAGTTTAGCACCATGTAGAAGCCAAATCCTAACTGTGACTTGCAAGGCCCTATCTCTGTGCTATCCACCAGCCACCTGTGGCTATTAAGATGTAAAATGTGGCCAGGCCAAATTGAGACGTGCTATATAGGTGTGAAACATGCACCATATTGCAAAGTGTTAGTACATGAAATTTAAAATATTCCATTACTATTTTTATATCAGTTACATGTTAAAACGATAATATTTTGAATAGAATACTTTGAATAAAATAAACTATTAGTGTTAATTTCACATTTCTTTTTCTGTTTTTTCCAAAGTGGCTAATGAAATTTTACAATTACAGATGTGATTTGCATTTTATTTGTTTTGGATCGTCCTGCTCTATATAATTCTGACCCTCAGGTAACTATCCAACTTCCTCTCATATATACTCTACTCTTCCCCTCCCTTCTCCCACACTGGCCATACCAGGTTTCTTGGTGTTCTCTGAACACCAGGAATGTTCCTATCTTAAGGCCTGTGTTTCAGCTGCTGTTCCCTCTACCACTTTCCTTTTGTTGTTTTCAGTTATTTTTTTTCCATGAACTTTTCACCTAATATATTACATTATTTACTTATTTATGGTGTTTATTTTTTATTGTCTGTCTCCCCACCAAAATATAAGCTTCAGGAGGGCAGGGATCTTTGCTTGGTTCACTGCAGTATTCCATGTACCTGGATCAGTGCCCAGCCTATAGTTATGGTTCCATAAGTGTTTCTTGACTTGATTAAACATAACTTTGTTTAAAAAATATTTATTCATTTATTTGGTTGTGCCGGGTCTTAGTTGCAGCTTGCCAGCTCCTTAGTTGTGGTATGCGGGCTCCCCAGTTGCGGCATGCATGTGGGATCTATTTCCCTGACCGGGGATCGAACCTGGGCCCCCTGCATTGGGACCGTGGAGTCTTATCCACTGCACCACTAGGGAAGTCCCCTAGACCTAACTTTTAAATAAAATCTTATTATATATATCATTCACCAAATCATTTTTTTTCAATGCACAATAAATCACAACCATCTCTCAGTGTCAATAAAAATAGATGAGCCTCAATTCTTTAAAATACTCCATAGTATTATAAACTACAATTTAACAATTCTCTTTGTGAATGTCATTTATTCACTTTTACAAACAATACAGTGCAAGTAATTCTGTGGAATGCCTTCTATGTGTGGAAAGGCTGGGTCAAAAGCCACGTATATTTTAAATTTTAAGGTGCTGCAAAATTGCTTGCCTAGAAACCTGTACCAATCTATGTTCCTACATAACATCAACTAATCTCCTACTCAAAATCACCTAGATTAGAATTGCTACTCATTCTTCCACCCACATATACACCTAATATGCCATTTTAATTTCCACCTTCTAGCTGCTGCTTGAAGCATTATCACTTTTCATCATCTCCCCACAAACCCACCTCCAGATCCACACACTCCCAAGACCCCACCCTGTTCCCTTTTCATTCATCTATATCACATCCCTCATTCAAGGTTAGGAAAATTCCTTCCTGTTCTGAGAAAAATGGTAATTCTCTTCTTCATCAATACAGACCAATATTTTTCGCACGCAAACTCTGGGGTCAAATTACCTGGGTTCAAATTCTTGCTCTGTGGTTAAACTCGGTGACCTTGTGCTTGTTAGTTAATCTCTCTATGCCCCATTTTCCTCATTAATTAAATAGCAATCAACAGTACTTTCCACTGAATTTGTAATGATTATTAACTGAATTCCCACATATGAAGCATTTGGGGTTGTCTATTTTCTGCATGTGCATCCTAAATGCGCTCATTTTTATTACAACACACTTGACAGAGGTTATCAATTTCATTCACAGATTTTTTTTTTGAACTGCTCAGATAACTGCAAATTCCTCAAGGGAAGGAAGGGATTATGCCTTATAATTAAGTGCCTGAGAACACCTAACACTATTCATTGTACAGAGAAGGCAATTAATGCCTATCTGTTGATCAACTGACCGATTTACACTGTCTTTATTTTTGAGTCTTGCCATAAGGACATGTTAAGGAAATAGCCTTAAGGACACTTAAACTGACACCTTTTCTCACCCAACCAAGTCCCTGAATAATTAGCAAGGCTTTTTCCTATGGAAATCTGGGAATTCTGGGGTTTTTACCCAGCAAAAATCAACACAATCGAAAATGCTTCATTGCTGGGACACCTCTCACATGCTCTCTGCACTGTGATTAGCCTTGCAGTCGTGTGTCAATGCCCACACTCCACAGCAACTTGCCTTAGTTCCTCCCTGTTTTGGGATGATCCCACTCCTACTGCAACTGGTAGGGACCATGTGTGTTCTCTGGGTCAACGGGCTTTCTGAACAAGACTACTTTTTAAAATTCCAGCTCCATTTCAAATATTCACTGAGACTTTGGGATAAATCTTGATGCTTTGAAAAAAGACATTCTGACAACTGCACTAACGAATTTAGCCACACACACCTCATTAAAGTCAATGAAAAATGTGCTACAAAAATCTCTATTCACGGTACCACATTCTCCCCTCACTATGTGCATGTCACTCCAATTTATACTGAGTCAATGGAGAGGGGGAAAGACCTTCAAATACTTCTCTTTTAGTCATCAGCTCAGATTAGTAGTTTTATAAAAAGCCTTCTCTGGGACTTTGGACTAAATGTGAAGCAATATACTGTAGTTAACATCATTTGGGTCGAGCTCATTCACAGTAATGTCACCACCTCTCCTTGGCAGCACTGCCACCAAAGTAGATTTTCAGGTGTTTGCCCTCTGAAATTATAACAGTTGAAAAAAAGGCTAGTCAGTGGTATGATCTGGTCTATATACTCTGGGTGACCCTATATAAGTTTGAAGAGCTCCCTTTAATACGGTAAAAGATGTTTCTGGAGTATTAACTTATCTAGCAATCATGTGAGGGACATAGAAGCTTATTAAGCAGACTACGTAATATGCATTGTTTGCACAGGGTACTATCTGAGTCACACAAAAACATCACACAGGCCTTGAAGTCATGTTGCTTATAAGTGAAGTGGGAAGAAAGGATACACATGCTAGAAAAGATAATCCTATAGAAAACTGTCTCAAGTAATTAAGTGCCAAAAAAGTCAAAAAAGCAACACGTGCTGTGAGAGTCCAGAGGAAGAAGAGTCCAACTGGACTAAGTTCTTTGGGCAAAGCATGAGCAAGGAAGGAAAAGGTCATCTTTCTAGGCTTTGAGGATTGGTGGGGGAAAAAGATTAAGAAGACAAAGGCCACAACCAGGTAGTAGCAGTGGGTCTACATAAAAGAGAGGGCGAATGGCATTTGATTTTTGATTGGATGTGAAGACAAAGCCAAAGATTTCAGAAGTGGGTAAGTAGAAAATTGATTGTCCAGTTGACTCAGATAAGGAAGGGGCAGGGGTGTGGTGGGGAGGTACTTCGGAGGGTCAGAAAGGTTTGGTATGAAACATGCTGAACTGTAAAAGGGAGTGAACTTTTCATTTTCCTGAGGTTCCATTTTTCAATCTATGTGAGATTAAGAATACACTTTGGTACTGACAAATGCCAATTTCTTCTCTCCCCCTTTCCCGGGGCAACTGTGTACCCAAAGGGACATTCAGCAATGCCTGGTGACATTTTAGGTTGTCACAACTGGACGAAGCAGTGTCACTAGCATCTAGCGTATAGAGACCAGGGATGCTGTTTAATCTCCTACAATGCTCAGGATAACCCCACACAGTAAGAATGATCTGGCCCAATATGTCAATAGTGTCAAGGCTGAGAAATCTTGCACTAGTCCAAACTACCACTGTCTCTTGCTTGCACCACTGCAATTGACTCCTTGTTTGTTGCCCTCCTTGTGCCACTCCAATCTGCTCTCTGTAAGACCCCCAAGTGATCTTTTTAAAGGTAAATCTGAGCATGTCTCTCCTTTCCTTAAAAGTCTTTTTGGTTTGCCATTGCCCTTTGGATAAAGACTCAAGTTTTCGATATGATCTAAAACGCTGTGTATGAACAGGACCCTGCCTATATGTACAGCTTCATCTGTCACCACTATTTTTCTTACTCCCTTCAGTGGCACCTCCTTTTTTAGAAATGCCATGCTCTCTCCCACCCACAGGGCCTTTATGCTGCTATTTCCTTCACCTTGGTATGCCTTTCCCTAATATACTCCTACAAAATCTTCAAGTGACACTTCTTCAGAGCAGCCATCACTGAACCCACAAATTTGACTTCCTGTCACAAATTTTTATAGCAACCTTTACTTTTTCCTCCACAGAATTTACCAAAATGTGTTAATAGGTGTCTTAGTTTGAGTTTCTCTAGAATGCACACTGAGACAATTTCAGTGCAAGTCGCTAATTTGGGAAGTGATCCCAGGATACGCTATTTGGGATTGGAAATGAGCCAGGGAAGGAAAGAAAGTCCATCCTATCAAATAAGTTACCACCATGGGCAATCAGAGCCTAATCCCACTGGGAAAGTCTGAGCAAAATAAAGAACACATCTCAAAACTATCCCAAATGAGGGGTAAGGTAACTAGAGTATTTATCCACAGTTCCCCATCCATCATTGCCTGAAGGCTGCTCCCAGGAGTAGGAATGCATCAGCACTTAGGGCTTACGAGGTACATGGGCCAATATGCTCTCATTTCTAGAAACAAAAACCCTCAGGCAGTGATATACAGGCATTCAAAGTAAACAGTCTTTGCTTCACAAAGTGCCAAGAGCAAGTGGATGGGCACCAAGAGCATCTGCCACACTAACTATTTATGTAATTATTTACGAATATCCATCTTCCCCACTAGACTTGACAAGATATGTCTGTTTTGCTAACCAATGTATACACTGAAGATAACATTTCAAAAATATCTGTAAATGAGCAAATTATTTTGTGAAAGGAAGTCTTCTACTACTACTTGTATTATCAATCCTGGTTCAGAGTTGGGCATTTGTCCCCCAAAATCTTATGCCACATTTATAAATCTAGTGCATGGTTTAAAACACTTGACACTTCACAAACATTAGGATAGCTATTATCAAAATGACAGAAAACAAATGTTGGCAAGGATGTGGAGGAACTGGAACCCTTGTGCACTGCTGGTGATAATGTAAAATGGTGCAGCTGCTATAGAAAGCAGTATGGTACTTTACAGGTTCAAATACGTGGAAAGTGCTTACCATGGAATCTGGGCTTTTCGAGATCATCTGCTGGCTACACAGAAAGTCACATCTCAACTCTTTCAGCATTTCATTCATTTCTCTATCAAAATTCTACTAGTTGCAGCTACTGGATCACTATAATCTATCCCATGCCTCTGTGCCGTGGTACATGCTGGTCTTTTTCTCCGGAATCCCTGTGTCCACCAGTATGAGAGATAAATTCCTACTTCTAGAAAGGGAGCCTTACCAGGACCCCATGAGCAGTTATCCCTGCTCTCTGAGATACATTGGAATATTTGTATTATTGTTTTTACATTGGTCACTCTATTGGAATAAGAGATCTTTGAGTTCAGGGAATGTACATTATTCATATTTATATCACAGAGTTTTTCAAATAGTGCCTAATTCACATGTCTATTATGGTGCTTTATCCATCCTATATCTAATAATGTCTTCTAAAAATGGAAATATGTCATTGAATAAGAATTCCTTTTTTCAAAATACCAATAATTTGTCTTTACAAAATGGCCTATTTAACCAAAGGATGCTAGAAAGTTTGAAAGTAACTCTTGCAGACATTTCGAAGGGAATACCTAACAATTTTAAATGTTTTTAAGATTGCACTGTTTTTGTTTATTTTGTATGGTAAGAACTGCCATTCAATACTTAAGTTCCCTATCGCTGATTCAAATTTGTCACTGGCATTGTGGTTAGATTTATCAAATGTAATTAGGATGATTCCACTGGATTATAAATAGAAAAAACCATCAGCCAGTCCCATTGGCTCTGTCAACAAAATATATCCCAGATTTGTCAAATTCTCTCTAATTACAACATCATCTTAGACCAATCCAAGAGAACTGCAATAACCTCCCATCACATTGCAATATACCCACTCTGGATTGTTACCAAACATTTTCAAAAAGAAATCAAAGTGACCTTTTAGATGACAAATCAAATCATGCCACACATCCTACTTACAATCTTCCAATGGATTCCTCTTATATTTAGAACAAAACGCAAGCTCATTGTCAACACCCAACATGATGTGACCTAAGACAACCTCTCCATTCCCATATTGTTACTCTGAATTCCCAGTGTTCTTAATCTTGCCTGACATGCACCATTAACACAGTCTTCTTTCTGTTATTCAAACCTGACAATTAACCCCTACCATGGGGCCTTTGCATTTCTTCCCTATATTTTCCCTTGTCTACCTCTTTCTTATTTGGGTCAAGGCTCAAATTTGACCTCCACCATCCATTACACTGCCATATTTAATGTTAATCTCTTTGTAATGTTTATTGTTAGCCCTTATCACTAGCTTCCTACTTGAATGAAAGTTCCATGAGAGAAGTGACATTTCTGTTGGATTTTCTGCTGGATCCCCAGCACCTACAACAGTTCCCTGATACATTAAGACGCTGTGTGTGTGTGTGTGACTGTGTGTGTATGTGCGCGTGCGCGTGTAAATGAATGAATGAAGACAAACAGAAGTGGAAATGATACTGAGATTTGGAATAGAAAGAGAAAGGAGAAAGGGAACTATAATTGCTTAAGGTTTCATTAATTGGGTAGGGGAAAATGAATAGCAGGGGGTAAAGGTATATAATTAGGCATATAATCTGAAGAAAAAGAAATGTACAAGTAATACTTAATAAATTGAAAAAGGCTTAGTGCCATCTCAAGGTGTAAGAAAGTAAATGTTAAGCAATATGCAAGAATCTGTATGTGTGGAATATTTGACACTAGGATACATTTCATTTTAGTGTTGCCTATTATTTCGTGGAGAGATTTGGTTACAACAATCTTCTTGAGATACCTGATTACAGACTCCATTCCCCCACTTCTACTATTAGGTAAGGCTTCACAGCCTCCACCACTCACTGCTAAGAATCCCTTAAGCATGTGGAAGCTTGGGTGAACAGAAAAGCAAGCAAGCAAGCTAAGTAGGGAAGATGGGAAGTAGGGAGGGAAGTCATAGGGAAAATAAAAACTGGAGAAAAGCTAGTGGTAGTAACATTTACTGACAGAAGTAGACACAGACAATGGTTCAGAAGTCCCTTGTGAGAAGCTTAGCAGATTGGTTTACTTTAAAGCAGACAGGTAAGGTGATTCTGATGTCTGCTCTAGTTACTGGAGTGGTGAAAAAGGCACTGTAGTTGGTCAGTCACGATTGTGACCCACTTTGCGGCAATAGCTGCTTTGACCTCCTAAATATCATGTACTGCAGTGGCGGAGGGGGGGTGTTGAGAAAAGAACTGCACATCCCCTATACAAGCATCCCCTGTCCCAGGATCTATATTTGTACAATGGAACCTATGCTTTTTCAAGAGAGGTTAAAAATGATTCCACAAGGATTGCAGAGATGAGATTTTCTGAAATTATCATCTTTACCATCATCATCCTCATGGCTAACATTTACTGAATGAACACCTACTATATGCCAAGCAGTGAATTAACCATAATCACATGGATTGTCTCCTGAAATATTCACATCAACTTTACAAGGCAAGTACACTTATTAAGCCTACTGAGGAAAATGGTCCTAAAATCTGGTAACTTCCTGAAGGGCACACAGGTATAAAGTGTGACTCCCTATCTTGCTTTCATAAGAGCTCCACCTTCCTAATTCTTTGAAAAGTTAAACAACTAAACAGAATGTAGCTGTACAGAAGTATCCAAGGTTCTGCTTGTCTGATACAGAGGCAAGGGAACTGGACATAAAGAGACTTCAAGGTGATCAATTACAATCTGCAATCTTGGGCAGACTTATGATGATAAGAACTGAGAAGGTTATTAAGATAGTTCAGATCAAATACACAGCAGCTTTGAGTCTCAATAATTAGGTAGAATACTATTTGAGTCTCAATTCCATTTTGAATGTCTGAAGCTACAGACTTCATTTCAGGTAAGAAAACCACAATACAGAAGTAAAACAGTCGAAGAAATAAATAAGTTTAATGTGAAAAAAAACTGTGTGGAATATCATTAAACTGGTGAATAGCATGTATCCATGATCACTTTATTTAAACCCATAATACAAGTGGGAAAAATGCTTAAAACTTTGCTGAAATTTAACACATTTCAACATCAAGTTAAAAGCATTCTGACTTTTTATTTTTCATTAACAGTTACTTAGTAAGGCAGCAATGCTCTAAAAACTACAGGATGAGATAACCTCATCTGAAATAAGTTTCTTTTGTTAATGCTACCATGGAAATGATTACGTGAAAAGGCCAGTGGTTTCTTGATCTATTAGAGTTTCTTCCTTTTGAAAACCTATCAGTTGTATTTAAAGTTTTCCTAAAGTTTAAAGTACCAATTAGAGTTCTTCCATTCTGTGCTATTGTGCCATAATAACCTTGAAAATTACCTTTGGAATAAACATTTTAAATATATTTCAATTGCTTGATTTTTTTCTACTTTCTATTATGTGTAATTTATGAATACAGTCTTTACTTAAAAAGAGTTATTAACTAAATATTTGAAGTTCCCATTGTCCCTGAGTCATAGGATTTTAGAGCATCAAAAACAAAGCACAATAAAACAAAAAATGGATAGTGGAGCCTGCACCACTGTTGCAAAGAAGGAATGTCTAATGCCCAACATTTTACACGACTTAATAAGTATCACAAAGCAACTTGCTATATTAAATGCAAATCCAGCACCACAGTCTCCAAATTCTCAATCCAAGGCTTAATTACAATCCAAGGCATCATTTTATTGTCAGATATCAGTGCCTCATTAAGCTCCCCCCAAAAGCCCTACTGTATAAAGGTGTTTTATGTCTAATACATGTTGTGAATTGTACCTTCATTTTTTCATTGAAACACTAGACTATGTTCTTTAATCATCTTCCCTTTCAACCCTGTTTAGATTCCCAACCACATTTTCTGCTGTACAACTGATCTGTAGGAAAGTAACTCAATGAGATCACAAGACTTTGACACATGGTTCTGATCCTGAGAGACATAGATAAAGCCATAGGATGGAAGCAGAAGAAGTAGCTGGGTGTTGAGTCTCTTCCCATATGGGCTGTAGGCAGGATGACCAAGTGTCATAATTTCTAACTCTTACATAAATTCAAGGATTTACCTCTTTAGGTTTACACGTTTTATTTCCAAAATGAGAATGAGAAAACCAGACAAAATCAAATTCATTTATATAGCAATTTTCTTCTGAGGTCAAGACATTTAACATATGTTGCCTTATGGATTTTCCAACGCAGCCATGGAGCATTCTTGTAATTGATCATATTTTACAAATATTAAAATTAATCTCTCATCAGTACCATGGCAGAAAAAGAACTGCCTCCTGTGGCATATCAAAGCAACAGTGATGCCTCCTTACACATAGATTTCACACATTCATATTTCAATCATTCTTATAGCAAATAACAATTTAGCAAACATATACCATGTTCCATGGATGTCGATGGATTAGCTAGTCTAACCATTGGAAAGAGGTTCTAAATTGAGCAAAATCAATTCACTTTTAAACTAATCATACCCAGTTTAGCACATAGTTTAGTTGTGAGACTCTAGTTAAAACCCCCAGCTTTGTAACCCTGGGCATATTACTTAATATCTTTGGGCTTCAGTTTCCTTGTCTACAGAACAAGGATAATGACAGTTCCTACTTCATAGAATGATGTAAGGATGAAAGAAGTAACATATGGAACGTGCCTGGCAACTATAATGACAATTATCATTATTATATTACTTTAAGAGTAGATAGGTTGGATATAAGCTTTAATCATCTTTTTGTAAATTATGTAGCTTCTTCCCTATCTCAACTTACAGAACTTTATACTCTTACTAGGTAGTAAAAGGTATCCCCATAGAGTCAAATAGCATTTTTTAAAGTCTTCCCATATTCATTTCATAACTAATTTCTTCTACCTATACAACCTAATTGAGGAAGCTATCCTCTTAAATAATACTTACAATTTTTCAAAATAGTTGGGCTGAGCAATACATTTGCTATTATTAATTGCCTTTTCATTCATGCAACTGAAAAACCAGGTCTCTGGAGGGGGGGTATACAGCCTTCCATGTCAGTTTTCTTATGACCTAAGAAAGCAGTGTCCACTGGGACATCTGTTTTATACTCCCAAACTGAGTGACAAAGGGTGACTGCAGTAAAGGTTTGATGACTGTGACATAGTTTTAACTATCAATTTTTAACTACTCTTTCTTAAAATCATTTTAAGGTTCTGACTCCCAGTCCAGCAATGAAGGCCTTTTGTTGCCTTCTAAGTGTTCATCTGTCACTCTGTTCACCATTTACATATGGCTCATCAACAGTTGATGGCAACTTTACCCATCATTGCATATGGTCAATTAACAGTTGACAGCTGTCAGTAAGACAAGACTACTCAAGCCCTTCTCCAACCAGGAGGCTTTGACAAACAGAAGAGAGAGTCTGAACTAGCCACCTGCTGAGGCCATCTTAATCTGGCACTGATTAACTTCATTGGCCAGAGTCCTCCTTTGCTACAGAAGAGAAGATACAGTTCAAAGAAAATGTTTGGCTGAAATGTCTGCCTGAGTCAATCCAGTTAAGCTTTTAAGAAATATCACCCACATCCATATGTGTCGGTTTATCCATTTCAAAATATTTTTTTACCACTATGTAGATATGCTCTTATTGTGTTAACAATTTAGGGAAAAAAAACCTCTTATTTTGGGGACACTTAGAAAACCTAAAAGTCAAATTTAAGATGGCAGCAGAGACACCTACTGAACACCTACTTTGTACGCAGCAATCTGCTGGGTGTTGAAGCGTCTTTTATACAGCCAGAGAAACAAAAGGCATACTCTTTAGAAAGATTACATAGAACATAGGGAATGCTACCACGTTAAGCTACAGTTAGCTGTGAGGTAATTTCTAACAGAACCCAAGTAGGAACCCATTCTCTGGCTCAAGGAATTACCTGATATATCACGGACTATCTGTTTCTTGTTTATTTATGAATATTAGCAGAACAAGATGGGAAAATGACTCAGTGGGTTATACTAAAGAGACATCAGACAATAAAAACAGGAGTAAAATAAAGAATTTGGGCAATGCTTTAAAACTGGTAAACTCACTGAATAAAAGAGGTTGAGGACAGAATTTCTATTCTGAGATTCCCATGAACTATAATTTATATGCTTGAACTTATTTCTTTGTGGTAGGCTATGGCTTTGCATGACAGGAAAGCCCTTCCTTTATCTGCTTAGCTAATTCAGTTTCTGTTTTCTTATTCAAATATAGGAGATTTCCACAAACTGTCTTTTATACAAACTGGAACTTATTTTTGTATGGTGTTTTAACAGTCTTGCCTAACAAAGTTCTTCCTTTATCTCAATGGCAATCTCTGTTTCAAATACATGTCTGTGCCAGACATACATGTCTGTAAAGGACTGTACATTTAATTTGTGACGGACTATCTTTTAAATTGTTTTCCAAATGATAAGTAAGTTTTCATATTTTTTAATAATGCAAAAAAGCACTAAAATGAATCATTCTGATCATACTGATTACTTTTATTAAAGTAGTTTTAAATTAAAAATTAAAATGATTTAAGTGATTTGACCTCAAATAATTTAGCAAATTACTATTAAATCAAGAATGGCAGCTATAATACTTAACCTACACATATTGTATATATTACGATTAAATCCTGAATACCTCTTTTGGGGTCAAGGTGAGAGCTCAGGGGAGGTGAATTCTTAATTGTTTACTTGGAAAATGCAAAACATCATGGTGTCCATGTTCTTAAGTGATCTGATACGTTTTCAGCTATGATGTGGTTCACCTTTTCCATTAAAATGAGTTTTTTCACCCCTGTCCCATCTCCAAAATTCAGGGAAGAAAGATGTCAGTAAGAAATTCAGAGCAGGGATGCCAATTACAGCAAGAAAAACACAAGTCAGAGCCTTCAATTAGTGAGATAAGATAAGGATATTATGACAACATAGAGGGTGACTGCCAACTCTCCTTCACCTTTATTCCAGATTGGCTAAATTCAGTCTACCTAATTATTCATATTCATTCATTCATATTCATATTCATTCTCTCTCTCTCCCCCTCTCTATAGCAATGGGCTTTGTTTGTTTTGACAGAAGATAACTTGAAACAGCAGGGTAGTACAGGAGACTGGACAACCTGCTACTGTGTGAGGACTTTCTGCTTTCTAGTCTGAGGACAAGCAAGGGCTTTGGAGATCATTGGGTTTAACTTCCTTATTTTATATCAGAGGAAACCGAACCCTAACACCGTTGAGTGGCAGAACCACTTCATACTATTAGTGACAGAGCCATCAGCAGACTTCAGGCTTTTGTGATTTCTGGTCTCACTGCCATCACCACAACTGAATGCTTCATCTCTAAAAAGCAGTGACCAAGTCAAAATTTTGCTCCCCTAAAACATACACACTCCTTTCAGAACTCCAGGAAAACAATATCTGTTGAATGTGTGACAACTTGACCAAATATTTATATGGAGATATTCTGTATCTATAAAAGAGAGATCACTTTTAGTAAACACTCTCAGTTTAATTCTGTGGGAAAATGATGAATTATGTTTAAAATCCATCTATCACAACTGCTCCTCCACCTGCAAAAAACTTAAAAGGTATCTCCATTTTAAATCATGTTTTTTAAGATCATAATCTATCAAAGACTTAAAATATTTTAAATATTAAAAGTTTACATACCTTATAAGAAGTCTAAAAGACAAGATATAAAATCTAAAGGACAAGAAAGACTTTCTTAAACAAGACTGTAGAGCTAGAAAACAGAGACATCTACTATACAAAACTTTTTTGTTGTTGTTGTTGTTGTTTTTCTTTTTGCGGTACGCGGGCCTCTCACTGCTGTAGCCTCTCCCGTTGCGGAACACAGGCTCCGGACGCGCAGGCTCAGCAGCCACGGCTCACGGGCCCAGCCGCTCCGCGGCATGTGGGATCCTCCCGGACCGGGGCACGAACCCGTGTCCCCAGCATCGGCAGGCGGACTCTCAACCACTGCGCCACCAGGGAAGCCCTACAAAACTTTTTAAATGTTATCTTATGAGCAAAGATATAATAAACAAATTCAAAGCAAATGAGAGATCTGAAAAATCATTTCAAATGCAAGAGACACATAAAGGTTAATATCTACAATATATACAGTGTACTTACAAACTGACAAGAGAACAACCAACCCAACAGAAAAAAAAATGGAAAGAGCTATGAATTGGATAATTTACAGAAGAGAAAATCTAAAAGGCCAGCAAACATAAAAAGAAGTTCAAAAGCACAAGTCATCAGGCAAATTCAAAGTAACAATGACTCAGCACTCTCCAACTATCTCACTAGCATAAATTTAAACAAGTCTCTCACACCTCTTGCTTGTGGAAATATAAGGAAATATTCTCACATATGTACCGGTAGAAACAGAAAATAATACACCTTCTTGTTTCAAAGCAATCTGTCAACGTCTATTTAAAATTTGTAAAGGGACTTCCCTGATGGCGCAGTGGTTAAGAATGTGCCTGCCAATGCAGGAGACACGGGTTCGATCGAGCCCTGGTCCAGGAAGATCCCACATACCGCAGAGCAACTAAGCCCGTGCGCCACAACTACTGAGCCTGCGCTCTAGAGCCCAAGTGCCACAACTACTGAGCCCGCATGCCGCAACTACTGAAGCCTGTGCACCTAAAGCCCATGCTCCACAATAAAAGAAGCCACCACAATGAGAAGCCCATGCACCGCAACAAAGAGTAGCCCCCGCTCGCCACAACTAGAGAAAGCCCGTGCGCAGCAACGAAGACCCCACACAGCCAAAACTAAATTAAATAAATAAATAAATAAATAAATAAATAAAATTTGTAAAGCCTTATATCCTTTAACCAATCATTTCTACACTTTGGAATCTATTCCACTGATACAGAATTATTTAAGAACAAATATCCAAGGATGTTTACTGCGGCAACATTCGCAGTGCCAAAGCCTAGAAGCAATGTGCCTACAGCAAATAGGGTAAGGACGAAATAAATGGTGCCGCTTCGCCATGAAATATTATATGTGCACCCTTTAGCAAGACGAAAAAATTAGGGTTATATCTGTTGACTTAGATTCACATGACTTATTATTGAGTGAGAAAAGCAACATGCAGAGAAGCCAATATTGTATAACCCAATTTTTCTAAAAAGCGTTTAAACTCTCTGTTTGTGTGTCTGTGATTTCTAAATAGAAATATAAGAACACAGAAGGGAAAATGGAGGGGTACACACTTGCTTTTTAATATGTTTTTATTTTGTTGGGGAGTGGCTGCAAGGGGTATCTGATTTGGATCAAGGGGTAAAGGAATGGAGAGGGAGAAGCCCAGCAGGAAACAAGGAAAAGGAAAAAGAAGAGTGTTATGATTAAGTTATGCATTTATGTAAATTTAGCTATCAACAAAGAAAATTTTTTAAATATTTAAATTAAATTTTAAATACCATTCAGGGAAAAATCATCTATCATTTTTTGTCACAGCCTCTCTTTTAAAGTATTTTATTAATTGTTAAACTCTTATAATATTTAATCAAATTACCTATACTTTATTTGTAAAGCTACCATTTATTGAGGGCCACAGGATGCATTAATCATTCTACATATATCTTGCTAGTTCGTTTGTTTTTAACAGTTTAATTTGAGGATCAATAAATTCACATAAGGTATACCTCACTTCATGTCTGGGTCAATGTCCAATTTATATATGTAAACTTTAGGAAAGGAGAATCCTTTTTGTTCACTGTTGACTCCCCAGAGCCTTCCATCATTGCTGGCATAGAGCAGATAGCAAACAACTGCTGAATTTGTGGAATGAATGACTATTTGTGATTATTTTTATGTATCATTAGAAATCAGACTTCTGAAGATGATTAAGTTATATAAGATTTAGTTCAAACTTTCATCATTCTACTTTGTATACTCTTAAACCAAAACTGACCCATAAAAACAGAAAACAAATAAAAACCAAGAAAATTCTAAAAACTTCAAGGTTCTACCTTACAGGGCAAAGGTAACACCCTGCAAGTCCAATTTAAGAACAGATCCATGTGGTATAATTTAGTGTGTTACAGTGTCAAGGATAAAAATATGGAATAGGCAGTCAGACTGCCAAGATTCAAATTCTTGCCCCTTCACTCAATAACTGTGTGACTTTGGGGAAGTAACGTAGCCTCTCTGTGCCTCCTCTGTAAAATGGTATGAGACTTAAACGACACATGAAATAAAGAACTCCTAGCACAAGGTCTAACATGTTGCAAAAGCTTAATAAAGTATTTTCTAATACTAATAATAATGAAGTGAAAAGTAAAAATAGTAATAGATTCCTTATTGTCTGTTTGCCAAATGACGAAGGCTTTTGTGCAGGAACACTGTACTAGGGTCTATATGGAGTACTTCTGTTACTCGATATACCTTGCAAAGGCCGAGTTTGAGGACTGGGGTCAGGAATGAGCCCGAGTGGGAACCTGGCGAAAAGTCAAGAGACACTCAACTAGATGTCAAGTTAAAAAAACTGTAATGGGTATGAAAAGACAAGGAGACACTGACGATCAGGACGAAATAGTGGTTAAAAATCAGCTGGGTCAAAAGTAGAATCCACAAAGCATGATACCCAGAGAACCCAGAAAAGCAGAACAGAAAAAATCAGGACAGTAGATGTGAGCTCCAAAACCTAAGGGAACTTGCTACTGATGGCAATCTGGGATCAGTCAGAAAGTCTGCTGTCTTTTTCCTCCTAGCCAGCAAGACAGTCAATCTGCCAATTAAACCAGGCTGTGGGTATCCCTGAATTGGCTGAGACATATAGGAATGAAATTAAATGGATTAAAAACTCTCATAATATGAGTAACAAGCCACTTATTCATTGCTTACCTCTTTTATGTTGTTTTGTTTTTTGAATTGTCCTAAGTATGGTACAGTTGCACCCTCCATTCATCTTAGATAACAAGCACAATTTTCATTAACTGTAGTGAATTCTTCAGAGCCCAATTAATATGCTAAAAGCTCCCCAGTTCATACTGCCTATGTGCTGACCTGTGAAATCTTCCTATTTTTAAAATTAGAAGGTGGTTTAGGAAGCAATAACCTCATGCCTGCCCAGCAGGTTGGGCCAGAGTGACTAACATGTTAAGTCAATTTTCAGTGAAACAAAACAAGATTGATGATTAATTTATGAAATTACAACACCTAGTCAGCCTCACTGAAAAAGGAACGTGATCAAAACTCCTGAGGCTTAGGGAGAAAGGACAAAGACCAATCAATGCAAGCATATAACGCAGGACTGAAACAAAGCAGCTGTTTGGCAGTGGCCTATATGAGAAGGCAGGAAAGTGAAGTGCAGCTAGGGAGAATGTTCTCTGGTTTCCTGGGTAACAGGAGTCAAAGATGGCAAGGAATGGAGCTGAGAAAGGTGCTTCCAGAGGAAAAGCAAGAAACATGCCACCACATGAGAGGCTCTGCAGGAAGGTAATGGTACACGTTCAACAAGTGCAGCTGGGCAGGTATTCAACCAGAGGTGGGAAAGATGAACTAACCCAGGAGCCCTGACAAATTCTTTCTGGAAATACATTTCCTAATCAGGTAGACACAATTACTTAGCCAGCATTCCTTGTCTTGCATAATTGAATACTGATTGAAAAGATGCAGTTAGTGCCTTCAAAGTAAAATAGATGGGTGCTGTATGCAGGGAAGGACTCAATCGTCAGATCACAGAGCAGGGCTTCATGCTCAAAAATGAAGGGTCTGAGCATCTCTTGATCAATTACACTGGCCTTGCTTGTTCCTTCTGTAAGTCACTGTTGTTATTCCAGACAGTGGCCATCCTAATAATCCTATCAAATTCACTTGAACTCAGTTCAGCAGAAGAAAATTACAAAGATTCATCCAATTTGATACTTGAAATACCTGCAAATGGGCAAAATGTGTTTATTGCCATTCTAAAGCAGGACTTCATCAAAAGGCTAGGTTCACTTTGGGTCTTGAGACGACATTCCCTGGAGTTAACTGCTACGTGAAATGAGTCGTTTTATGACAAAAGCATAATGAGATAATCACAACAATTTCTAAAAATCAGCAATTTAACCCTGGCAATTTGGATGGACAGCACATCTGCAGATGGCTTAAAGAGTAACACATCATTAAAGGCATATACATTTTTTAAGTAAAGAGAAAAGGACCGTCCTGTTGATTTCCTTTTGGATGGCAAAACCTAGCTTTGCCAGTGCTGTCTTGTGAAGGGTTGTTTACCACTTGGAAAAGGGTTTCCTATTAGGCATGTACTGAATATGTTGCAATGTCACAGAACAGTGTCAGCTGTGTAGCTGCCAAAAATGACATCAATTCTCACCCCCACAAAGACAGACATTGTTAGGGGCACCGTTAATGAGGCACACACTTTTTCTTTCCTCTACTTTTCCTCTGAGTAAGAGATCAAGGCATTCCAGTGGAATTATCTTTCCAGAGACTAAAAAAACACTTAAAAAAAATTTGACCCACAAAGGTTTTAAACAATACAAAAGTTGGTGAAGAAAACGACAGCAACGGATGCAATTACAAAATTTTCACAGAAGAAAACTGCACTGTTGGTGGGAATGTAAACTGATACAGCCACTATGGAGAACAGTATGGAGGTTCCTTAAAAAACTAAAAACAGAACTACCATACGACCCAGCAATCCCACTACTGGGCATATACCCAGAGAAAACCATAATTCAAAAAGAGTCATGTACCACAATGTTCACTGAAGCTCTATTTACAATAGCCAGGTCATGGAAGCAACCTAAATGCCCATCGACTGACGAATGGATAAAGAAGATGTGGTACCTATATACAATGGAATATTACTCAGCCAGGAAAAGGAACTAAGTTGGTTCATTTGTACAGGCGTGGATAGATCTAGACACTGTCATACAGAGTGAAGCCAGTCAGAAAGAGAAAATCAGGTGTCGTATATTAACGCACATATATGCAACCTAGAAAAATGGTACAGATGAACTTGTCTGCAAAGCAGAAATAGAGACACAGATGTAGAGAACAAACGTATGGCCACCAAGGGGGGAAGTGGGGGATGGGTGGTGGTGGTGGGATGAATTGGGAGATTCGGATTGACATGTATACACTAATATGTATAAAACAGATAACTAATAAGAACCTGCTGTATAAAAAAATAAAACATTCAAAAAAAAGAATATATAGACAGAAATAGAAATACAGGCATACACACGTGTGTATATACACATGCATATACACTGTTCTCATAAAGTATTTAGTATGAACTGTATTTTAATCCTCTAAAATTGTACACTGAGTTCATTATCCCTTTTTTATGTTTTTCTGATTTAAATGTCACATATGAAGTATGGACGTTCAGTAAAGATTTTCTTATCCTCTATGCTGGTTAATAGCCATTAATAAAATCTACAATTACTTAATTATCTTTGAACAAAGGCCAAAATGACTATAATTTTTTGAGTAGCTTCTGTATGTCAGGTTCTTCCATCAGATATATAATTACTGCAATGTAATGCCTACAAGTAAGTTATGATTATCCTCTTATGTTACCAAGGAGAAAACTGAGTTCAGAGAGATCAGCAGAGTATACCAGAGTCACATAGCAAGCAAGTGGCAAAGCTGGGACTCAAAACCTCTTCTTTTTTTTGGCTGCGTTGGGTCTTCGTTGCTGCGCGCGAGCTTTCTTTATTTGTGGCGAGCAGGGCCTACTCTTGGTTGAGGTGCGCAGGCTTCTCATTGCAGTGGCTTCTCTTGTTGCAGAGCAGGGGCTCTAGACGCACAGGCTTCAGTAGTTGCGGCACTCGGGCTCAGTAGTTGTGGCACACGAGCTTAGTTCCTCCGCGGCATGTGGGATCTTCCCGGACCAGGGATCAACCCTGTGTCCCCAGCATTGGCAGGTGGATTCTTAACCACTGGGCCACCAGGGAAGTCCCTCAAAGCCTCTTCTGATTTCAAAACCTGCACTGCCCATTACAAAAGCTGCCCATCACCACTCACATCCTATCAGAATAATTCCTACGCCAACAACAAAAAATTACTGATGAGGCATTAATAATTATAGCCTAGGAATTAACTGTTAAATGAGTATGTGTGACCTGCAATTTCCCAATAGTAGATACACAGTGAAAAAGGCTGGAAGGAAAGGAGGGAGAGGAAGAAAGGGAGAGGGGAAAGAGGAAGGGAAGGAAAAGGAGAGAAGAAAAGTGCTTTAATTCACTAATTCATCAAATATTTACTGAGTGCTAATTATGTCCCAGACTCTGATAGGAGCTGGGTACAAAGTTTGGCAAAATCATTCATCGTCTTTCACTTCACAGAGTTATTAGACAAGTGTGGGAGATTTTCATTAACCAAATAATCACACAACAAAATATAAAATCACAACTCTGTTAATGCCGCCTGGCAGCAGTACACGGCACTACTGAAAGTGGGTAACAGGCGGATGTGACACAGTCAACGTAAGCTTGCCTGAGAATATAACAACAAAGGAAAAACCTTACTAAATAAACATTAACATGGGGGGCAGGGGAGACACGTTCAGACAATGGTAACTGTGGTAACTGTGTGTTCAAAAGCCTGAGGCTGTGCTGGGGCTTGAGGACCAGTAAGTAAAAAGGACTTAAAGCAGCTGGTGAGGCTGGAGTGCAGGGAGTGCGATGGAGTATGGGGGGAGACAAAGCTGGAGAGGTGGTCTGAGTTTAGGAGTACTGTATTCTCCTAGGAGCAAGTGGAAGCCACTGAAAGTCACTGAACATTTGAAGGTATTTGAAAATGACTGACTTCAATTGTCAGACTATGACAATGACAGCAAGATTAGGATGCTACTGCAATCATCCAGTCGAGGGCAGGAGCTTGGATTAGAGTGATAGCAGTGGAAACTTAGAGAAGCAAAGAGAATTGAAAGAGATGTAGGACACTGTAGCTATGGTTATGCTTGTGGGTTGTGGTTACAGTTATAGCTACCATTATGGTTACAGCTATGGTTATTGTAGTTATATGGGCTGAGGGGGAGGAAGGTTTCAAGAATGACTCAGGTTTCTTGCTTCACTAACAAAACATATGGGGCTGTTATTCATTGAAGGAGGGGACAGAAGAGGATGAGGTTTGCTGGTACTTGATCATGTGTTGTGACCTTGACATGTTGAGTCTATACTGTGCCTTTGAAACATTCAAAAGGAGTTATCGGTTAGATAGTTCTGTGGCTATATGATCATGGAGCTCACAGGAGAGGTCTGGCTAGCGAGAGGAAGACTGCAAGTCAAATGTAAATAGGTAGTATGGCAGTCATGAGAGCTGCCCGCCAAATATTTCCAGCTCTCTGTCCTCTGCGTATGTGGTCAGGTTGAATATCCTAACCTGGATTTATCAGTCAGGGGCTCATCTAAAACACAAACCACTTTGACATTCAAACACAGGGAATTTAATACAGGGAACTGTTCACACAGGTGTTTAAAGAGCTGAGAGGCCAAATAGAGGATGGAGAGCAACAGAGGAAGAGTCTGTTACATCCTCAGGAGAGGAGAGTCAAACAGGCAGTAGTATTACCAGACCCCAGAAACGATTTGTGGAAGCTGGAATTGCATCATGCGTCTCTATTTGGAGCTGAAATCACAGAGAAGCCGCTGCTGCTGCTGCTGCTAGAGACTCCCTCCAAAACAGGATGAAATAACCTCGTTTCTCCACTCTTCCCATCCTCCATTCTCCCATCACTGCCTCCCAATGGCCGAAACCGCCTGGAAGCCAGAGAGCAAGAACACTTGGGAAATGCAGTCCCTTGCAAACCAGAGCAAGGTTTTGAGAAGGGTGGAGAATGGACTCGGAGCAAACAGGCAAAAAGCTGGCACGGTGTGGGCATTCACTAGTTCTGCTCAATGAGTGGTGAGAGGCAGTAACATGGCCCTTTGAGACAGAGCATTTAACTACTAATGGGAGACTCTCTAATGCTCTCCTTCTTCTGTCATAGTAACCAGTAACATTCCGGATAACAACTGCTCCATCACCCCGGGTCCGAGAATGAGGACAGCAGGGAGCACAGGCCCCAGCTGAACCACGAGGAAGTGTAGCCTATAACCTGAATGAGCAATAACTCTTTTCTTTTAAGCCACTGAAATCTTGAGACTTGGGCATTGTTTGCTACTTGCAGTATAACCTAGCCTATCCCGAGAGACACAAAAATTAGAACTGATAAGTGGGGTGATGCCCCCCCCTTAACTTTAGAGGGTTGGCTGGAAGTCACTGATGAAATTGATAATGAAAGCTAGAAGGATTATTATCTAAATCACGCAATGGGGACATATTAGGTAAATCAATTGTCAACAACAGTTTAAAATGCAGATACTATACCTTAGAAATATATAACTGTTTTCCTGATATAATTCTTAGATTTGCCATACGTCCTTGCTTCCTCAACTTACGCCTCTCTTTCTGGCATAAGAGATTTTGGACTTTTGGATGGGATTTATGAAATGTCTCCCTTGGGAAGCAAGTAAGTTTGTTTTTGCTGTCAGGTCTAACAGTTGAAAACC
Organism: Hyperoodon ampullatus; assembly: GCF_949752795.1. Lineage (NCBI taxonomy): Eukaryota > Metazoa > Chordata > Mammalia > Artiodactyla > Ziphiidae > Hyperoodon > Hyperoodon ampullatus. The sequence continues at coordinate 26,459,867 of NC_136913.1, read as the reverse complement.
AGAAAAGCTAACTGCTGTGGTCATCAAATATTTTCAATCTCTGCATTCTGGCTCCATGATAGGATTGCATTTTGGTAGTCATGTTAGTTTTGTCCAAAGAGTTCTAAGTAGAAGTGACGTGTGTTACTTCCACACGGGATCATGGAATAGCTGGTGTGAAAATTCTAGAATTTTCTTTCCCTGTGACACAGAGGCTAGCAACATTTCAGATACAAGTTAATCCATTAGCCTAGGTCTCATAAGACAACATGATGTAGAGCTCCCAGTTGACCTACTAGGACATGTGCCATGAGTAAGAAATAATCTTTATTGTTTTAATCCACTGAGATGTGGGGCTGTTTGTTATGACTATAACCTAGTCCATCCTGTTTTATACAAGTGGCAATTAAAGCCAGGCACGTAAAATGAATGAGATTGCCTAGAAAGAGAACAGATTGTGCTCTAGGAGAATATACCTTCAATGGAGTCAGAGAATGAAAAGAAAAAGAGGACAAAACCTAAAAGTTTCTGCTTCAGAAGCAATCTGAAGGGAGTGCTTCAAGAAGAAAAGAATGGTCAAGTGTCCACTACTGCTAAGAGATCAAGTTTCAAAGAGGAATGAAAATTTCTACTGGATTTAGCAACAAGGTGGTCACGATGAGCTCAGCAAGAAGTCTTTCACTGAATGAAGGAGACAAAGGCCAAAATAGCATGGTTTGAGGACTGAGTGGGAGTTTGAGGAAATGAAGAAAGAATATAAGCAACTCCTTTGGAAAGCCTAGATGGAGGAGAGATTCAGTGCAATGAGAGACAGCCCCAAAATATGCATCTTGAAAACAGGTTTCTTTAAGACTGGCACCCAACACAAGTCATTCTAATGGTATAAACTATCATATAAAGTATAATTTTTTAGAATTCTAATTGCTGAGGTGGGATAACAATCACCTTTAATGTAAAACCAAAAGCACTTTGTGTCTGTGATTCTCTTAAAAACCTGATCTGTATTTGTTTTTTTATAAAGAGAAATATACGCACCTGCAAGTTTACATATAAACTTAACTGCATGGGATACTTGCAGATTGTAACATTATTATTTAGACTTCCATATGCTGCTTGCATCGTGATCAAATTTGGTTCTCTCGGCAGAAATGTGTTGTCCCCACACAGCATGTAGTTTATATGTAGAAAAGACTGCACTGATCCCATGTTGCAAAAAAATAGACAAGTTACTGTATAAAAGCATTTTGGGGTCTTTTCACTTATATTCCCAGTGCCTAGCTCTGTGCTTAGAACATCCACTGCACACCCTTTCACTATTTTCTGATGATACCCTTCCAGTCAAAAGGTATAATTGCCAACGAACTAATTAGCAGCCTGTTGCTGATGAAATGGTTTAATCCCTAAAATTTTAGATAATCTCCTATTTAATTTTTTTGCAGCCCTACAAAATAGAAGCCACTATCCAAATGAAAATTCATACTGAACATACAGCTTTTAATTCCTGGTATGCCGCTTTGCACGTACACATTTGCATTTAAAGGCAGCAAGGGAAATACTATGAAGTTTAATAATAGCAACAACAACTTTTCATCAAATGCCTCGAATGTGCCAAATCAGTGTTAGGTGAATTATATATCTTAGCTCAAATCCTTTCAATAAACTTAAGTGGTAGGTGTTATAGTTCCTGTTTTACACACAAATAGAGTGTGCTAGTTTAAGAACACACATATAGCAGGTGAACCAGCCAGGACGCTAACCAAGCCCCTAGATCACCAAAGTGCTGCACATAAAACTGTGGATATTTTTCATTACAAATCCAAATATTCAACCTCCAGATTGTCAAGGTAATAGGCACAGCGTTTCATTCAGCTTTGTGAAAAGTGTGGCATATTTTAGAAATAAGTATTCTACCTAGAGCTAGAAGGTAGAAATTTGTTTTAGACTCTGATAAAGATTGTTATTAAGGCCCTCAAGTAGAACTTGATTATGCAGCATTGGCAAAAGAAACTCTCTCTATAAGTGAAAAGTCTTATTTTCTAAAATATTTCACCTATTTATCTCAAAGGACCTTCTGAGTTCTCACACAGTGGGTAAAATAACTACAGTAAAAATAATTTAAAACAATTTTTAGAGATAAATAAATGGGGATGGAAAATCCTCTCATTCTCCTATTAATATTTATTCTTGTCTTTCTATTAAATGCTTTCAAATTTACCACTTGCTGAGTGAATTTACATGTGTGCCAACTGGTCTCATGTTTGTATGTAGGACATATTCGTAATTAAAGGCTCCTATTTTCTTTACCATCCCAACTAATATAAAATGATAATTTAATTTTAAAATAGATCATGCCTAGAATGTGGTTCACATCCTGGCTTTGTCAATAACTCTCACCATGGGCAGGACTATCAAAATTTTACAGAGGTTATTTTTTCTAAAGCTACCTAATGGAGAAACATCCCCTGAAATTCCAAAACATGAAGTGCCCTCAGAATGGCTTTACAATGTTATTGTTACATGGATAATGTTTATTATCATTCATTCTGTTGAGATTATATTTATTTAGTTGGTAGTCACAATTCCAAGCACCAACCAAATAAGCAGCTTGATATAGGGAAATGGAAGCACTTTTAAAATCATAAAATGTAGCTTAAAGTACTGATAATGTACAACAACTATGATTGTTTTTGACAAGCCACGGAGCCCCCTCTACTAAGCCTTTTTTCCCTATTGTTGCAAATTAAATAATGACACTTAATTCAAAGAATCATGATGAGAATAAAATGAAAAAGCACCTTGAAAGCTATAATGTCAACTTCCATAAATATGTGAGGTATTATAACATCATAGATATTGTACAAAGAGTAGTTCTTGCAATGGATAATTGTTACTGTATTTTGTCTAAGTAGTTGTTTGCTGGCCAAAGAAAACATTAGTTTTTTTTTTTTTTTTTTTTTTTTTTTTTTTTTTTTTTTTTGCGGTACGCGGGCCTCTCACTGTTGTGGCCACTCCCGTTGCAGAGCACAGGCTCCGGACGCGCAGGCTCAGCGGCCATGGCTCACGGGCCCAGCCGCTCCGCGGCATGTGGGATCTTCCCAGACCGGGGCACGAACCCGTATCCCCTGCATCGGCAGGCGGACTCTCAACCACTGCGCCACCAGGGAAGCCCAAACATTAGTTTTTGTCCGTGTTAAAGATGATGTTGCTCTACAAAATATGAAGACAAGTATAATAAAATCTCAATTTTTCAAATAAATAAAGGGAACTCAAACCACAAATCAAATAGTTTAAATTTACTTTTGACATATCCTAAATTTGTAATTCAGCAGCTCTCCTTACCTAATAAAAATTTAATACTGTTATTGTTATCAGTTCTGTAAATATACATTGAATGAGGATGGTCTTGGAAGATTTAGAGAATGATCCTGGGAAGAAAAATAAAAAGGTGTACGGTTTTTGTAGGTACCAGAGGAATAATTATGCTGGAATGTAGAAGCATTAGACATTGATTTCAATGAAGGTTCATTTGACCTCAGCATCTCAAGATAAAGACACTTTGAAACACATGACTATAAAACCTAAAAAGGAATATTAATAATTACCTAAAAAGCCCACAAGTAAAATTGTTTCCTTAAAAATTCTAAAAATTCTTTCAAAGAAAATCATTTTATTGTTTGAGAACATGGGATTCTAGCCTATGAGTAGCTGTTTTACATTTCTCAAACTTTCTTAATTTCTACAAATATATAAATCCACAATGTAAATAAAAATAAGAATTACATTATTCATTAATTACTCCAGCTTTGCCCATAATACCTTTTACTGTCCCTTGCAAGGCCATTCAGATGACACACAATGCAAAGGGACGTGAGTAAACAAGCAGAGAAAATCCTCAGAGTCAAAAGCACCTCTTAGGGCTTCCCTGGTGGCGCAGTGGTTGAGAATCCGCCTGCCGATGCAGGGGACACGGGTTCGTGCCCCGGTCCGGGAAGATCCCACATGCCGCGGAGCGCCTGGGCCCGTGAGCCATGGCCGCTGAGCCTGCGCATCCGGAGCCTGTGCTCCGCGACGGGAGAGGCCACAACAGTGAGAGGCCCGCGTACCGCAAAAAAAAAAAAAAAAAAAAAAGCACCTCTTAATATTTAAAATGAATAATTCCATTCTCATTACATAATTAAGGTGATATAATTATACTTCTAAAATGACAAAGTAATGTGTCCAATTTCCCTAAGGCTACTGAGGTGTTTATTAAAAGCTGAAAATAATTCTGATCATTTTCTACTATAGTAAACAGCATTAATTTTGATGTTGTTCAGTGAGTATGTGGGTGTTGTCTGGGACAAGGAGAAATGTTCTGCAGCTAACCAAACGTCCAGATGCATTTTCTTTTCCAAGTATTCACACTGTACTTTTAGTATCACAAATGACCACCAGTATTTTCAGTTCAGCCTTGCTTAGAAATCTCTAGAGAAAACTGTAAAGGGTTAGGATAAAAGAGCTACCTTGCTGCAGGTCTAGAAGAAAACTGTAACAATTGGGTGAAAATCAATTCTAAAGGTTTTCCTTAATCGTTTATCTTTATTAAAATAAAAATTACTTATGTTTTAAATGTCTTCAACACTCTTCAAGGATAAAAACTTTAATTCATAAGGATGTGTTTTGTTTACTTCAATTCAATATGTTACAGATTTATTGAGGATGTATGACTGAGGAAGAGTTAATATACCGGAAGAAACAAAAGTAAGCAAGACATGCCCAGCCCCTGATCTCACAGATATTTCAGGCAATGTAAAATCAGTTCATTTTGTAAATTCAGTTCAAAATTTCAACTGGTGTAGGATAACTGGAAAATGCAAGGAAAATGCAAACTATAAAAGAGAAATCCCTATTACTGTTAGTGTCAAGATCCCACTGAATCTATGCAACTCCATCAAATGCATTCCTTGAGCTATGTCACACAAGCAGGTTCATTTGCATCTTAGTTTCATTTGAAAATAACCAGTCCTACTTTAAAGACAAAAGTATATCAGTGAAGTGAATCTTAAGTAGGAAGAAGTTTTAAATCCTACTTTGTAAACATTCCTAAAGGAGAGTTATACAACTCAGAATGGAAAATGCTCCTGCTTAGAGTCACCTAAAGGACCTGATTTAAAAAAATAACTTGCCAATAAATGTAAAACAAACCACCCTCTCCTGTGTACCAGTGAGAGAAAAAAATCAAACACTGCTAATTAAAAGATGACATATCATAGATTTTCAGAATAAATCCTGATCTCAGAGATGTTAAATATGTACTTAGAATCAATGAAATATGGTAGTTTTTTGTTTGCTCACCCTATTTATACAAAACATCTAAAAATTAACCCCATAAAATATCACAAGTAAGCTCATTCAGTAATTTAACTCAGACTAGCTCCACAAATTAGAAAATGATTAGGCAATTATTACATCACCTATTAAATCCCAGAGAACAGACTATTGGGAAGTATAACCACAACTGTGGTATGATATGTAAATTCTAAGTAAACATCAGCCTAAACAACTAAATAAAACATGGGGGTTGATGGCATTGACTGGTTAGCTAAAATATTAAAAAGTAAAGATGGCTTGAGAAGGTGGGCCTCACCAGACAGGATGCTGGGGTGAAGAGGAGGCTGGGTTTTCCACCAAGGAACGGAAGCAATTAATGTTATAATTAAAGGAAAGGAGATTATTGATGCAGTCATAGAAGCTGATTTTTGTCAACTAGTTACAATATTATAAAAGCCAAATACTCCAAAAGTGCATTGTTTAGTTGGTAGAAAGTTAACCAGTTTGATATTTAAAATCATAACTTTCTTTGTTCCAACTACTTCTCCAGTCTCCCAAAGTAAAAACCTCTGCCATTATCTGTGATTTAGTTTAGTTTAGTTTTGTTTTGTTCCTCATTTGAGAGACAAGGGAAGAGCCTTTGGGGACTCATAAAACGTCTCATTTTAAAATGATAACATTGTTAATAGTTATGCTTATCAATGTGATTTTAATTTAGAAATTAAATTAAAGCCACAAATTTAAAACTTTCAGTTCTTTGCTTAAAATTTAGTCAACAGTAAAAATCATCACAAATCTAGTAAAATCCTACAAAGTGTTAGGTACTCAGCTTATAGCCAAGGACCATAAAGTAAATAAAATATGATTCCTTTCCTCGAGAATAATCCCAAATTTATGGATTGGTCAAAAACCACATACGGAGCATTACATACAGTTTATACCAATAATTTTGCTTCTAACAACTCAAAATACGCAGAAAAAATAATCAGTTTCCTTGCTGTTTTCTGATAGACTAGAAAGTGTTAGAATTCAATTGAGTTTACAACAGAATAGTATACATACTATAGCACAGGGGACTATACTCAATATTTTGTAATAACCTATAAGGGAAAAGAATCTGTAAAGGAAAATATATATATGTATGTACGTGTGTGCCTGTGTGTGTGCATAACTGAATCACTCTGCTGTACACATGAAACACGATATTGTAAATCAACTATACTTCAATATAAAAATGTTTTAATTAAAAATTTTTTTTAAGTCTACAAATAACAAGTGCTAGAGAGGGTGTAGAGAAAAGGGAACCCTCCTGAACTGTTGGTGGGAATGTAAGTTGGTGCGGCCACTATGGAAAACAGTATGCAGGTTCCTCAGAAAACTAAAAATAGGACTACCATGTGATCCAGCCATACCACTCCTGGGCATATACCTGGACAAAACTATAATTCAAAAACATACATGCACCCCAATGTTCATAGCAGCACTATTCACAATAGCCAAGACATGGAAACAATGTCCATTGACAGATGAATGCATAAAGAAGATGTGGTACATATACACAATGGAATACTACTTAGCCATAAAAAAGAATGAAATAATGCCATTTGCAGCAACATGAATGGACCTAGAGATTATCATACTAAGTGAATTAAGTCAGAAGGAGAAAGACAAATATCATATGATATCACTTATATGTGGAATCAAAAATATGACACACAGGGACCTTCAAGATGGCAGAGGAGTAAGACGTGGAGATCACCTTCCTCCCCACAAATATCAAAAATACATCTACATGTGGAACAACTCCTACAGAACACCTACTGAACGCTGGCAGAAGACCTCAGACTTCCCAAAACGCAAGAAAATCCCCACGTACCTGAGTAGGGCAAAAGAAAAAAGAATAAACAGAGACAAAAGAATAGGGACAGGACCTGCACCTCGGGGAGGGAGCTGTGAGAGAGGAAAAGCTTCCACACACTAGGAAGCCCCTTCACTGGTGGAGACTGGGTATGGGCAGGGGGGGAAGCTTAGGAGCCACGGAGGAGAGCACAGCAACAGGGATGCAGAGGGCAAAGCGGAGAGATTCCCACACAGAGGATCTGTGCCGACCAGCACTCACCAGCATGAGAGGCTTGTATGCTCAGCAACCGGGGCAGGGCGGGGCTGGGAGCTGAGGTTCGGGTTTCAGAGGTCAGATCCGAGGGAGAGGACTGGGGTTGGCCACAAGAATACAGCCTGGAGGGGGCTAGTGCGTCACAGCTAGCTGGAAGGGAGTCCGGGAAAAACTCTGGACCTGCCTAAGAGGCACCCCATTGTTTCGGGCTGCGCAAGGAGAGGGGATTCAGAGCTCCACCTAAACGAGCTTCAGAGATGGGCGCGAGCTACGGCTATCAGCTCGGACCCCAGAGATGGGCATGAAACGCTAACACTGCTGCTGCTGCTGCAGCCACCAAGAAGCTTGTGTGCAAGCACTGGTCACTATCCACACAACCCCCCAGCCCACCCCAGGAGCCTATGCAGCCCGCCATTGCCAGGGTCCCGTGATCCAGGGACAACTCCCCCAGGAGAACACACGGCGTGCCCCAGGCTGTTGCAACATCATGCCAGGCTCTGCCACCGCAGGCTTGCCCCGCATTCCAATAATAACTACCTTCCAATAATAACTACCCTTCCCGCCCCCCAGCCTAAATGAGCAACAGCCCCTAATCAGCCACTGCTTTAACACCCTCCTGTCTGGGTGGGGAACAGATGCCTGCGGGTGACCTACATGGAGAGGTGGGGCTAAAACTAAAGCTGAATGCCAGGAGCTGGGCGAACAAAGAAGAGAAAGGGAAATTTCTCCATGCAGCCTCAAGAGCAGTGGATTAAATCCCCACAATCAACTTGATGTACGCTGCATCTATGGAATACCTGAATAGACAATGAATCATGCCAAAATTGAGGCAGTGGACTTTGGAAGCAACTGTAGACTTGGGGTTTGCTGTCTGCGACTGATTTCTTTCTGATATTTACATTTATTGTAGCTTAGTGTTTAGCGCTTGTTCTCATTGGTACATTTACTTACTGGTTTGGTTGCTCTCCTCATTTTCTTTTTATTATTATTTTTTTTTAATATTTTTTTTAATTTATTACTTTTTTTCTTTCTTTTTTCCTCCCTTTTCTTCTGAGCCATGTGGCTGACAGAGTCTTGGTGTTCCAGCCTGGTGCCAGGCCTGAGCCTCTGAGGTGGGAGAGCTGAGTTCAGGACATTGGTCCACCAGAGACCTCCTGGCCCCACGTAATATCAATCAGCAATAGCTCTCCCAGAGACCTCTGTCTCAACAATAAGAACCCATTCCACCCAACAGCCAGCAAGCTCCAGTACTGGACGCCCCATGTCAAACAACTAGCACAACAGGAGCACAACCCCACCCATTAGCAGAGAGGCTGCTTAAATCATACTAAATTCAGAGACACCCCAAAACACACCACCAGACGCAGCCCTGCTCACCAGAAAGACAAGATCCAGCCCCACCCACCAGAACACAGGAACCAGTCCCCTCCACCAGGAAGCCTACACAAGCCACTGAACCAACCTCACCCACTGGGGGCAGACACCAAAAACAACAGGACAGACCTGCAGCCTGTGAAAAAGGGACCCCAAACACAGTAAGTTAAGCAAAATGAGAAGACAGAGAAACACACAGCAGATGAAGGAGCAAGGTAAAAACCCACCAGGCCTAACAAAGGAAGAGGAAATAGGCAGTCTACCTGAAAAAGAATTCAGAATAATGATAGTAAAGATGATCCAAAATATTGGAAACAGAATGGAGAAACTACAAGAAATGTTTAACAAGGACAGAGAAGAACTACCAAGCAAACAATGATGCACAACACAATAAATGAAATTAAAAGTTCTCTAGAAGGGATCAATAGCAGAATAACTGAGGCAGAAGAACGGATAAGTGACCTGGAAGATAAAATAGTGGAAATAACTACTGCAGAGCAGAAAAAAGAAAAAAGAAAGAATTGAGGACAGTCTCAGAGGCCTCTGGGACAACATGAAATGCACCAACATTCAAACTGTACAGGTCCCAGAAGAAGAAGAGAAAAAGAAAGGGACTGAGAAAATATTTGAAGAGATTATAGTTGAAAACTTCTCTAATATAGGAAAGGAAGTAGTCAATCAAGTCCAGGAAGAGCACAGAGTCCCATACAGGATAAATCCAAGGAGAAACACTCCAAGAAACATATTAATCAAACTATCAAACATTAAATACAAAGAAAAAATATTAAAAGCAGCAAGGGAAAAACAACAAATAACATACAAGGGAATCCCCAAAAGGTTAACAGCTGATCTTTCAGCAGAAACTCTGCAAGCCAGAAGGAAGTGGCAGGACATATATAAAGTGATGAAAGGGAAAAACCTAGAACAAAGATTACTCTACTCAGCAAGGATCTCATTCAGATTCGACAGAGAAATTAATAACTTTACAGAAAGCAAAAGTTAAGAGAATTCAGCACCAGCAAACCAGCTTTACAACAAAAGCTAAAGGAACTTCTCTAGGCAGGAAACACAAGAGAAGGAAAAGACCTACAAAAATAAACCCAAAACAATTAAGAAATTGGTAATAGGAACATACATATCAATAATTACCTTTAATATAAAGGGATTAAATGCCCCAACCAAAAGACATAGACTGGCTGAATGGATACAAAAACAAGACCCATATATATGCTGTCTACAAGAGACCCACTTCAGACCTAGAGACATAAAGACTAAAGGTGACGGGATGTAAAAAGATATTCCATGCAAATGGAAATCAAAAGAAAGCTGGAGTAGCAATTCTCATATCAGACAAAATAGACTTTAAAATAAAGACTATTACAAGAGGCAAAGAAGGATACTACATAATGATCAAGGGACCAATCCAAGAAGATATAACAATTGTAAATATTTATGCACCCAACACAGGAGCACCTCAATACATAAGGCAAATGCTAACAGCCATAAAAGGGGAAATCGACAGTTACACAATCATACGAGGGGACTTTAACACCCCACTTTCACCAATGGAGGGATCATGCAAAATGAAAATTAAAAAAGGAAACACAAGCTTTAAATGACACACTAAACCAGATGGACTTAATTGATATTTATAGGACATTCCATCCAAAAACAACAGAATACACTTTCTTCTCAAGTGCTCATAGAACATTCTCCAGGATAGATCATATCTTGGGTCACAAACCAAGGCTTGGCAAATTTAACAAAATTGAAATCATATAAATTATCTTTCCTCACTACAATGCTATCAGACTAGGTATTAATTACAGGGGAAAAAAACTGTAAAAATTATAAACACATGGAGGCTAAACAATACGTTATTAAATAACCAAGAGATCACTGAAGAAATCAAAGAGGAAATCAAAAAATACCTAGAAATAAATGACAATGAAAATACAACAACCCGAAACCTATGGGATGCAGCAAAAGCAGTTCTAAGAGGGAAGTTTATGGCAATACAATCCTACCTCAAGAAACAAGAAACATCTCAAAGAAACAACCTAAACTTACACCTAAAGCAATTAGAGAAAAAAGAACCAAAAAACCCCAAGGTTAGCAAAAGGAAAGAAATCATAAAGATTAGAACAGAAACAAATGAAACACAAATGAAGGAAACAATAGCAAAGATAAATAAAACTAAAGGCTGGTTCTTTGAGAACATAAACAAAATTGATAAACTATTAGTCTCACCCATCAAGAAAAAAAAGGAGAATACTCAAATCAACAGAATTAGAAATGAGAAATGAGAAGTAACAACTGACACTGCAGAAATACAAAGGATCATGAGAGATTACTACAAGAAACTATATGCCAATAAAATGGACAACCTGGAAGAAATGGACACATTCTTAGAAAAGCACAACCTTCTGAGACTGAACCAGGAAGAAATAGAAAATATAAACAGACCAATCACAAGCACTGAAGTTGAAACTGTGATTAAAAATCTTCCAACAAACAAAAGCCCACGACCAGATGGCTTCACAGGCGAATTCTATCAAACACTTAGAGAAGAGCTAACACCTATCCTTCTCAAACTCTTCCAAAATATAGCACAGGGAGGAAAACTCCCAAACTCATTCTACGAGGCCACCATCACCCTTATACCAAAACCAGACAAAGGTGTCACAAAAAAAGAAAGCTACAGGTGAATATCACTGATGAGCATAGATGCAAAAATCCTCAACAAAATACTAGCAAACAGAATCCAACAGCACATTAAAAAGATGATACACCATGATCAAGTGGGGTTTAGCCGAGGAATACAAGGATTCTTCAATATATGCAAACCAATCAATTTGATACACCATACTAACAAACTGAAGGATTAAAAACCATATGATAATCTCAATAGATGCACTTTTGACAAAGTTCAGCACCCATTTATGATAAAAACTCTTTAGAAAGTAGGCATAGAGGGAACCTACCTGAACATAATAAAGGCCATATATGACAAACCCACAGCCAACATCGTTCTCAATGGTGAAAAACTGAAAGCATTTCCTCTAAGATCAGGAAGAAGACAAGGTTGCCCACTCTCACCACTCTTATTCAACAGAGTTATGGAAGCTTTAGCCACAGTAATCAGACAAGAAACAGAAATAAAAGGAATCCAAATTGGAAAAAAATAAGTAAAACTGTCACTGTTTGCAGATGACATGATACTATACAAAAACACAAAGAATCCTAAAGATGCTACCAGAAACCTACTAGAGCTAATCAATGAATTTGGTAGAGTAGCAGGATACAAAATTAATGCACAGAAATCTCCTGCATTCCTATACACTAATGATGAAAAATCTGAAAGTGGCATTAAGAAAACACTCCCATTTACCATTGCAACAAAAAGAATAAAATATCTAGGAATAAACCTACCTAAGGAGACAAAAGACCTGTATGCAGAAAATAATAAGACACTGATGAAAGAAATTAAAGATGATACAAACAGATGGAGAGATATACCATGTTCTTGGATTGGAAGAATCAACATTGTGAAAATGACTCTACTACCCAAAGCAATCTACAGATTCAATGCAATCCCTATCAAACTACCACTGGCATTTTTCACAGAACTAGAACAAAAAATTTCACAATTTGTATGGAAACACAAAAGACCCCAAAATAGCCAAAGCAATCTCGAGAAAGAAAAAGGGAGCTGGAGGAATCAGGCTCCCGGACTTCAGACTATACTACAAAGCTACAGTCATCAAGGCAGTATGGCACTGGCACAAAAACAGAAATATAGATCAATGGAACAGGATAGAAAGCCCAGAGATAAACCCACACACATGTGGTCACCTTATCTTTGACAAAGGAGGCAAGAATATACAGTGGAGAAAAGACAGCCTCTTCAATAAGTGGTGCTGGGAAAATTGGACAGCTACATGTAAAAGAATGAAATTACAACACTCCCTAACACCATACACAAAAATAAACTCAAAATGGATTAAACACCTAAATGTAAGGCCAGATACTGTAAAACACTTAAAGGAAAACATAGGCAAAAGACTCTATGACATAAATCACAGCAAGATCCTTTTTGACCCACCTCCTAGAGAAATGGAAATAGAAACAAAAATAAACAAATGGGACCTAATGAAATTTAAAAGCTTTTGCACAGCAAAGGAAACCATAAAGAAAATGAAAAAGACAACCCTCAGGATGGGAGAAAATATTTGCAAATGAAGCAACTGACAAAGGATTGATCTCCAAAATATACAAGAAGCTCGTGCAGCTTAATGTGAAAAAAACAAACAACCCAATCCAAAAATGGGCAGAAGACCTAAACAGACATTTCTCCAAAGAAGCTATACAGATTGCCAACAAACACATGAAAGGATGCTTAACATCACTCATCATTAGAGAACTGCAAATCAAAACTACAATGAGGCATCACCTCACACTGGTCAGAATGGCCATCATCAAAAAATCTACAAACAATAAATGCTGGAGAGGGTGTGGAGAAAAGGGAACCCTCTTGCACTGTTGGTAAGCATGTAAATTGATAGAGCCACTATGAAGAACAGTATGGAGGTTCCTTAAAAAACTAAAAATAGGGCTTCCCTGGTGGCACAGTGGTTGAGAGTCCGCCTGCCAATGCGGGGGACACGGGTTCATGCCCTGGTCCGGGAATATCCCACATGCCGCGGAGCGGCCAGGCCCGTGAGCCATGGCCGCTGAGCGTGCACGTCCTTAGCCTGAGCTCCGCAACGGGAGAGGCCACAACAGTGAGAAGCCTGCGTACCGCAAAAAAAACAAAACAAAACAAAAAACTAAAAATAGAACTACCATACGACCCAGCATTCCCACTACTGGGCGTATACCCTGAGAAAACCATAATTCAAAAAGAGCCATGTACCACAATGTTCATTGCATCAGTATTTACAGTAGCCAGGACACGGAAGCAACCTAAGTGTCCATCGACAGATGAATGGATTCAGAAGATGTGGCACATATATACAATGGAATATTATTCAGCCATAAAAAGAAACAAAATTGAGTTATTTGTAATGAGGTGGGTGGACATAGAGACTGTCATACAGAGTGAAGTAAGTCAAAAAGAGATAAACAAATACCATAGGGCTTCCCTGGTGGCGCAGTGGTTGAGAATCTGCCTGCCAATGCAGGGGGCACGGGTTCGAGCCCTGGTCTGGGAAGATCCCACATGCCGCGGAGCAACTAGGCCTGTGGGCCACAACTACTGAGCCTGTGCGTCTGGAGCCTGTGCTCCACAACAAGAGAGGCCGCGACAGTGAGAGGCCTGCGCACCGCGATGAAGAGCAGCCCCCGCTCGCCGCAACTAGAGAAAGCCCACACACAGAAACGAAGACCCAACACAGCCAAAAATAAATAAATAAAGATAGATACAATTTTTTAAAAATTGGATTAAAAAAACAAACACCATATGCTAACACATATATGTAGAATCTAAAAAAAAAAATGGTTCTGAAGAACCTAGGGGCGGGACAGGTTCTAAAGACACAGATGTACAGAATGGACTTGAGGACACAGGGAGGGGGAAGGTAAGCTGGGACGAAGTGAGAGAGTAGCATTGACACATATATACACTACCAAATGTAAAACAGCTAGCTAGTGGGAAACAGCCGCATAGCACAGGGAGATTAGCTCGGTGCCTAGTGACCACCTAGAGGGGTGGGATAGGGAGGGTGGGAGAGAGATACAAGAGGGAGGAGATATGGGGATATATGTATACATATAGCTAATTCACTTTATTATACAGTAGAAACTAACACAAGATTGTAAAGCAATTATATTCCAAGAAAGATGTTAAAAAAATATGACACAAATGAACTTATCTACGAAACAGAAACAGACTCACACACAGAGAAAAAACTCGTGGTTGACAAGGGGGCGGGAGGTGGGGGAAGAATGGATTGGGAGTTTGGGGTTAGCAGATGCAAACTATTTTGTATAGAATGGATAAACAACAAGGTCCTACGGTATAGCACAGGGAACTATATTCAATATCCTGCAATAAACCATAATGGAAAAGTATATAAAAAAGTATATAAGGGGGCTTCCCTGGTGGCGCAGTGGTTGAGAGTCTGCCTGCCGATGCAGGGGACACGGGTTCGTGCCCCGGTCCGGGAAGATCCCACATGCCGCAGAGCGGCTGGGCCCGTGAGCCATGGCCACTGAGCCTGCGCGTCCAGAGCCTGTGCTCCGCAACGGGAGAGGCCGCAACAGTGAGAGGCCCGCGTAACACACACACACACACACACAAAAAAATATATATATATATACATAAATTTATAACTGAATCACTTTGCTGTACAGCAGAAATTAACACATTGTAAATCAAGCACACTTCAATAAAAATTAAAAAATAATAAAATTAAAAAATCAGTTTCCTTGCTGTTTTCTGATAGACTAGAAATGTTAGAATTCGATTGAGTTTACAACAGAATAGGACGGATAGAGTTGTAACATAGTTACAGTATCTTACAACATAAATCCAGAAGCAGCAGTGCTATTTTTTTGCCTTCTGAAAGGCACTGGGTATGTTTACCATGTTGAAGAACGTCCACAAATCAACCCATATATGATACCATATCCTTTCATTTCTTCAAAGTCTGAAGGAATTGAGAAAGTGCTGAAAATCACTTTCATGAGATAGTGAGTAGAATGTTGTGAACACTGAATTTAGACTTAAACATGTGGGATTCATATCCCAGAACTACTATTTTTTCTGAAAATTCAGTTAATTTTTTGTCTTAGTTGCCCCTATGAAAAGCATGACAGTGAAATATTACATGCAAAAGTAGTCAGTAGATACAACAAATATAAAGTATCATTTTTCCAGGAGTGGAAATACTTGTCAGTAAAGAAGTCTACAAAGTCCTGAGGAGAGCGGTGCATATTTTGTTTTTTTCTGCTCTTTTTCCCTTAAAGTAAAGGAGCTGTCAAGGTATAGTAGAGCAAACAATGGGCCCCCAAAGATGTTCATGTCCGAACCTATGAATGTGTTACCTTACATGGCAAGAAGGATTTTGCAGATGGGATTAAGGATTTTGAGATTATCCTTGATTTTCTGGGTGAGCCCAAAAGGATCCTTATAAGTAAAAGAGGGGGGCAAGAGAGAGAAGTAGACATGAGGATGGAAGCAGAAGTCAAAGTGATATGATTGGGGCTTTGAAGATGGAAGGCAGGCCACACACCGAGGAATGTGGCAGAAGCTGGAAGAGGAAACAGATTCTCCCCTAGGGCCTCCAGAAAAGAAAACAGCCCTACCAACACGTTGATTTTAGACCAGTGAGACCCATATCATCAGCCTTCTGACCTCCAGAACTGTAAAATAATACATTTGTGTTGTTTATACCCGCTAAGCATGTGAGAATCTATTAAAGCAGCCCTAGGAAAATATACATGCCATGGGAGAGTGCATAGTTAGATTCTACCCATTGAGCTATAACCACAGGGCTGCCAATCCCTCCCTATTTCAAGCCAATCCCTCCCTATTTCAAGTATAGAAGTTGAATTAAGGTGGTCTCTCAGATGTCCTCCACCTCAAAAGTACTATAATTAAACACACTTTCTCCTTTCTTTCTCTTTGTTGCTTCCTCCCTTCTTTGGATTAAAGGAGCTATTTCCTCTCTGTTGTATTTTATGCTTTAGGAAGAAGGTAATTCCTTGTGCTAGCTGGTCTGGTAGAAGCTGCTGAGGGATAATGAGGCCCACTTACCCTGACAAGCCATGTCAGCTGCTTTCCTTCATTGACAATAAGTGGGGAACTTCTGTTGCCCACTCCAATTTTCCCTCAGTCTATTTTCCAGGTCTCAAAATACACAGGCAGAAGTTACATAGGAATCCAATATGAACTCAAGGTCCCCAGAGAGTAGTTAGTTTCCTGGGCAATTATATGTAAAAATGTCCTCATCAAGATGATTTCTCTAAAGGCTGTCTTCAGCTCTAAGATTTTAAAAATTCATGATTTGTCATCCCCAATTATAAGCTAGGGAATTTATAAGAATCTGTGGTTTCTCTGGATAAGGCTACTAACAACACATTCGACCTTGAACCAAAAGGGTCAAATAAACCACATATAACAATAGCCAGAAGCTGAAAAGTATATTTGTGCTTTCTTCAACTCTAAATTGTAACAGTTTTAACAGGAGTCTTGAATTCCAGGAATAATACTTAATAACCCTGGAGTGTTAAGACTTTAATTTTTTTAACATCAAATTTTGTCACTATAATAAACTGATTATTCAGTATTTTAAAGTAACAACTTGATATTTTTATTTTTAAATAATAAGGAAACATTATGTTACAAGTATTCATATCCTTGTGAAAGAAAGCTGCAAAAGTTCTATGGCTAAGATGACCCGGTAATTCCACTCTGAGGTACTTACCCCCCAAAATTGAAAAGAAGTATTGGAATACTTGTATATGAATGTTCAGAGCATCACTATTCAGAGCAGCCAAAAAGTGGAAACAAATGTCCATCACCAGATGAATGAATAAACAAATGTGGTACACCCATATAATGGAATATTACTCAGCCATAAAAATTATGAAGTACTGATACGTGCTCCAACATGGATGAACCTCAAAAACATGCTAAGTAAAAGGATCCAGACACAAAAGGCCATGTATTGTTTGACTCCATTTACATAAAATATCCAGAGTAGGTAAATCCACAGAGACAGAAGAAAGCAGACTATTTACATAAAATATCCAGAGTAGGTAAATCCACAGAGACAGAAGAAAGCAGACTACTGGTTGCCAGGGACCGAAGGGAGGGAAATGGGAATGACAAAGCTATACAGGTTTCCCTTTTGGGGTGATGAAAATGTTTTGGAACTAGATAAAACTGTAAGTATTCTAAATAACACTAAGTTGTACATTTTTAAATGGTTAATTGTATGCTATGTGAACTTCAATTTTAAAACAAAGTTCTATGGTTAGACAGAACTGAATTCCATTTTGGCCCTGCCACCTATAATGTAGCCTTTGGCAAGTTACTTAAACTCTCCACTCAGCTTTCAGAGTTAATGTGAAGATTAAATGAAATACTCTATTTACAGTATCTGATGCAGAGCAGATTATTAGAAAAATGCGACTTCCCTTCTCTGGACCTCTTTTTCCTCCTCTACAGACTATTGAGACTTGAGAATGACAATTTATAAACATAAATAAGCAGTTTAAAAAAAAAGAAGAACAAAGACAGACAGACAAAACATTGCCATGCAACTGCTACAAATTTATCCTGAGGAAGTAATCAGATGAAAATACGATCTTTTAATCTCTGAAAGTATGCATCACACACACTTGGATATTATGCACATCTAAGTGTTCTTGGTACTAAAGAAAAAATGTGAAAATCAATGGTTCATCAATAAGAGGTTGGTTAAGTAAATTAAGATACATCAATTCAACAGACTATTATGCAGACATTCTAATCATGATATAATTTGTATTTAATGTGTGTGGGGGGGCTAGAAGACAATTTCAAAATTGTTATATCCCACGATCTTTTTTATATCACATACACACAGAGAAAAGAACTATAAGAACAGACACACAAAATGTAAACATCTTTAAATGCTGGTATTAAAGGTAAAATTTTGATATTTTTATAGTAATAGAGTCAATAAAAACATATTTTGAAAAAAGGACGTAAAGAAGAAAATTTCTTAATATACCTTTCTCATTATCAAATGGTATAAAATTAGTTGACTTACAAATACATTCCCCTCTATTTCTGATGTATAAGATTTTATAACTCTTTGTAGGGCTTGTAGGGCACAGTTTTCCTTTGTAAGAAATAAATACACCATTTATTAGCTGTGTGACTTCTGAGAAATCACTTAACCTCTGCACATCAAAATGGTGAAAAGCTGAGTTATATAACTGGTACAAGAATATGAGTCTGTCACCATGTGTAAGAGAAAAGGAACCAGGTCAGAATCTGAGTCCTCAGACCTAGAGAATGCTACTAAAATCCTCTAAAAACAATACTAGCCCTCAAGAAAAGTCAAAATCCAAGAGTTACTGTTCTTGATATGCACACAGAAGACAAAAGGATCTTGCACAGTGCAGCACATCCACGTGAACTTTTAAACCTTCTCCTTTCCTGGGTGTTTAATTTGTGATGAAGCTGACATCCTCTAAAAAATCAGGGAAGTGTACAGAGATAAATGCAGATTAGAATCCTTCCTAATGTCGAATCCTGATTTTTAGATTGTTTTTAAGAACTTAAGGATGATTTAAAATCATTTTAGCAGGTAAATTTAGAGGATAGAGCAATGAAATGAAAATGTGGTGGATTAAAAATGAAGCGTGGTGGAAAAAAAATTAAGTGTGGTAGGTCTGTTATCATTCAGGATATTTCAACAATCAAAAATGTCCATTAGCGGGCTTCCCTGGTGGCGCAGTGGTTGAGAGTCCGCCTGCCGATGCAGGGGACGCGGGTTCATGCCCCGGTCCGGGAAGATCGCACATGCCGCGGAGTGGCAGGGCCCGTGAGACATGGCCACTGAGCCTGCGCGTCCGGAGCCTGTGCTCCGCAACGGGAGAGGCCACAACAGTTGAGAGGCCCGTGTACCGCAAAAAAAAAAAAAAAAAAAAATGCCCATTAATAATCATGGAGACGAGTCGTAACGGATCCCTTCTACCAAAGTACTTTAACAATGATGATTAATGATTCAAAAAGTAGTAGGACCTTACACGAAGTCAGCAGCACTCATGCAACTGATGAATGGAAGGTAGCTGCCATAATGTACCTCAACCAATTAAATTTCTACAAAGGTTTTGGGACTTGCAGCATCCCAGATAGACATCCTGCATCATGAAGAGTTTAACCAGCACAATCTAAGCATCACTGTCTGTACAGTTGTCCTTATATGGTTTCTAATTATTTTTTAATATGGCTGTGTCCTCAACAACAGGTCTCCTTCTTTATAATTCTACTTACTATCCTCATATCTGATGCTACCTTCCCCATTCCTCTCCCATATTCTCCACAGTACTTAGCAAAATGCTGGATATTTGGCAGATGCTCAAATGTATGTATTGGCTTCAGTTAAAACAGTGAGACAATATAAGCAGCAAATAGCTCTGGTCATGCAGCTTGTCTCTCAGCCTAACAGCAATGCCTATTTACACCAACCCAGTGGGGCTTGGCAAACACACACAGAATGGCTGACACGCTCAAGCAACGATTACATGACATGCTAGAGAAGCAGTGAGGATTAGAAAAGATGCTTTGAGGATGCCCTCAAATGTACCTTTGAACATCATTATGGAACTTGGAAAGATAAGCTGCAACAGTCGGTGTAGGCTACAGAAAGGAGAAATGAGATGACCTATTTTCAGCATTTAAAGCCCAAAAGTATAAAGAAACACCAAGAAACCAACTGCTCGTTGTTGCTATACTGTAGGTCAAGAATTATCTTCACCAAATGGTGGCATATATGACAGTTAGGTGTCTAGTAATTCCAGCCATACCCATGTATACCTACCACAAAAAAAAAAAAGTCCATCTTCCCATCATCTTCAATCATTACTTATGAATTTCCCTACATATACCAACCAGGCTATTTTTTTAAATATATGTATTGTGCACTAAAATTAAAATAAGGAAATACTTATTTCTTACTTGTTTTAAACCCATATTGCAGGCACAGTGACCTGGGAATTTAAGTATATAAAATGTGCATACATGATGTAAAAATAGAGGTGGATATTTTTCAAATTCAAAGAGTTAATTTTGGTGTAGAAATCAAATTCTTAATGAATCATGCATGCCACATTAACTTATGTATTTCTCCAACTTTAAAAGAACCAAGTTTTGAATTTTTCTTTTTTTCAAGCTATCAAAACATAAATTTACTTTGACCCAAGAAAAAAAGTAAAATTCTGAAGTGGTTATTTTTCCCAAAATAATTATATCTCCAAGAGGACCATATTTTCCCAAGCCAAAATTAGGACACATAGCTTGAAATGTAGGTAGGTAATTCAGACTATTTGAAAATCAGGACAGTTAAATCTAGGATAAATGGCCAGTGCAGTTATTTTAACCTAGGTAACGAAAACAATTCACATACAAAATAGTCCTCCCTCAAAATATTTTGTTGGGGACTTCCCTGGTGGTCCAGTGGTTAAGACTCTGAGCTCCCAATGTAAGGGGCACAGGTTCGATCCTTGGTCAGGGAACTAAAATCCCGCGTGCACAGTATGGCCAAAAAATAAAATAAAATAAATGTCATAAAAAAAAATATTTTGTTGGCACAAAGTCAATAATAAAAAAAAAAGGAAACAAGATTGTTGTTTTCATCACTATATCTGCAGAGTCTATCTCCATACCTGACAGATAGCAGACATTTAATTTATATTGTTTCTCTGAATGAATGTGAGGGGAGGGGAGGGTAAGGGAGATTGTGTTTGTGTGTGTGTGTGTGCGTGCATGCATGCGTGCGTGTGTGTATGTGTTTCAGAGAGACATGAAGAGAGATATTTTTCCACAACACAAAAGCAGCACCTTGGCCAAAAGGAGGCATTTATTTTATCTTACTGAGTCCCAAAATAATGAAGCAAATATAGTAAATGGTAAAGAAGAAAGTATATGGTTAGAAAAGTATTATACTGTCAGGGCTTCCCTGGTGGTCCAGTGGGTAACAGTCTGCGCTCCCAAGGCGGGGGGCCCGGGTTCGATCCCTGGTCGGGGAACTAGATCCTGCATGCATGCCCCAACTAAGAAGTCCGCAAGCTGCAACTAAGACCTGGTGCAGCCAAATAAATAAATAAATATTTTTTTTAAAAGAAAAAAATAGTATACTGTCAACTGTTAAGCTAAATAAGTTTCTACTGAGATTGAGGAGTAAATGATTTTTAAGTAATTATTTAATTTTAATAAAGAGCTACATTATGTGATTTCAAAACAAAATTCAAAGGGCAATGATTTGGTTCAGTGTTAATCTGCCTGCAGTACACTGAAAGAAGACCTGTGCTTCTCTGTTATGTCTCAGAAAATGAAGATTCTTATTTGATTATATAGACCCAGCTAAAGATGCAGATCTGTCACAAATTTCAAAAACTGTAACCATACCCAGGGCTTTCACAGTTTAAAACTAAAGTTAGTAGGCCAATGAAACAAGTTACCTCTATCCTTACAGACAATATCAGTCTTTGACAATTTATAAAACAGGTATATTCATGTACTCATTCACGTCTTCAACATCACAGATCTACAATGTCGAAAACACACATAAGGGTGGAGAAGACAGTGGAGTAGGGGAGCAAAACTTGCCACCCCAAAATACCTTAGGCATGTGGATTACTGCCAGCTGAAAACAATCAAGGCCCAAAAGACTCAGGAAGAAACTTTGACCTTACCCCTGAACTGCCTTAAAAGAATCAAAACTACAATGAGGTATCACCTCACACCGGTCAGAATGGCCATCATCAAAAAGTCTACAAATAGTAACTGCTGAAGAGGATGTGGAGAAAAGGGAACCCTCCTACACTGTTGGTGGGAATGTAAACTGGTACAGCCACTATGGAGAACAGTATGGAGGTTCCTCAAACAACTAAAAATAGAGCTACCATATGACCCAGCAATCCCACTCCTGGGTGCATATCCGGACAAAACTCTAACTCAAAAAGATACATCCACCCCAATGGTCATAGCAGCACTATTTACAACAGCCAAGACATGGAAACAACCTAAAGGTACACTGACAGAGGAATAAAGAAGATGTGGTACATATATACAATGGAATGTTAGCCATAAAAAAGAATGAGATAATGCCATTTGCAGAAACATGGATGGACCTAGAGATCACCAAGTGAAGTCAGACAGAGAAAGACAAATATGATATCGCTTATATGTGGAATCTAAAAAAAAATGATACAAATGAACCTATATACAAAACAGAAATAGACCCATGGACAAAGAAAACAAACTTACGGTTACCAAAGGGGAAAGGGGGGAGGGGAGGGATAAATTAGGAGATTGGGACTGACACATACACACGGCTACATATAAAATAGATAACCAACAAGGACCTACTGTATAGCACAGGGAACTATAGTCAATATTTTGTAATAGCCTATAAGGGAAAAGAATCTGAAAAAATAGATATATATGTATGTATAACTGCATCACTTTGTTGTACACCTAAAACTAATGCAACATTGTAAATCAACTCTACTTCAACTTAAAAAAAAAAAGAATGTAGATAGGGACTCGTTCCAGGAAGGGAGCTAACACCATACATAACTATAGTATAATATGAAGGAGGTGTGCTGACAGGGAGGCACCTAGCTAAATCTGTTTGTTAAAATTCTGCCCTGTGTCCAGTTGTTTCTGGGTGGTACAGCAAACATTTGCTTTCCCATGTCCATGTGAATTGCCTACCCCCACCTTTGAAGTTCCAACCTACTACTCCCAACATCTTCTTCTGTCTTTAGCTGAAGATGATACTCAAGGTGAGGGTTTTGGCCATTTTGGTGAGTTACTCAGTTCCCTGGTCAGTCTCATATGTACATGTCATTAAACTTGTGCTTATTTTCTCCTGTTAATCTGTCTCATGTCAATTTAATTCTTAGACCAGCCAGAAGAACCAGGAAGGGTAGAGGAAAATGTCTTCCTTCCTGACAGTGGTCAACAAGAGTCACGGATCATGCCTTCGATCTCGGTTTATCACGTTCCATCTCACCTCTCCCCCTATCGAGTCCCAGTGCTCACACGATGCTCTGCTGTCTCTAGCCTCAGAAGACAGGGATCAGGAAAAAGCCTTTTTACACTAAGATATTCGCCACTGAATGTGTTATCCATGCAGAGAGTACTCGCCTTTTAAGAAAGGACCTTGGACGTAAGAAAGCACACAACAAGCACAAATAATTTTTCAATGGACTGAAAAGAGGCAGTCCAAGCAGGACACTGGAAACAAGGGATTCTTATCAAGTGGGATGTCGAGACTGGCAGGTAGCTGTAATTGTTGTACTCCCACTAGAAAGTGGGGGATAAATATGAGGACTATGACCCAGAGCCAGGAAATAGAAGTTAGATAGGGTGCCAGAGCCCTGTTCCAGGATGAAAGCTGGCCAGAAGTAAAGCAGGTGAAACTAGGGGTGAGCATCAGTGGAGAACTCAGCTGTGAAAGGCAGTGGAAGGAAAAGAAAGAGGAACCAGGATTCCTCATGCATCACTGCTCCTAGTAGGTGGTCATTAAATCTTTGTTAGAGCAAAACATTTGAGAGGAAAGATATCAGCCTCCTTCAGCTTTTAACTTTTCACTCACTCATTTAGCAGCTTTTAACTGAGCAATCAATAAAGTTGTCTCTCATGGTAACAAGACTCCCTTCATTTACCATGTTTAGTAGTCATATAAAAACCATCCTAATTTTATTTTTCTAACATTCCTTCCTTGCTTCACTAGATAAAACACATGGGAATGTGTTTGGTTTACAAAGTTCAATTATAACGTCTGAGGGATAAACTCAGTATCATGAACATTTAAAAGTGTAATTTGTCTTTGGAACTGTTCTTAATACCATCATACCCATACAGCTACAAATGTTGATATTTAAGCCTGTACAGATTATGTTCTATGCGGGTGCAAAAACACTACTGAATATAAATTATTTTCAGTAAGAAAAAGGGGCTATAATTTTTCTTAGTTAGAACATGTCGGAAGATGAAAACAGAGAAAAGCTAATCAAATTGCTTACAATTCTCATCCTAAGAAAGGTGAATCAATTTAACACTATGCTCTGAATACTATAAAACTCATTTAGGAATGCACTGGAAAGTAAATAAACACCAGTGCAGACCTAGAGGTTTCAATCATATTTTGTATAAATTGGCTAGGCAGAGAAAACAGCTCAGCCACTGCAATGCTCCTTCTACTGAAAAAGGCCCACATGTTGAGGATCTGTAGAATGGCTTCAGATCCTGGTCTAGTACCTCTGGCAGAGTAAATTATTGGAAAAAATGGTTTTTAATTTCTCCAGCCAAAATAAATGTCTTTGCTCACCAGATAAGTTAAGCCTCTATGGTTTGTTCATGCAGATTCCCCTCTTGCTCAATCAATTTAACTCAGAGAGTGGTTCTGGATGATTCTTATTACCCAGCTGCCCAGCTGGACTGGAAAGCCAGACTTCTTTGTCATCATAGTTTTTTGAGAGCCATCACAGACATTTAAGGAAATCTCTAATAATTTTAATGTAGCTGTTAAGTTTAACACATGAGCATTGGACTACCAGCTCAGTCTACAGTCACAATGGAAAGATTTCAAAATACAAAATGTATTATTGAATGCAATCAATAGTATTGTTTTTACTGTTACATATGCTTATACCCTTCTGGCTAGCAAGAGTGTTGCAAGGAATTTTTTAATTTTTTGTTCTGCTTAGATACTAAAGTAGAACTAGGATACTCCATTTAGCAGCTAGCAAATATGTGGGGCCCCTGAGATTAAATTTTCATTAAAATTTCAAGGCATAACTTGAAATGAGCATGTCCCTTTGTCCTTTTGATCTATGTATTAATGTCTTTTCCGGTTTTTAAAAGAGCCCTTTTGAAGGATTTGAGAAAAAAACGGAACTGTAATTCAGGAGCAATTGAGCCGGTGTGGGCATTTTAGGAGGCTACAGACTTAAACTTCAAGAGAATTGAATTCTACTTAATGATATTCGCTGGGAATTTTGACCACAGAGGTGTGCTGTCTATATTTATAGATATTATCCTTTACATGTGCACATGGAAAAATCTAACTTTCACAGTTTAGTTCTTCTCAGTATCACACCTTGGTATAATGATTTGAATCATCTCAATCAGCATATAACTATCATTATTGCATGACTGGTAATTAGATTAGAATTTAACTCATGCTTTAATGTTTTTTAATCTATTGTATAAAAGTTATCATATGGAGCTATTTACTATAAGGAAGTTAATGTTATTATACATATGTTTTTGGTTTAGGGCAATAAAGCTGTGAGAGCTTAAGAGACTTACTGAAGTTTATATTATTAGAGAGTGGTAGAGTGGTGGCTGGGATTCAGTTACTCTGATTCCAACTCCTGTTCTGATTTCATTACCCTGAGATGCTTCTCCTTAATGGAGTGAAAGGGACAATTTTGCTATATTGTGAGAACTCTCAGGGTCCAAATAAACCTGTAACCTACAATTACAGGTACAGATCAGGGACAGAATCCATCTTTTTTTCCAATATAACAGATGAGGCTGGCTTTTTTCTTCTTAGCTTTACTTGCATCCAAAAGGCTCTATTTTCCCTAATTTTTCAGCCTTAAGGAACCAAAGTCTCTTCTAGTTGACTACCCAGACAAAATCCTAGGCTCTGGCTAAAAGTCATGGATGACCACAGTATTTATTGAGCCTTGAAGGGGAGCAGAATATGCCACCCCAAAATATGCCTCTCTGGCACAAGGATTATTTTGAGCTCAGTATTTTTAAGAAACAACAGACACAAGAGCAGCTCTCAAAACCAATTAGAAGTTACCCTTTTGTAAGGGAAATTCACATTTATAAAGGAAATCTCCATTTGTAGGGGTATCTCCCTTTCTGTACCAGGAAGAGAAGAATGATTAAATCTAGAAACTCTAGAAACAGTGGAGAAGACAATGACTCAAATCTGCATAAAAACCATACCCTTGTTAACTGTACTTTGCCTGATAACTTCCCTTACTTTGCCCCCCAACCCACAATGCTCCTTAGTCTTTAGCTGGAGATAGTGTTTAAGGTGGTGGGTCAGGCCATTTCTGGGAGTTACTCAGTTTTCCTGGGTATCGCCCATGTATACAGTAAGTATACATTTCTGTTTTTCTCCTGTTAATCTAATCTTTTTATGACAGGAGGTCTCAGCCAAGAACCTAGAAGGGTAAAGGGAAAATTATTTCTCCTCCCCTACAGCCTCTTCATTCCACCAGAAACTGTACAATATGCTGAGATACCTGAAGATTAGGACACAATCTTATTCTTGCTTTTAATAGTAGGTTGATCAATTTGTCCCGGTGTGCCTGAGACATTCCCAATTTTAGCAGTGAAAGTCCTGCTTCCTAGGAAACCTCTCAGGTTTGGGCAAAGGGGGTGGTTCGTCACTCTGCTTTCAAAGGAGATTTTGGTCTAGATTGGAGTCATGCGTGTAAATATGCAATTACTGTAGACAACACCAAAGTGTTTAAAGACGACATACTACAAAAGTACATACTGGGCTTCCTTGGTGACGCAGTGGTTAAGAATCCGCCTGCCAATGCAGGGGACACGGGTTCGAGCCCTGGTCTGGGAAGATCCCACATGCCGTGGAGCAACTAAGCCTGTGTGACACAACTACTGAGCCTGCGCTCTACAGCACGTGAGCCACAGCTACTGAGCCCACGTGCCATAACTACTGAAGCCCATGCACCTAGAGCCCGTGCTCTGCAACAAGAGAAAGCCCACACACTGCAGCGAAGAGTAGCCCCCGCTCACCGCAACTAGAGAAAGCCTGTGCGCAGGAACAAAGACCCAACGCAGCCAAAAATAATAATAATTAATTAATTTTTTTTAAAAGTACATACTAAAAGTGGAAACACATCCTCTACATGTGCCTGTAAAACCTTTTACATTTACCCTGTGAAAGGAAAATCAAAATGGAGTCGGTTTTGCTAAGAGAGCTCTCTAAAATGAGCCAAGAGGCCACTGAGTAAATGTGACTTATGCATGTCTCAGCCTGGATGGAATCTGTCATTTTGACCACTCATTGTCCTACTCAAGATACTTATCGGACTCTTACCCCAAAATAACTCATGATTCCTTAAGGACATATATTTCCGACTTGCATCAGTGTCAATCACAATTTTCGCCAGGCAACTTTAACAATCTTCTGGCTTTTGTCTTTATAAGCCCCTGACTTTTTCTTTTCCCCAATCTTTCCGTTTTATCCCAATCAGTCTCCCGTGAATTGCAATTCTTAAGACCCCAAATAAGCCTCTTTGTTCCTTGCAGCCTCACTATTGAGTATTGTTCTACATTACGTGGTGTTGGAAGCAGGATCTGAAGTGACTCACCTCTACCTGCAGCACTGCTGTCAGATACGAGTAAGGTGCCTATGGGAGCCTCTTGTACTCTGTTGCCTCCTCGGCAGCCTCAGATTGTAAGGTTAAGTCCCCTAGCTTCTGAATTTCCCATTTTGGTCAAGGTTCTGAGCCTTTACCTGGGAAGGGAATCCTTCATCTTGGTGAGTACTCGGTTACGAAGAGTTCAGTTCTTACGGGCAGCTGCCATCTGCAGCTCTGGCTCATTTTATCTTTAAAAGTTACGGGCCCTCATCTTGTAAATTTCTGTTGCAATGACTGGAAACTCTATTGGCTCACCTGGGGCTCATGTGAGATTCCTAAGTTAGTCTATGTGCACACTCAATCAGGAAAAGCTACAGAATGAGCTAACAAATATGGGAAGCATATTTCAATGGATAATTTCAGACTTCCAAATATAATAATGAATCCCTTACTGCTTCCCTCAGAGAAACTAACTCACAAGTATCTCAAAGGACTTCCAAATTGGAAAAATCCTCTGAGGCTTCTGAGAGCTCTTCTCTCTCTCCCAGCTCCCTCTGCTCCCTCCTGTGACCCTGAATGTCCAATGCTCACCTCCTTGCTATCCATCTCTCTGAACTTCCTTTTTATAACACCAAGACTGACGTCCTGCAGAAGGCTAGTCATACTGCCCCTTCAGTAATGATAGCCTCTTTTGAAACCAGGTCCAATGAAGACAGCACCAGAACCATCACATATACCCCTTGGACTAAGGCAGAATTACACGCCATAGCTAAGGACTTTCCCAATGTCAAAGAGGATTCCATTGAGTTTGCCAAACAATTTGATCTCCTCACTAAAACCTATGAGCCTGGCTATTCAGATTTATATCCATTAATACATCTGCTTGTAGGAGATGTTATGGCTAAAGAATGAATGGAAGCTGTCAGTTGGAAAGATCCTTCTGATGATTCTTCCAGAGTAGGCACAAGGGGACCAGCAGATGCTCAAAAGTTGGCTAAAGATCTCCACACACAAAAATTCCCATTCTGGGCTTCCCTGGTGGCGCAGTGGTTGAGAGTCCGCCTGCCGATGCAGGGGACACGGGTTCGTGCCCCGGTCCGGGAGGATCCCACATGCCGCGGAGCGGCTGGGCCCGTGAGCCATGGCCGCTGAGCCTGCGCGTCTGGAGCCTGTGCTCCGCAACGGGAGAGGCCACAGCAGTGAGAGGCCCGCATACCACAAAAAAAAAAAAAAAAATTCCCATTCTATTCCCTACACATATTGATTGGCATGTTATTCAACCATGCATCCAATGGTCTATGATTATCATGGCCATTTTGAAACAGTTTTTCAAACTTCTTACCTTAAAGGAACAAAAGTCCTTCTAGGAGGAGCATGCATTTCTTTCCCTGTGCCTTTGAGATGTATATCTGGTCTTCTACCTGGTCTTCTCCAGAAACTCTTATCTAGACTCTTATCATCTCTAATTCCTAAGACTGAAAGGGAAAAAAGAGACCTTTTAAACAGGAACTGCTAAAAGGACTCTCCTACCAAACAGCCTCCTGAAAATTGCTTGCCAAGGGCAAATACAGATCTTAAAATCTTCTCCACAAATAATAAAAGACCTTAGCCATCTGAGTGAGTACACTTAATTTATAGCAACTGTTATTATAAACTAGTGAGTTTTGTATTATATTTATGACTAAAGTTTTAAAGCAAATTTATGAGACCTCTGTCCACGTCTACATATGTCTACATATGTACATAATAGATATAGTATTTTTCCACCTTCAGACAGTATGGTCAAAATTAATTTGTAAAAGAACTCTAATTGGGTTAAACAAACAAGTACATATATAAAATTCTCAGAAATATGATAGAAACTAACCCAAATGAATTTCAGGTTCACAGGATACAGGAAAATATTTGGTATTAAAGGTAGCTTAAGTTTGTTGGTTTAATTTATAGAGACGTCTTTAGAGTTATCAACATTAAGCATAAACTTTTACTGTACCTAGGTTTACTGAAACTCATATAAGTTCATTATGTTAAAATTTTTCACTAGGAAAAATAACTTAGGATGATGACTGATATTTTCTAATGAAGTTTTTAGTTAAATAATCCAAATATGATTGTTAAGAATAAATGAATTGAATAAATGTACATGAGATAACAGTTTTTAGGTGAACTTTTTAACAATAATTATTTTATGATATATCTATTGTACTTAAAATAGTTTCCCAAATCTCTTTGGTAATTTGCACCCTTTGAGTTTTCTTAAGTTAAATTAAATGATGGGAATTCACTGAATACCTAAATCATTTCCAAATAAGTTAAAATACTGAAACACTAATTGTTAAACATGTCTAAGTTTCCCTACTTTTAACCTCTTATTACAGAGAGACTAAACATGTTTGCATTTATTAGTAAACACATGTATCTTGTGCATTATTCAAAGACTGTACTATGAAACAGCCTGTTTCTAAAAATTACAAAATGTATTTGTAAGTTTGCCAAGCCAAAAAACTTTAATACAATTCAAAATTGTTTACTTCTTTATTTGCACTAAAAAATGAAGATTTCAAAGGATTATGGATTTCAACAGATATATGTGATTAAAGCTACAATAAATAAATAAGTAGATAAATAAGGGATAACCTATATAAATAAGGGATAATAAATAAGGAATAAATAAGGGGTAGATAAATAAGAGAAACATCTCTGTATGCAAGGAAAGTATGACATGGTAAAAGAAGATTTATGAAAAAGGAATCTTTAGAAAAGAATTTTACATGTGGTCAAGCTGGATATGATAGGAATAAACTTAATTAAGTACATGAGCTTTAATATCAATAATAAGCTGGTGCAAAACTAAAATTTTGTGTTCCTCTCTTCTAAAAGAACAAAGTTTCCTTAGATTATTTGTCTTGCCTTAATGAGAAATTGTAAACAAAGATGCTCTCTACCTTTAACATGACCTATCTAGAACAACAAGATATTTTATCTTTATCAGGTCTTTCAACACTTAGGGGGAAAAAAATTGAGTCTTTTCGATATTAAAAGAGCTAAGGCTTGACTGTGGCCAAGGTGGCAGAGTAGGAAGACACTGAGCTCACCTCCTCCCACAGGCACAACAGAATGACAGCTATTTACAGAGCAACTATTGATGAGAAAGACCAGAATCTAGCAAAAAAAAAAGATTTTCTACAACAAAAAACATAAAGAAGGAACCATAATGAGACAGGTAGAAGGGGCAGAGACACTGTATAGTCAAGACCGACACCCCTGGGTGGGAGTCCCACAAATGGGAGGATAATTACAATTGCAGAAGTTCTCCTCAAGAAGTGAGGGGTCTTAAGCCCCCATCAGGCTCCCCAGCCCGGTGGTGGGGGGGTCCTTCAGCAGGAAGATGAGCCCCCAGAACATTTGGCTTTGAAGGCCAATGGGGTTTACTTTTAGGAGAGCCAGAGGGCTGTGGGAAATAGACTCCACTCTTAAAGGGAGCACACAAATCTCACACACTACAGGACTCAGAGTAGCAGCAGTAATTAGTAGCCCTGGGACCCCCTAGGGCTCTGCAGTTGGTCTCCTTAAAACCCGGCCCCACCAAACAGCAGCTGATAGCCTCCACACAAGGCATGACCTGGCAACCAACTGGACTGGGGGCCAGCCACACCTACCACACCACCCACAATAGTCTGCCCACCACAACGGAAGGGACCACACAGCCCACATAGGGGCCATCCCAGAGCATACAGCTTGGGTGATGAGAGGGGAGTGCACTGCTGGGACACATAGCACATCTCCTACAGAAGTCCACTTCTCCAAGGTCAGTAAATATAACCAACCTACCAGATATGTAGAAACAAAAACAGCAAATTAAGCAAAATGAGAAAGCGAGAAACATGTTTCAAAAGAACAAGATAAAGCTCCAGAAGAAAAACTGAGCAAAGTGGAGATAGGCAATCTGCCCAATAGAGAGTTCAAGGTAATGATCATAAAGGTGATCAAAGAACAAGGGAGAAGACTAGATGAGCAGAGTGAGAAGTTTAAAAATTTTAACAGAGTTGGAAACTATAAAGAAGAACCAAACAGATGAAGAATACAACTGAAATAAAAAATATACTAGAAAGAACCAACAATAGATTAAATGTTACAAAGAAATGGATCAGTGAGCTGGAAGACAGAGTAGAAATCACTGAAGCTGAATAGAAAAAAAGAAAAAAGAATAAAAACAAAGTGAGAGAGTGGCGTGGACATATATACACTATCAAACGTAAAATAGATAGCTAGTGGGAAGCAGCCACATAGCACAGGGAGATCAGCTCAGTGCTTTGTGACCACCTAGAGGGGTGGGATAGGGAGGGTGGGAGGGAGGGAGACGCAAGAGGGAAGAGATATGGGAACATATGTATATGTATAACTGATTCACTTTGTTATAAAGCAGAAACTAACACACCATTGTAAAGCAATTATACTCCAATAAAGATGTTAAAAAAAAATGAGGACAGTTTAAGAGACCTCTGTGACAACATTAAGCATACTAACATTCACATTATAGGGGTCCCAGAAGGAGAAGAAAGATAGAAAGGGGCAGAGAACATACTTGAAAACATAATAGCTGAAAACTTCCCTAACCTGGGAAAGGGAACAGACATCCAGCTCCAGAAAGCACAGAGAGTTTGAATCAGGATCATCCCAAAAAGGACCACACTAAAACACACTGTAATTAAAACGACGCAAATTAGGGCTTCTCTGGTGGCGCGGTGGTTAAGAGTCCGCCTGCCGATGCAGAGGACACGAGTTCGTGCCCCGGTCTGGGAAGATCCCACATGCCGCGGAGCGGCTGGGCCCGTGAGCCATGGCTGCTGAGCCTGCGCGTCCAGAGCCTGTGCTCCGCAATGGGAGAGGCCACAACAGTGAGAGGCCCGCGTACCGCAAAAAAATAAAATAAAATAAAAATAAAATGACTCAAATTAAGTGAACATTCAAAGCAGCAGGGGAAAAGCAACAAGTCATGTACATGGGAACTCCCATTAAGTCTATCAGCTGACTTTTCAGCAGAAGCTCTGCAGGCCAGAAGGGAGTGGCACAATGTACTTAAAGTGATCAAAGGGAAAAAACCTACAACCAAAAATACTCTATATGGCGAGGCTTCCATTCAGATTTGATGGAAAGATCAAAAGTTTTAAAGACAAGCAAAACCTAAAAGAGTTCAGCACCACCAAACCAGCTTTACAAGAAATGTTAAAGGGACTTCTCTAAGTGAAAAAGAAAGGGCCACAACTAGAAACATGAAAATTATGAAAGGAAAAATCTCATTGGTAAAGGCAACTATATAGTAAACATAGTAAATCAACCACATATAAAGCTAGTATGAAGGTTAAAGGACAAAAGTAATAAAATCATGTATCAGTATATCTGTAGTAAGTAGTTAAGGGATACACACACCAAAAAAAGGGATGTAAAATATGATGTCAAAAGCAGTAATTGTGTGGGGAGTGGAGAAAAAAATGCACGTTGTTAAAATGGAGTGGAGAAAAAAATGCATGCTGTTAAAATGCATTTGAAACTAAGAGATCAGCAACTTATAATAATGTGTATGCATGTATGTGTGTATAGACACACATATACACATATACATGTTTCCATATGTAAACCTCATGGTAACCACAAACCAAAAATCTAGAATACATACACACGCAAATAAAAAAGAAAGGAATCCAAACATAACACTAAAGATAGTCATCAAATCACAAAGGAAGAGAACAAAAGAAGAAAGTAATAAAAAAGAACTACAAAAACAACCTTAAAACAATTAATAAAATAGCAATAACTACATACCTATCAATGATTACTTTAAATGTTAATAGACCAAAAGCTCCAATCAACAGATATAGAGTGGATGAATGGATACAAAAACAAAATTCATATATATGTTGCCTACAAAAGACTCACTTCAGATCTAAAGATACACACAAACTGAAAGTAAGGGGATGGAAGAGGCATTCCATGACAGAGTAGCAATACTTCTATCAGGCAAAATAATCTTTAAAATAAAGACTGTAACAAGAGACAAAGAAGGACATTACATAATGATCAAGGGATCAATTCAAGAAAAAGATAACAATTGTAAACACATACACAATCAACATAGGAGCACCTACATACATAAAGCAAATATCAACAAACATAAAGGGAGAAAAGTTACAGTGACACAATAATAGTAAGGGACTTTCACAGCCCACTTACATCAATGAATAGATCTGGACAGAAAATCTGGCCTTAAATGACACATTACAGCAAATGGAATTAATAGATACATAGAACATTCCAGCCAAAGATGTGGAATACACATTATTTTCAAGTGCACATGGAACATTCTCCAGGATAGTTCATATGCTAGGTCACAAAACAAGTCTCACTAAATTTAAGAAAACTGAAATCATATCAAGCATCTTTTCCAAACACACGGCTATGAGACTAGAAATCAACTACAAAATAAAAACTCTAA
Source organism: Hyperoodon ampullatus (assembly GCF_949752795.1). Taxonomy (NCBI): domain Eukaryota; kingdom Metazoa; phylum Chordata; class Mammalia; order Artiodactyla; family Ziphiidae; genus Hyperoodon; species Hyperoodon ampullatus. The sequence continues at coordinate 26,425,515 of NC_136913.1, read as the reverse complement.
AAGAACAAACAGATGGAGGCTAAATACTACGCTATTAAATAACCAAAAGATCACTGGAAAAAAATCAAGGAAGAAATTCAAAAATACCTTGAGACAAATGTAAACAAAAACACAACAATCCAAAATCAATGGGAGGCTAAATACTACGCTATTAAATAACCAAAAGATCACTGGAAAAAAATCAAGGAAGAAATTCAAAAATACCTTGAGACAAATGTAAACAAAAACACAACAATCCAAAATCTATGGGAGGCAGAAAAAGCAGTTCTAAGAAAGAGGTTGATAGCAATACAAGGCTGCCTCAGGAAACAAGAAAAAACTCAAATAAAAAACATAACCTTACACCTAAAGGAGCTGGAAAAAGAACAATCAAAACCCAAAGTTAGTAGAACAAAAGAAATCATAAAGATCGGAGCAAAACTAAATGAAATAAAGACTAAATAAAATAGAAAAGATCAACGAAACTAATAGCTGGTTCTCTGAAAAGATAAACAAAATTGATAAGCCTTTAGCTAGTCTCATCAAGAAAAAGAGAGGGCCCAAATCAATAAAATCAGAAACGAAAAAGCCAAAGTTACAATTACTACCAAAGAAATACAAAAGATCATAAGAGATTACTACCAACAAGTATATGCCAATGAAATGGACAACCTAGAAGAAATGGACAAATTCTAAAAATGTACAATCTCCCAAGACTAAATCATGAAGAAAAAAATATGAACAGACCTATTACGAGTAAAGAAATTGAATCAGTAATTAAAAGACTTCCAACAAACAAAAGCCTAGGACCAGATGGCTTCATAGGTGTATTCTACCAAACTTTTGGAGGAGTGAACACCTATCCTTCTCAAACTATTCCAAAAAATTGCAGAAGGAACACTTTCAAACTTCAAGGCCAGCATCACCCTGATACCAAAACCAGACAAAAATATCACACACAAAATTACAAGCTAATAACACTGATGAATATACATGCAAAAACCCTCAACAAAATATTAGCAAAGTGAATCCAACAATATATTAAAAGGACCATACACCATGATCAAGTGGGATTTACCCTAAGGACTCAAGGATGGTTCAATATCCACAAATCAATCAATGTGATACACCACATTAAGAAATTGAAGAATAAAAATCATACGATCATCTCAAGAGATGCAAAAAAAAGCTTCTGACAAAATTCAACATCCACTTATGATAAAAACTCTCCACAAAGTGGGTATAGAGGGATCATACCTCAACATAATAAAGGTTGTATATAAGCCCACAGCTAACATGATATTCAATGATGGAAAGCTAAAAGCACTTACTCTAAGATCAGGAACACAAGAAGGATGCTAACTCTTTCCACTTTTATTCAACATAGTATGGGAAGTCCTAACCACAGCAATCTGAGAAGAAAAAGAAAAACAAGGAATCCAAATTGGAAAGGAAAAAGTAAAACTGTCACTGTCTGCAGATGACATGATACTAGACATAAAAATCCTCAAGACACCACCAAAAAACTACTAGAGCTCATCAATGAATTCAGTAAATTTGCAGGATACAAAATTAATGTACAGAAACATACTGCATTTCTATACAATAACATCAAATTATCAAAAAGAGAAATTAAGGAAACAATCCCATTTACAATCTCATCAAAAAGAATAAAATACCTAGGAATAAATCTAACTAAGGAGGTAAAACACCTGTACTCAGAAAACTATAAGACACTGATGAAAGAAACTGAAGACAACACAAACAGATGGAAAGATATACCGTGTTCATGGATCAGAAAAATGTTGTTAAAATGACCATATTACCCAAGGTAATCTACAGATTCAATGCAATCCCTATCAAAATACCCTTGGCATTGGTCACAAAATTGGAACAAATAATTCTAAAATTTGTACAAAAACACAAAAGACGTGGATAGCAAAAACAATCTTGAAAATGAAAAACAAAGCTGGAGGTGTCACACTCCCCGATTTCAAACTATACTAAAAAGCCACAGTAATCCAAACAGTATGGTACTGGCACTAAAACAAACAGATCAATGTAACAGAATAGAGAACCCAGAATGAACCCACACTTATAAGGGCAATTAATCTATGACAAGGAGGCAAGAATATACAATGGGGAAAAGAAAGTCTCTTCAACCAATGGTGTTTAGAAAACTGGACAGCTACATGTAAAACAGTCAAACTGGACTACTCTCTCACACCATACACAAAAATAAATCAAAATGGATTAAAGACTTAATTGTAAAACCTGAAACCATAAAACTTCTAGAATAAAATACAGGCAGTAAGTTGACATTGCTCTTTCTCATTTATTTTTTTTTTTTGGATATGTCTCCTCAGGCGAGGGAAACAAAAGCAAAAATAAAACAAACGAGACTACACCAAACTAAAAAGCTTTTGCACAGCAAAATAAACTATTAACAAAATGAAAAAGCCACCTACCAAATGGGAGACAATAACTGCAAATGATATATCTGATAAAGGATGAATATCCAAAATATACAAAGAACTCATACAACTCAACATCAAAAAAAAAAACCCAATTAAAAAACAGACAGGAACTTCCCTGGTGGTGCAGTGGTTGAGAGTCCGCCTGCCGATGCAGGGGACACGGGTTCGAGCCCTGGTCTGGGAAGATCCCACATGCCGCGGAGCAACTAGGCCCGTGAGCCACAACTACTGAGCCTGCGCGTCTAGAGCCTGTGCTCCACAACAAGAGAAGCCACGATAGTGAGAGGCCCGCGCACCGTGATGAAGAGTGGCCCCCGCTTGCCACAACTGGAGAAAGCCCTCGTACAGAAGCGAAGACCCAACACAGCCAAAGATAAATAAATAATTAATTAATTAAAAATGAATATCTGCTAAAAAAAAAAAACCGACAGAGGCTCTCAATAGACATTTTCCCAAGGAAGACATACAGATGTCCAACAGGCACATGAAAGGATGCTCAACATCACTAATGATCAGGGAAATGCAAATCAAAACCACAATGAGATCTTTTCTGACCCACCTCCTAGAGTAATGGAAATAAAAATAAAAATAAACAAATGGGACCTAATGAAACTTCAAAGCTTTTGCACAGCAAAGGAAACCATAAACAAGACAAAAAGACAACCCTCAGAATGGGAGAAAATATCTGCAAATGAAGCAACTGACAAAGGATTAATCTCCAAAATTTACAAGCAGCTCATGCAGCTCAATATTAAAAAAAACAAACAACCCAATCAAAAAATGGGCAGAAGACCTAAACAGACATTTCTCCAAAAACATGCCAAGATGGCCAAGAGGCATATGAAAGGCTGCGCAACATCAGTGATCATTAGAGAAATGCAAATCAAAACTACAATGAGGCATCACCTCACACCAGTTAGAATGGCATCATCAGAAAATCTACAAACAACAAATATTTGAGAGGGTGTGGAGAAAAGGGAACCCTCTTGCACTGTTGATGGGAATGTAAATTGGTGCAGCCACTATGGAAAACAGTAAGGATATTTCTCAAAAAATTAAAAATAGAACTACCATATGACCCATCAATCACACTCCTGGGTATTTATACAAAGGAAAAAAAAACACTAATTAGAAAAGATATATGTACCCCTATGTTTATTGTAGTATTTACAATAGCCAGGATATGGAAGCTACCTAAGTGCCCCAAAACAGATGAACAGATAAAAATGATGTGATGTGTATACACACACACACACATACACACACACACACACACACACACACACACACACACAGGAATATTACTCAGCCATGAAAAAGAATGAAATCTTGCCATTTATGACAACATAGATTGACCTAGAGGGTATTATGCTAAGTGAAATAAGTCAGAGAAAGACAAATACCATGTGACTTTGTTTATACGAAGCGAATCAAAAAACAAAACAAATACACAAACATAACAGTTATACATACAGAGAACAAACAGGTGTTTTCCAGAGGGGAGGGGGAGGAAAGAAATAGGTGAGGGGGAGGAAAGAAATAGGTGAGGGAGATTAAGAGGTACAAACTTCCAGTTGGAAAATAAATGAGTTAGGGGTATAAAATGTATAGTGTGGGGAATACAGTCAATAACTATGTAGTATCTTGGTATGGTGACATATTTTAACTACACTTATTGTGGTCATCAATTTGAAATGTACAGAAATATTGAATCACTATGTTATGTAACAGGAACTAACAGTGTTGTAGGTCAATTCTATTTCAAAAACAAACTCACTCATAGAAAAACTGACCAAATTTGTGGTTGTCAGATGGAGGTCGGGGGGAGGGGGAACTGGATGAAGGCATTCAAAATGTATCAAAGTCCAGTTATAAGATAAATACGTACTAGGCAATGTAATGTACAACATGATAAATAATTAACACTGATGTATGTTATATATGAAAGTTAAGGAGTAAATCCTGAGTTCTCATTAAAAAAGTTTTTTCCTGTTTCTTTAATTTTGTACCTATATGGGATGATTGATGTTCACTAAACTTACTGTGATAATGACTTCATGATATATGTAAAACAAATCATTATGCTGTACACCTTAAACTTATTCAGGGACTTCCCTGTCAGTCCAGCGGTTAAGAGTCCGCAGTTCCACTGCAGGGGGCCCAGGTTCAATCCCTGGTTGGGGAACTAACTTCCCGCATGCTGTGTCGCATGGCCAAAAAAACAAAACAAAACCAAAAAAAAAAAAAAAAAAAACCTTAGTACTGTATGTCAATATATCTCAATAAACTGGAAGAAAGAAAGAGCTAGGACTTTTCACAACTATTTAACTTTCTGTATTTGCTTTTGAAATCTCTGTCACTTTGATTAAATGGATAACTAAAGTATTGTTTCACAGTGATCTATGATCCTATGTAACCTATGTAAGTTTTAAAAACTTTTGATATTTTTGATAAAATTCCCAAAAATCAAATTCTAAAAGAAGCCTTATTGACCTGGCCTTATAAAAGAGAGATACTAAACTAATTAGGCTTATTCAGTATGTTAAATTACATGGGAAGCACCGTCAAATAAATAATGATAAACCTTCTTAGGTTATCTTATATGGGTAAATGTTATTAATATAAGTGTTTTAGAAAATGTATGCAATTCCTAGAATGTAAATATGTCTTATATAATGTTATTAGTCATAATTCTAGTTATTATCTTAAAATGTGTGTCACAGAAATCACCAGATTTCCTTGTCAGTTCCATTATAATGAACTCTCAGGTCTTCAATAATGGGCATTTTTTAAAGTTTTTTGTCATTTACAGACTATTATTGTTTTACTCTGATGCTTTTACAAATGTTTCATCTTCATGGAATGGACTCTAATACTTAATCTAGAGTACAGGTTTCTGATAAACTTTCACATTGTACCATTGAACTGGGTAAGAATTTACAGAACTCTAAGAAACTGATAACTTCATAAATAGCTAACAAAAGATCAAGATGAATAATTAATTACATGGGACTGAATGAACTGATGAGGGTTATAACTTTTAAGACTTTTTGTTTTAAACATTCCCTGTTCTTTTATGCTTTGCTCTGCCCAAATTAAGGAAACCTCTTCTCTCAAGCAAATTGCTTGCAGCAATTTGATAAGGTACACCTTTGTAAACAAAAATGAAACATTTTTCTTTTTCTCCCTAACTGATCCCTCCACAATTCAGAAACTTAGTATTTTTTTTCATGGCAATATGGTTATTTGCAAAAGTTCAATAAGAATGTGTTCTTATAATTGGAAACATTGCCTATATTACCAAGGCTTTGACTGGAATGTCCTATTTGAGAGAGCCATGCATAGACTCAGATATGACCAGAAAGGGCTAAGGACCCAAGATTGACTTTATGGAGCCACTAAAGACCCTTGGAAAACCCACCTACTACCTTGCTTACAGGGTTCCCAGCAACCTTACCAGGTGAGTAATGAAGGTCACTTCCTGGCAGGTGCAGGAACCTCAAGATATTTGGGGGGAACTCAAGAAGAGAGGAATTCACCCAAATCTATAGGTATTGCAGGTGAAGTCTAATAGCAAGTCCTTAGCATGATTTTCCTGGCCTCGAGGGGCCTTTAAAAGTTTAATCTGAGGGCCTCCCTGGTGGCGCAGTGGTTGAGAGTCCGCCTGCCGATGCAGGGGATACGGGTTCGTGCCCCGGTCTGGGAGGATCCCATATACCGCGGAGCGGCTGGGCCCGTGAGCCATGGCTGCTGAGCCTGTGCATCCGGAGCCTGTGCTCCGCAACGGGAGAGGCCACAACAGTGAGAGGCCCGCGTACCACAAAAAAAAAAAAAAAAAAAAAAAAAAAAAAAAAAGTTTAATCTGAGATGCCTTATGAAAAGTCCCAGCAAAGTAGATTCAAAAGAGCCTATAAGATTCTTGTTACACATATGTAAATAATCAGGCTAAGTTTATTGAAGCTAGACTTATTTTGAAAACAAATTAGTCTTTATTTGGCTATCTTTGGTAGAAATGAGGGTGATTTTAGAAAGAAAAATGTTTCAGTAATGTATCTTTGTGGATATTAGATTCTAGTGCTATTCACTGTCTTTGAGGTTTTGGTATTTACTTGTAAACTGGACTAGAACCTGAATTCTTCCAGTTTCCTCCAGTTTCTGGCTATGACTCTCCAAACTAACATTTCCAGTTTATCTCCCATCCTTTTGACTTGGAATCACTGAGAACTAAAACTGCCCTTTTTCCAAAGCCATGCAAACTAAAATTGGACAACCTGATATA